>NC_071403.1:65818128-66443128 GCF_017976375.1 Cuculus canorus | reverse complement strand
GGGCTGGGAGGGAATGCGGAGGGACAGAAGAATGTCAGGTTTGACTTGCTCATAGGCAGCCTTGGTGATGGGCTGCCACCCCTCATCCTGGGTGGTAGCAGAGGGACCCTTCCTCATCCCTCTGATAGCCAAGCCCGTGCTGTCCTGGCTGTATTGAGTGAACGCTGCCCCTGCATCCCAGCCCAGTACTTCATGCATCCCTGCGACCTCCACCTCTCTTTGTTCCCATTCCAGCTGGCCGGGCCGAGTACAGTGAAGGAATGGGCACCTCGTGAGAATGAGCAGCAGCTCCTGGCAGGGCCGTCTGGGATGTGTGCTTAGCGGGAGAGGTGAGCACAGCGTGTGTGCCGTGCCTGGGGTACGGGAATGGGCAGACTCCAACACCAACCCCCAGAACATCTCATTCCAAGCACATGCAGCTGCCCAGAGGCACCGGTGTGTGCCTGGCCCTGCACTCACACGTGCTCTCTCCCTCCCAGGTGTGCAGTAGGAGCGCTGTGATCCAGCAAGATGATGCTGTGCCTGTGCCGTGATCCGGCCCCGGGTGTGGATGAGGGCAGGATGGGCTGCAGCAGGGAGGGCTGTGCCTTCCCCCAGCCTCACCACCCCTCTTGGGATTAAGCCTCCAGGTTCCAGTGCTGCTCAGGGGCACCAGGCAGCCCCCACCCTGCAGGTTCTGTGGGCCCGGCCACGCTCCCCGTTGCTCCCTGAGCTGCGAGGTACTGGCTGGTGCAGTGACGGCTCCATTGAGCCTTTTTCCACAGCAGTGGAGCAGGCAGAGGTGCTGGCCTGGGGCTGGGTGGCCCGGCTGCAGAGCTCGCCGTGCCCACACTTGGGCAAGGCAGGGAGAGGAAGGGTAAGAACCCCTGGGTTGTGAGCCTGCAGTTTCCCTGAGTAAATAAACTTTTCATTTGCACAGTTGGCTGCTGTAAGCCGCTCCCCAGGGTGGATCCCTGCTGGGAACAGGGACAGAAGGACAGTGCCCGTGCTTCCGTCTCCACTGTCCAGTGGGAGGTGTCCCTGCCCAGGGCAGGGGGGTTGGAACTGAATCATCTTTAAGGTCCCTTCCACCCCAAAGCATTCGGTGATTCCATTCTTGCTCCCACCAGAGCAGACACAGTCGCAGTGTGATGGTCACCCAGCAGGGTGCAAGGTGCATCTTTAGCATCACTGCGTTGAGGCTGAGAGACGTGGATAGGGTTGTGGTCCTGTGTTCTGGGACTCCACGTCCCTTGACGAGCAGATTTACATCAGGGCTGAGACAACCTTTATTGGGGGTGGAAGTGGAGGGTGCTGACAAACAGGACTGATTGCTGCCGTGGTCCCACTCACTGGAAAGAGAAGCTGGTGCTTGGGAGGCCCCCACACCACTGGCCGAGGAACTTGAGCACATCCTGGCAGGCAGGGCTGTGGGATGTCTGTGGAATGAGAGAGGCCTTGGCAGCAGTGAGGGGCACCTCGGGGATGGCAAAGCCACACGGGCAGGGCTGGGTCTGCCCTAGCACTGTCAGGGAGGTTAATCCCTGCCCAGCAGCACGCAGGGAGGGTGCCCGAACTTCCCTGGTTCAGCCTCCACCCAGCGTGACAAGGTGTTACTGCAGCACAAGGGGCCGAACAGCCCAGAGCCTGTCTCCCTGCCCCATGGGGTGTCTGGCTTACCTTGACAGCCATCAGGAACTTGTTCCACGTGTCCTTGTTGGCTTCTCGGCCCGGCCGCTCGAATTCGATCTTGTTGCGTAGCACAGGGTACCCTGGCCAGACAGTGACACCCTCAGAACTGAGCTGAGCCCCATGGCAGACCTCTGCCCTGTCACCCCTTCCCTCTGCTGTGGCCACGGCTGCTCCCGCTGGCGCTGCAGGGAATGATGCCGGACCAGTGCCGCCTCAGGCTTCCAGAGTGAGGGAAGGGCTGCCCACAGTGTGAGGATCGAAGGAAAAGGAAGGCCTGTCTCTCTGTCAAGGACACTCTAGGATGTCCCAAGGCTACCCTGCTCCTGACGTCTGGAGCCCCATTGTCCATCCCTGCTGCTTTCTACAACACTCACTGCATCCTGCAGTGACATCCCTGCTGTCGGAAGTGTGCAGGGGGGGACAGTGCCTGCCAGAACAGACAGTCTGGGGGACAAAGCAGGGACAGGCATTGCAGGTGCCCGTGTCTCACAGAATCACTAGGTTGGCAAAAACCTCTAGGATCACTGAGTCCAACCATTCCTATCAACCACTAAACCATGTCCCTAAGCACCTTGTCTACCCATCTTTTAAATACCTCCAGGGATGGGGACTCAACCACGTCCCTGGGCACCCTCTGCCAGTACCCCATGACCCTTTCTGTAAAAATTTTTTTTCTGATGTCCAACCTGAACCTCCCCTGGTGAAGCTTCAGGCCATTCCCTCTTGTCCTGTTCCCTGTCACTTGGGAGAAGAGGCCAGCACCCTCCTCTCTACAACCTCCTTTCAGGTAGTTGTACAGTGCAATAATGTCTCCCCGCAGCCTCCTCAAGGCTAAACAACCCCAGTTCCCTCAGCCACTCCTCATAAGACTTGTTCTGCAGCCCCTTCACCAGCTCACAGGCATGGAATCAGGAGTGTGGACCGGTGGAGGTTGGATGGGACGTCTGAGGTCTCCGGTTCAACGCCACCCTGCTCAGGCAGGGCCATAGGTGCTTGCCCAGGACCATGTTTAGATGGCTTCCGACTATCTCCAAGTAGGGAGATGCCACAGCTTCTGTGCCACTGTCCCAGCTCTGTCACCCTCACAGTACAAAATGGGTCCCTCAACCTCCTCCAGGTATTGTCCCACAGCTGCCAGTCTCCCTGCTCCTCCTGCAGCACAGCCCGAGCTCCCTCCCAGCCTCCTGCAACCCATTCCCTCTCCCTCCCTGCAGCTTACCTGTGAGCACACAGGGCAGGGAGCGCACACCTGTGCTTGCTGCCACCAGGGAGGCTTCGTAGGTGTCACGCTCATCCCGCGGCAGCACCTGCTCCAACCGCTGGTCCAGGGACATGGTGAGCACCCAGTCCCGGACCTCCTCCCGCTTCTCCTCCTGCAGGGCAGAGGCCAGGGCATCGCCTGATGCTGCAGCTTCCCTGTGCTGCCCAGGTGCCGCTCTGCAGCACGAGGGAGCGCACTGGGGAGAGCAGGACACACGCACATGCAGGAATCATAGAATCTTGGAACAGTTTGACCTGAAAAGGACCTTAAAGCCTATCCAGTTCCAACCCCCTGCCATGGGCAGGGACACCTCCCACTGGATCAGGTCACTCCAAGCCCCATCCAACCTGGCCTTGAACACCTCCAGGGATGGGGCAACTTCTCTGGGCAACCTGAGCCAGGGCCTCCCTGCCCTCACAGGAAAGCATTTCTTCCCAAGATCTCATCTCAATCTCCCCTCTTTCAGCTTCAAACTGTTCCCCCTCATCCTGTCCCGGCACTCCCTGATCAAGAGCCTCTCCTCAGCTTTACTGGAGCCCCTTTCAGTACTGCGAGGCTGCTCTAAGGTCTCCCCAGTCTTCTCTTCTCCAGGCTGAACAACCCCAACAACTGAGGGGATGTCTGTGAGTGTATGTGTGTGTGTGCACAAGCACACGTGTATTGGGAGGAGAGCATGACAACGTGCGTGTGTTCACCTCTGTATGTGCTTGGGCTGCCTGGATTTGTAGCGGGGAGGAGACATGGGGCAGGGGCCAGCACGCAGCCCATCTCCTGCAGTGCCTGCTGTCCCTCCCTCACCGCTGTTTGGCAAGGGCCCTTCCACAGCACCACAGTCCACGGGAACCAAGGGAGGTGGGTGACACTCACAGGCACGTGTTGCTGAGCTGGAAGCGGCACTTCAAAGGGGATGTCCGTCCCCTGGAAATCGGAGTGGTCCAGGGAATCCACGTTCCCTTCTTCAATGGCCTGAGAAAGGAGGAATGGTGGAGCTGTAGGCAAGTCCATCCTCGGCGCTGACAGCACCATCCACATTCCAATGCCCCTCTCTATTGGTGACTGGGCCCTCCTGGGAGGTGGGATTTATGGTATCCTCTGCAGCGCTAGCAGATGGAAGATGCCAGAAGCCCTGTACTACTCAAATTTGTCAGGTGGCCTCACAGAAGAGAAAGATGGAATGGGGAACTGCTTTTTGCCCAGCAGCTGCTGACAGCAGTTGGAAGGCTAGTAGAGTCGAGTCTATCAGCTTCCTAGGTCTGGTGTGTGGGGCAGCAGCAGATGCAGTGTGATGCACTTGGGCTGCTCCAGTGCCTGGCAGCGAATCCTGCACATCTGAGCCTCAGGAGTGCCCTGTACAGGCCAAGGGTCTGCCCTGACCCTGCCGCCCCCCATCATTTCCCTCCCTCCCACAGATTGTACGCACATCCGAGAGGTCCAGGAAGTAGTTCAGGAAGATGAACGCCATGTTCTCCCAGCTGACTGCCTAAAACAGAGAGGAACCCCACGTGAGACGAAATTGCTCGTCTTCACACCACAACCTTCCTGCCCAAGCAACGGCTGGAAAGGATGCAGTTCTGTTTGTGTCACAACATCCTGCTTGCAGCACAGGTAATGGAGCAGGAGAGGGTACATCCCAGCTCACCATAGAACCACAGAATCATTAAGGTCAGAAAAGCCCTCTAAGCTCATCCAGTCCAACCATCAGTCCAACCCCACTGTGCCGAATAAACCATGTCCCCAAGTGCCACTTCTACATGGTTGTTGAGCCTCTCCAGGGATGGAGACTCCTCCACTGCCCTGGGCAGCCTTTGCCAGTGCTGAACCACTCTTTCAGTGAAGAAATTCTTCCTAATAGTCAAGCTAAACCTCCCCCGGCACAACCATCCCTGAGGAGTGCTTCACAGGCAACGGCTGGGACAACCAGCCTAGGAGCCATAGGCTGCCCCACAATATGGAGTCGGGAGTTATTGTGCAGTGGCATCGGACAATGGGAACATCTACACTTGCCATGTGTCACAACCTGTGGTCTTGGGAGGGAGATGACACTCAGGTGACCCAGGACAGGGCAAAGCAGTTCAGAGCCTTGGGTCTAACAAAGCCGTGCAGCACAACGAGGCCTCAGGTCTGCAGTTCACATGCCCTTGATGGCTTGGGTCTACCCTCCCACTCCCTATTGCCATTCCACGACAACATGTGGAGGCTGGCAAGCTGTTAGAGGAAAAGCCTCCCATGCCCATGCATGGGAGGAAGGGGGTTCAGCTGAGAAGATAAAGTGGAGAATCCCTGAGCCCAGGGTTCTCTGCCTCCTTAGCTGCTCTGGTAGCAGAGAGGTCTTACCTTGGCAGCCATCCCAGCTTCGTAGAAAGCCTTGTCTGCCGGGAGGAGCTTGGTGTGGCGGAGCAAGGAAATGGACAGCTTGGCAGCCACAGTGTCCTGCAGACAGGGACAGGAAAGCCATATCAGTCAGCACAGAAAAAACAGCTGAGAACGGGTGAAGTGGAATGATTTCAAACTGAAAGAGGGGAGATTGAGATGAGATCCTAGGCAGAAATGTTTTCCTGTGAGGGTGGGGAGGCCCTGGCCCAGGTTGCCCAGAGAAGTGGTGTCTGCCCCATCCCTGGAGGCGTTCAAGGCCAGGTTGGATGGGGCTTGGAGCAACCTGATCCAATGGGAGGTGTCCCTGCCCATGGCAGGGGTGAAACCGGATGGGCTTTGAGGTCCCTTCCAATCCAAACTATTCTATGAGTCTATGATCTCAGAAGATCATTCTGCCCCGACTCACAGCAAGGACTCTACACCCACATGGTCCTGACACATAAAAAAGGTTCAACACTGCAGTCCTGACCGTAAGTGCCCTCGCAGTGTGAGCAGTGACTGTGACCCGAGTATGGTGCTCTTCTGCTTTATAAACCTTGCTGGTTTTCCTGGACGCCACACCCAGACTCCCACCACGTGAGTCATGGGACAGCTGCAGCAGGAAGGGATCTCCGGTGATCACCCCATCACTGCTCCATTCAGAGCAGAGTCCACTGTAACAGGCTGGTCAGGAATGTGTCTGGTCATGTTCCGAGTATCTCATGGCACGGAAACTTTCCAGCCTCTCCAAGTAACCTGCTCTGGTTTTCAGATGCACTTGCAGTGAGTTTTTTCTGGTATTCAGTCATGTAAGAATTTTTGAGTGAGGGCAAGAAATTCAAGGGAGATTTCACTTTTATAGAATCACAGAATCATTAAGGTTGGAAAAGAACTCTAAGATGATCCAGTCCATCCTGAGGAGTTAGCCCTATCTGCTTGCCAGAAAGGTTCTCGTCACACCAGAACTGGGAAGGCCACCCCTCCTTCCTGCTCCCAAAACTGGCCACCTCACATCTCAGCATTTCACAACCATGTGGGTCTGTACAGGTTCCCAAGATACCAGACTTGGCTCTTTCTGTCCAACACGTCTCTGGACCCCAACATCCACCCACGCAGCCTTGGGAAGCCTCGGTCTGCCCACCTCGCTACAACCTCCTTTCAGGGAGCTGTAGACAGTGATAAGGTCTCCCCTCAGCCTCCTTTTCTCAGGGTAAGCAATCCCAGGTCCCTCAGCTGCTCCTTGTAAAACTTGTTCTCCACCCCCTTCCCCAGCTCTGCTGCCCTGCATCCAGCAGTGACTCTGCTGTCTGTCGTGGCCCAGAACAAACCCCAGTGACTCAGAAATCCTCGCAGTGCCTTGTGAGAGCCAGTACCCAGGCCCACGAGCTTCCAAAGCCCCACAGAAGGCCTAGCAGACAGGTCCAGGATCCACCCAAGCTCCATGTGATCCCTCATGCTCCCAAAGCCCTGCACAAAGCCAATCTGTTCTCAGGATCACATGTGAAGTCCAGCAGCTCTCATGGCCCAAGACAGATGAAGAGGAAGCAACGCCTCTTCCAGGAAGACCAGATTTTTGCATGATCCCTACATTTCTGCTGGTGCTTCTGCTCTCACAAGTCATGCCAAGTACATGGATCAGCTTCCCACTGGTGTACGTTTCAGCCTCAGTGTCTGGGGGCAGGTCCCACTATAAGGAGCCAGGGAAGACTGTCTCCAGTTCTACCTGCTTGTGATCTACCTCCCAGATCACAACAGTCCCATTCTCACATATCCATGCTGTGTAAACGATCCATGAATTGGAATTAGTGAACTATGGATAGCCCTGAACCTGCACGTCCCCATGGGATTCCCATGCAGAGTGGTGATAGGCACAGGAAGCTCAAAAGCCATACCAGTTGCTTCACACCCTGAGCAGCGGCACGAGTGGCGTAGTAGTGAGAGATGAGCAGCATTGTTTCAAACTCTTCCTGTGCTGGGGTGTTCGCCTCACTTGACTTCACCAAGTTTTCACACTGAAGAAGAAAGAAGGAGAGTAACTGAGAACATGAGAGCACAAGGGCAGTCTTCATCCAGCTGAATGCAGGGAAAAGTTGAGAAAGAGAAGGATCCCAAATATCCAGGCACATCTGGGGACTAAAAAAGGGCTGGGCCTCAGGTGCTTTGGGCCCTACAGCGCTGAGGGGAGGAAGCTGTTGGAGAAGCCGAGAGCCAACAGCACCACAACAACAGACAGCACTGGGAGCAGTCATGAGTTTGGAGGGAGAAAAGGGGATTTGTGGCTCTTGTTTGGGCTAGAGGTTTAGGATCATGTAATGGTTTGGGTTGGAAGGGACGTTAAAGCCCATCCAGTTCCAAGCCTCTGCCATGGGCAGGGACACCTGCCACTGGATCAGGTTGTTCAAAACTGAAAGGGTTTTCAGGCACTGGCAGAGGCTGCCCAGGGAAGTGGTTGAGTCCCCGTCCCTGGAGGTGTTTAAAAGACAGGTGGACGAGCTACTCAGGGACACGGTTTAGTAGGGGACAGATATGGTTGGACTTGATGATCTCAAAGGTCTTTTCCAGCCAAACAATTCTATGATTCTATGAATATTCACCCTTTTCATCTTTACAGCTCTGTGCCTTCAAACTTGGGGGTACAAGAGGCTGCCCAGTCTGGTCCCATTGACACCGACAAGAAGGCAGTTTTCAGTAACTGCAGTGACCAAGTGTGTCTTCTGTAGCTGGTGGGTGTGAATGGTGCTCAGCTGCTTCACTGCTGCTCCTCCAGGGATGGGGGCAGTGTCAAAGAAACATTCCAGAGCTGTGCAGGGTGAAAACTGACTGAAGCAGACCTGGTAGCCACCTGGGTGCTACTGCTGTTACAGGGCTTTAAATTTCACGAAGAAGGAGAATTTCACATGCTCATAGCACCGTTACCACTTGAGAGATTTCATAGAATCATAGAATGGTTTGAGTTGGAAGTGACCTCAAAGCCCATCCAGTTCCATACCCGCTGCCATGGGCAGAGACACTCCCACTGGATCAGGTTGCTCAAAACCCCATCCAACCTGGCCTTTAACACCTCCAGAGATGAAGCAGCCACCACTTCTCTGGGCAACGTGGGCCAGGGCCTCCCCCACCTCATAGGAAAACATTTCTTCCTAGGATCTCATCTCAATCTCCCCTCTTTCAGCTTCAAACTGTTCCCCCTTGTTCTACCTCCATACCCCCTGATCAAGAGCCCTTCCCAGCTTCCCTGGAGCCCCTTTCAGTACTAGAAGGCTACTCTAAGGTCTCTCCAGAGCCTTCTCTAGTCTAAACAAGCCTATTTGCAGGACAGAAATAGAGAAGGCAATCACAGGCGCTGGCTGAAATATTCTGGGACAGGGAAGGAGGATCAGAAGGCTCTAAGCTCATTCCCCAGGCTCAGTAATTCTGCGCTTTCCCCACATCCTTGCCCCAGTCAGGCTGCCCAATGGTGTGGGACGAAAAGCGGGCACTGCTACCTGTGATAGGCTCCCAGGTAGCAGTGACATGGTGAGATCTACAAGTGCCAGTGTCCAGACTCACTTCTGTGATAGGATCATCCCCTCCCTTGATGCCTCTTGCCCAGCCATGTCCATTTCACAATACCCTGTTCTGCTTTCTGCATTGTGGACGCTTCCTCACTTCCCCTCAGCTGTGTTCTACAAATACCGTCCACGCTACCCGGCCAGGGACTGGTTCCTCTTCCTCCCCTGATGGTGGGAGCCACCAGGGCATTGGATTTTAACCAGCAGTGGTGGCCAGGGACTGCACTCACCAGATGGAAGAGAACGTTGCGCAGGTTGGCCCAGCTGGAGTAAGCCTCAGCACAGTTCATGCCAGACGCACTCACCATCTCCACAAAGAGACGCTTGTAAATGTTGAAATTCTGCAACAGAAAGGAGAGAAATCTTGAGGGAACCAGATGGGGAATCAGGAAAAGTCTGGAGCTCTACTGCTGCCAAGGTTGGGGGAATGAGGCTCCAGGTGCAGCACTGCTGCCGCTCAGTGCTACAGGACAAAGCAGGGAATGGGAAGGAACATTTCCCGCACCCAGTGCTCTCTGGGAGGCAAACATGGTCCCTTTCATTCTGGTCTTGGTGGTAAACGGGTTCAAAAGCAAACACAAATATTTAGCTCCCCCCTGCTCCTTCCCTGTGGAGAGCATGCCAGGAGATTGCCGTTAGCCCTCCAGCTGCGGAGTCTCTGGAAGAATCCACAGCGGGGTCGAGGTGGCTTGGACATGCAGAACACCCAGCAATCCTCGTTCTAGATTGGACTCCTGACTCACACAGCAGATCACAGCACACTGGCAGCTCCCCCTGCGATGTCATTACCTGTGGGTTGGCAGGCGCTCCGTGGTGGACATAGAGGTTCAGGGCTTTGTCCCAGCTGCCCTCCCGGATGAGGTGGGTCGCGTACAGAGCTACATATTTGTGCAAGACTTTATAGTTCTGGAGAAGGCACACAGAAAGCAGTAGCATGAGATTCGTGAACTGAACACTCGTCTCTCGGTTGGTATGGTTCCAGATGCCTGTGCACCCCCAGGCACCCGAGTCCCAGTGGGTGAGAGCAGGTAGAATCATAGAATCACAGAATCACGGAATGGCTAGACTGATGTTGGGACTGGAGGAGCTTAGAAGTCTTTTGCAACCGCAATGATTCCATGATTCTATGATTAAAATGAGCGATCCTCTCAAAAAAATGAGCACTGGAAACAAGGAAACGAGCACTGAGCACAAGGAAACAAGCACAAGAGACCAGTGCCCCAGTGATATGTCAGAAACCTGAACTCCCAGATGTGGATGCTGGTGAAACTGTAGGAAGAAGACGGTTTTGGATGATTAAGTCTGGGATATGGCCTGTTCTGATAGAAGTAACTTTTTTTGCTGTATAATCACAGCAGAACAGCTCAGTCAGAAGTCCTGAAGTTCCACACTGGTTATGGAGTGAGGCTGCGCTGATGCTCTCACAGAGACACAAACAGAGTAACAGCTTCTTGGACTGCGTGTGGTAGTGCTGTGCCTGGCTGACAGCAGAACTGATTAATCCTCTACCATTAAACTGAGAGGGAAGTTGTTCTTTATGGAAAAAGATCAACACTGGCACCTCCTGATAATTAGAACATCAGCACAGAAGCCTCTGAGATAAACGACTACAACAGAGATCACTTGCATCACCAGAAAAGAAATCAAGTTCACTGTGGCAGAGCCTGAACTCGGGTTACTGGTTACTGCATTAGAAATGAAGCTGGAAAACCACAGTCCAACACATCCCAGTGCTCGCCCAGGCTGCCAGAGCCTGCCTGAGGGTCACCTGGAAGCAAAACCACAGCCCAACACATTCCCAGTGCCTCCCCAGGCTGTTGGAGCCTGCCTGAGGATGAGCTGCGATGTCTCCACTCCTTGCAGAGTCCATGGCCAGGGCTGCCCTGTCATTCGCTTTGAAGCGATGCCTCACATCAAAGAATTAACCCCTGCCCTTAGTTTAGCTCCTCTATCAATAACGATTGAAACAATAACAAATTAACCAGCACTGAATAGAAACAAGACAGATCCTGGGAATCTAGAGCTTCCTTCTCCTGTTACTGCCTCGAAATAACACTGTAAATAACACTTTCATTTTGCTTTGTTCCATTTTTATTGCACCGCTGAGGAAATTTTAGGTCAGTAAAAACGCAGAAAAAATCAAATTTGCTTTCACAACAAGGAAGACTCATTTCTACTGACACCAGGCCTCTAAATAACATGTAGGAAGAGGGCTTTCTTCTCCAAGTCTGTTTCCATGGTACCAATTACTTCCAGCCCAAACAACTCATTCAGCTTTTTCCATTGCTCCACTAATCAACAATGCAAACCTAATCTGCTTCTGGGTTCTAGCACTTCCCTGACTGGCCAGGACGAGGACAGGGGAGAGATGCTTTCAGACCAGTGCCAGTGGACCCTGTGCTTCCCACAAACACTTTGCCCTCCCTGCTTATTCCTGCTGCCGGGATCCAGGACCCCATGTCCGCATCCCGAGTGCTCACACAGGCACTCACCTGCTTGGCTGCCACCTCCAGGCACTTCTCCCATTGCTCCTGCTCAGCGTACAAATCCAACGCGGCCATGACATCTACTCCCACCAGCTGGGGATGGAAACAACCACAAATTCACTGTGCAGGCAAGGTTTCCTGCCAGCGTCAATCACAGAATGGTTTGGGTTGGAAGGGACCTCAAAGCCCATCCAGTTCCAACCCCCTGCCATGGGCAGGGACACCTCCCACTCGAACAGGTTGCCCAAGGCTCATCCAACCTGGCCTTGGACACCTCCAGGGATGGGGCAGCCACTTCTCTGGGCAACATGGACCAGGGCCTCAGCACCCTCACAGGAAACCATTTCTTCCTAAGATCTCATTTCAATCTCCTCTCTTTCAGCTGAAAAAACATTTCCCTTCATCCTATCCCCACTCTCCCTGACCAAAAGCCCCTCCCCAGCTTTCTTGGAGCCCCTTTCCGTACTGGAAGGCTGCTCTAAGGTCTCCCTGGAGCCTTCTCTTCTCCATGCTGAGCAACCCCAACTTTCTCAGCCTGTCCTCCCAACATTGCTTCCCAGTCTGTGAGACATCCCAGACACGTACTGAATCCACCTTTCCTTGGTTCTTTAAATACTCCTTATAACGCTGGTCCACGTACTCCTCTGACCTGCCAAGAAGAGAGAATCTTAACAAGCAATAAGACTAACAGTATCGTGTGTCAGCACAGAGGGAGGGTTCCTCATTGTCCGCTTTGGGAAGAAGAGGGCTCACGGCTCTGCCATGTCTTTCTGTGCTGGGAGCACAGGCCGAGGAGAAAGGAAGGGTCCAGGCAGCAATTTTGTAACATAACGACTGAGGAGAGAAAGGGATCACAGGACTTGCAGAAGGAAATGCATGCATGGGATTATGGGAAGGGAAGGAAAGATGGGGATAGGGATGGGAAAAAAAGGGGATTTGTGGCAGGAAAGTGCCAGGATGCTAAATGGCTTGGGAGGGTGGCTGTGGAGAATGTGTCCTGTCGAGCATGCGAAGGTGGCTGTGGGGAGAATCCTGAGAATCCTGGGGGAAGCCAGACAGAACAGGACAAGAGATCATCTGAGGGCAGTAGAGGGAGGAGTACCATTGAGGAAGTTCAAGGCGTACCTGGGGTCCAACTCCTTGGCTATGCGCTTGGCTTTGCTCCACTCCTCCCCTTCGATGAGGGCATCGATAGCTTCTTGGATGAGGTCCAAGTTGAGGTAGAGTTCAGCTGCCTGCAAGGACAGAGACAATTCCATGTGAGATGAAACCCCTCAGGACCCTGCAGCACAGGCTGGAGCTGGTGCTCTTGGAAGCGACCAGCACACAGCAACAACAGAAAGTCTTTTCCCAAAGGGTAACACCCCCCTTCTCTGCTTCCAGCCTCCTCCTAAGGCTGGGTCCTCTCAGACTGTTCCAGGACTTGATCCCTTCCCTCTTTCCTCATCCTCGAAGATCCCATGCTATCTAACTCTGGATAGGTCCATCCACCCATTGCCCCGGGATGTGACCTGGCCTCCCTCTCTCTTTCTATATCACTGTTCCTTCAGCAGCCTGGGGGCAGGTGCCAGCCCTCACCGCACTGCATTTCTTCATGGCCACTAGCTGAGGAGCCACGGTCCGCGTCACCTCCACGCTCTGCGACTGACCCAGGAATTTAATGGCCAGTTCGGCAGCCTGTGAAGAGAAATTGTCAGCAGGACAAGTGATAAAAACTGTTTGAGAGGGGGATGAAGGTTGGAAGAGCTCAGCTCCAGCTAAAAGACCAAGAGTCAGAAGTGCGTGAGCTACAGGGAAAGGGGAGAAGAAGTGACAGCCACTTTGGCAGTTCAGAGAAGCAAAGCTCAACTACATTTGTACACGGGAGAATATTAGACAAGGATATAATCATTGCCAAAGCTGGCACAAGCCCACAGGTATGAGTGAAAAGTACAAACAAGAACACAACCCAATGGCTGGTGGACACACAGCATTAGAAGAAGAAAAGGTGCTCACCCAGCCAAGGGCTAAGTCATAAAGTCATAGAATGGTTTGAGTTGGAAAGGACTTTAAAGATCGTCTAATTCCACACTCCCAGCCATGGGCAGGGACACCTCCCGCTGGATCGGGCTGCTCAAGGCCCCATCCAACCTGGCCTTGAACACGTCCAGGGATGGGGCATCCACAACTTCCTGGGCAATTTGTGCCAGTGCCTCCCCACCCTCATTGTGAAGAAAAAAGTGCCGCTTTTCAGCGCAGGTTGCTGTGGACTCAAAGCGAGCACCACGCTGCTGGAAGCGGTGCCAGACTGAGGATGTCAGTGCAGTGTAGATAAGCTCATAGCCTGTCACGGCTCAACAGAATGGCCATGAAGGCTGCCAGACCCTGCAGTCACTGGAGCCTTCGGATCCTCTCTTGTGCCCTGCAGTGACTGAGATATCTCTGGGATGCGCCGCAGGTCGTGGGCGACCTCTCACACAGCAGAGCAGATGGAAGGAGTCACAGCCCCTGACTGTACCTTCAGTAAGCACTTCTCCATCAGGACACTGTTGCTGGGGTCCCGCACCTTCAGGTAGCAGTCCACTGCCCTGGCATACTCCCCTGCCTGCTCCCACTCTCGCGCCTGCTCCAGCAGCCCTTCTGTTCCTCTGTGGGGAGGAAGGCAGGCTGTGAGCATGGGGACGCTGCCAGAGATGCTGCAGACAGCACACAGAGCATGGGCAGGGAGGAGCAGAGCAGGGGGAAACCAGGGACCTCAGGAGGGGCTGAGCAGTGTCCACAACGAGCACTATGGAGGGAATGGATTAAGGATCCTGGGAGATGCACTGGCACTAGAGGAGACCTTGGAGATCTGTAAGTGGCAAGAAGACATCTAGGAGACCTTGGATGGCAAGAATAAGCTTGGAGCCTCCCAAAGCAGAGAGGAAGGATGTTAGGAAACGTATACAGAAAGAAGCCCAAGGTCCTCAAGAAGGAAACAACTGGATGTGAGGGATCCCATCAGGCTCTCGCTGCAAGGCATCAGCACGACAGCCTTGGGGAAAAGCTACCTGTCAGCTCCCGGCAGCCTGGCCACAACATTCCTCACCTGGAGCCCTTCTTGGCAGCTTCCCTGCCACACTCCTCCTGTAACTCTTCCAGCTGTCTGGGCACATATTCCTTGCAGATCCGCAGGGCCTCGCTCCACATTCCAGACTCCTGCACAAGCGCAATTGAAAGGAGACATTTTCACCAATTCACCGGGATTCCCCACACTCCTGGCATCACATAACGCATCAGGCCTCTTGTGCCATCTTGCCAGATGATCTACTAGAAGGAACAGCCACAGCAGCACCATCCAATTCTTTCCTCCCCAAAACAGCACCTATACCTCGCCACTCACCCAATCATAGAATGCTTTGGGTTGGAAGGCGCCTTTACATGTCATCCAGCTCTAAAACCTCTGCCATGGGCAGGGAGACCTACCTCCCACTGTATCAAGTTGCTCAAAACCCCATCCAATCTGGGCTTGAACACCTCCAGGGATGCAGCAGCCCCTACTTCTCATGTCACCTTGGGCCAGGGCCTCCCCACCCTCACAGGAAAACATTTCTTCCTAAGATCTCATCTCAATTTCCCCTCTTTCAGCTGAAAACCATTCCCCCTCATCCTGTACCTGCACTCCTTGATCAAGAGCCCCTCCCCAGCTTTCCTGGAGCCCCTTTCAGCACTGGGAGGCTGCTTGAAGGTCTCCCTGGAGCCTTCTCCAGGCTGAACAACCCCAACTCTCTCAGACTGTCCTCATAGCAGAGGTGCTCCAACCCTTGGATCATCTCTGTGGCCTCCTCTGGACCCGCTCCAACAGATCCATGCCCTTCCTGTGCTGAGGACTCCAGAACTGGATGCAGGGCTCCAGGAGGGGTCTCACCAGAGCGGAGCAGAAAGGCAGAATCCCCTCCCTTGACCTGTTGACCCAAGCTGCTTCAGGGGAAAGCGCTCGTCCATCCCAGGTACCTCTGTAGAACAGACACTTACAGTCTCCAAGTGCACCCACTCATGATGCCCTGAGGACCACCCATATCCTGGCAGGATGTTTCCTCCCAGAGCTGTGAGAGAGCTAAGCTGCACTCTACCAGTTCAGTCTCCCACGAGCAGGCCAGAATTAAGTTCTACTTGGAACCACCTGAACAAATGGTTTCTCTTCAGCTACTGAGCTGACAGGGAGAGCTGGGAGATGGATTTCACTCCTTTTCCATCCAAACCAGGTTTCTGTCCAGCGAGGATGGCAGTGATGCTGCTACAGAGTGCATTCACCTTGTAGTACTTTATGGCCAGCTCAGGTCTCTGTGCTCGCAGGAGGAAGGCCTCTGCTTTCTGGAATTCTCTCTGCTCAAAGGCAACGCGTGCCTGTCCCACCAGCACATATGCCACGCTGTCTGGATCATGAGCCTCGGCCACGCGCTGTGCAGCATCCCAGTTCTGGTTATACAGAAACCTAAAGAAGCCAACACAAGATGTAACAAAAGGGATGTCAAGGAGCAGACCAGAGCTGGAGAAGCAACCAGACTGGCATGGGGAGAGGAGATGTAGCAGGACAGGATGGAGAAGGATACACACATCAGCACTGCCTCCTTGGGCTTCCCAGCTTTAACGAATTCTGCTGCAGCCTCTTCAAATTTGCCCTAGGAAAGAGGAAGGAATTTGCTTGCATACCTTCCTGCCTGGATACCATCGCATGACCTCCTCTATTACCATGAGACAGAGAGGGTTTATGACACACAGATGTTTGGAAGCTTCGGCTGCAATCATGGAGCCTTTTGGGTGAGCGGTGACTGCACCCATAACAGCGTGTGCTGCAGCGCTTAGGGCAACTGCTCGACTGCATGAGCGACCAGAGAACTCCCACCTATTCCAGGGGCAACATTACCTCATCTTCCAGGTACATGGCATATTTTAAGTGGATCTCTGGCATCTTCTGCTTCATGGAGAGGCGGGCCAATTCAAAAGCAAATTCAAACACCCTGCAACAAAAGAGAAAACTGTGAGAGCAGGAGTATGTGCTGAGCAGGAAGGACATTGTGAAGAGCACAGGACACTGGGAGAGGAGAGCGGGGAATACAGAGGGTCACAAGTGAATGAGCACTGCCCATTCCTCCTGCTCTTGCTTGGAGAACAGAGGCTTTTAGAGCCTCCGCTAAGGCGATTCAGCTCCTTCACACTTGCTGTTAGTGCCAGGGGCCCTTGTTTCAATACCAAGGGGACGTCAAAAGACTCCCCTGAGCTCAGCAATGTGGGAAAGCCAGGGAGAGCAGCAGGGAATGGTAGTGCAGTTGAAAGATAGGGGGCCAAAACTCTTCTGGCAGGCAGTTATTTAGGGTGACAAGAGGAATTCTAAGGTGACAGGGCAAACCACTTCTGCCTGGCCAGCTCTGACTTGGCATTTGACAGACTAATGGGTCAAGTTGTGCTAGGGGAGGTTCAGATTAGGCATTAGGAAAGGCTTCTTCACTGATAAGGTTATTGGGCACTAGAACAGGCTGCCTAGGGAGGTGGTGGAGCCACCATCCCTGGAGGTATTTAAAAGATGTGTAGATGAAGTGCTTAGGGATATGATTTAGTAGTGGACAGGTGCAGTTGGATTCAAGGATCGCAAAGGTCTCTTCCAACCTAGCAATTCTATGCTCGGAAGCAGGTTGTGTCAAGGAAGCAGAATGCCTGTATGAGGATGTGTGGGTGGGAAGACATGCCCTATCCCAGTCCTGCAGCTATCCTGTGCACAGTTACCTTGAGGGACCCTTTTTTCCTCAGGTCAGGCAGATGGGAGAGAAGCACTGGGTGGATGGACCTGCTCACCTGCTGTCCACTGCATGGTCAATGGCCATCTCCAGAAGCCCAAATTTACTGAGGAGTCTCACGGCTGCCTCTCCACCCAGGCTCTTTGCCCACATGTAGGCTACATGCTTGTAGGCGTCTGCTTCACCGTGTGCCTTGGCCACCTATCCCAAGCAAAGGAAGTGTGTGAACCCAATGAATCCATTTCATCATCATAAAGAAGCACCAAACCCAACCATTCTCTCCTGGGGAACCCTTCTGTAGCCACCACTGGACTGGGGAGGGTCACCAAAGCTTACATGGCAGAGCAGAAAAGAGGCTGCTGCCTCCCCATTGCAGCCCATGCTGCTGCCAGGCAGAGGCGCAGTGCTGTGGTGGGACTGCTACAGAGCAGAGCCTAGAGGAAGGCAGTGAATAGAGACAGGGTGGTTCCCACCAGGATCTCGCACCCAAAGACTGATCCCCACATAGCTGGGATAGCTGTGAAGCAACTATTACCCTGTACGCTTCTTCCCACATATCATTCACTCTGTACATGTTTACTGTGGCCTTCCAGTCCTTCGCTTCTAGGTAGTGGTACTCAGCCTCCTGTAAGCGCCCCTCTGCCTCTAGCTCCTGCAATCAGAGGCAATGAGTCAGCGACGCTCTTGTCCCCACTTGGTTGAGTTGATCCACTGCTGTGAGATGCCCTCACCTTGCCCAGATGCAGGTGGGTGTTGCTGAGTATGTCCTTGTGATACTTGGCTACTAGGGAAACCATCTCATCGTACATCTTGCACTTCTTGTACATGGTGATGGCCAAATCAGGTTCATTCACCGTGATGTACAGCCTGGGAAAACAAGCACACTCAGATGGCTCAGCCGAGGACATGACCAGCTCCAGCAGCCTCACTGCAACCCACCCAGCCGGAGTCAGGTCCTGGCTACGCTACCCAATGACAGGGCTGGTGTGGGCTGTAAGTCTCAGCGCTGCTTAGACAGAGCCCTTCTGTTACGCCACCATCAGCTGCAGCAGGGCAAAGATATTCCCTCCATATCACTTGTCAACAGGAAAGCTTGGGAGGGGCTCCTGATCAGGGAGTGCAGGGATAGGACAAGGGGGAGTGGTTTTAAGCTGACAGTGGGGAGATTGAGATGAGATCTTAGGAAGAAATGTTTTCCTGTGACGGTGGAGAGGCCCTGGCCCAGGTTCAAGGCAGCACTCTGCAGAGTGGAGAAGCCCTGTTGTATTCCCTCTGCTTCTCACCTGGACCTCCTTTGCCCTGGTGGACAGACACACTACCACGACACCTCTTCCTACAAACTGACAGAGAGGAGAACTTCTGAACTTCCCAAACCCTAGTCCCCAACTCTACTTCCACCCCAGGAAAACGCTCCTCCTCACTATAGCCGTGTTGTCAGGGCTCAGTCTTGGAACAAGGAAGATGCTCACCTCTCTGCTTCTTTGTACTTGCCCTCCTTCTCCATCTCTTGGGCCTGGGTTATATAGAGCACAGACACTTCTTCCTGACTCATACACTTGACTGCCAGCTGCCAAAAGGAACACACAGGAAGAAATTGCAGCACAGTGCACAGCGACTTCTTGATACACAGTAGTGAAGGAGAAGGGGAAAAAACATCTCCTTCCCATCACAAACAGGTTTATACACCATATGCCCTGCAGAGAACAGGCAGTCATTTGTCACTGTGATCAAAGTGCAAAAGACCACAGCATTAAAGCACACAGGATCCATTCACCTAAAGGAAAGCTGGGGAGGAGCTCCTGATAGGATGAGGGGGAATAGTTTTAAGCTGAAAGAGGGGAGATTGAGATGAGATCATAGGGAGAAAAGTTTTCCTGTGAGGGTAGGGAGACCCTGGCCCAGGTTGACATGGGAAATCATGGCTGCCCCATCCCTGGAGGTGTTGAAGACCAGGTTGGATGAGGCTTTGAGCACTCTGATCCAGCTGGAGGTGTCCTTTCTCATGACAGGGGGTTGGAACTGGATGGGCTTTGAGGTTCCTTCCCACCCAAACCATTCCATGGTTTTATGACCAGTCCTCTTGGAAAGTGCTACTAGTGACACAGGGGCACCCACACAGGGCTGCTGAGGTAAAGAAGGGCATCGGCAGGATGTGACCACCAGGGACCAAATTCTTGCTGGCTACTGGATGCTCCTACGTGCATCCTTTGGGAAGAGAGCTTGTTGATCCTGTGCTGGTGCACAAGGCACCACCACCTTCTGATGGAAGATATTCCACCAAACAGAGTGGGGTCCCCAGAAGCTTTGGCTTCAAACTCTACCTTGTGAGCCTGCTCCCAGAGCCCAGCCTGTGTGTACATGTCAACGGCATCCTTGGTCCGGTCTCCTTTGATGTACAGCTCCTCTGCAACCTGTAGGGAAATGACCATACTCAGCAGTCCCAAGAGACATACGGAGCAGCAAGGATTGTGGTCCGTGGCCTCACCTGATACTCCTGCAAAGCTGCATAGTGCTGGGCAATCTTGAGGTAATATTTGGCTGCTGTCTGTTTGTCTTGCAGGTCCAAAATGCAGATGGCCTTCTTCCACTGACGAGCTCCCAGGGCTGCCTCGATGGCCTTAACTGAGCACCTAGCATTGAAATCACAACTCTGCACCACCAGCAGCCACCTCCTCCAGCCAAGATAAGCCAGGGAGACAAACGTGGTCTGCTGCTTGATTCCTCTTCCTGGCTTAGAGCAGCCAAAATGATCTGAGTAACTGGCAAAGTTCAGGAGAAAAAATGAAGAACTGGGAGAGCAGGGAAGAGTAATTGGGGATGAAAGACCTTGGGAGACATGCAGGAAGGCACCCATGTGGGTCCAGCAGAGATGGCATATAAGCACCAGGGGCACTGGCAAAGTGGGTTTGAGGGGGCTTACTCAGGCAAAACCTCCTGCAGACTTCAGCAAATCACATCAGCTTCACAGTTTGCCAGGTTATGCTGCCATATAGCTATCGCCTGCCCCTACCTAGCTTCAATGTAGTGGTTGATAGCCGCATCCAGCTGTTTCTGCTGCACCAGATGGTCTCCCCAGGACTCCTCCAGTGCCACAACCTCTGCAGGAAACGCCAGGCGAGCCAGCTCCACCGCTGTCAGGGAATACGATAGCTGTTACGCTGAATCCAGCAAGGAAGCAGAACTGTAAGGCAATGGGTGGGATGAGCCTTGGATGGGGTGTAGAGGGAGGGGAGTGGTGACTGTCTAGTCCACTCCAGCTCCAACATGCTGCCAGCAGTGTGGACCCTGTGAAGAGCAGGACCAAACCCATGCTGGTACAATCAGCATGACCAAGACCTTGGGAACAGAATGCAGTTCAGCGACCGTGTGTACAGGTACAATTATGTGAAACACTGAATGAGCTGATACCTGGAATCCTCAGAGCATCCAGGCACCTCTGGGCACTAGGGCAATGGTCAGAGTACCCGGGCTATTGCTGGGGATGGATGGGGGTGGAATATATTTAGCACCATACCTTTCAGGAAGGCACTGCCCTTGCAATAGCACTCCAGAGCCTTCTGTGTGTTCCCAGTCTTCTCAAATAGGTCTCCAGCCTAAAGACAAACACAAGCTGCCAGTTTCCAGAGCCACCGTCTCTCCACACCATCATCTACTGTCTCTGTCCTGCATACAGAGCTTGTCAGTCCTGCCACACTGATGTCTCCTCAGTGATTCTTTCCCACTAACCAAGAGCCAGGGATCATAGAATCATGGAACAGTTTGGGTGGGAAGGGACCTCACCGCCCATTCAGTTCCATCCCCCTGACATGGGCAGGGACAACTTCCAATGGGTCAGATTGCTCAAAACCCCATCCAACCTGGCCTTCAACACCTCCAGGGTTGTGGCAGCCACCACTTCTCTGGGCAACCTGGGCCAGGGCCTCCCCACCTTCACAGGAAAACATTTCTTCCTAAGATCTCATCTCAATCTCCCCTCTTGCAGCTTAAAACTGTTCCCCTCATCCTACCCCTGCACTCCCTGATCAAGAGCTCCTCCTCAGCTTTCCTGGAGCCCCTTTCAGTACTGGAAGGCTGCTTCGTACATGAACACCACTCTGTGCTGCGTGAAAACCACCCATTTTGTTTTCAAACTGCCATCTAATAATTAGTAGTTGCCAGTTTTTTGTTATTAGACACAGAGAATAAAATCACTTCCCACCTCTATGACATTGATGGTTCTACAGATTTTCATGACCTCCTTTGCTTTCACTCCTCAGCTTTTCCATTTAGACTATCCTTATATGAAAGCTGTACCACCATTTTTTTTATTCTGCTATGAGGACATACTGTGAATATTCACAGTGATAGCAAGTTTTCTCTACAGAAAGGAGTCATGACTCCTTTCCTCCCGGTTCTTATCTTCCCAAGGGCCTCCTCACTATTAGCGAGCATTCAGCTGATGTTTCAGAGACATCACCAAAGAGTTGTGATCTTTTTCTTGGCTAATAGCAGCCATTCTAGACCTCACCCGTGTGTAACGGATGCAGTAAGAATTTCCTCCTAAACATCAGCTGTGAATTTATCACACAGAATAACCACTCAGTTCCCCTGTATCTCACAGACACAGAGGGCAGGGTAAGAGCTTTGATGCCAGTAAGAAGAAAGCCAACAGGGTGAGCTGCTCACCTGCTCATACAGTTCCCCTTGGACCAGTGCCGTGCAGACCCTGTTGATGACATCTCCATTGGTCAGGAGCTCGTCCTGCCTCATGGCCAGCTGTGCGGCTTTAGCTGGCAGCCCTGCCTGCAGGTACAAGCTGGTGGCTGCCAGGTAGTCACCCTGTTCCTCTTGGACCTCCCCAGCCTTCGCCTCCTGTTGGGTATCCAGCAGCCACTGGTAGTAATCCCGTCGCAACTTATCCAGCATTGGGTGTCCCTGTTGAGAGATGCAGTGTTGGTTGACCTGGGCAAGGCAAGACATTGTTTTGCTCATCCTGTAGGCTCTCGATCTGGTTCATGACACCAAACCCTTTGCTGCCCAGTTAGCTGAAACCACAATCTGAGTCCTGTGTACTATGGCATCATCCATCCTTTTTTGAAGCCCTAGATAAACCAATTTTGGCAGCTTTTCTCCCTCACTATCACCCAGTTCTGTACTTACACTAGTGCAACCTTCCCTTCTGCCTGGAGCCCCTCCAAGGTGGAAAGAGCAGGGGAAGAGAATCCAGACCTTGAATGGACTCCCAAACAGAAGACGCATAAAGCAAGTGCAGCCCACCATCCAGTGCAGTTACATTCTGTACCTTGGCCTCAGCAACCGCAATGCATTCATCCCACATGTGCAGCTCCTGGTACATGTTCATGGCCTCCTCTGTGGCGTTCTGTGACAGAGAGCAAAGTGTCAACCTGAAGGCTCCACTTAGCAGATGCGCTGCCATGGAGCTCTCATAGTGGGCAGGGTTAGACGTGCAAACACTTGACAAAGTGTACTGTTCCCTTTCTTTGAACAAACATGCCCCCTCGCCCTCTTCATGCACCTCACGGCAATCTTAAACCTTGGGACAAGAAATAACTCCTTCTGTTTCAAGGCAAAAACTGTTCTTCCAGGAATTATGGAGTCATTAAGGTTGGAAAGACCTTTAAGCTTACTCGGTCCAACCATCTGCTCAACACCACCACACGTACTAAAGCATGTCCTGAAGTGCCAGGTCTACATAGTTTTTGAACCCCTCCAGGAATGGTGACTCCACCACCGCCCTGGGCAGGGCAATAAACTACCTCTTCATCTTCTCCTTCACACCAGGGCACAAACCTCCCACTCAGAACTAAATGAGCCCTTTTCTGCTCCTTGTTCCTTCACTGACTTGTTCCAGGAAGATCATCTCTGCCAACTTGAAGTTCTTGTCCAGCATGGCCAAACGAGCTCGTACCAGATAATGGTCTGTGCCATCCCCACCCTGCAGACAACACCAATTAGCTCAGTCAGTTTGCCGAGTGAAAGAACAGGTCTGGAGTGATACAAGGGAGGGGAATGACTGCAGATGGGGTCTGTGTCATTGCAGAAACTAAAGAATGATGGAAACCACAGGAGTGACAAGACAGAAGCAATAGGAGATGGCTGGCCACAAGACGGACCTGGAAGGTGTGGATAGAGAATTATGCCAGCAGCTCCTACACAGCCAAGTACTGGTCTGCAGCAGCATGCTAGTGAGCATGGACATGGAAGATAACGTGTATGCAAGTGTTTCCAGGAAAGCAGCTGCCCTGCAGAGCAGAAAAGATTTTACTTACATGCTCTTGAGCTGCCTGGTCGGCAATGGCATTCGTTTCACGCAGAAATCGAACCCTCGCCACATTGCCCAATGCTGCAAAGCACCTGGAAAGAGCAAAGCAGCTAGTCAATAACTTGGTGGTTGTTGCCCACTTTTGGTCCAAGAAAGAAAATCAGAACCTGGGCAGCAGACCCAGCTCCACAAGCCGCAGAGGTGGGGTAGCCTTGCTTCCAGAGAAGGATTTTGCCAAGACCCGTGTTCAGATCTGCCCTCTACCCTGCTCAGTGGGAGAAACTGAGGACATGACCAGTGTTCGTGCTTCACTGCTCCAGGCTTCAGAGACATACAGAGCTTGTCCATGTCCGTCAGCTCCCCAAAGCCTGGCTGGACACTGCTCCGGGTTGCCATCAGCAAAAACTTATGCTACGCACTGATGCCTTCCCAGCTCCAGTTCTAGCACTACTACCAGAATGAAGGGACAAAGTCATTGCCTGGAACAGAGAACATTTAATTCTCCATGCAGTGAATCTTCCAGGCCACACAAAGTCACGTCTTTAAAATCACAGAATGGTTTCGGCTGGAGAAGATCTTTAAGATCATTGAGTCTAATCATCGATCCAGCCCTGCTAAGTCCACCACCAGACCATGTCTCAAAGTGTAACATCTACTCATGTTTTAAACACCTCCAGGGATGGCGACTCAACCACCTCCCTGGACAGCCTCTGCCAGTGCTTGACAACCCTTTCAGAAAAGAAAACCTCCACATAGTCAACCTAAATCTCCCCTGGCACATCTAGAGGGCCATTACCCCTTGTCCTGTCACTGGTTACCAGGGAGAAGAGACTAAAGCAAGTGTTCACACCAGAAAGGTGTGACAGCACCTTCTCGTACCTCTCTGCGATGCGCAGCTGCCGTGATTCCAAAGCCAGTCTGCTTAGAGTCTTCCACATGGCTTCAGTCTCGTCAGACATTTCCTGTGTCTCCAGAAACTCAGCAGCCCTGCAGACAGAGAGGTTGGCAGACTTTCAGTCACAGAACAGAAGATCTTGCTGAGGAAAACCCCGGGCTGAGGCACAAGCTTCCCAACAAGAGCTGCATGGAAAACACAGCAAGCTGGGCATGACAGATTCTGAAGAGGATTATCTAACACAGGGCACATCAGGGAAAGATCCAGCGATCTAGGAGATCCCTGGCTGGGCTATGGTACTTAGAGGCATTTCATCAGGAGAAGGCTGTAGCAGCATGGGGCAAGTCCAGAGTGCGGTGCCTGAAGTAAGTCCCCAGTGCAAAGAAATCTGCATCAAAAGAAGCATGGCCAGCAGAGCGAAGGAGGTGATTCTCCCCCTCTGCTCTGCTCTTGTGAGACCCTACCTGGAGTCTTGTGTCCAGTTCTAGAATACCCAAGATAATATGGATATGGAAATGCTTGATTTGGTCCAGAGGAGGCCACGAAGATGATCTGAGGGCTAGAGCACCTCTGCTATGAGAACAGGCTGAGAGAGTTGGGGTTGTTCAGCCTGAGGAGAGAAGGCTGCAGGGAAACCTTAGAGCAGCCTTCTAGTACTGAAAGGGGCTCCAGGAAAGCTGGGAAGGGGCTCTTGATCAGGGGGTATGGAGGTAGAACAAGGGGGAACAGTTTAAAGCTGAAAGAGGGGAGATTGAGATGAGATCTTCGGAAGAAATATTTCCTGTGAGGGTGGGGAGGCCCTGGCCCACGTTGCCCAGAGAAGTGGTGGCTGCTCCATCTCTGGAGGTGTTAAAGGCCAGGTTGGATGGAATTTTGAGCAACCTGATCTGGTGGGAGGTGTCCCTGTCCATGACAGGGGTATGGAACTGGATGGGCTTTAAGGTCACTTCCAACTCAAACCATTCTATGATTCTATGAAATCTCTCAAGTGGTTACGGTGCTATGAGCATGTGAGATTCTCCTTCTTCGTGAAATTTAAAGCCCTGTAACAGCAGTAGCACCCAGGTGGCTACCAGGTCTGCTTCACCCTGCACAGCTCTGGAATGTTTCTATGACACTCCCCCATCTCTGGAGGAGCAGCAGTGAAGCAGCTGAGCACCATTCACACCCACCAGCCACAGAAGACACACTTGGTCACTGCAGTTACTGAAAACTGCCCTCTTGTTGGTGTCAATGGGACCAGACTGGGGCAGCCTCTTGTGCCCCCAAGTTTGAAGGCACAGAGCTGTAAAGATGAAAAGGGTGAATATTCATAGAATCATAGAATTGTTTGGCTGGAAAAGACCTTTGAGATCATCAAGTCCAACCATATCTGTCCCCTTCTAAATCGTATCCCTGAGTAGATCGTCCACCTGTCTTTTAAACACCTCCAGGGATGGGGACTCAACCACTTCCCTGGGCAGCCTCTGCCAGTGCCTGAGAACCCTTTCAGTGAAGGATTTTTTCCTGATACCTAATCTGAACCTCCCCTCCTTGCCAGACCTGGCACCAACATCACTCCCAGAGTCTAAACTTTAACCCTGTAAGGAAAGCTGTGCTGCTATAGTTCATGGATTGCTGGCTCTCAGATGTCTGTTACATGAATGGGGCTACTGACCATCACCATGTGGTGTATCTAGCACCTACCTGTGACAATCCCCATCGTCAATGGCAGTTCCAAACTCTATAAAGCCTTCATCCAGGGTGTAGGACACAGTGTTCACCCCTTCAGATACGATCACTTCTGTCTTTCCATCACTCCGTTTCAAGTCTACAATATCCCCCTGGAAAGAGTACCAGCTATCAACACTCCCATCTTCTAAAGTATGTGCGATAGCAGAGGTGGGAGAACAGCCCCGCAACAGCTCTACTGAGAGGGCTCTGGTCCTTGTCTCACCAGAGAGAAGGAAAAAGCCACTGAGCAGTTCCTTGCTATACCAACTACCTACATCTTCTGCCAGAAATGCCTGCCACAAAGTTAGAATCATGGAACCATTAAGGTTAGAAAAGACCCCTAAGCTCATCCAGTCCAGCCATCAGCCCAACCCCACTGTGCCAGCCAAACCCTGTCTCAAAATGCCACGGACATACAGGGATGGGGACTCCACCACTGCCATGGGCAGCCTCTGCCAGGGCTTGAGAGCGCTTTCCATGGAGGAATTGTTCATAATATCCAATCTAAACCTCCTCTAATGCAACTTGAGGCCATTCCGTCTTGTTTCATCCTTTGTTCCTTGGGAGCAGAGCCTGACCCCTGCCTGGCTCCAACCTACTTCTCTGTGTGCTGCAGAAAGCAATGAAGTCTCCCCTCAGCCTCTTCTTCTCCAGACTAAACAGCCTTAGGGCCCTCAGCCACTCCCATAACCCGTGGGCTCCAGACCCTTCCCCAGCTCCGTTTCCCTTCCCGGGATGCGCTCCAGCCCTTCAATGTCTTTCTTGAAGTGAAGAGCCCAAAAACTGAGCCCAGGATTCGAGGTCCCGGGGGGGGACAATCTCTTCCCTACTCCTGCTGGCTACCCCATGGCTGATCCAAGCCAGGATGCTGTTGGCCTTGCCCACCTTGGCCACTGCTGGCTCATGTTCAGCCACTGCCAACCAGCACCCCCAGGTCCACCAGGCAGATTTCCAGCCAATCTTCCCCAAGCCTGGAGTTCTGCATGGGGTTGTTGTGGCTGAAGTGCAGGACCTGTTAAACGTCATACGATTTAAGTGGGCCCATAGATCCAGTCTGTCCCTCTGCAGAGCCTTCCTGCCTTCCAGCCCATGGACCCAGCCTATCCTGATCCTTCTGCAGGGCCTTCCTGCCCTCAAGCAGATCAACAGTTCTGCCTAATTTGGTGTCATCTGCAAACTGAGGGAGCACTCAATACCCTCACAGAGATCATTGATAAGGACATTAAACAGAACTGGTCCCAACACAGAGCCCTGAGTTGACAAACAAGCTCGTATTCTGTTCAGAAGAAACGAGCAGTTCCCTTCCATCTCCCTTCTGCAACACCACCCTGACTATTTCCACACACATGAGTAAGAGGCAGCAGAAACCACTGGAGGTAATCAAAGTCTCCAGTTTTACCTTCAGGGGAAACATGGTGACTTGCTCTGGAGCATCAATGTTGTACCAGACACAGAGGCTGTTTCTATTCTGAGCCACCACCACGTTGCTGCCAGGGACCCACTGCACATAGGAGCAATAGTTCACGATGGTCTTCTTGGTGCCGCTTTCCATGTTGTAAAGCTGCAGCTACAGGGGAAAAGGAGAAAGCATCCAGCTCTGGAATGCTCAGTGCAGGAAGGACATGGATCTGTTGGAGCAAGTCCAAAGGAGGCCACAGAGATGATCTGAGGGCTGGAGTGCCTCCCATATGAGGCCAGGCTGGGAAAGCTGGGGTTGTTCAGCCTGGAGAAGGCTGCAGGGAGACCTTAGAGCATCTTTCCAGCACTGAAAGGGGCTAGAAAAAGGAGTCTTCCAGACTGAAAGGTCTTTTCCACCTTCCATGATTCTGTGACGTAAGACAAGCTGTTGCAGAGAACACCTTTTCCTGGTTCACACATCTAAGTGCAACATCAGGTTCATCCTGAGATGAACCCACTTGTCTCCATCTCAGAGCAGAAGAGTCCATGATTTTCCTTTTCAGGTGTGATGAGACAGAGCAAGGTCTTCAGAACTGCAGAATTAGCTATGACTCAAGGCCAACCATGCAACGGTCCCAGCTCTCGCAGTCTGAACATAGAACCATAGAATCACAGAATCATGGAATGGTTTGACTTGGAAGGGTCCTTAAAGATCATCTAGTTCCAACCCCCTGCCATGGGTAGGGACATCTCCCACTGGATCAGGTTGTTCAAAACCCCATCTAACCTGGCCTTGGACATCTCCAGGGATTGGAGGTGTCTGTCTTTCTCAATGGAGTTCTCAAAGATAACAAGTACTTCAGACGTGTTTCTCCCTCCCGTCCCTCTGTTCAGGCACATCTCTACCTCTCCTCACCACATCACCTTGTCACACTCCCCCAGAGGCACCCATCTCACCCTCATCTTCTTGTCCCTGAAGAGCAGTTTGTGGCCCGTTTCGTTCAGCTCCAGCCAGTCGATCTTGCTGTCGTGGCTGACAGTGCCAGTGTTGTAGCCACTGACTAGATCCACTTGGGAAGGAAAGAAACACCATAAGTACCTGAAGTGCCCCAAAGTGATGAACACTCAATGCTGTCCTGTTGAACCAGCTGCTGGGATCTCATTAGGAGAGAATCCCCTGGCAAACACAGCAACATGAAAAGCAGATGGCTGTGTTATCTTATCTTGATGCCTAATCGACAGCAACAACCCCCTTCCCACTTCTGTGAGCCTGCACACATCACAGGCAGTGCTGGCAGCGAGATCGTCGTGGTCATCCGTGCAGAACCTCAGGGCCAGGACAGTCACGGCTGCCCCATGGTTGCACCCATGCAGGCAGCAACCAGCCAAAAGCAGAACAGCCCGGGATTCAGGAATCTGCTGGAAATCTGCTGCCAGGCAGGGAGAATGTGAAGGAAGACGTCAGGAACCTGCTGCCAGGCAGGAAGAATGCAAAGAAAGCCTTTGGAATCTGCTGCCAGGCAGGGAGAATGCGATAGGAGCCATTGTGAATCTGCTGCCAGGCAGGGAGAATGCGGTAGAAGCCATTGGGAATCTGCTGCCAGGCAGGGAGAATGCGGTAGAAGCCATTGGGAATCTGCTGCCAGGCAGGGAGAATGCGATAGGAGCCATTGGGAATCTGCTGCCAGGCAGGGAGAATGCGGTAGAAGCCATTGGGAATCTGCTGCCAGGCAGGGAGAATGCGGTAGAAGCCATTGGGAATCTGCTGCCAGGCAGGGAGAATGCGGTAGAAGCCATTGGGAATCTGCTGCCAGGCAGGGAGAATGCGATAGGAGCCATTGGGAATCTGCTGCCAGGCAGGGAGAATGCGGTAGAAGCCATTGGGAATCTGCTGCCAGGCAGGGAGAATGCGGTAGAAGCCATCAGGAATCTGCTGCCAGGCAGGGAGAATGCGGTAGAAGCCATTGGGAATCTGCTGCCAGGCAGGGAGAATGCGGTAGAAGCCATTGGGAATCTGCTGCCAGGCAGGGAGAATGCGGTAGAAGCCATTGGGAATCTGCTGCCAGGCAGGGAGAATGCGATAGGAGCCATTGGGAATCTGCTGCCAGGCAGGGAGAATGCGGTAGAAGCCATCAGGAATCTGCTGCCAGGCAGGAAGAATGCGGTAGAAGCCATTGGGAATCTGCTGCCAGGCAGGGAGAATGCGATAGGAGCCATTGGGAATCTGCTGCCAGGCAGGGAGAATGCGATGGGAGCCATTGGGAATCTGCTGCCAGGCAGGGAGAACGCAAAGAGGCCCTTGGGAATCTGCTGCCAGGCACAGAAAAGGCAAAGGAATTGGGAAGGCTGGCAAAGTACAGAGGAGGGAGGTTTACACTCACCTGTTGCTATGGTCTTAATGTCTATCAGATAAGCCAGTCTCTTGTTCTCCTCCATGCCTCTCTTCCGTCTCTCGTTGATACGGACACTGTGATTTGAAGGGAATGGTGACTGCTACCTTTACCACTCTCTAAATTTACAGGACTGAATCACATCATCCCTCCCTGACTTATCCGCAGCTTCCCCAAGCACATGGAGTCTCTTGCAGTTCTCTTGACTCCTGCAGAGTCCCTGCAGCTGCCTCAAGTGAGAACAAAACTTTCTGATTCATGGCTTCATGTTGTAAGCTGCCCCTCTGGAACCAAAGTCCTCAGTGGAAAACTGGTTATGCTGCTTTCACATCTGAGCAGCACATGATCCCCCCTTCACTTGAATCAGAAAATGGAGTATGGTATTCCAGAGGGACAGAGGGCATCCTGCTGACATCTAAGAGTCCCTGACAGTGCTGTATGATGACAAGCAGGATGCAGAGACACCTGAGCACATGCACAGGAGATCACTCTTTGGCAATAGCCAACTCAGGCTTCAATAAGCCTCTTCCTTCTGGAGCATTACCTGATATGAGGACAGGCTTAGAGAGCTGGAGTTGTTCAGCCTGGAGAAGTGAAGGCTCCAGGGAGACCTTAGAGCAGCTTCCAGTACTGAAAGGGCTACTCAAAATCTGGGGAGGGGCTCTTGATCAGGGAGCACAGAGATAGGACAAGAGGGAAGTTTTAAGCTGAAAAGAGGAGAGATTGAGATGAGATCTGAGGAAGAAATGTTTTCCTGTGAGGGTGGGGAGGCCTTGGCTCACGTTGCCCAGAGAAATGGTGGCTGCTCCATCTCTGGAGGTGTTCAAGGCCAGGCTGGATGGGGCTTGGAGTGACCTGATCCAGTGGGAGGTGTCCATGGCAGGGGGATGGAACTCGATGGGGTTTGAGGTCCCTTCCAACCCAAACCATTCCATGATTTTGTGATTCTAGAAGCAAAATGGGTTTTCGTGCTTCTAAAAATTTAGAGCCATCAACTGAGGAATTAGACCCCATCACCAGCCACTATCAGAGGCAGATTACTCGGGTCTCAGTGTCTGGGGCTGCGTTCTACAGAGCAAGACGCTTCCAAGCATCCACATCTGAGGTCACTCTCACGAAATGCTGCACTGGCCACAGGGGCAGCTGGAACACTTACCTGACAAGGTGAGGGTTCATGAACTCTGTGCGGACAGAACCCAGGATGTCATTGCTTCCATATTCCACCAGTGTCAGCTCTCCAGCGTTAAAGATGATGCAGACCTGAAGATGAGAGGGGAAAATACTTATGGAAAAGCCAGGTAAGCACTTCACCTGCCAGTGAGGCGTGCAGAAAAGAAATGGGCTGCACACAAGGCTAAATTCAAATCCTCTGGGATGAGTAAGGAACTGCTCTTGGCTTCCTATCGTGACTGCCAGCTTTCCTCAGGGGTGGATATTGTAAATGGGGGCCCACCAGCCCTGCAGGAGCCAAGCTACCACCCTGCCAGCTGTATTCTCTACCCCTACCATCCTCTCTGTCTGTTGCTCTTTTATTGCTCCTCTCTACTATCGGGTTATGACTTGATGATCCACACACTGAGCTTATTCTATGCCTGGCACATGGAAAAGGCAAGCATGAGGAGGAAGCAGATCAGGACCTGCATGGAGAGGGGGAGCCCAGGAAACTGCTGAGAAACAGGGTTGTCCAGAACAGCAGCTGACATCTTTTCTGACAGTGCCCACACAGCTGAACACACCATTCACCCTGTCCCACCCAACTTACATTCTCGTTGTCGAAGAAGAACTTCTCATTCCCTCCAGATCCTTGCCAGGCGACCTACAAAGCAAGGGCACAGAGTGAGCAAATGCCAAGCTGGCAGCTCCTGCAAGGACCAGGCTGTAGACACTGCCATTGTAAGAGACTGGTTCTTTTTGGCTGCCTTAACTCATTTGTTTTCCTGTCTTAAACAATTTGGTTTTGACTTTAGCAGAGACAGTGTCCTTCAGCCCTATCTCACTCTCACAAGCAGCCCAGAGAGGTCATCCTGCAGCCTTGCTGGTGGGGAGAGCAGGGGCAGAACAGATACCTCGGGCCCCAGAGTTCCCCCAAGCTCAATTTCAGAACTTTCCTAGAAGAAGTACTGCTCAGGCCCACCAAAAACCATAAATAATACTTTGGAAGAGGGGGTTGGCAGGGCACCCACCATCCTAGGAGAGAGAAGAGGAACAGAGCCCATGTGGTGTTCTTGCAGTTTGCTCTCTCTCTTTTTCCTCTCTTTCTTCCTTTTCCCTTAACACAGATTTAGCAGCTAATGCCAATCTTATCCCTAAGAATGCCTGTACAAATAAATTCCTTTTTGAACCATTTGTTTGGCATTGTTTTGCCTTCATTTAGCCCAGTGGATACTGAACCCATAAACGTTATGGGGAGACCCAGGGTCTTACCCTGGTGACCCTGGACTGTCCAGGCTGGGTTGTGACAGTGGAGTCTGCTGGCCACCTCCCAAACCCCACAACAGATAGCAAGGATTACGTTGCAGAAGGGATCATGTCCCAGCACTGCAGCTGTTGACACTGCTGTCCAGACATTCCCAGCTCACAAGTTCCTCAATTCCCTCTCCTTTTTCTAACCTCTGCTTCAGACTTTTGTTCTCTTTGTGTTCCATCTTACTGCCTTCTGCTCAAGTAGCCTTTATGAGACCAGTCTACTTCCTCCAGCCTATTCTTCCAGAGGCGCTTCTCCACCATCCTCAGACTAATTTTTTTAGAAGCAGCAGCCCTAACAAACCCATTGCCTCCACAAATCTTCTCCACAGTTATCAGTGCAACCAGTGGTGTGGCCAGCAGGAGCAGGGAAGGGATTCTTCCTCCTAACCTCGGCACTGGGGAGGCTGCACCTTGAATCCTGGGTTCAGTTCTGTGCTACTCACTCCAAGGACATCAAGTGGCTGGAGTGTGTCCAGAGGAAGGCAACAAAGCTGGTGAAGGGTCTGGAGAGCAAGTCTTATGAGGAGCAACTGAGGGACCTGGAGCTGTTTAGTCTGGAGAAAAGGAGGCTGAGTGGGATCATCACTCTCTGCAGCCCCCTGAAAGGGGGTTGCAGCAAGGTGGGCGTTGGTCTCTTCTCCCAAGTAACAAGTGATAGGGCAAGAAGAAATGGCCTCAAGTTGCATCAGGGGAGGTTTAGACTCGATACTCGGAACAATTTCTTTACTGAAAGAGTGGTGAAACCCTGGCAGAGGCTGCCCAGGGCAGTGGTGGAGTCCCCATCCCTGCAGGGGTTCAAAAGTCGTGTGGATGTGGCATCTCCGGATATGGTTTAGCAGGCATACTGGGATTGGGCTGACAGTTGGACTGGATGAGCTGAGAGGTCTTTTCCAACCTTAATGATTCCATGATTCTATTGAGCTTCCTTTGGGTAGGAAGTGCGATAAGAGACCTCCCAAGGTCCCTTGCAACCTGAATTATTCCATGACTCTTTGAAAAGAGATGTGTTGTTCCTATGCAGAAAACACATTCTTGGAATCAGCCACAAAGTTAAGCGTCTGACACTCAAGAAATGCCAGAAATTTTCCTGTACCTCACTGAACTTGTCGGTGCTGATGTCACCCAGCAGCAACGTGTCAGAGGTGCGGGCCACCAGATATCTGTCTTTCCCCAAGATCTTCACCTCATCAATCTCATAACCATACTGGGATTTCAACACAACTTGAGCTCCTGTTGAGAGGTTCTTCACAATGACCTAGAGAAAGAGGGAAAAAACAGTGAGGGCCACGCATAGAGGGACAACAAACTTCTTGACCCATGGAAGATTGTGGTATGGACTGGTAAATGCTTGGGTATTTAGATGTCCCCTCACATCATTTCACTCTGCCTTTTACAAGAATCTTAAAGTTCCTTTAGTACAGGATGGCAATGCAGTAGAAGTGTGGGGTTCTCACCTCTGCCATCTAGAAGTTTCTGGCCTAACCAGAGGACGATGCAGGCCCCTGAGATGAGCCACCCTTTGAGAGTCCTTCACTTTCTGCAGAGAGGTGTCTGGACTGCTCGCCCAACCCTGCTACCTGAGTCTGAGCAAGGTGAAGTTGGCTGAAACTAAACCCCTTTAAGAGCCTGCATTTTGTATGCCGGGTGAATATGAGCCATCAGAGTGCTCAGGTGGCCAAGAAGGCCAACAGCATCCTGGCTTGGATCAGCCACAGTGTGGCCATCAGGAGCAGGGAAGGGATTGTACCCCCTGCATTCAGCATTGGTGAGGCCACACCTCGAATCCTGGGTTCAGTTTTGGGCCCTCCACTCCAAGAAAGACCTTGAAGAGCTGAAGCGTGTCCAGAGGAGCGGAACGGAGCTGGGGAGGGGTCTGGAGCCCAGGGGTTCTGGGAGCCGCTGAAGGACTTGGGGCTGTTTAGTCTGGAGAAGGCTGAGGGGAGACCTCATTGTTCTCTGCAGCTTCTGGAAAGGAGGTTAGAGCCAGACGGGGTTGGGCTCTGCTCCCCAGGAACAAGAGATGGGATGAGAAGAAATGGCCTCAAGTTGCACCAGGGGAGGTTTAGATTGGATTTTGGGAAATATTCCTGCACAGAAAGTGTTGTCAAGCACTGGCAGAGGCTGCCCAGGGCAGTGATGGAGTCCTAATCCCTGGAGGGGTTCAAAAGCTGTGTGGATGTGTCACTTCAGGATATGGTTCAATTGGCATGGTGGGACTGGACTGACAGTTGGGCTAGATGAGCTTAGAAGTCTCTTCCAACCTCAACGATTCCATGATTCTATACCCCACACAAATTCACAAGCTAGGAAATAAACTCCACTGTCTTTGTTCCTGGCCAGTTTCCACCCAACCTTGACCTTATGCCTGGAATATCTCCCAGGCCTTCCCTGACAAGTTGCTGTGAACAAACTGCAGGTGCAGAGCTCCAAACATGTCTGGCTTTAGCAAGCATCTCATTTCCTCCAAGATTCATTACCTTCTTGGATATTCCCTCACCTGGCTTGGTCCCACGTACGTCATTTCAAACTTGTTTTTGTAAACACTTCTGCAGAGGCAGTAGTCAAACTGTTCCACTCCTCCACACAGAGTGCCCTGGGGAAACAGAAACATTGCACACAGTCAGGGAATTAACAGAATCACAGATTCATGGAATGGTTTGGGTTGGAAGGGACCTCAAAGCCCATCCACTCCCATCCCCTGTCATAAGCAAGGACACTTCCCACTGGATCAGGCTGCTCAAAGCCCCATCCAACCTGGCCTTCAACACCTCCAGGGATGAGGCAGCCACCACTTCTCCAGGCAGCCTGGGCCAGGGCCTCCCCACCCTCACAGGAAAACATTTCTTCCTCAGATCTCATCTCAGTCTCTCCTCTTTTCCAGCTTAAAACCCTTCCCTCTTGTCCTATCTCTGCGCTCCCTGATCAAGAGCCCCTCCCCAGGTTTCACGTAGCCCTTTCAGTACTGGAAGGCCACTCTAAGGTCTCCCTGGAGCCTTCACTTCTCCAGGCTGAACAACCCCAACTCTCTCAGACTGTCCTCATATGGGAGGTGCTCCAGCCCTCAGATCATTTCTGTGGCCTCCTCTGGATCCACTCCAACAGCTCAATGTCCTTCCCGCTTTATCTCTTTCAATATAACATCCCCATCCCTTTCAATGATCTCCTGTCCCTGAGCCCTTTCGCTGCAAGTATTTATTCACACGTTCAATTATTTCTCTGTCTGAAAATATTTCAAGGATTCTTGATTGTTGAGCACAAAATGATGCAAAAGCTATTAAAGAAAAGTTGTAAATGGTAACCTTCCTAAAAAATTTAAGTGCTTTTAGGAGTTCTTTCACACAGAGAGATTAATGTAAAGAGCTTTAAAGAATCGTTTAGCTTAATAGAGAAAGGCAGATCAAGGCCTAATGGCTGAAAGCAGAAAGACAACTCTGAACTGAAAACATAGCACGTAGAGTATAAGTAACAGACCAGATTTTACACTGCTCCTCAGAGGTGCTCAGAGGAAAGAACGCTCATGAGAACTCACCAAGAAGCTATGCTGACCCCATTTGCTTCTGTGAGAAAGGAGGACTGCTGCCAGTGAGCCACTATGCGATTGCCTGTGATATTCTACAGCTTCACACTCCACTCATCTGCCTGCAGCAGCGTCCCGTGCGCGAGGTCGCAGCCTGGGCACCCACATGTTGACAGTGGGACCTCTCTCCTGAGCAATCCCTGTACCACACTGCTCTGCTCACTGGACCATGCGTCTGATCGCCCCAGGGGCTCAGGGCTGTTGACTGAGAATACGAACCACACAGATCTGTGAGCCATCCCTCTTCCACGCCAAAGCTGTGATGGTGTAGAGGTGAGTGATTTCTTTGGGTTTGCCTTCCTCCCAGGCACCACGGCGCGGGCTCCAGTTCAAAACCCTTAACCTGCGGGAACAGAGGAGGAAGCAGAGACATGAACTGTGATTGAAAAACAAAGCACTGTGTAAAGGGGAGACTTTACCTCCAGGGGCCTTACCTATCATAGCTGCCAACAACGACGGACTGTCCTCCAGGACTGGCAGCTGCCACAGTGAATTCCTTCTCTGACGAGTCCTGGCTATAGTCAAAGGTTTGGATTACATTGCCCTCCTTCCCATAAGCTACGATCTTCTTATCGCAGCCTGCAGCCACAATGCTGTTGGAAGCCCAGGCAAGGGCATACGGAGGACAGGGATGCACCACCAACTTGCCCTACAACAGACAAGAATGGGCATCCTGAAAACGCGAATGGCTGAAGCCCCTAACTGGCTTCTGCCTCCAGGTATCACAATAAGACCAGCACAAGGCCCTTCTGCACAACCCAGTTTCCCGGGGCTGCTTTGTCTGTCTGCTCCAGTGTGTAGGAAGGCAGGCAGAAACCAAAACTGAGATGTATCAACTGTTTCATTCACTGAACTGGGAGAGAAGATTCCTGACACCAGTAAGACCAGTGCCATTAACTAGGCTGGGGGTACTCTTAACATTCCAGAGTATCATAGAATCACCAGGTTGGAAAGGACCCACTGGATCATCGAGTCCAACCGTTCCTAACACTCCCTTAAACCATATCCCTAAGCAATTCATCAACCCGTTCCTTGAACACCTCCAGGGGAGGTGACTCGAACTATGGAATGGTTTGCGTTGGAAGAGACCTCAAAGCCCATCCAGTTCCAACCCCCTGCAAGGGCAGGGACACCTCGCATTGGATCAGGCTGCCTGAGGCCCCATCCAACCTGTCCTTGAACACCTCCAGAGATGGGGCATCCACTGCTTACCTGGACAAAAGCATTCCTCTCACCACAGCCTGAAGCATAAAGACTGCTCCTTTTGGGGAGGAAACTCAGGAGAAATGCTGGATGCACCCTTTCCACAGACAGAGAATGAACTTGGGATTCAGGGTTAGCTGGGACAACCAGATGTTGCTTAGAGAGGCTAACAACAGCTATTCCCTGGAACCCTATCCATTCAAGTATCACTCTCCTGGACACTTTAACATTACATCTTTCCAGACACCTGAAAAGCCTGATGTCTTATACACAAAAACATAATCTCCCCTCTTATCACCGCACTCGGTGTACTTCAAAGCCTCTAATTGCTGTTCTGCCTCTGTCAGTGTTCCATAAAACCTATGCAAGGAAGCACAGACTGCAGCTGCTCTCCAGACTTGCACTCCCTCCATGGCCTGATCCCTTTCCAGAGCTCTTCAGCTGGGAAGCAAGCTGCACAAACAAGAATCCTGCTCATTGACAAAGGATCTTTGATACCTGTGATTCACCAGAGCCCTCGTCATCGAAGAAGAAGCGTACAATGGTTCCATCTGCATGGCCAGAGAGGATTCCCTTCCCTGACACGCTGCAAAGAAAGACAGACAGGGTGATGCAATGTTGTAGCAAGACTTGAACATTTATTTTCGTATCCCTGCCCAGAAGTGACAGCCCCAGGGTCATCACTAATATTGCTCATCAATAAAAGCGTCACCGTAGATGAGCTGGGTGATGAACACGAGAATACTTATTACCTGCTTCGGTGTCTATAAAAACAGGGCAGACAAAAGCACAGAGAGTGGAAAGGAGAGTGGCCAGCTAAGTACCTTCATCATGTAAAACCTCAATAACCAACCTTCTGTATTACTAGAACAGAGAGACGCTAAGTAATCTGATGTGGAACAATGACTACACACACAGCTTCTCATAGCAAGTGTACCTCGAGCAGCCCTTGCGCTGGAACAGCTGCAGAAGGGAGGCTGGATATCATGGCACCAGGAAGCCCTAAAAGCAACACATCTGAGGGGAAAAAACATCTGAACAAACACTCCAGGCCCAAGCCCATTATTTGTAGCATTAATGTCTTGTGTGCTCCTTGACACAAGCAGGGAGGTCAAGGAAGGAGAAACAGGCCTAACACTTGGTACCCAGAACAGACAGAGTAGGAATTCCATGAACACTGTGACAATTCAGGAATCCTACATCTGTCTCTGACACCACAGCTTGGGGTCTACAAGAAAGGTGGAGAGGGACTTTTTACAAGGGCATGTAGTGATAGGACAAGAGGGAATGGCTTCACAATGAGGGTGGGGAGGCCCTGGCCCAGGCTGCCCAGAGAAGTGGTGGCTGCCCCATCCCTGGAGGTGTTCAAGGCCAGGCTGGATGGGGCTTGGAGCAACTTGATCCAGTGGGAGGTGTCCCTGCCCATGGCAGGGGGTTGGAATTGGATGGGCTTTGAAGTCCCTTCCAACCCAAACCAATCCATGATTCTATGAATAATAGCAGGATCTGTGCTTAGAAGTAAAAGGAGAGGGGAGAGATTCCCAGGGGAAGACTAGGGAACAGGGAGAGGGGGGCAAACAGGGAAGAGGGATGGGGGAAGAAGGCCAGGTATGGAAAAAAAAGGAAGAGCAAGAGGAAAAGGAAATCTTCTGGAACAGAGTCAAAGGCAGACAGACTTTAGGGGGGTTCTCAGCAGTAGGAAGTCAAGAATCCCACACTGGCTTCAAGTTTTTTTTAATTTGTTTAGCAGTCAAAGACCTGACAGAATTACACAGAATGACAGACCACACAGAATTACATCTTTAGTGAAAACCCTGCTGCTGGGACCGTGTTACATTTTTCAGGTAAAGGCTACTAAAGTAGTTAAAATGAAACCTTAATTGAAATAACTTAAAATGGTACGTTATGGTTATTTTTATAAGTATAGCCTTGCCACAGTTTTATCTGTCAGAAGAGTTTTACTTTTTTTAGCCCTTAAACTTGACTAATGTTATTAATTAGCTGGATGAAGTTGACAAATGTGCCCAGGGAGATGGTGGAGGCCCCATCCCTGGAAAGATTCCAGGTCAGGTCGGATGGGGCTTTGAGCAACCTGGTCTGGTGAAAAATGTCCCTGCTCCTGCAGGAGGGTTGGACTCAATGACTTGTAAAGGTCCCTTCCAACCCAAACCATTCTGTGATTCTATAAATTCAATCTTTACAAAGTCATGGATTCAAATAAATCCATGTACGTTGAGTAATCTCATGGAGACTTGGATCCTGAAATGTGTCTGAGGGACAACCAAACTGCACAGGCCAGTGTGGCACAGTCAGGAATCAGGTTTTAGGAAGGAATCCCTCTGGAAAGCACGGTATTCTATTATCTCGACAAGGATCTGATGGCTGAAAGACAGTGCAACCCCATACTGGCACCAGTTATCCAGGGCCAGTGGCAAGCAGAAGCCTGAGACAAAGCAACGTAGGCTAAAGCAACACTGTACTACTCACTTGGAGGTCAGCGAGACCACGTAGGAATCTGTCCTGTAGATGGTGGATGACTTGTTGTTCTTTGTATTGGCTAAACGGACCTGAGAAAGAGAACCTGATCAATGCTGCTCCATCTGCAACACATGGATTCTCCCCAGTGTGACATCCCCAAAGCTTTCCCAGTCCATGACCAGCACCAGAAATCACAGGAAGCTCACGGCTTCCTGGCAGGTTAGAGAAGAATTTGAGATGTTGGAAGTCAGGCTTCCCCATCTCTAGGAAGGCTTGGGACAAGGATCAAAGTGTCCAGCAGACCCTCCAATGATTAACTGGGAATCAGAACCAGAAAGTCCAGGTTAGTGGTGTGATCCTTATGCAGTCATTCTGTGCCCAGTGCCATAGTAACAGCTCCCACGCCATAGCCCAGGACACCTCACACCCCCTGCGTGGAAAAGAAAATCAGGCAAATAACGAGTTTCTCTACCTTTCCTTCAGCAAGACCAAAGACAATGACATTTTCCGCTGGCCATAACAAGCAGGTCACGGTGCTCTGCCAAGTGGAGGTAAGAGAGAGAGGTAAGCGCTCCACCCTGCTCAGTTCCCGCCCCATTGCAGCAAATGACAGCTTATGAACAGCATGACCACTCAGATCAGGAAAGAGACGAGACGGGGAGTTCAGACAGACCTTAAAGTGGGGCTGAGACCTCCACACCAAAGCTTAAACTAGATAAAGGGGAAAGGAACAGGCTCGGGAAGGCTAAAGCAGGGCATCAGGTATACCAGAGGTGTTGAGTATGGGTGCTAGTGTTGAATGTACAAAATCATGTCTATTATGGAAGACTTTTTGCCACAAGAAGTATAAAACATAAAAATAATTTGACTCTGGCATCTTCTGCCATAGATATGAGAATACACTGGGTTTCTGTTTGATGAACCAGAAGTAGTCTTTATTTACAAGGTGGTATTGGATGCTACCCAGTAGGTGAGTTAGAAACAGGTTCATTAAACTCAAACCAAAGGTATTGTCAAAGTCTGAGGTGGGGTCCAAAGCTGTTCACCAAACCCAAGAGAGCCAGTGGAACTGCTTCATATTCAAACTGAGCAATTCCAGTCAGTAAGAAAGTTGGTGTCTGGCACTGGGCCACCAGTGCCAGCCTCATCCATCCTGTTTTAAGCATCAGGACCTGCTTTGGGCTGACCTTGTTACTCATCTCGCCTTTTGTCCCCCACTGACGAGGGGGAATGGTCCAAAGCTGAAAGAGGGGAGATTGAGATGAGATTCTAGGAAGAAATGTTTTCCTGTGAGGGTGGGGAGGCCCTGGCCCAGGGCACCCAGAGAAATGGCGGCTGCTACATCCCTGGAGGTGTTGAAGGCCAGGCTGGATGGGGCTTTGAGCAACTGGATCCAGTCGGAGGTGTCCCTGCCCATGGCAGGGGCTATGGAACGAGATGATCTTAAAGTCCCTTCCAATTCAAACCATTCTACGATTCTATGAAAAGGCACAGGAAAAAAGAGCAAGTGAGAGAAGAAGAGAAATGAACCACTCTATTAAAAATACAAACCCTGCAGGCATGATGTGCACAGCATCTAAGTTGAGAGGTATGTAGGTTCCCACCAGGCTGTGAAGCAGGGGCTGTGGCAGAGGAGAGCCGGAGGGGCAGGGAGCCAGTCCTGCCAGCAGGCAGCAAGCAAAAACAGTGAAAGGGCTCTCCACTGTGGCTTATGGGGTCAAGGCCAGGTTGGATGGAGCCTTGGACACCCTGGTCTAGTAGGATGTCCCTGCCCATGGCAGGGGGGTTGGAACTAGATGAGATCTTTAAGGTCCTTTCCAACCCAAACTATTCTATGATTCTACAGGTACCCATGCCTGAGATAACCACAATGTTTGAGAAATGGACATGCAGGCCAAGTCCCTTTGTCTCTCTTTTCCTCGTGACACTATTCCAGTGTTATGACCACACATCAGCTCAGCCACAGAGAAACAAGGCTGACCAACAGCTTCCTCCACTTACCACCAGAGCAGCAGAATGACATGGGTTCCCCTCTGGCAGCCAGAAGCGCGTGTCTAGAGAGGCTGGAGGGCCCTCCTATGCTGACCCAGGGGACAGCCCCCACCCACCCCTGAGAGAGAGGCTTTCCATCCAGAGGCTGAGACTGCCCTTTGCCCGAGAGGCAGCTTAAGAAAGCCTGGCACAGGTACTCCAGTAGCTCCATCAAGAGCAGTTCCACCTGCAAATTTGTCCCAGGAGGATGATTCCTCCTGGCTGGTACTGGCTACCTCAGGGGCCCACCTAGCAGAGAACTCCTCTCATGACAAAGTGGGGTCATAGTGTGATGGCAATGGAAAAGCCTGAGGCAGCTGCCGGACATCTGCTCCGCAGGTTAAAGCAGAAGTCTGGGCACTGCATTTTCTCATTCAGATCACTCTGTGCAATGAATTTATAACACTTCACCCTCTTCAGATACTGCCATTAGCCTCACGACAATCGGAGACCTACAGCATAGGCCGCTCTGACACACGCAGGAGAGCCAGAGAAGCAGAACATGACAGCAGCCAAGGAGAGAACCGGACTGAAAGTACAAACCTGAGGTCTTTGAATGTGTGGGAACTGTGCAGCTTGACTGAATTCTCCACATTTATTTAATATTTTGGTTAATCTTGGGGCTTAGTTTCCAACCCGCGAGAAACAGTTGGGCTCAGTCTCTCCTATTTTTCTCTTTCAACTCCCTAAAACATCCCGCCCACTGATGCCTAAAGCAGTCTCCAAAGTTTTGTAACTGATTGCGCTCACGATTCAACAATTAATGACTGTGTTGTACCTAGGCATGACGAGGTCTCTGCATCTTAGAGAGTAACATATGCCTCCAAATGCAGAGATGATCTTAGGATCTGCCTGCATCTTTCAGGAATTAAGCACCACTGACAGTCTGGGCAAGTACACTTGAGCAGAGGGACCTCTAACTGTCTATATCCTGGGGAACACAAAGTTACACCGGAGTCCAAGTCTCACCGTTTGGATGAACTTGTTGCATATCACCTTCTTGTCACCCCTGCAGAAGAAGGAGATAAAAGTGACTATCAACGAAGCCAGTAATGTTGCCTGTTAGCCAAGAGGGCAACTGTGTCTTGGGGCCCATCCAGCATGGCATTGCCCACTGTTCAAAGGAGGAGCTTGTCCCACTCTGCTCTGCACTGGTGCAGCCCCACCCTGAGCAATAGGTGTGGTTCTGGGTGCCACAGGATAAAAAGGATCTACAGATGCTGGAAAGTGTAGAGGAGGGCACGGAGCTGGGGAAGGGTGTAGAGGGGAAACGTGTGAGGAATGTCTGAAGTCACTACGTCTGCTCAGCCTGGAGAAGAGCAGGCTGAGGGGAGACCTCATCGTGGGCTGCAGCTTCCTCACACAGAGAGGAGGAGGAGCAGGCGCTGATCTCTCTGACCAAAGGGAATGGCAGGAAGATGCGCTAGGGGAGGATTAGTTTGGACATTAGGACAAGGTTCTTCCCCCAGAGCATGGTGGAACACTGGAACAGCTCCCCAGGGAAGCAGTCACGATGCCAAGCTGGACAATATTCCAGAAGTGTTTGGCCAATGCCCTCAGACACACAGTGTGAATGTTGGGGTTGTCCTATGGGACAGGAGGTGGACTCGATAATCCTCATGGGTGCCTTTCAACTCAGGACATCCTACGATTCAATGAAAAAAACCAACTTCTGAGCTCCTTCAGTCCAACACAGGCCAGAAACGAGGTTGAAGGAGGCAGCTGCATGCTGCCATTCCCTAAGAAACAGGAAAGTAGCTCAGGCTGCACAGCTCCAGATTCACAGCAGCTCAGCCCTACCTGCCCACGCAGGGCTCCACAGGGACTGTGTTCCAGGGAATCCTATCAGCTGCTCACCACAGAAAAACAAGTGAGAGCACACATGGCATGCACCAGGCTGAGAGCAGGCCAGGACCCTGGCACGGGTTGCAGCAAAGCCTGGGAAGTGCGCAGTGTGGCCAGAGGGGAGTGCAGCCCCTGCAGCACTGAACCTCTGGCCCCAGACCTACCACTCCTCTCCGATACGGTAGACGTAGACGATGTTGTCCGTTTGGCCGACGGCAATTTTGGTGGAGTCTGGAGAGAAGGCCATGCCCTTGACCACGTAGCTCTTCCTGCCATACTGTGGGGTGATTTCGGAGTGACTGCAGGGGAAGGCTGCTCTGCCTGACCCCCACCCAGTCCCAGCCCGCCTTCCCTGGACCTTGGCTCTATCTTTCCAGGCCCCCAGCCCTCTGCCCACCCTTCCCGGGTCCCCAGCCCACCCTGCCTGGCCCCCAGTCCCCCGTCCCCTTTCCCCACTCACCTTGGGGTCTGCAGGCTTGGTAGAGAACTTGTCTCGCTGCTCACCCTGCTCATCGTACAACAGCACCACCTGCTCAGCTGTGCACACTGCAAACCGGGCGCTGTTGGCCGACCAGGACATGCACCTCACCCGGGCCAGGCCCTCCTGGGTGGAACAGAGACTGAGACCCACATCCCTGGCCCACCTCCCACTACCCATCCTACAGGGACAACAGGGACTGAGCCTCCCATCCCCTGCTCAGCTCGCCCTGCTCATCCTGTAGGGACACAAGGACTGAGACCCCCGTCCCACTACTCGTCCGGAGGCGACACAAGGACTGAGACCCCTGTCCCCCTGCCTGTCTTGTGGGGACATAAGGACTGAGACTCCCATCCCCTGCACAGCTTCTCCTGCCTGTCCTGTAAGGACACATGGACTGAACCTCCATCGCCCGTCCTGTGCCCCCCGACCTCCCTGCTGCCTCTCGACCCCTCCTGGGGACACACACAGAGACTGAACCCCCATCCCCTGCCCGGCCCATCCTTTGGGGACACAGACCCTGAGCCCCCCGTCCCTATGTGGGGCAGAGAATGAGACTCCATCCCGCTCCCCCCACTTCCCTGCTCCCCCCACCTTCCTGCTCCCTCCCCGCCCCTCCTGCGGGGGGAGACAGAGATTGAACTCCCGTCTCCTGCCCGGCTCCATCCTATGGGCACACAGGGACTGCGCCCCGCGACCCCGTCACCCCCCCGGCTGCCCCTTTCCTTCTTGGGCCATCCCGCTGACCCCCTGCTCCCCCGAAACCTCGTTCCGCCCCCCCTTTCCCGTCCCCCCCGACAGCGACTGAGACCCTGTCCTGCTCCCCCTCACCCCCCCGCTGCCTCCTGGCCCATCCTGGGGGAGGGGACACAGACACTGAGCCCCCACCCCCTGCCCAGCCCTCCCACCCATCCCGTGGGGACACAGGGACAGAGACCCCGGTCCCCCTGCCTGTCTGGCGAGGACACAGGCTCTGAGCCCCCCATCCCTATGGGGGGCAGAGACTGAGACCCCATCCCGCTCCCCCCTCACCCCCCTGCTGCCTCCCGGGGGCAGCAGGGACTGCGCCCCCGACCCCACCGCCCCCCGGCTGCCCCTGCCCTTCTGGGGGGTACAGGGACCGAACACCCGAGCCGTCCTGCTCCCCCCGCTGCCCCCCTTCTCCCCCCACCCCCATCCCGCCTCCACTCTCGCCTGCCCTCCCCGCGCCACCCTCCCTCTCCCCTTCCCGCTCCCCCGGACCTGCGGGGCCATCAGGGTCCGCACGTGGCGCAGCTGCATCGCGCGCGGACCCGAACGGGCCCCGCTCCGCCGCCCTCAGAAACCGCCCGGCCCCGCCCCCGCTGCCCCGGCAACGCCGGCGCCGCCCTGACGTCACCGGCTCCGCTCCGTTCCGCATCGATTCCGGCCCCGCTTCGATCCCGGCACCGGGCTGTGCTCTGGCTCCTGCCGCGACGCTACCGATACCAGCGCCGGCTCCGCTTTGGTCCTGGCTCCAGTTTCTCTCCGGCTCCGTCCCAGTCCCTGCTATCCCGATCCCGCCCCTGCCCCGCTCCGGCCTCGGCCCCGCTCCGCCCGGGATGGAGGCGCTGCGGGCGGCGGGGCGGGCGGTGCTGCGAAGCCCGCGTCTCGCCCGCACCGGACTGGGGCTGCGCCGGCGCCGCAGTGAGTGCGGGAGTGGGGCTGCGGGGCAGGATGTGGGCATGAGGAGCGGGAGGGCTGTGGGGCAGGCTGCTGTGCTGTGGGGCAGGCTGGGGCTGTGGGGAGTGAGGGGCTGTGGGGCAAGCTGCAGCTGTGGGGAGCAGGGGGCTGTGAGGCAGGATGTAGCTCTGTGGGGAGCAGGGGGCTGGGGGGCAGGATATGGTTGGGGGGGCAGGCTGCAGTACTGTGGGGAGCAGGGGTTGTGGGGAGTGAGGGGCTGTGGGGAGCAGGGGTCTGTGGGGCAGGCTGTAGCTCTGTGGGGAGCCGGAGACTGTGGGGCAGGCTGTGGCTCTGTGGGGAGTGAGGGTCTGTGGGGAGCAGGGGTCTGTGGGGCAGGCTGTGGCTCTGTGGGGAGCGAGGGGCTGTGGGGCAGGATGTGGCTGGGAGGAGCAGGAGGGCTGGGGGGGCAGGCTGCAATGCTGTGGGGAGCAGGGGCTGTGGGGCAGGCTGTGGGGACCAGAGTGGGGTCTGTGGGGACTGGAGTGGGTCTGGAGGGCAGGCTGTGGGGAGTGGAGGGCTGTGGGGCTGCAGCTGTGGGACCATGACCCTCCCTGCTGCTCTCATATGGCTGCCAGCCTCTTGCCCCACTTCTGAATTGAGGCCACTGTGCCGAGGGGCTGTGGGGCCAGGGGTGGCCGTGCCGGGCAGTGCCTTGGTGCCAGGCGCTGGCATGCGCTGCTCCATGACCACGAGCTCCCTCCAGAGCTGGTGCAGCCCTGTCCTCCCCGAACGCTGCGCCTGGTATTGTGCAAGCGAGGACGTGGGTGCCGTGAGCGTGTCCGGCCTCTGCAGCCCGAGTGCTGTGCGGTCTGCAGCACAGCCGGACCCTGCAGACCCCACGAGAGGGCTGTGCCTGGGTGGTTGAGTCCCCATCCCTGGAGGTGTTTAAAAGACGGGTAGACGAGGTGCTCAGGGACACGGTTTAGTGGCAGATAGGAATGGTTGGACTCGACGATCTAAGAGGTCTTTTCCAACCTAGTGATTCTATGATTCTCTCACCGTAGCTGCCCATGTTGGAGCACGGTGCTGGCTCTGGCAGCCCCAGCGCGTGGAATGCGGGGTTGTTCTCACAGTTTGGAGTGGGATGGTGCTGTTCCACCCTGCGGAGAGAATCCCTGGTGCCTGCATGGAGCCGTGTCTTCCCTGGTAGCTGCAATTTGTGCTGAAGGATGCTCTGCAAATGAGGTCTCCTGATTTCCCTGTGGGTTTGGGTTATTCTAGTTGTGAGTCAGCCTCCTACAAGTGTGCCAGTCACGTTCGGGGAGCTAATCCCAGGGAAGAGGTGAAAAATAACCCTGGAAAGCATTGGCTTGGTGTGAACAGGAGATACTGAGGCATTCCCAGGGAAGCGTTACAAGCCCAGCAATTGTGACAGCACGTGTAACCTTTGTGCACCTGTTTCTTCCCTTCTCAGTGGATTGAATCCCTGGGAAGGTTGTCAGGAGGTTGTGGTGAGGTGGGTACTGGTCTCTTCTCCCAAAGAACAAGAGAGAAGATGAGAGAAAAATGGCCTCAAGTTGTGCCAGGGGAGGTTTAGATTGGATATTTGGAACAATTCCTTCACTGACAGAGTGGTGAAGCCCTGGCAGAAGCTGCCCAGGGCAGTGGTGGTGTCCTCATCCCTGGAGGGGTTTAAAGAACCTGTGGCCGTGGCACTTGGGCGCATGGTTTGGTCGGCATGGAGGAGTTGGGCTGACGGTTGGACTGAATGAGCTGAGAAGGCTTTTTCAGCCGTAATGGTTCCACGATTCTATGAAGGAGAGAGAGGCCGAATTCCCTGTCTCTTAGCCCTTCTGTATATCTCCTCCTTCTCCATTCACATGCCCTTTGGGAGCTGAGGAAGGTGAATGTATGCTAACATCTGCTTCTGCTGTCCTTGAAGATCCTCACCAGGCAGTGCCTGGCACAAGAGTAATGCTTGTTTGAGTGGCACAACAGCTGATAGCTGAAGCTTCTGCCTTCAGAGAGAATGAGCGTTCTGCTGAAGCCAATGGCTTTGTCTGTGGGAGCAGGGGTCAGATGGACACTTCTGCAGTGTTCCATGTGTGTTCCTGCCAGCGGAGTGGTGTTGGGACCAGCTGTAGAACCAGGGCTCCTTCACCTGCTGGCATAGCCACGTGTGGCAGGCCATGCCGGCGAAACAGACTGGCTTCCAAGCACTGCCTCTGGGGAATCTTCCCTGAGTGAACAAATGCTCTGCCCGTGGTTTGTTCTATTTTATATTTTCTTGGCTGCAGCAGTTTTGGAAGGAGAGGACGTGGAAGCAGGAGGTGTTCCCCTTTAATTTCGTGACCTGCAGGGCAACGCACCTGGGAGCTCTTGTAGGATCAAGTTATGTGGGAAGGACCTTTAAGGTTACCAAGCCTAACCAATGATCATCCTTCCTCTGTGCACTGGAGTTCATCTGTGAAATGTGCTTTCCTGGAAGTTGGTTTGCATCCTTGAAATACCAGTCTGAGCTCTTCCTTAACACAATGTTCACGGTGCAGTTGCTTCCCAGTCTCCTCAGCTTTGAACCACAAGTTTTGGACAAGCTGCCCCTTCCCTGGCAGCCAGAGCTGCCAGAGGTTCCACTGTGGTTCTGCCAGGACGATGTGGGGGTCTGATCTGACTGCATGTGCAGCAAGTGCTGTTGCTCCTGCAGAGCACCAGTGCCATAAGCAGGCAAGAGGGATGCGCTGTTGAGCACATCCTGCTTGTAGTGAGGAGACCTGGGAATGCAAGGATTTAGCGGATAGCGCTGCACATTGCAGCATCTGAGGCCTTGTGCAGATATGCAGGAGGAGCTGCTGTCTGTGCTGACAGAGCCTGTGCCTCCAGGGATGGAGGAGTGAAAGCTTTGGGGGTGAACTGTTATCTCGTGCTGTTCTGCTTCCAAGAATGCCAGAGAGCTGAGAGAGAGCCCTGCCGAGTGCAGGGAGCAGTGCTGCTGCTGGGAGGAGTGAGGCTGCAACAAGCTGGGGTGGCTCTGCAGGGATGGGCCATGGGGACACCGGGATGTGGCTTGTGCTCCAAAGGGATTTTGTCTTCACAGAGCTTCCAGAGAGCTGGGCTGACATGCAGGAACCGCTGCTGGAGGGCATGTGCTTCACACTCAAGTATCTAGGCATGACGCTGGTAGAGAAACCCAAAGGAGAAGAGATGGCTGCTGCCGCCATCCGCCGGATTGTGGCCACGGTGAGAGCTGGGCCGCTGGCGGTGAGGGTGGAAGAGCTGGTTCAGAGCCCAGCCCTGGGATACTGGGAGGTGTCTGTGTCCCAGCCCTGAACCCCAGTGAAGAACCGTTCTGTTCCCCAGAGGAGCATGTGGGACCCTGTCTGGTTCTTACTGTCTTCCTGTAGGACAGCCTCTGCTGCCCACTCCTGCACCCAGAGTGCGGCTGGGAGCAGAGCTGTGCCCAGCACAGCATGGAGAGGAGGAGGGATCAGTCCTTTCCCAATAGTGTGAGTGAATTCCAGGGGCATCCTATGCAGGATATGCCTAATTTCCAGGCTCGGCTTTTCCATCCCTACTGTGGGAGCCTTTGCAATGAGGGTCTGAGTGGGTGGCACTCTGTACAGATTCTGGGGGATTCCTGCCAGCAAGTGGGGGCGAAGGCCCTTCTCAGATTTGCAGAGGTGTCCTGTGTCTCCTCACTGGCAGGCACGGGTGGGAGCTCGCAAGTTCCAGAAGGTGATTCTGACGGTGTCTCCGCGGGGAATCTCACTGCAGGATGCAGACACGAAGGAGATGGTTGAGAACATCTCCATCTACAGGTGGGCGTACTGTGTAGAGGACCTAGATATTCACCCCCAGCCACCTGGAGATGGATGGGATCTGGAGAAGCCAGGAAGGGCTGGGCCTTCTGTAGTGGCATCTTTAAGCTTGGGGCACCCTTTGGCTCCCCAAGGCCCCTGCCCTCTCCCTCCTCTGCCCCTCAGCCCTGCCCAGCGCTGAATGCAGACCTGGTTCTGGGTGGCCTTGTGTTCTGGTTCAGTTCGTGTGCCTTTTCCTTGGGCCCTGCTTGTCTCTGACAGCATTCCAGCAGGATGTTGAGGCTGATGGCTAGAAAGCCTGCACAGCCAGGTCTTTCTGCTGGCACAGGACCGCTCTTCTGGCTGCAGTGGGATGAGGGTGCCATGGCTGCAGCTTACTCAGGCTGGTGAAATGCATCTGATGTGGGTTTTTCACTGCTGCCAGCTATGCTGTGGCTGGGTTGTGTGCCTGCGGGTGCTGGGTGTGAGGGGAGCACGGCTGCAGCCTGGTGACTGGACAGGAAGCAGGGACAGGACACCTCCTTGGTGCCAAATTCGGGTCTCTACAGCAGTTCTGATGTGCCAAGGCAGACCATCCTACTACCTGGCCTCCAATCGTGTCCTTGGAGGTGATTGCCCACCCTTCTGTGCTCCTTTTGTCCTTGATTTCACACTGTAGGGTTGAACTGGGCATCAAAGGGCTGAGAAGCACTCTGGGGTAATGCAGGAGGGGATGCTTGTGGATGTAGTGACTGCTTGCTGGCTGTAGGGGCCAGGCAGCCTCATCATCTGGTGCAGATGAAAGCCTCAGGCTGTCTGTACTGCTGTGCTGAGGGCATGGTAGAAGCCCTGTGCTGGGGTCCCATGTTGCCCTGAGCAGCTCCTCTGCCTGCAGGATCTCCTACTGCACGACGGACAAGCTGCAGAACAAAGTCTTTGCTTACGTCGCTCAGAGGCAGGAGAGTGGGGCTCTGGAGTGCCATGCCTTCCTCTCGCCCAAGAAGAAGATTGTAAGCACTTCCTTTCTGCCCTTGGCTCTGTGAGGGAAGGGTGGGGAGCAAGGGCCCTGCTTCTGCCCCTATCTCTGTGCACTTCAGCTGCGGATGGAGTCCAGGAGCACGTGTGTGCTCACACTCTGCAGGAGCAGGCAATGAACAATAGAGAGTCTGAGAGTAGCTCTGAGGAGGATTTGGGTTGCTGGGGGATGAGAAGCTCCACATGAAGTGGCAATGTGCACTGGCCGCCCAGAAAGCCAGACTGTATCCTGGACTGCATCCAAAGCAGTGGGACCAGCAGGGCAAGGGAGGGGATTCTGCCCCTCTGCTGTGCTCTGGTGAGACCTCACCTGGAGTCCTGCATCCAGTTCTGGAGTCCTGAGCACAGGAAGGACATGGATCTGTTGGAGTGGGTCCAGAGGAGGCCACAAAGATGATCTGAGGGCTGGAGCACCTCCCATATGAGGACAGTCTGAGAGAGTTGGGGTTGTTCAGCCTGGAGAAGAGAAGGCTGTGGGAAGACCTTAGAGCAGCCTCCCAGTACTGAAAGGGGTTCCAGAAAACCTGAGGAAGTGCAGGGATAGGATGAAGGGGAAAGTTTTTCGATTGAAAGAGGGGAGATTGAGATGAGATCTTGGGAAGAAATGTTTTCCTATGAGGGTGGGGAGACTCTGGCACAGGTTGCCCAGAGAAGTGATGGCTATGCTATCCTTGGAGGTGTTGAAGGCTGGGTTGGATGGGGCTTGAAGCAACCTGATCCAGTGGGAGGTGGGGTTTGAGGTCCCTTCCCACCCAAACCATCCTAGGATTCTATGATTCTGTCCCAGCTCCTCTGGGATCTCTTCTTGGGATGGCTGGCCCACGTAGGTAGACAGACACAGCACTGAGCGCTGGCCTTCCATGTGTGTGCTCTGCTGGGAACAGCAGCGAGGGAGGCTTCACACCTCATGGATTTGGGGTTATCTTGGCTTGAGGACTCAAATGGAAGTATACATTTCCCTTTCTTTTCCACAGGCCCAGGCTGTTACTCTGACCGTTGCCCAAGCCTTCCAGATGGCACTGGATCTCTGGGAAGCAGCACACGCAGGTAGGAGGAATTCCTCAAACTTGTCCCTCTGCCTTGCCCTGGGATTGGGGTCTCCGGTATGGGACCCTGTCATGGACTGCGCAGAGAAGAGATGGCTCGCTGCCTGGCTGGTGAAATATACTGAGCAGGGAGAGCATTGTCCCTGCCATTGTGCTCTCTAGCGCTGCCCCACACAGGGAGCCTGCCCTCTCCCGGCTGGGCTGGGGTGTCCCTGCTATCTGTGCCAGATTCCTCTGCATTGCAGAGTGGTTGCACTGCTCAGGGTGCTGTGGTACCTGCCCTGAGCAGCGATCCCTGCCCCTGTTTGCACCCTCCCTGAGCACAGCAGGGGTATCTGCCCCTTGCCTGCAGTCCTCCCTGCACATCCCTGCTGGGCTTCCTCCAGGCTGCAGGCACTAACTGCTGCTTTCGCCCTGTCCCAGGCTCTAGGCAGGAACAGCCCCTTCACCCTCCATGTGCCTTGGCAAGCAGTGAGCCCGGCAGACCCAGTGAGCCAACCCCCACGGGGAGCCCTCCCTTCCGACACCAGTTTGGGGTACAGTATGTGCAAGTCTGGCCCATGCCTGGGGCTGCCTCCCATTAGGGCAGGAAAAGAGTCCATGGAGTCTATGATAGAGTCTGACCCTTACACAGCTCCCTCTTCCTGGCCTTCCAGGGCCCTGTTGGGGTCTGCCCAGCCTCCCTGGTGGGAAGAGGTACGCTCTGTGTTCTGTCTGGCTCACAAGGCAGGCCTGGTTCCTCAGTGTTCTTTGCTCCTGTCAGGCCCAGCATTGCAGCAGATCTCAGCCCTACTCTGCTGGCTCTGTCAAACCAAGAGCTGGGACCTGCTCTGCGCACACTTGGTGCCATGGCTGGAGGCAAGACATTGTCTCCAGAGGAGAGGAGCCTTTGTCCGTCGCCTTCCCAGCCTCGGCGCAGGCTCAGCCCTGCACTGCACTACTGCATGCCCGGAGCGTGCTGGAGCACTGTCAGTCTCACTGTCCCTACCCAGGAGCCTCTGGACACCTGGTCTGTGGCTTCACACTTCCAGCACTGGCCCAGTGCTTGCGGTCATCCTTGCTTACATCCTGCTCCCAGCTGATCCTCCTCCTGTCCCTCCACCTGCAAGCTGTGCTCACCACACTCCTGTCCCTGGGCACAGGAGCTCTGTGTGCAGCTGCTCTCACAACTCACAGTGTGTGCTGGGTTCTCTGCTTGCTGGGGAAATGTGGGAAGAGCCATGGACTCTCCCCTGTGTGCCTGAGCCCTGGGGATTTCGGCAGCATGGAAGGTGCTGTCTTTCCCCCTGCTGCCTGCAGGCACCCTTTGTGCTGTGCCTGGTGGGTGGCTGTGGCTGTAACCGGGCTGGGGTCTGCCCTGCCGCTCCAGAACAGGTTCTGTGCAGCCCAGCCATGCTCCTGGCACAGATCTGCCCCTGCAGGGAGGTGTCACGGTGGGTTTTGGTTTTGTTTTGTTTGTTTGCTTGCCAGGAGGAGGAAGAGGAGGAGGAGGAAGATGATAACGTTGGTGAAACCTTATCTGGGTAAGTGGCAAGATGCTATGTGTGTTTGGGTGTCTCTCTAGTGAACCCTGTCTTATTGTCTTCTCCACGTCCCATGTAAGGGGAGCTGCTGGGGCCACAGGCAGGGTGGGAGCATGGAGGAGATCCACATGGGAGCAAGGGGGATCTTCCTGCTGTGTTCTCTGCCTCTATCAGCTGAGAGGTCAAGAGAACAGGGAGTGGAGCTGTGGAGGGGCAGATCCTGTAGTTTGCCTTTTGCAGTGGAGCTGTGCAGGCAGATGCTGACCCTCAGGATGCACTCAGAGAGATGACTTGTTCTGTTCCTACCACTGTGCTGAGGCCAGCCTGTCCAGACATGCTTAGAATCACAGCATTGTTGAGGCTGGAAAAGACCCTTAAGATCATAGAGTCCAACCATAAACCCAACGCTGCCAACTCCACCACTAAACCATGTCCCTGAGCACTGCATGCACTTGGCTCTTAAACCCCTCCAGCGATGGGGACACCACCACTGCCCTGGGCAGACTCTGCAAGTGCCTGAGAACCCTTTCTGTGAAGGAATATTTCCCAAAATCCAATCTAAACGTCCCCTGGCACAAAGTGAGGCTGCTTCATCCCCTGGGCTCCAGACCCTTCCCTAGCTCCGTTCCCCTTCTCTGCATGCACTGCAGCCTCTCCATGTCCTTCTTGTAGTGAGAGGCTTCTCAGGTGGGACTCAGCGTTGTCCCTCTTGTCATCAGTTCCCTGGCATTTGGGTCAGAATGGAGGCCCAGACATGCTGACTTCTGCATGGCCTGAGGCTGTGACAGGACAAAGGGGAATGGTTTTAAACTAAGGCAGAGTAGATTGAGACTGGATATAAGGAAGAAATATTTTACAGTGAGGCTGGTGAAACTCTGAAACAGAGAGGTAGTGGAGGTTCCATCCCTGGAAATATTCAGGTTGAATGGGGCTGTGAACAACCTGATCAGGTTGAAGATGTCCCGGCTCCTTCAGGGGGTTTGGACTGGATGACCTGTGATTTTACAAGATGTGGCTTTGCAGCCTCAGGAGAGGTTGGCCCGGGGAAAGGCTGCGGTAGCGAGTGGGCTGGGGTCTCCTGCACAATGTGTGCCTGGTCCTGCTGTGCCATGCCTGCGTTGTTGGGGTCACAAGCATGCTGTGTGTCTCAGCTGGCCTCACTTGGGGTATGATGGGTGTTCTCCTCTCTTCCACAGCAGCATGGAGGACCTGGGGATGGGAGCCCACAGCCCTGCAGGTAAGTTCTCTCAGTGCTGCTCTGCCACATCCCTTAGCGTGTCCTGTGCAGGGGGAGCAGCCTGATAGCTCACTTGGGAAGGTCCGCGCCTCTCCCACGCTGTGCTGGGGTCACGGCTGCACACCTCATGGACGGGGTCTTCCCTTTTCCTTTTCAGAGTCAGCACCTCTTGTGCCCAAACCGAGCTCTCCTACTGCCCAGCTACTGTGTTGCCGCTTGGGGCAACCCCCAGATGGCTGGAAGGAACCCGGAGGGCTTGGAGACCTCCCTGCAGCTGGCCTCAAGACTCTCCAGGGTTAAGCCAAATCCCTGCCGCCGTGGACCAGCCACTCAGGATTCACCCTGTGCCTGCCCCTGCCCTGGCACTGCCTGCGGGGCCTGCTGGCACCTCTGCTATGAAGCGCAGAGACCGCGACTCCTGCTCCTTGTCCTGCTCTACGCCTGCACAAACTGCCTGAAGCTGCCCCCTGCTCCCAGCTTGGGCTGGGAGACCGGTGCTCCGCGCTCTGCCTGCTCCCAGAGCCACCCCACGGATGCTGAGCCTGCAGGATGCAGCCAGCATGCCTGGGACTGACAGTGCTCTCCATCCCTCACTTGTTTCTCCTGCCTTGCTCCTCATGGAGGCAACTGAGCATTGGCCGAGGCTGAGCAACTCCAGAAGATGGAGGAGGACTTACTCGGCACGCATGACCATCAGGGAGCAACAGCTCTTGGCTTGGAGGAGTGAGTGAGGAAGGCTTTGCCTTTGCAGCTCAGCCCCACACCCTCTCCCTAGTGCAACGAGCTGGTTTTTAAAGGAAAGCTCTGCCTTTCTAGGGAAATAAACTGTTTTTTTTTTTTACTGTTGTCGCGGGCGGTTGAGTGCTGGATGGTGTGTGCCCTACACAAGTCTGCAAGGTGCTGTGTCTGCTGCGCTGCCTGTGGTGAGGTTCTTCACCTGCAGCAAGGACCTGGGCTGTTCCCCGAGTTCATGGAGGCTGCAGCTGCCACAGAGCTCCCACATCTTCCTCAGCTGCTGGCCCTGAGGGAGCTGTTTCCCCTGTGCCTAGAGCAGGCAGGTCCAGGGTGGCTTTTGTTACATCAGGGAAGCTACTCCTACTCCTTGCTGTGCTGGACTGGTGGTCAAGCACCTATGAGATGTTAGAGCATCCTGTCAGTACTGAAAGGGGCCAACAGGAAAGCTGGGGAGGGGCTCTTGATCAGGGCTTTGAGCAACTTGATTTGGTTAAAGATGTCCCTGTCCATGGCAGGAGGTTGGAACCGGACAGGCTTTGAGCTCCCTTCCACCCCAAACCATTCCATGATTCTATGACATGGCCCTGCACGCCACACTGGCACTCCCTCGAGGGCCAGAGCCATCTGAAAGCCGACCTTTGAGGACCTGCAAGCACAGGTCTCCTAAGAGTTACACACACATGTTCAAGAAGTGCTGGTACACATATTTGCATGCACATCCACACACAGACCCACAGTGCTGCAGGGACAACGCTGCCTTTGAGCCAGGATGCTTTTATTGAAAAGGCCCTGCCACAGTGAGTCTCTTATCCTGTCCCCTCCCCACCTGTCCTGTAGCAGAGCCTGAGCAGCACCTGGAAGGAAGAGTCCTGAAAGTGCTTTACTGGGAGGTTTATTCCTGGAAGACGCTGGATCCTGTGATGCTTTGAGTCCAGGGCAGCAGAGCCAGCACCCCAGCTCAGTGACAGCCCACAAGAGCATGGAGGAGAGCAGCAGCCACGGCACCACTGCCATCTGCAGAGAGCCTCCTCCCATCACAATGTTCCCTGCAACCACGATTGAGAGGGCATCCCTGGGCCAGGCCTTGGCCACAGAGCGGTGCGGATACCCAGTGAGAGCGTTCTGCCTGCAGGCTCTGTGGAGCAAACAAGCACAGTCCAGACACTGCCTCTTCACCAGTCCCAGGGTGGTTGGTGGCTCATGCTGTCCTCGCATGAGCAGGCAGACTGAGCAGGTAACAGCGAGCCAGTGATCCCCCAGCTCCAGTGACAGCCCTTTCCAACGGGTCTGTGTCACATCAGCCAACCTGGTGTGGGCTGTGGGACCAGCTCCAGGTGCCTGAGCATCAGCAGTGATCAAAATCCTGCAAAGCAGAAGGAGCCAGAGGTGCGATGTGACGCTACAGGAGTTAGGGTTGTCCCCAGAGCGATGATGAGCTCTGCAGTGCATCCTGCCTAGCCTGCTGATGCCACACTACCCCTCATGACGTTATCTCCTCCAGGCAGCATGGGCATCACACTGCTTGCAGGGGATACAGCTCAGATGTGTGAGGACTGAGCCCTGCGATGGAAACTGCAAACCCCCAGCCATGTGCAGGCATTGCTGGCTCTTGTAGCTCTGTGGGGCTCCCACCACCCCACACAACTACTCCTGCCAGCACTCCCTGCCCTGGCTGCATGCTCTGCAAGCTGTCCAGGCACTGTGGCAGCACCAGCTCCTCACGCTCGTTTCTGTCTTTATCACCTGTAGCAGGGATAGGCCTTGAAGCCCCTGCATGGCCATGATGGGGTGCGGTGGAGCCCCAATCTCCAGCAGGGATCCACTCCTCAGCAGTGGCCACTGGGCCCAGCCTCACAGATGAACCTTCCTCCTGCCACCCACTGGGGCAAATGCCTGCACTGCCCCATCCCCTCAGACTTGAGGCCAAACGGGGAGCAGCTCCCACCCCTCAAGCCCAAACACAGTGGCTAAGCACAAGGTCTGCTCCAGGCTGCCTGCAGGGCAGGTGTCTGGTGCATTGTGGTTGCACTCAGGCCTTTGGCCAAGGCAGCACCCAGGGATGCTGCCTCCCCTCGCACCAGCGCACTGGTCCCTCTGCGCACCCCTGAGCTGGCGCTGGGACCCCCATCCTCTCTCAGCTCCACGCTCCGCAGCGGCAGGGGAGCGGGGCCAGGCATGCAGGATGGGCAGGGCCGCGCACTGCATGCACGGCTGGGAGCCGGCTCCATGCACATCCCTGGACGGGTGCCCTCGGGAAAGCGTAAGTTCTGATACGCGCATCTTCGCATGCAGAGTTCCAGACTGGGCACCAGGTGCTGCCTTTTCTTCCAAGGCCTGCTTCGCTCCGACAGGATGCCCAAGACCCCAGACGCAGAGCTGGTGTCACACTTACACCTCGATGATATTGACTGAGGGAGACTTCTTCTATGAAAGAAAAAAAAATCTGCTTTGAGGTGCTGCTCTGCTGAGTGGGTGGGAAGCACACTGGCAGAAAAGGATCTAGGGGTGCTGGTCACAGCAGCTGAACATGAGCCAGCAGTGGCCCAGGTGGCCAAGAAGACCAACAGCATCCTGGCTTGGATCAGCCATGAGGTGGCCAGCAGGAGCAGGGAAGGGATCATCCTCTTGTGCTCGGCTCTATTGAGGCCGCACCTCAAATCCTGGGTTCAGTTCTGGGCCCTCACTCCAAGAAAGACACTGAAGGGCTGGAGCACATCTGGAGAAGGGGAACGGAGCTGGGGAAGGATCTGGAAGCGGCTGAGGGAACTGGGGCTGTTTACCCTGGAGAAGAGGAGGTTGGGGGGAGACCTCATCACTCTCTACAACTACCTAAAAGAAGGTTGTGGTGAGGTGGGTGCTGGTCTCTTCTCCCAAGGAACAAGTGATGGAATGAGAGGAAATGGCCTCAAGTTGGACCAGGGGATGTTTAGAGTGGATATTGGTAAAAATTTCTTTATGGAAACAGTGGTGAAGCCCTGGCAGAGGCTGCCCAGGACAGTGGTGGAGTCCCCACCCCTGAAGGGATTTAAAAACCATGTGGATGTTGGACTTTGGGACATGGTTTAATCAGCAGAGTGGGGTTGGGCTGACAGTTGGACTGGATGAGCTTAGAGGTCTTTTCCAACCTCAGTGATTCCATGATGCTATGATTCTTTCTCTTTCTTACACTTTGTTCTCAGCTTTGTAATTTGTCACCTGTGAGGATGCCAAGCGTATGGTGAATGCAAAAAGACAAACCAAAGTGCATGAACCCCATACAGGTGAACCTCACCTGCGGCACGAACAGGCCTCTGCCCCTGCCTCTGCAGCCCTGTATGAGCTGGGATCCAAGAGGAGGGATCTTTTTGCCAAAGAGTAATCAGATTACTGGAAAATCTGGAGGAGAACTGGGGCCTTGAAGTCCAAACAAAAAGTTTCTACTCCTTACATCCACTGTAAACTAGGATGTGGAAGCAGAGGAGCAGCGAGGCAACACAGAGAGGAGACTGCTCACCGTTGACAGAAGCACAGATGATGCACAGGGAAAACCAAACGGAATATCCCGTGAGAACATGCACATCAGTGTTATAGATCACTATTTAGGTCAAGTGACAAAGGGAGAAGCGTCGGGTGCTGAGGAACACCTGGATGAAATCCCTGCTTGTGGAATACTGGGCTTGTTCAGACTGGTTGGTGCCAATAGCAGGGGTAGTGAGGCCAGGAAACATGCTTCTCTTGCCAAGCAGATGATTCGGATTGGGGTTTAACACTCAACCTAATTGGAGGTGTCTGGGGATACAGAAGTTTCCCAGTCAGATGCTGCTGCAGTAAAATCGGATCAACCCCCCCCTGCTCAGGAGGGCTTCCTTTTCCTTAGCAACACATCAGACCCTTCACCCTTTTGATATGACACTACTCCCTCTGCATCCATAGGCTGACACAGCACCTTCATTCTCGTTGGGAAGGGGCTCTGGGGTACTTCTGTGAACAATCTGTGTGGTGATGAGCTGCAGAAGACCTCAGTGAAGGCAGAAAGCGACCAGTGACAGAGAAGTGTGGGAACCATGAAAATAGCTTCCCAGCTTCCTTGCCTCATGCCTGAACAGGCAGGACCAAGACCTGGCTATGGGATGCAGAGAAGTGCAGCCTTGGAGGGGCATGGAGAAGAGGTTGTTGCAGTGGGAGCACTGGTACCACCTGGCAATGTGGGAGCCATAAAGCTGATACATCCTACCAACTCTTTCATTTCTCCTGCAGTCACCCACAGCTCACACACTCTGCCCTAGAGGGACCAGGGCTCCCTGTACCCTAAAACCCATTCAGTTTTTAGGGCAAGAGTATGAGCTGAGGTGTATCTGTTTCTGCAGAGAGCCAGAACCTCTAGCAGCAGCCACAGCAGACGTCATACGCCAGCCCTTCCTGCTCACCTTGCTCCGCAGCAGTCCTCCGCTCGGTCGCTCTGGCGTGCTGTGCTCTGAGGACGGCTTGGCCTTTTCCTTGTTGTTGTTGGAGTCGTTGTCCTTGATGATGTCATATTGTCTGCAGAAGAGGGCGATCACCGCTGCGAAAGACAGGGATGAAGACTCTCTCAGCCTGGCTGCCTGCTGCTTTTCCCTCCCTACAGTATCTCAGGAGGAGAGCAGTCAGGCTTAGGGCTCCCTGAGATGCTGGTCACCCGCACAATCCCCCTGCACCAGCCTGGAGCACCCCAGGCACCTCTGGATGTGGAGCCACAATAGTCTTGGACAGACCAGGCATGAATGTGGCAAAAGCCATCAGGGCACACATGAGGTGCCGGTGTTGCAGGGCTCTGAGGCCAAAGGCAGATGCTGAGGTACTGGGAGCGGGAGAGCTCTAGAGGTCAGTGAGCAGCTGAGTGGGTTTCCAAGTGCATCCAGCAAGGAACTAAAGTTATTGGTGCAGTGCTTGTGACCCTCACAACAGCCAGCCCTTGGCTCTGTCCTGTCTTGCCGTCCATGTGGTCAGTCTCTCTGGCATGGGTTTACAGCACCCATCTCACACGGGACATGTCCCACACGGTGGGACTGTGGACACAGGATGGGGGCAACACACATGTCCCAAATTGTGGGACCCTGGACACAGGACAGGAACAACGCACATGTCCCACATTGTGGGTGGGTCCCCAGACATGGGATAGGAGCAATGCACACATCGGACAATGTGGGACCTCAGACACGGGATGAGAGCAAAGCAGTGGACCGTCACTATTTGATGTGTCATAAAATCACAGAACCACGGAATGGTTTGAGTGGGAAGGGATGTCAAAGCCCATCCAATTCCAACCACCTGCCATGGGCAGGGACATCTCCCACTAGATCATGTTGCTCAGAGCCTCTTCCAACCTGGCCTTGAACACCTCCAGGAATGAGGCATCCGTGACTTCTCTGTGCAGCCTGGTCCAGTGCTTCACCACCTTCACACAAAAACATTCCTTCCCCATATCTCATGTCAATTTCCCCTCTTTCAGCTTAAATAGAGAGGGGAAAAGTGTCAGACCCATTCAAACCACTGTGTGTTGTCACAGCCACTGGCAGACTGGAAACAGCTTCTCCCTGTTGGCACTTGGACATGCCAGCCTGTGCAGGTGTGAGCTACCAGAAGCCACCCTGTGGTTTCTCCCACTCCACTAGAAAAGCGTTCAAGGCCAGGACAAGGAGAGACTTGAAAATCCATTTTTACTGGGAAGGGAATGGGGACAAATGGCTTCCTATTCACAGCAGCTACATGTGACCAGTCAGGAGCTGCCTGCTATCTCCAAGGCTTCCTTGCTCCCAGGGCAACCTGCCGTTTGCTAAAGCACTGGCTCCAATCCAATGCTGTGAAGGAGCGAATCACCCAGCTGACAATGTTAGGAAATTGGGGCACAGGCACTACCAGCCAGTGCGGTGAAGTTATTGGACATCAGACAAGCTAGCTATGGCCCAAGTTACACCATAGTTAGCATCAGCTGGGATGCTCCCACCCTGTAACTCTTGGGTCTCACGTTGTCTCATGCTTTTCTGGCGCTGCTGACACAACAGCCAGCCCGCATGCTTCAGGCCATCACTGTGATCAGTGGTTGTGGTAACTCCCCTTATCCCACTGGCTTGAGCTCCTACAGAGACCCAATGGATTTACTGGGAAGTATTCCAGATCCACACCACTGCACCTCTGTGTTTCCTTAAGCCTTGTTCACTTTGTGGACTCTCTGTCCCAGCCTGCTGGAATGCTGCTTGCAGCACTTACCTGCCCACATGAGCAGCACCACCACGATGATGATGATCTCACCCGTCTGCAGTTGCCTGTCTTTGTCCAGCCCTTCCATGGTGATATCACCTGCGGAGAAGAGAACCCAGGCAGGGCTGGCAGCAGACACCCTCCCACATGAACACGCTTCAGGACCAGCAACACTCGAGAACTTGAGGAGCTCCAGAGGAGATCACCCAGTTCCAACCCCCTGCCATGGGACTGTACAATGCATGGGAGCAGTCACTGAGGTCACTCCCTATGAAGGGACCAGGGCAGGTTAGGAAGGCTCCAAGCTGAACACAGAAGTCTCAAGGAAAGCAAGCCAACTGCTTGCCCTGTTAAACTCTTCCTAAGTTCCCTCTCGTAGCTAGTGCTGGAAACAGACAACTGTGCCCAGTAGTCCCCTTCTGTGCATCATATCTCTTGGATTCTTGGATCATCTCTATGGACCAGCATGTAGGAAAAAAGGCACAGCATGGATATGAGTAGGGAAGGAGACCATGGGGCTCCATCCTTTGTCCTTTGGTAGCCTGCAGGCTGGGAGATCTGAGAGCCCATTTGGTATTTACTGCATAGGGGCAGCAGCTGAGGGGACCACTGCAGTTGTCCTGGTCACAGCCTGCTCAGCTGGGTCGGATGTCAAGACCTAGGATAGGAGAGCAGTAAACCAGGGCTTGGGGACATCATTGTGGACACAATATCAGCTGCATAACCAGCACAACCGTTCTGACCCTATGTGTCCCAAGCAGCCTGCTGCCCCAGGCAGCACCTTCCTTGCTGGCTGCTGGATCCCTGTGGATGTGGCCCCACCAGCGGCACCTGGGCAAGCTGAAAGGAGCTACCTCACCTTGGTTGGAGCTGTTGGAAGGGAGGCGGTCAGTCTCCTTCAGAGTGCGGAAATGGACACGCTTGCTGGCCTGGCTTTCCCCATAGAGGCCGATGCTCTGCACCTGAATGATGTAATCGGCATCCTCCGCCAAGTCCCACAGCACGCAGGCTCGGTTGGTGGTGTTCACCTCCCGGATGAAGCGCTGCATCTGCCCATCTTGCCGCTGCCAGAGTGAAGACCTGTCATTCCAGGAGGCCGTTCCCAGCTGCACCAAGTACAGACCCTGGACTGCAAGGCTGCTCTGGGCACTCTGCCCTCAATCCTCCCTTCCCAGGCAACCATCCTCCTGGGATGGGCCAGCTGGCCAGCACTTTGCTATGCAGCATCCCTGCATAGCCTGAGAGCCAGGGGCTTCCCTGGAGCAGCCACCTTCATCGAGGGCTGTGGTGGTGGAGCAAGGCAGGCAAAGAAGGGTTAGGTCATGGCTGAAGCATCATCATCATCCAGACATCACAAAAAAGCCACTGGAGGGAATAACTACCCCCAGTGCAGCCTACAGCCTGCTGCCTACCACAAGTATGGATGGCTCCGGGTGCCCTGGCGAGGGCTGCTCATTAACAGTGGTGTCCTCAGGCAGGTGTTGAAGGAGTTCCAAATTGTAGCTAAAGGGTTGGTGTGGGAGCATGCTGGTAATCATAGACTCATGGAATGGTTTGGGTTGAAAGGGACCTCAAAGCGCAACCAGTTCCAACCCCCTGCCCTGGACTGGGCACCTCCCACTGGATCAGGTTGCTCCAAGCTCCATCCAACCTGGCCTTGAACACCTCCAGGGATGGGGCAGCCACCACTTCTCTGGGCAACCTGGGCCAGGGCCTCACCACCTTTACAGGGAAACATTTCTGCCTAAGATCTCAATCTCCCCTCTTTCAGCTTAAAATCATTCTCTCTTGTCCTGTCCCTGCACTCCTTCATAAAGAGCCCCTTCCCAGCTTCCCTCAGTGACAGGGGTCCCCAGCCCCTGGGACAGAGCCTGGGTACCTGCTGTAGGATGGCATAGCCGATCACCATGTCTCCTTCTGGGACGTCCCAGGAGACCGTGGCAGAGTTTGCCTTCAGCTGCGTCACAGTCACGTTGACAGGGGATGGTGGCCTGTCTGGGTGAGCCAGGGACAGATGAGGTGAGGCACAGGAAAGAGATAAAAGAAGAGGTCTCAGAACAGGCTGTCCCTCCTGCATGCCCTCTCCAACATCTGCCCATGGCAGCACAGTGGGCAGGGTGGCAAGGAGCAGCTTCTCCAGCAGATCTGTCCCCAGGAAAGGAGCAGCACAGTTGGTGCATGAGGCTGAGTCCCTGCCAGCAGCTGCACACACAGCGCACGGTGCTCCCTGGGTTGTGGGCACCGAGCTGCTTCCTGTCCCTTCGTGGCAGCCGGTGCTCACTGGCCAGGACTCCTCCCTGCCTGGCTATTGGCATGAAACGTGCTCATCGCACACCTCTGCAGTGTCCTGTGCTGGGGAAGGAGGACACGTGCCAGGCACCTGACTGGCTCCTCTTTCCAGGCTCACTTGCAGCAGCAGACACAGCCCATTGCTCGTAACACTCATCCCATTTAAACAGGATCATCAGCACTGACATTGTGTCCAGGCTGCAAGACACGAAGAGTCCTGTAGTCTCCTGCCACCTTGCAGGCATAGGAATGGGGAATGCAGGAAGGCCTGGCCAGAGCAAAACAGAACAACAGGACTGAAGAGCCTGTCCTGGCAATTTAATCAGTCCCTGCAGCTCAGAATCACATGAAACGTCTCTGCAGCTTTTCTGTCTCAGAGCACTGCAGAGACCCTGCTGCCAGAGAGAATGACACTTGCATCAGCTCTTCCTGAGGGTGTCTGCTCGCAGACTTGAGGTACCTTCTCTGCTACTCGGACATTCAGCTCTTGGGAAGTTTACTTCATCCGTCTCCAGTGCTGTCAGAAGCAAGGCTGCAGCACCCTCCTGCTCAACCTGGACACAGCACGGATTCTTGCTTGGCAGGGAGGTCCCGTGTTTCCGTGGCATCCAGGAAGTCCAAACAATTCCTACACTAATACAATTCCTCAACCAAGGCTGTGATGGTAAAATCCATGTCCTCTAAGCTCTGGGTTGCCCCGTGGATGTGCACATCATGAATGCCTGGCACATCACCCGGAACTGCGTAGGAAGCAGCACAGAGACAGAATTTATATATCAACTGTGACAGAAAAATGGGGCAGCTTGGAATAAACACACTCTGCAACTCAATCTGGCGGCCTCATCTGCCTGGCATCGCTCCCTGCTCCAGAGTGGGGAGGGAAGCCGAGCGCAGGAGGCAGAACTGACTTTCTTTCCCTTGGCTGCAAAGCCGGCAGCACCGCTCAGCTGCTGCCATCCTTCGGAAAGCTGATTGACCCATGGTCTACACCCGCACCATTCTGAGATCCCACTGTGCGGAGAGCACAGCAGGATTCGACACAGGCATGCAGACCTGCGCACAAAGCCTGATGCTGTCTGGAAATGAGACACGGGAGCGTGTGAGGAAAGGCACGGAGGCTGCTGCTTGCGCGTCCTCTCTCCCTGTAAACAAGGCAGCGTCCTTCTGCAAGCTGCTTGAGTAGCACAAGTTCAAGGCTATGATTTACATAGGTAGAAAAAGGGCCCCAGAGAACAAGAAAACAGGCAACTAGACACCACCAAACACCGTTACTGACAAGGAAAGGTCATTTCTGCACGTCAGCTACTTGAATGCATTCATTCACATTTGAATCTACCCAGCTCCATGAGTGGAGAAAGAGCTTGTTGCCACAGGCGACCGGGACAGGCAGAACAGTGAACTACAGAACCCAGAAATCATGTTCTCAGAGAAATGCTGGGGCAGAGGGTATTCCCAGCAGAATCCTGCCACACCACCAGGAGACAGGGGCACTGGAGACAGCATGAACAAGGGCATCACAGGATGCTAAGCCCTCTCTTCCAGAACAGGACTGGTGAACTGGGAAGGATTCAAAGAGACACTCAAACACCCTTTATGCCACGAAGTGTGTGTCTCCTTAGACTTTTGTCAATGTGACCCTGCTTCACTCGTCTAACCCATGAGAGGGAGTCTGAGCTGTGTCTTTAACCCACATCCTGGCATCCCATATGGCAACAGCAGAACTGGCTGAATGAAGCATGCTCCCTGGACGTGGCCGCTGCCTAGGGCACGTGTCCTCTGCGCGCATGGAAGCTGAGCTCCCTGCAGACGGGGTCTGGTTTTCCAGACCAGAAAATTCTGTTTTCTCCAGCCACGGCCAGTGTCCAAATTTGCTGCATGGCCAACAGCCGAGCTGCAGACAGCATCCTGCCAGCAAACACCTAATCCCTCACCTGATCCCAGGCAGAGGCATTCCAAAGGGCGTGTGTGCAGAGAGCTGCAATGGTTCTGCTGGCCTTCAGCCTGCAAACTGTTCTCCGAGGCTACCACCATGTTAGCAAACGTAAAGAGGTCAGGAACAGCCCAGGAACCCAGCGGTGGAGACCGCTTTGGTCTGAACCAGCCAGTATGGCCCAAACCTTGCAAGTACTGCTCAAGAGCTAGCACGAGCCCTCAACCACTGCTACCAGGTAGCACTGATGTGCTCCACTCTTTGCAACACATGAGCTTAGTGCTACAGCTGTGATCAGACCCTGCCACTGGGCCTCAGGGCGAGAACCAGAACTGGTTCTTCACGGGATAGTCCTACAGTGAGAAACTCGGGTATCTTTTTACATCTAATGGAACAAGAAGGGGTCTGAGTACGCCCAAAGTGGGCCAGTTGGATTTCCCAAACTTTAAGTGCACATGAGGAAATTAAAGGCAGGGTCTTACACCTCTGTGATGCAAAATCATAAACTTGTGGAATCAAGAAGGTCAGAAAAGACCTCCAAGATCATTCAGTCCAACCATCAGCTCAAAACACTGTGCCTACTAAATTAAAGTCCTTGGATGGAGTTTGTAGCAGGCTCTCTGTTCTGCTTCTGCAAGGAGCCCAGCCTGCCCCAGCCTTGGTTTTGGGCTGGGGAAGCTGAGACGAGGCCCTGGGTCTGAGTCAATCGCTGATTTGAGAACATGAGCCGTGCTGTGGAATCCGCACAAGGCTGACAGAATTGCTTGAGCTGCACCCAGACAGAACTTGTACTGGCCTCGCGTACAGATTGTCACTCCCTTGCAGCAGAGGGGCATCCCAGGGGGTAACACTCTGGTACCAGACTGCAAGGCAGGACACACAAGGCTGTTACACCGGGAGTGAATCCCCAGACATCCCAAAGGGGAGAGGGGTGGGCAAAAGCATGCAGGGACATGGCAGAGCTGCACTGTGTGTGGCCAGCAGGAGCTTCAGGCCTCTTGCATCGCAAATACACTTGGTGCAGGGTCCAGGCAAGCAGGCCTGAATCAGAAGGTGCCCAGGCAACAGCTCTTCCCTGGAAAACTGTGTCTCTTGGTTAATTTGCAGCTCAGCAACTGTAGAAAAGAAATGTCTGAGCACACAAGATGCAGACATCTAGCAAGGAGAGATGGGACAAGAAGTTTCAGGAGTCAAAACCAGAGAAGTTCACCCTGGGAACATGGGCAGTGCTTAACGCTAAGGATATGTGAGCTTGGATGACACCTCATTGTCAGTTCTTGTGACAAGACCTCCAGAGGACTCCTACCACAGCAAGCTTTGCCTATGATTCCCGCATTAAGCCGAACATTTTCCAGCCAGCTCTGCAGCTGAGGTCAGAGCAGTTCCATGCCAGACCTGCAGCCATAAAGATCCGTGAGTGCAAAGGTTCCAGAAATGCACTCTCTGAAGCCAACAATTAAAAATATTCCTGTAAAGTCAAGATGCTCCAACACCCTGCTGGGCTCTCCGGGAAAAGCATGCCACAGTTAAGACCTGCATAATTCACTAATCACTAATGATTCTGCATCATTTATAAGTTATCCAGCTTCTCTTTTGACTAAAGCCACACTAAGAAACGAACACCACCACGAAGAGAGACATCACTTACTGAAGGCCTGGCTCAGCCTTTGGGTCCTGCCAGGACCTCAGGCCCACTGAAGCAGTGGGAAGTGATGTCTCTCAACCCTCCCCATCCTGCTATGACTCTGAAAGGGGACCTCAACCCTCCCCGTCCCACTATGACTCTGGAGAGGAGACCTCAACCCTTCCCATCCTGCTATGACTCCAGAGAGGGAACTCACACACCCCTTGGCCCATGCCCTTGGGACTGCTGCTCAAGGGCACTCAGATGTTGTCCCAACTTATTCCTGCAGCAGGGAGAGAAGCACCAGACTGCACATCTAAAAATAAGTGGCCCCTTTTTAACAGCCCTGAACGCATTTCTTCCCGACTCCGTCAGGCCCTTGGGTACGTATGTTGCAAGGAGACTGAGAACATGGCAGAGCAGAACCTGTCTGTGAGGGCTGGTTCTTGCAGTTCAATTCAACACCTAAGTGCCCTGAGCAGGGGTGAACACTGGCCATGTCCACAGAGGGTGGACAGAGTTGCCGGGGTGCCAGAAACCTTGGTGTCTGAGCATGCACCGGCCTGAAGATGGCAAGGTGGGAAGGGCTGTGGGACTGCCTGGCAGCCAAGGACCGGTTCACAGCCATCCCACAGCGCTGGAGCATCCTTGTCTAACAGGGACCGGCCACAGCCATCCTGCAGCACCAGAGCATCCCTGCCAGCCAGGGGCCAGCTCACAGCCACCCCGCAGCGCTGGAGCATCCCTGCCAGCCAGGGACCGACACACAGCCTATCCTGCATTGCCCGAGCATCCCTGCCAGCCAGGAACCGTCTCAAACCCACTTCCCATCGCTGAGCATCTCTCCCCGGGAGCGAGAATTCCCTGGCGAGGGACTATGGTAGGCTGCAGGACACAAGGCGAGAAGACGGCAATGCGAGGCGGCCAGCAAGGTCCCAGTCCCTTCCCTGTCCCGTCCATCCCGGTCTCGTCTATCCCGGTGCCATCCCATTCCAGGATTATTCCATCCCGTCCATCCCGGTCCCATCCATCCTGGTCCCATCCCATCCCATTCCATCCCGATCCCGTGCATCCCATCTCGGTTCCATCCCATCTCAGTCCCGTGCATCCCATCCCGGTTCCATCCCATCCCGTGCATCCCGGTCCCTCCCTTACTGCCTCTCACGATGCCGCAGCCGAGCAGCACCAGGACGGGCCCGAGGAGCGCGGGGACACGGCCCATGGCGGCGGGGGGTGGTCCTGGAAGGCTGCCCCGGCCCGGGCGGCGGCCCCGGTCCCTGCCCGGTCCCTGCGAACGGAGCGGGGCCGAGCCCGGGCCGAGCGGGGGGCGGGACCGAGCGAGTACCGCCCCGAGACCGGCACCGCCCCCCGCGGGACCCGGGAAGGGCGCGGAGCCCCCGAAGGCGCCGGAGACACCGCCCCCAGGGCCCTCAAAGTCACCACCCCAGCCCCCCCAATCACCAGCGCTGAGCCCCCAAAGTCACCAGCACTGTCCCCAGCCCCCCCAAAGACACCAGCACCGTCCCCAGCCCCCCCCAAATCACCAGCACCACCTCCAGCCCCCCCCCAAAATTACCAGCACTGTCCCTAGACCCCCCAAAGACACCAGTACTGCTCCCCCAAGGCACCAGCACCACCCCCAGCACCTCCAAAGTCAATGGCACCATCCTCAGCCCCCCCCAATCACAAGAACCACCCCTAGCACACCCCCCAAGTCAACAGCACCACTCCCAGCCCTCCCAAAGTCACCAGTTTGTGGGTATGTCCATATCCTCAATGTCCAGATGAAGATCCGTGGCAAGTGGCATCCCTCAGGGGTCCGTACCGGGAACAATGCTCTTTAATATCTTCATCATGAAGTTCAACAAGGCCAAGTGCGAGGTTCTACACCTGGGTCAGGGCAATCCGCAGTTTCAGTACATGATGGAGGATGACATGATTGGGAGCAGCCCCTGAGGAGAAGGACCAGGGGGTGCCGGTCAATGAGAAGCTCAACATGAGCTGGCAACGCACGCTCGCAGCCCAGAAAGCCAAACATGTCCTGGGCTGTATCAAAAACAGCGTGGCCAGCAGGGTGAGGCAGGAGATTCTGCCCCTCTGTTCCTCTCCTGTGAGACCTCATCTGGAGTATTGTGTCCAGTTCTGGAACCCTCAACATAAGGAGAATATGGAGCTGTTGGAATGGGTCCAGAGGAGGGCTACAGAGATGATCAGAGGGCTGGAGCACCTCCCACAGAGGACAGGCTGAGAGAGTTGGGGTTTTTTCAGCCTGGAGAAGAGAAGGCTCTGAGGAGACATTTATAGTGGCCTTCCAGTACCTGAAGGGGCTACAAGAAAGCTGGGGAGGGACTGTTTACAGAGTCTGGTAGTGATAGGATGAGGAGCAATGGGTATAAACTGGAGAGGGGCAGATTTAGACTAGACATAAGGAAGAACTTCACAATGAGGGTGATGAGGCACTGGCACAGGTTGCCCAGGGAAGTTGCGGCTGCCCCATCCCTGGAGGTCAGGTTGAGTGGTCCTTAAGCAGCCTGATCCAGTGGGACACGTTCCTGCCCATGTCAGGGGGATGGAATTAGACGGTCTTTTAGGTCCCTTCTAGCCCAAACCATTCTATGATTCTATGATATCAGCCATTTGAGACTTTAGGCTCATGGAAAGCCCCTCTCTTAATCATTAATAACTCCCAATTAATCTTTTTTGCTCCTTCGTTGATGTGTTATGGGTTGTTTTTTTTACCATCTGCTGCATAACTGTTGTGGGGAATTCAGTGCTGCCCAAGAACAGACATTTATACTTTTGATTCTCACAGGGTATTGTGAAGTCAGGATTTCTGCTGTATAATTACGTGCAATGTGAAAAGTGATTTATTCTGTTGGGTTCAGACCAGCTGCTCAATTATTTCTTCTGGCGCTTCCTAGTTTCTATTATAAGAAATAGTTAATAATTGTTTGCGATGCACACGTGCTGAGCTGTTTGTGATCCTTATCATCTTTCCCAGTGGATAATTTCTTTTCTGCCCTTTCAAGACAGGACAACTGGACAGCATGTGGTGTTTGAGATGTGAGAAAGAGACCGAGGAGCACTGGGCAAAAGCTGCACCCCAAACTGAATGCTGCTCTGTGGTGACCATCTGCCACGCAAAAGGAGCTGTCAGATGCCTGTGCGAACGGGCACACAGCCTGCGGGAGGCAGATGTGGCTCCGATGCGTCGTCTTCTGCCTGGTAGTACTGGTGCTTCTTCTGGGGCTTGGTGTTCCGCCAGGGGCTTGGGCTTCAAGGAAGGAGAAAATTCACTTCAGAATCCTTAAGAGGGAAGTTTGGGCAAAGCAGCTTAAGGTGAAAGCCTGAATCAGCCAGGTTGTTTAGCCTAGAAACTATGAAACTGAGGGGGATGTGCTGACAGCTTCTCTTTATATGCCTGACAGCTGCCAATTACACACGAAGCTGAGAGATGGGAATGGTCTGTTCCATGTCTGGAGTAGAACCTGAGCCTACGCTGGCCAGGCTAGTGTGGAGACCAGGGCTGGTCACTCCTCAGTGTGGAAGGGGGGATGTTAACCCAATTTCCAGACCCCCACACCTCGGGCTGTCTTGCTGCCTTTCCTCTGACACCTCCTCCTGGTATTGCTTCTGATAGGACCACGCTAATTTGCCATCTGCATCCCTGACACTGGAAGGTGCTCATTGTATTTGCTCATGCTGGCAGTGCAACTGCTCCCATTATTATAGAATCATAGGGTGGTTTGGGTTGAAAGGGACCTCAAAGCGCATCCAGTTCCACCCCCTGCCATGGGCAGGGGCACCTCCCGCTGAATCAGGTTGCTCAAAGCCCCATCCAACCTGGCCTTGAACACCGCAAGGGATGGAGCAGCCACCACTTCTCTGGGCAACCTGGGCCAGGATCTCACCACCCTCCCAGGACCACAAGACTTGAGCAAGTCCTTGTACAAGGACAGGCTAGGAGAGTAGAGGTTGTTCAGCCTAGTGAAGAGAAGGCACGGGGAAGACCTCAGAGCAGTTTCCAGTACTGAATTGGGCACCAGCAAAGCTGGGGAGGGGCACTTGATCAGGGGGTGCAGGGACAGGATGAGGGGAAACGGTTTGGAGCTGCAAGAGAGGAGATAGAGATGAAATCTTAGAAATAAATGTTTTCCTATGAGGGTGGTGAGGCCCTGGCCCAGGTTGCCCAGAGAATCCGTGGCTGCCCCATCCCTGGAGGCGTTCAAGGCCAGGTTGGATGAGGCTTGGAGCAATCTGATCCAGTGGGAAGTATCCTTGTCCATGGCACGGGACTGGAAATGGATGGGCTTCGAGGTTCCTTCCCACACAAACCATTCCATGATTCCATGCTTCTATTTGAATAACCGGCTTTGATTACCTGCTTCTGGAGAAAGGCAGAAACTCCCTTCTGAGTGGCAATTGAACTTATTAAAAACAAATGCCTCTGATATAGACCTTTGAGCATAATTCAGATGGATTTTGGACCCAATACAACATGCATAAAAAGGGACGCTGTACTAATTAATGTCTCAGCAGAGCTGCCCAATATAGACACTACCCCCCAATTTCACTGTTAATCCTGCTGTATTTTAATTAGGAACTTGACCTACTTGATCTTGCAGACAGCTGGCCTTCAGCGCCACGCAACACCTGCAGAATTAATATCATGGTTTGTGCTGGTTTCATCACCAGCATTACAGCCCAGCAGCATCCCACGGTGATGCCAACCCTCCAGCCACACACTCATCACACAGGTCACTGGAGACTAGGGCAGAGCAGGTCACAGAGATGATCCGAGGGCTGGAGCACCTCCTGTATGAGGACAAACTGAGAGAGTTGAGGTTGTTCAGCCTGGAAAATAAAGGCTCCAGGGAGACCTTAAAGCAGCCCCCAGTACTGAAAGGGGCTCCAGGAAAGCTGGGGAGGGTCTCTTGACCAGAGAGTGCAGAGATAGGATGAGTGGAACAGTTTGAAGCTGAAACAGGAGATTTTGATATCAGGAAGAAATGTTTTTTGGGCAGCCCTAGTCTATCTCCAGCAGGCTTCAAGCGCTTCTAAAGAGATCCCAATCTTTAACAGCAGTGCAACCACCTCTTACCAGCATGAGCCAATCCAGCAAGCGAACTGCTGTAAAACCAATGGAGAATGAATGGACTGTTGGATTTTTTTTCTCCACATGCCAAGTTATGGGGGGGAATACATTACAGAATCAAGGAATCATTAAGGTTGGAAAATACCTCTCAGCTCACCCAGTCCAACTGTCAGCCCAACCCCACCATGCTGACTAAACCATGTTCCCCAAGTGCCACGGCCACATAGTTTCTGAACCCTTCCAGTGAAGACCACCACTGTTCTGGGCAGCCATAGTTTCTGAACCCTTCCGGTGAAGACCACCACTGCCCTGGGCAGCCTCTGTCACTGCTTCAACACTCTTTTGGTAATTTTTCCCTAATACCGAATCTAAACCTCCTCGGAAGAACTTGAGGCCATTTCTTCTCATACTACCACTTGTTACTTCTGTGGGTCCTGTTCTCTTCTCCCCCTGCCTTTAAGGTGGTTCTAGAGAGCAATGAGGTCTCCCCTTGGACTCCTCTTGTTGATTGTTGAAGTCACTCCACAAAATCCAGGTGGTCACAGAGTATCCATGTCTAGAAAGCAGGTTCTGGTTAGTAACTTATAAACAACAGCAAATACAACTCCAGACTGAAATCCACAAAGAAAAACCTCCTTTAATTCATGGGTTTATCGCACTGTCCATCTACTGGGTGGGAAGGCAGTAAACATGTGGTCAAAGCACAGCAGTGTAGAGTGGACACGGAGGAGAAATGGTACAGACAACCAAGGAGCACCAGACAGTGCAGGACAAGGGAGCTGGATTGTGCTGTAGGAGTGGGGACGGCGTCAAGAACACCAGACACCAAACAGACCAGAAACCACGTTCTCGCACATGTGACATTTTATTTTATTGTCTTCCGATCTTGTTGTCCTTCTTCCTGCAAACCTCATGCACCCTGCACAGAAGTCCCTGTATTTATGCTTCCAGCGCAGCACTGCAGCCATGGGGACGGAGGGTTCTAAACGGCAGCGTAGGCTGCAGGCTGCCTCACACCATTCAGGTGTTGATCCCCACACCAGACAGACCGTACTCATCTGGGTCTGCTTTGCTTACAACATGGGAGAGGCCCGTCTCAAGAGCACCCTAGCCCTGCAGCACTTCCTGCTGCCAGCGCTGGGGGGATTATTCCAATAATAACACGCAATGACCTGCCTGATCACCAGGTGCTGCAATGGCTTCCCTGCAAACTGAGCACCAGCAGCTTCGGTGGACAGTGAGAATTCACGAGGAGGTGACACAGAGCCAGCTGCCTATTTGCTTGCCTGCAAAACTGCACGGAAAAGGTCAAATTTTGCAATTCCTGGTCGGGCTGCCAGTGCTGCTGCTTCCTACTGGCTTCTGCGACATCTGCTGCATTTACAGAGCACAGGAAGATGTTCCCTGTGATCCAGAGTTCATGCCAACACATGAATTAAAACAATGAACCCTCTTCTTTTAACCTTTTCCACACAGGGAAGCCACAGCTAATATGCCTCATTCACAAATAGGGAGCAGGTGATGTCAGACAAGGAAGGCAGTGTCTACAGTGCAGAAAAAAAGGACCTTATGGGAGCACAGGCACGACAAAGAACACCACCGGCAAGGCGGTTGAGTGGAATCCGGGCTTCAGCATCAGCAAGAGTGCTATTGGAGATACATGTGGCCTTCCAGCAAGTTCATTTTGCAGGCGAGTCCGGAACAAGCAGTCTTCAGAGGGCCCGCAAAGGCATCTTATTACATTAGTTATTGGGGTCTCAGAAGGGCCAGCACATCTCCAAAAGGCTGGAGAGTGTTTATTCCTCATTGGCCTTGGAAGACTCTCCACGTACATTCAATGCCCACTGCGACAGAAAGACAGATGCTGGGGAAATACTGGGTTCCTGACGAGGGCAATAATGATGTCCCATCACTGCAAAGCAGACCAAGGCGCGTGTGCTACTGTCTGGTGGTGAGCAACATTGAGACAGTGCCTTGTGTACCAGACTGGAGCACAAGCTCTTCCGTGGCAGCGTTGCTGACAACAGGACATCTACAGGACAGGCTTGTTTCTGTGCAGACTGTGCAAGAAAGGATTCCCCCCTTAAGGAGGATTAAACCCTGTGCCTGTCAGCCCCTTATAGGGAGAACTGCTAAAAAAGAACCCTGATCTCACACTTCAGAGGAATATGACAAAACAGCTGCTGTACTGGAAACCACTAAACAAGCAACTAATGTGACCCAAACCCAGACTGTAACCAGGGCAGGAATGATGCTGGGTACGCTGCTAGTGCCACTGTCCAAGGGAAGAACGTCAGGAGAGGCAGCCTCTGTCCCACAGCTTTGGTTTGACCTCTCTCACAACTGACCAGAGGCAACAGTTCCAAAATCAAGGTTACCGAGGAGAATGCAGTCACAGTCCCAAAGACATTCAGTCACTTATAGTAGTGTTACGGGCTGTGACCCTGGCAGAAGTGGGTCTTGTAACTGAAAAGCTTTAGGATTACTCCTCTTCCTGGGATTTACTTCCGGCCTCGCTTGCGGCTGGTTTTAGGAAATTCAGCTCTCTGCGCAACTTGGAGCTCCCCTTCCTCACTGCTCACACTCTCATTGTCCACCCGCTGTGGACAACTTCTCTTACTCCTCCTCATTTTTTCAACTCCAGAAGCAGAAAGCTTCTTGGCAGACAGGGTCCCGGTTCTCTTCTTTTTGCCCCGGGTCAAAGGACGTTTCTTCCGTTGCTTCCTCTGCTCTTCCCTTTGGCGGATTTTCATCAGCTTCTCAAAGCTTTTTGTGGTAGTTGTGTTCACATCAAACCAGTCCTGGAGGGTTTAAAAGGCAATAAATTGGTACTGGTAGTGGAAATACCATACAGAGTCTACCAGGGCTTGTAATAAAGCTGCCTTGTGGGACAGGGGTTTCCAAAATGTGAAATTTAGAAAGACAGCTGCTTAACAAATATCTATTCTTTGATATTCCTCCTCAGGTGTCACCACCTCAGAGGATTCATATTTGGTTTGGCAACCGCCTAGCTAAAGGCATGGGAAATGCTGAAGAGCTGAACTTGCTCCCCAGGCCAACACACACCTGTATTCAAGCAAACCAAAGGCCACTCAAGCCAGTCCTGTTCCAACCAGTGAGCAAGGAACAAATAACTCAGGGCAAGCAGCCAGCATTTCCTTCCCCAGACAACCCCCCACCTCCAATAACTTGGGGTTTGAGGGCTACCGTTCCACCTGCCTTACCTCAGCGTGCACAGAGTTGATGTGATACTTGACTCCACTCTCCGAAATGAACTCCTTCTCACACAGGAGACACTTGTATTTACCAGCCACAAAGTCTCCCTGGCACCAAAACAAAAATATCCATCACTAATTGCTGCCCAGAAGGCCGATACACCTGTACATGGTGTTTGCATCTTGCTCAGATATAACTCAGCAGTAAGAAGGAGACACTCTTATCCATACCAAACAATGCTTCCACAACAGGAACACTGATATTATTGACAGTTAATGCCCACAAAGCACAGGGCTGCTCTGTGACATGTTACAAGGTCTCCAGCACTATATCTGGGAAAAAATGCCCCTGTAGCTGTGAACCTACAAGTAAGACTGCAGTTTCACCAAAATGCATGCCATGAAGATGCTTCTTCCTTGCCTGAAGCAGTGTCTACAATGGCAACCCCACCAGTACACAGGGAAGCACTTGAATTGTGACTCAGATTAGCAGACGGCAGGACAACAGCTTGAACAGGGATGTATCCAAGGGACTGGGACAGTCAGGTATAAGGGCTAGTGGGTCAGGAAGGCTACCAACCAAGGTACATGTGCCGAGGTGAGACTTGAGTCCCGAGACGCTGCCGTACACTGATTCACAACCCTGAAACAATAAAAAAGTGCATGTCAGCCAAACTCTACCAAGAAATCACATCTTCCTGCCCAAGAAAGTCCTGTTCTCTGGAAGGTAATTACAAAAGGAATAAAAGAGGTAGCAGGAGGGAGATACTAGGTCTTACAAAGCCAGAAATCTTCTGGTAAATAGACCATTAAGAGAGACTTAAGCTTTCAGTGAGGTAAATATTTCCAGTTTCTGAGCACATTTAGACGACGTAAAGAGACTCCTGTCACGGTTACATTCACACAAAAGCCTGAGAAAAATAATGGCGTTTGCGTTTTGCCCGAAGCACAGCAGAGATCGATAGCAGACACAGCACAAGTATGAGACACATCAGCCTTTCCTGCCCTGCTTGTGTACCTCGTGGCACAGAAGAACACATCCCACACCAATGGAAACGATGCAAGACTGAAAACCGGGGAGACCGGTGAGGGTGGGTAGTGCAGGGGGAAGGCATCATCTCTACACCAAGCCCAGATGAAAGCCACCACTGACCCTTCGCTATGCGGCACTGTGCATCACATCTACCATCATTTCCACCAATGGGGCCATTTCTTCTCACTGGATCTGATCAGTGACTGCTGTGTGGGATTGTAAGAGACCAAGAGCACAGGTGTAAGCATTCCTGGACCTGCATTACCATGCCATAGAATCATGGAAGATTCTATGGGTGGGAAGAGACCTTATGAATCATCCAGTTCCAATACCCCTGCCATGGACAGGGACACCTTCCACGGGATGGGGCCTGAAGCTCCTGCTGGCCCCATCCAGCCTGGCCTTGAACACCTCCAGTGATGGGGCACCCACCACTTCTCTGGACAACCTGGGCCAGGGTCTCATGAGTCTTCTGTGGCCCATTTCCACCTTTCCAAAGAAAATGTAAGTGCTGTGCCAGACAAAGTCCCTCTACTCTTACATTTCCATCTCTGCTCCTTCCTCCTCCTACAATTAGATTTAGAGTGGCAGGGGGTTGTCATTTTTCTGCTGCTCCAACCTCCAAATGGACCAGCTCCCAGCTGGACAGGCAAGCTGTACCAGTCTGACACCTAGTTACTGGCTTTGATGTGGACAAACACATACCACAAGGGGTCATCCCTAGGGCAACAGTCCAAGCAGGGTCTTACACCACCAACCCACTGAGATGGAGCAGGATTTGGCTCCCACAGAGAGACAAAACGCAATTCCAAGTTTGTGGAAAGCTGTTGGCTCATACAGACCTGAAATATGTCTCCTTTGAGGCTTTAGAAACATTTAAGGATTACCTGATTTGGGCAGTGGACTCTCCGGTACATTTTTATCTCCGTTTTCCATTTGCACAGCACATCTTGACTAAACGTGGGCAGTCCAGGACGAGTGTATTTCAGCTGAGATAAAGAGATGGAATTGGAAGCTGGAAGCAGTGGTGGCTGCACATAGTGCCAAGCACATCCCTTTCTCTCCCAGATGGGGAGACAAAAGTGCTATTCCTCCTACTCCCATAGCCAAACTCTCAACAACCAATCCTTTCCTGTCTCACTGACTCTCTACAGACATAATTGAATCTGGAAATGCCCCACAACACCACAATCCAAAGCTTCCCATAACTTTGACCACAGTGATTCCTGTAAACGAACTTACCTCATTAAAATCACAACGCGTCCTTTTCCCTCACTTTCCCTGACAGCCTAAAAGATGCTCCTGGAAACTTGTAAGCTTGAAAAGCTATGAAACTACGTGGTAGCAGTGACCTACAGCCTATGACTTGTGAGTAATGCACTGCCTGAAACTACCTTCCTTACTTGCGCCCACTGAAAACTGTAATTGCAATGGGATTTGAAAGTCATTACAGCCTGCCTGGATGAAAGACTTACCCCACAGCAATTGCTACTGCAGCAATGCTGTAATCTAAGACTAGAGCGAGAAAAACACTCATCCCTCCCACAACATATTACTGCCTCAATATTGCTTTCCATGGGCCATAAACACTGGTAACACTGGGTAGATGCCAGGGCAAGACTCATCTGATGTGAAGACTCAAGCTGTATTTTTAAGGCCTTGTACCTTCCGGTCATCTGGAATCAAGTCCTGCAGAACTTTCCTCTTGGGCCACTCCTTGGCCAGCTCTTCTCCAGCTAGCTCATGGAGATAGTAGATTGCCACTTTTGCAGATCTCCTCTGGACTCTGCCTGTGGTGTTTGGCTCCCGTTTTATTTCCTTCAGGCTCTCTGTTCTTCTCTCCTCATGGAGGAAAGTGACCTGCAATGAAAGGGAAAGCAGACAAGTCTCCCTCACTGGTTCTTATTTCAGTTATACTAAATATTGTCAATAAACACTCCGCCAAATCCCTCCCATCAATGCTGCTGCAGTGGTGTTTCACTGTCACACACCCAAAGCAAGTTAGACCCACTGATCTACGCGGGGGGCGGTCAGAGCAGCAGGGCTCAAGCAGTGAGCTTCATGCAGCCACTGCTCTTGGAAGGACATCATTCACAGTGAACCCGCCAGGGGATGGTAAGCAGAGTACTGTCTGTTCTGCTCTGTCTTTGAAGAGCAAAGAAAAGCATCTCAAGTTATACATGCCAGCACCATTGTTCCGCGGAGCAAAAGTCTGGCTGTGGTAGTTTGCTGCTGCCATGGTGATTTACTATTAAAAACTTCATCCTGGTCACAGAACAGCATCAGCTGCTGCCAGAAGGAAAGTATCAAGGACAGAACACTCCAGAGAGACAGGGAATTGCAAAGATTTGCCAGCGCTAATGACCTGCCCAGCCAGCAGACAGAAGTCCATTCATGCCTCAAAGTCCAAGCGGCTAAAATACCACCACACAACGGCAGTTGATACTTACCGGCCTGTGCTTCGATCGGAGATGGTAGACAAGTCCTGCCTTTGACTTGTACGCTTTTCCACAGTGATGGCACTTCATAGCCATTTTCTCCAGCTCAGAAGCAGCCTTCCCACATTTTTTAATGTGATACAGGTATCCCATTATGCTAGTGAAGCTGCCCGTGCAGCCCTGTCAATGCAGAAGAAAAATGCATGGAAATAAAATGCTCTCCAAGTGGTGACAAGACCACTGTGTAAAGAATCCACAGCTTGCTGACCAAAGCACTATCAGCTTCTACTGCCACACTAGAGACAATCAAGGAGCAAACTTTAGTGCGAGTCTATTCAGACACACAAAACCTGGGACAAACTGTTTCTGAGAACTCCTTTGTAGGTAGTGGGCAACAGAAAATTTCAACACATGGAAAGAAGCAGCAAGATGATAAATGAGGACACACAAACCAGAAGATTCTCAGTCACGAATGGAGAAGTTGGGCAGAAAATGAGGGTTTTATACTTGGTTGACTAGTCAAACTATCTAGAACACAGCAATACTAGGGTGATAGTAAATTAAACCTTCAGCTGTCCCTAGGATACAGGGTTGGAGCACCTCCCGTACACAACAGGCTGAGGGAGTTGGGGTTGTTCAGCCTAGAGAAGGGAAGTCTGTGGGGAGACCTTAGAGCAGCCTCGCAGTACTGAAAGGGGCTCCAGGAAAGCTGGGGAGAGACCTTTTACAAGGGCATGCAATGATAGGACAAAGGGGGAATGGCTTTAAATTGAAAGGGGGGAAGATCTAGATTACACATTAGGAAGAAATTCTTCATGATGAAGGTGGGGAGGCCCTGGCCCAGGTTGCCCAGAAAATCCGTGGCTGCCCCATCCCTGAAGGTGTTCAAGGCCAGGCTGGATGGGGTCTAGAGCAGCCTGATCTTTAAGGTCCCTTCCAATTCAAATCATTCCACGATTCCATGATTCATTCTATTGTCTCATGCTGGAGTGGAGGGAAAGAACTCCAACCGTTCCTGTGGATGTAACCCACCAGAGTAACCCCTCACCCTGAACACACTGATCAACTCAACACTGAGCTTACAAATCAAACACATCAGCAAGTTTTTAGTGTCCATCTGGCTCCATCCCCTTTTCTAGCTGCAGCCAATCAATATTTTCAGAAACCACAGGCAATCTCACAGGGTTAACTATGCATAAAAATATCTTCCCAGCTATCACAAACAACTTAAGCAAAGAGCAGAAGTACACATTAATATAATACTTCTGGTGCACACAAGAAACAATCTCGTGTTCTCTCAATCGCCCTCAGAGACAGCAACACAACAAACACTCAGTTTTTTTTATGAAACAGGTGGTGAGACCAAGGCCAGTTGGATGGAGCTCTGAGTAGCCTCATCTGGTGGGAGATATTCCTGCTCATTGCAGATGACCGCTAATGGTCCCTTCCCACCCAAAGTATTCTGTGACACTTTGGCTTAAAAGCATAGCTAGGATCTTCAAATAAATCCAGGACCCCGAAGGGGTCCAGAGGAGGCCATGAAGATGATCTGAGGGCTGGAGCACCACCCATATGAGGACAGGCTGACAGAGTTGGAGTTGTTCAGCCTAGAGAAGAGAAAGCTATAGGGACCTTAGAGCAGCTTCCAGTGCTAAAAGGGGCTCCAGGAAAGCTGGGGAGGGGCTCTTGATCAGGAGATTTCAGGGATAGGATGAGGGGGAATGGTTTGAAGCTGCAAGAGGGGAGACTGAGATGAGATCTTAGGAAGAAATGCTTTCCTGTGAGGGTGGGGAGGACCTGGCCCAGGTTGCCCAGAGAATCTGTGGCTGCCCCTTCTCTAGAGGTGTTCAAGGCCAGGTTAGGTGGGGCTTGGAGCAACCTGATCCAGTGGGAGGTGTCCCTGCCCACGGCAGGGGATTGGAACTGGATGGGCTTTGGGGTCCCTTCCAACCCAAAGCATTCTATGATTCTATGAAATCCAGCTCTGCCCAGCACCACAGCACATCCAGCACAACTCTCACAACACATCCGCTACTGTTTAATGTGGGATACTTGGCGCAATGCGGCTTACCTCCCTTGAACACTTTAGTTTTCCCATACGCTTCAAAACCTTGCGAAGACGGTCACGTTCAAGCTGCTCATCCAGTTCTCCTCCCTCCTTCATAACCGGCTAAAGCACAGCAGAAAGATGAAAGAAAAGCACAGGATGCTTAGCATTTACAGTTCTTCTCATAGGGAATTCACTACTCAATCTAGCTACTGAAGGAAAACTTCTAAAATAATTAGATCTCTGCAATGTATGATTTTACAGAAGTGTATCTAACACAATAATCACTGTCTATATCCCAGAACAACTGAATTACCTTTAAAACCACCTTGCAGGTAAGAGTTTTAATATTTAGATAGCTTTCTATGAACAAAACCTCAATCAGAAATAGTCCCAAACTACAGCTGCTGGCAAGGACAAGGGTACATATTTACATAATTGCTTTTCTCCCCTTCTGCCTGTGGAAAGTACTTACTCTTCTCTGCCACACATTTTTGACATTTACTGGTCTACCATTTCCACTTTGCCTGACTAAAGCTAAGCAGAGTAACTGCCTGTAAAGGTTATGCCACTGTGCTAAACTACCAGGACAGGACAGGCTGTATCCATGGGCTGAGACCAACTGCATGAGATTCAACAAGGCTGAGTGTTGGGTCCTGCACTTGGGTCACAACAACTCCATGCAGCGCTCCAGGGTTTAAGAGGAGTGGCTGGAAAGCTGCCTGGCAGAGAAGGACCCAGGGGTGTTGGTTGACAGCTGGGTAAACACGAGCCAGCAGTGGCCCAAGTGGCCAAGAAGGCCAAGAGCATCCTGGCTTGCATCAGGAACAGTGTGGCCAGCAGAAGAAGAGAAGTGATCCTTCCCCTGTACTCAGTGCTGGTGAGGCTGCACCTCAAATACTGTATTCAGTTTTTGGCCCCTCACTACAAAAAGGACATCCAGAGTGCATCCAGAGAAGAGGAACAGAACTGGGGAAGAGTTTAGAGCACAAACCTTATGAGGAGTGGCTAGTGGAGCTAGGGCTGGTTAGTCTGGAGAAAAGGAGACTGAGGGGAGACCTCATCGCTGTCTACAACCTCCTGAAAGGAAGTTGCAGTGACGTGGGTTGGTCTCTTCTCCTTGGTAGACAGCAACAGGATAAGTGTAAGTGACCTCAAGATGTGCCAGGGGAGATTTAGGTTGGCTATGAGGAACAATTTCTTTACTGAAAGGGTTCTCAGACACTAGCACAGGCTGGCCAGAAACACCCTGGAGGTGTTTAAAAGATAAGTAGATGTCATACTTGGGGACACGTTCTGGTGGTGGACTTAGCAGGGCTGGATTGATGGTTCGACTCGATGATCTTAAAGGTCTTTTCCAAACAAAACCGTTCTATGATTCTGTACAGCTCAAGTTCTTCTCTGTTCTCTCTCTGATGGTTACTGTACATTATTTCCTACACTACCTTATAATATTACACCTAGACTGAATAAAAAGTTAAAACTGAATAACGGACCTATTCCTCCATGCCAGAACATGACCCCTAGCCTGCTCCATTTACCTGTGCAGCTGTAAGTTCAGAAACCACAGCACTAGGAACTACATAAAAAATATCAGTAACGAATTATCTAAGCCTTACGCAAACTTCCAAATTACTTTTCTAAAGTTCTTTAATTCATTTTCACAACTACAGCAGGAGACATGGCCTTCTTTAAAGTTACGGCAAAGAGGAAAAGCAGATTGCAGTATTGCATCTTTACAGTAAACAGAGACAAGAACTAAACTGCTGCTTCTGCTTTGTACTTGAAAAGAACTGAAATCTGCTCTGCTCTGGGTGTAGAAAGACTCTTACTTTCTAGCAAAGGACTGAAAACTGCAGCCTAACGAGCAATCGTTTTTCTTCTAATTGAGAATGCCTTTTATGTGTTACACACAACCAACCTAAAGAGAAACCCATCTTCCCTTTCTCAGATGCAGCGTGCCTACCGTCTCTGGTGACTTTCCCCTCTCTTCTCAGATGTCAGATCTCACAGGAAAAATAACAGCTACTTAAGATTTGAACAGCTACAACACCTGGGAAAGCATACCACGTTTTTGTTTCTCTGTGCACCACGGAAGGAACAAAAGCCTCTCTTGCCTGTAGAACTTCTAGATGCCCCACAGTTGTGTTACCTGGTTGTTATGGTCTGCCATGACGTGGTATTTCATCCCTCCTAAAGACTTCAGCTGCTTTCCACAGTGATGGCACGTGAACATCTCCTAGAAACAAACAAGGACATGGTGCGTGCAACTGTAAATTAACCAAAGCAGCAGGAAACTCTCTGGGGGAAAGGAGCAGGAGAGCAGAACATTTTGAGACTGGTAACTGTCCATTAAGAACAGAAGAGATTTTATGGAGCCTAAAATTTAGGGCAACAAGGAAATACCTACACCTTTGTTCACTAACCCAAACCTCCAACGAAAGGCTAAGCAAGAAGCATCAAGGCCTCTGACAGCTGCTTTAAGGACTCTGACTTAGAGACATAATGAGATGAAACTGGTTTTAAATGCAACACCAAACAGTGTGCAGACATTTCTGCCAGTAAGCTGCAGAGGAGTCAAGAAAACATTGGTCATCTCTTTGTGGTCTTACCTGCCTGCAATTTAACATGTGCTTCTTCAGTCCTTCTACAGTCTTCCTCGCCACAGCCCGGCACGTGGGGCAGGTAACTCGGCCCTTCTCTTGAATTTCCAAAGACCATTGTTCTTCCACGCTACCTGTCAAAGCAAAGGGTTTGGAATAGAACTGCAAACACAATATCTTTATTCTTCCTTCATTGTGCACATGAATTCTGGAAGGAAACAGGTCACACGCTATCAAACTTGTGTCCAGCTACACTTCAACAGCTTGGGCAGCTTCAAACATCTCAGGTAACAAAGCAGACATCTCTCCTAAGGGGCCATCATTTCATAAAAGCCCTTTAGTCCTATTATCCCCCTGTAAGGAGTGTTCTTCCACTTGTTCAGCAGAGACTTCTCCTTCATTCACTTTTATTACACAATTATTTCAGCATGCAGAGTAAAACTTTCTTTCAGCAAAAAGGGTTTCAGAATACAAGTAGTCACAGATGTGACAGCTTCAGACAAAGCCCGCAGTTCAGTTCTACCCATCAAATCTTTCCAACTCCACTTATGTCAGCCATCAGCATTGGCACTGACAGAGAACAGAGCTGCACCACCAGGCCAAGTTACTCAATAGCCAGGGAAAAACATCCTGTTTCCAGTTCCTGGCCTCTTTTAGAAATGCCAAGCAAAAAGCCTGGCATAATCCACAAGGATTAAAAAAGACTGTAGTGGGTTCTGGGAAGAAAATAGCTTAGTAGCCACTTGCATGAAATCTTGTCATAAAATGATCTCAAGGCTTCCCTCTTCATCCAGCAGTAACAGCCTCGGGTTGTCCCTCCCTAGGCAGTAAGGAAGAAGCCTGTGAGCCAAGCAGCCCTTGGCAGAAACTGGGGTATTTAATGAGTGCTGTGAGCTACACACACCAAGTCATTCCACGTGCTAAATAATGTTATTTCTCATGACAGACTGCCTGGGTCTTTCGCTACCAGGTTACCAGAAGAGGTGATCTGGCCGCAACAGCTACAAAGATTTTCCTGCAAACATATTCTGCTGAGTGAAAAAGTACAAATATTTTTGAGTTTTACAGTTTTACTATTTCACCAGCCTTTTGCTCAGTTTAAAAAGCGACTTCTCCTTCCCTATTCCATTACACAGGCACAAAACCACACAGAACTACACTGTTAGCAAGCGTGCAGTCTGTCCAATCCTGCTCTGCCATACTGACGCTGGGCAGGAAGGACAGCAACCAGTTTTTCCTTGTCAATAGCAAAGTGAACAACGAAATGGAAACATCAGAAACGCAGCTGAACTTGGAACTACATTTATCTTTCAACTGCTTTAAAAACGGTTCTGAACAGCTGCTGCTTCTTCTTACCTGGGCCATAAGTCTCCGGTTCTTTCTGAACAGAGTGGCCTTTTGTCTTCGAGTTTTGTTGTGTTCCAACTTGCTGTTTTTTCCCTGTCATAACACAAAAAAGAGAGACCAGAAGACTTAATTCTGTGAGCCTTGTTACAAACGAACAGGGATTTTTTGCTAGGAGGCTATTTCATCTGCTGTCTCAAAACCACTCATTCAGAAACGTGCAATGCTTTTTTTCTTTATTTTAAAGGAATTTCAATATCATGTTCCCAACTCCCTTTCAAAATTCATAGCCATTTACAGCTGCAGGCTTAGCCCAGTCCAGATATTTGTGTCTGTACGGTTGCTCATACAGAAAGCTCGGGGGATGAGCACTCTTCACCCTGAAACACCCTCTGTTTACAGAACAGCTGAGTCAACCCGACTTGTTTACAATCACATGGACAGTCCTATTTCTCTGCTCACTCTTGTCTTCTTTACACTAAACCACTGCTATTGCTTCCGTGTTTTCTCATGGGTTATGCTTTTTGCTTTCTTCTCTCTTAAGCTGGTCTGCACACTTCCTGAACTGCAGTGCCCACTGCTGGAAGTGGCACTCCGAGTGCAACCCTGCGTTAGAGCAAAAGAATCACTTCACACGTGTGAAAGTCTACATTCCTGCTCAAACACCTCAGCACAACATCAGCCTTCTTAAAAAGCAGTATGGCACTGCTGGTTCCTGTTCAGCTTTTAGTATGTTACAAATCTCAAACCCTCTTCTGAAGAACTGACACCCATGAGGACATTCTTCATTTTCCAGCTGTGGTAATATTTCTTCCTAACTACAGTAACTTCAACTTTTTAGCAGACTAACCTATACTTGTCCTACTCCCTTTCCTTCCTCATTCATTAGACTTCTAAGAGAGACTGAAATAATAACAATAATCTTGCACTGTAAAACAGAAACAGTCAATGATCTCCTATAACAAGATACCCACAATCAGAAATAGAGCTGTATGACAGCAGAGGATGAGAAGAAGCCTAAAGTATCCATAGGCTTGTAACTAGGAGTTACAAGTTATTTGTATTACCCGAAATCTTCTGCTTCTTCTTGGGAGAGTCTTTGAGATCTTCACCTTCTGCTTGTTCAGATTTTCTCTTGCCTTTCGATAGTGCTTCTCCTGTTAAGGATCAAGAACAGCAATGCTTCAGTCTCGCTAGTCAGTCTGAGTAACAGCTCTGAGTCTGCTGCTGCTTCATCTTATCCTCATATTCAATGCTTTAAAAAAACTACAGTAATCTTTGTAAGGCACCTGGACCCCAGTGAGCTCAACAAGCCTTTTGACCCCGTAACATGAGGCATTCCACAGCCTGCAGTCCTCCTACACAGTAGATCTGGAAGAAACAGTGCTTCAGCATGGTCTGGGACAATAATCCTCCTTGGGAAGAGAGTTGGAAGGTGCAAGGCAATGTCATAAAGAGATCATCTGCACAAAACCAAAAGGGAGCATAGAGAAACACCAGCAGGCAGGGAAACACAAGTAATATCCTGCCTCCCCTCACTGTTCTCAGGCCGCTCCAAGTCTTATCTCCACGAACACAAGAGGAACAATGGCAGGCAGGGGAATGCAAATTATGCACTCAAAGAAACAGACACCTTCCTCCCAGTTCTGTCCCAGGAGACCCACCAGGATGAGTCAACGGAAGCTGCTCTCTGGAGTGCCCTATGGAACGGAGAAAGGGGGGAGCGGTGGGAAGGGAGAGTGTAGTGTTAACACCCAGGGCTGTGTGACACGTGGGATGCAAGCAAAGAGCAGTTTGGGATTACACAGGACTGGGATGTTCAGGAGCATTACCAAAGGAAGTGAAAGGGAAAGAAATAGCTAATTTGTGGAGGATCAAGTGCAGGAAAACAGAGGTGTAAGAGGGTAGAAGCCTCTTGCTTGTAAAGAGGTGGTCGGTCTGTCTGGTCGTGCCTGACACCAGATCAGAGGGAGCATGGCAGAGCAGTGGCTACAAGCATGAGCCTGCCTGTAAGGGGGTCCACACCATCAACCAGCGCAGCTCTGCAGGCTGCGGGTGCATCCACGTGCCAGGAACTGAGAATACCAAGATCCATAGGCTGGATACCAAGTAAACTGCTTGAGTCCAGCTCCAGGACAGATCCACATCACACATCTGTGTGCACACACACATGTACACATACATAGAACCATAGAATCATGGAATGGCTTGGGTTGGGACCTCAAAGCCCATCCAATTCCAATCCCCTGCCATGGGCAGGGACATCTCCCACTGGATCAGGTTGCTCAAAGCCCCATCCAGCTTCTTGGCTACCAGGGCTCACTGCTGGCTCATGGTCAACTTGCTGTCAACCAGAACCCCCTGATCCCTTTCCGTAGGGCTCACCTCCAGCCTCTCGCTCCCCATGTATATCCAGAGTTGCCACGGTCTATCTAAGTAATCTAATCTCTCATAAAAGAGCCAGAGAGAAAAACAGTTTTGCATTGAGCCAAGAGCTATGAGTACCTTTTTTTTCGGAAGACTTGTTAATGCTGTTTTTTATTCCTCTCATTTCCAACCAGTAAGCAGGCCTGCGAATGGTCCGCTTGCTTCTGGACACTGCGCTTCCATTCTCTCGGCTCTTCAGTGACGAAGAAGAAACATTGCTGACTGTCTCATCATAGCTACTGTTCAGTCCCAGTGCCGTAGTTTCTACCTCCTTCAGTTGCTTAGACCTGGAAAACATCAGCTTGAAACTCCATTTATGTACGTGAACATACACACACTTCCACAATAACCTGACAGACAACATCTGTTTCATCTTCCTGAGCACTCTAAAAATTCACCTCGCAGCTCACTGCATCTCCTGAGTTTTGTGAACTGAATAGGCCAGCAAGACAAAACACCCTAAACGCTATTTTTCAGCACATCTTTTAGAGAATGACATTAGCAAGTTATTCAAGAAGAGCAGAAAAAAATATTCATCCTACGCCAAACCTTCAACTTCAGAAGTGGGAACAAGTTAATCTCAATTTAAAAATACACATTTATCCATAAGCAAACAGTGTGGGATATACGAATTCTTCTGCATCCCATCATGACAAGAGACCTTTTCTATCCCATGAAGGGCAAGATCTCCTTCAGTGTGTATTCCTAACACTACACCATTAAAAGACTTAACACCAGTAAGAACTTTAACCAGCAAAGCTTTCAGCAATGAAGGCAGCCATACACTCTACCCTACCAATCACACCATGTTAAGGCTCATTTAGAGCAGCCAGAAGTGCTGACTTTCCTTCCTAGAGATCAGAGGGAACTTCGCTTCCCTGTTTCCCAATACTCCTCACACCACGGGAAAGCTTATATATTCATACCACTGTTCAACAGTGAAGCGATGAGGTGTCACAGGCAGACAGAGCGTCTGCTCTCCGGGCAAATACTAATTGTAACGTACTAATTACTAGCACTAATGTGAGAGGAAAGAATCACAGAGTCATGGAATCATAGGATGGTTTGGGTTGGAAGGAACCTTAAAGCCCATCCAGTTCCAAACCCCTGCCATGGACAGGGACACCTCCCACTGGATCAGGTTGCTCCAAGCCCCGTCCAACTTGGCCTTGAACACCTCCAGGGATGAGGCAGCCACTACTTCTCTGGGCAACCTGGGCCAGGGCCTCCCCACCCTCACAGGAAAACATTTCTGCCTGAGATCCCATCTCCACCTCCCCTCTTTCAGCTTCAAATTGTTCCCCCTCATCCTATCCCTTCACTCCCCAATCAAGAGCCCCTCCCTGGCTTTCCTGGAGCCCCTTTCAGTACTGTAAGGTTGCCTAAGGTCTCTGAAGCAGTTCACTTGAATGACAACTGCGATGGCCACTCAAGCAATCCTCTCTACACCCTGAGCTGTGGAGATCACACTCTAATACATTAGCCCAGGCAGTAACATGCATTGGACACCGATGGTCCAGGCCAGACCAGTACACACCGTGTGTAAGGAGGTACTGCAGGAGGGTGGGGAGAGGAGTTCTCAAATTAAAGCCTTTCCATTGCAATCACACTCAAAATACATAGATCTGGGAACACTATTGGGCCTGGAACATAAAATATTTATCTTCCCAGTGTTAAAATCCTTTTAAAAACAATAAATGAAAGCTAATGCCCCTGGAAACGTCAGAAAAGCACTTTTCCTACAAACTAAAAAGCAAAGTCAGCTGAGACTCTAATCACACAAACCCAAACAGCTACAGCTCTCAAAATTCAGAATATTATGTAAAGACCAGATATGGTTTTCCAACAGGAATCTCTCAGCTTTTTTCTTGCCCTCAGTCAAATGAGACAAGGAACATTCACCTACTTTTTGCTTCCTGGTGACCGCTTGTCCTTCTGCTGTCTGCGATGTCCAGGCCGGGTGTCCTAACAAAGCAAAACAACCCATGTTAGCAGCAGCATTTTTTCCTCTTTTTGCCCCTTTTGCTTTTCAGTTAAAACCAACCACCTGTGCTTCAAGGGTGTGCATGTCATTCTCTGGAAGAGAAACCACTGCTCTCTCTATAAAGATATGTTTAACCTGTTCGACTCCAGCTGAGCTGGAATCAGACCAGGGATGCGTCCCCCCCACCACACTCCCCCATGTGAAAGCCACCATTCCCCTCACACCAAGGGACGATAGTATTCTTTGTCTCAAATCCATCCAGTGGTGCCCACTTTCTGCCTGGACTTCATCACAGGACAACAAATATTTTCTAACTTGCTAGTTTCTACACAGTGCTTCTTTTTTCCTTAATTAAATAATTCTTGCATTTACAAAACCTTAGAGCAGCCTCTAGTACTGAGAGGGGCTCCAGGAAAGTTGGGGAGGGGCTCTTGATCAGGGAGAGCAGGGACAGGATAAGGGGGAATGGTTTGAAGCTGCAAGAGGGGAGATTGAGATGAGATCTTAGGCAGAAATGTTTTCCTGTGAGAGTGGTGAGGCACTGGCCCAGGCTGCCCAGAGAAGTGGTGGCTGCCCCATCCCTGGAGGTGTTCAAGGCCAGGTTGGATGGGCCTTTCAGCAACCTGATCCAATGGGAGGTGTCCCTGCCCAGTGCAGGGGAATTGGAACTAAATGGGCTTTAACGTCCCTTCCCACTCAAACCTTTCCATGGTTCTGTGATTCTATGACGTTCCCAAGTCAGGATAAACAACTCATTTGCTGTACATTGCTTGTGGCCTGTTGTCCATCATTTATCACCTTCTTCAAGGACTCAATGTCACTCTTCATTGGGAAAATGAATGAAGGAATAAAACCTTGGTCATACAGACCAGAAAACAAAAATCACTGCCCAGCAGAATTACACGAAATACCAAGATGGTAACCTAGGAACAGAGGCAGGATTTTGCCACATACAGGAACTGGCTAAGAATCATAGAATGCTTTGGCTTGGAAGGTTGCAGGTCATCCAGTCCAACCCCCATTTCCCCAGAAACTGGAAATAAAAAATAAAGAATATGGATAAATTACCTTCTTCAGAGAAAGCTGTAATGCACATTATCAACTGCACCACGCTATTAAGTGGTTTAGTTATAAGAAATAAATGCTACACATTATCTGGGGAAACAGCGAACAGGGATACGACAGTATTTGAAGCTGTCATGAAAACGTGATGACTTGCGAGGAGGAGATGCCGAGAAACTGCAGGTGCTCAACCAAAACCAGGGAACAGGCAGTTTCAAGGCAAATGAAATTCACCACTAAAATATTAAAACTAAAAAAACTTAACGTCAATCTGTCCCTTATGCTCTTGCCTTCTCATTTATGCAGAGCAGCAGGCAGCAGTCCGCTCTGCCAGGACCACAGATGGGGAGAGAAACCCCAAACGCCACATGGGGAGTTCAGAGCAGGCACCAACATCATCCAGAGAGCATAACTACAGAGTGGCCAACTCTCCTTGGGCATCCAGAGCAAGCTTTTGCTCACGGAAAGGTTAGGGAAGCCGCAAGAGAGAAATTCACGACAGCTTGATCAATGATTTCACAATCCCATCTTGACTTCTTTGGAAGAAAAGCCAACTGAGTGTTTGTGTGTGATAGCCAAATCTCAACATCAGAAACAGGGAGACCTCAACAAGGAGCAGCATGGAAAAACAAGGCCTTTGGGGTTACCACAACAGAAGCAACCGAACAGGCAGCAGGCTCTGCTGCCATCAGCCAGCCTCATCCATCCTCAGAACCCAGATGAACGACAAACATGGCACATGTGATTTCATCCTGGCTTGGATCAGCCATAATGTGGCCAGCAGGAGCAGGGAAGGGATCACCTCCTCAGACTTCATGCCAGTGAGGTTGCAACTTGAATCCTGGATTCAACTCTGGGCTCCTCACTACAGGAAAGATCTTGAGAGGCTGGAGCACGTTTGGAGAAGTGGAACAGAGCTGGGGAAGGGTCTGGAGCTCAGGGGTTCTGGGAGCGACTGAGGGACCTGGGGCTGTTTAGTCTGGAAAAGAGGAGGCTGAAGGGAAAACTCATCGCTCTCTGCAGCTCTCAGAAAGGAGTTTGGAGGCAGGCACAGGTCAAGCTCTTCTCCCAAGTACCAAGAATAAACAGCCTCAAGTTGCACCAGGGAAGGTTTAGACTGGATATTAGGAAAAACTCCTTCACAGAAAGAGTGATGAAGCCCTAGCAGTCTCCCCAGGGCAGTGGTGGAGTCCCCATCCCTAGAAAGGTTCAAAAAAACCCCAAACAACGAGGCTATGGCACTTAAGGACATGGTGGGGCTGGCCTGACAGTTGGACTAGATGAAGCTTCAATGTCTCTTCCAACCTGAATGAGCCTTCCTTTCTGAGGAGCTGACAGCAGCAATGATGAATGTTTTGAATGGCTTTCACTTGTACAGTGTACTTCCCACCTCAAAACAGGGACCCGAAGTATGCAGGAGCATCCCACTGCTGGATGCACGGAAAACCAAAAAGCCAACTTCCTTACACAGGTCATAAAAAGAAAAACAGCAACCCAGAGCCCCAGAAGATGAGAAGACTCCATGCATGCACAGGCCATTCCTGACTCCCTATGTCCCGTGACACATTCCCAGGACCACAGCTGGCTTCTGGGGACAGCTGCTCCAAACAATGCACCAGGAAAGACAGAGCCCAGGCACATCCCAGGAGTTCTCCCCGAGGCTAGGATCATGGAGTAGAGGCTGCCAGTGGGAGCACTTGGTGTGACAAACCTTACCCAGATAGAAACCCAGGAAAAGGGCTGGTTGATAGCTCCGTACCCTGTGGGGAACTCCCAGATCTCCATTCCCCACACACTCCACGGAATATGGGCTCCTGCCACAGACACCAAACACAGCACCAGTTCCAGAGCACTGGGCACTCACCGGAGCAGCAGGGAAGCAGCAGTACCGGTTCTGGAGCCCCCCGGCACTCACCAGTTCCCGGGGGAAACAGTGCCAGTTCCAGAGCCCTGGCACTCATTGGGGCAGCATCAGTTCCCTGGGGCAGTAGCACCAGTTCCAGAGCCTTGGGCATTCTCTGGAGCCCCTAAGGAAGCAGTGCCAGTTCCAGAGCTCCCAGGACAGTGGCACTGGCTCCAGAACCTCCGGGCACTCACCGGAGCCCTCCGGGGCACTCACAGGGGCAGCACTGGTTCCAGAGCCCCTGGCACTCACTGATACAGCACCGGTTCCTGGGAGCAGCAGCACCAGTTCCGGAGCCCCTGGCACTCACCGGAGCAGCACTGGTTCCTGGGGGCAGCAGCACCGGTTCCAGAGCCCAAGGCACTCACTGGAGCCCCTAAGGAAGCAACACCGGTCCCGGAGCCCCTGGCACTCACCGGTTCCTGGGGGCAGCAGCACCGGCTCCATAGCCCCCAGCACTCACCGGAGCCCCCAGCGTAGTGGTACCGGTTCCGTAGCCCCAGGCACTCACCGGGGCAGCACCGGTTCCAGAACTCCAGCACTCACCAGAACCCCCGGGGTCAGCAGCACCGGCTCTTAAGCCCCCGGCACTCACTGGAGCCCCAGGGCGGCGGCACCGGTTCCGGAGCCCCGGGCGCTCACCGGAGCAGCACCGGTTCCCGGGGGCAGCGGCACCGGCAAGCACCGGCAGCCCCCAGCGCTCCCCGCACCCCGCCGCCCGCACTCACCGCGCCGCCGCCCCGCATGGTCCCGGTGCCAGTGCGGCTCTCGCCACGTCGGCGCGCGCTCCGCCCGCTTCCGGCCGCGCCTCCCGACCCGACCCGGGGCGGGCGCTGGCGGAGGAGCAGGGGGGGGATGGCTGCCGTGGGAAGAGACCTCAGACCCAAACAGTCCCGCCCCGCCGTGAACACGGGCACCGCCGCGGTGGCAGCCCTGTCCGGACACCGAGAACGCCGGGAAATCGGCGCCCCGAGGCTCCTGTGGGGTTTATAAAGCGAGCATCCCGCCTCAGGGCTGGGCACAGGAGCGGGGACCCCCACACACCGTGTGCAGAGACAGGAGCGGGGACAGAATCGATTTCCCACCTAGAGGCACATGGATAAATTTCCCTTAAGTCTTATGCATCTTCTGTTACTTCCCAAGGTCTAATTTTAATGTTATTATGAACTTCACACCAGTCAAATCTCTTGCTAATGTGGAGCTGGATCCACCTCTCGGCCTGTTCCTGCCTTTGGGATGAGGAAAGGCTGCAAACAGAGGGGATCGCAGGAGCCACATCTGCTCAGCACAGATCACACAGAGCACAAGGCGTTGTCATCCCCAAAGAATGAACAGGGTCTGGAAAAACACTGCTTGAAAGAAAACGTGCAATCAGAGGGACGTTCCGTGTAACTTTCGAAAAATACAATTACTTAGATGAAACTTTACTTAAATAAAAAATATTTGAGCTTTTGTAATAGTAACCACTTGTTTCCTGTGGCCACTGGACAGGCTGAGAGACTTGGGCTTGTTCAGCCTGGAGAAGTCTCGGAGGAGACCTTACAGTGGCCTTCCAGTCCCTGAAGAGGCTACAAGAAAGCTGGGGAGGGGCTGTTTACAAAGGCTTGTAGTGATGGAATGAGCGGCAATGAGTATAAACTGGAGCGGGGCAGATTTAGACTAGACATAAGGAGGAATTTCTTCATGATGACAGTGGTGAGGCACTGGCACAGGTTGCCCAGGGAAGTTGTGGCTGCCCCATCCCTGGAGGTGTTCAAGGCCAGGCTGGATGGGGCCTTTCAGCAACCTGATCCAATGGGAGGTGTCCCTGCCCATGGCAGAGGGGTGCAATGGGATGATCTTTAAGGTCTCTTCTAACCCAAACTATTCCGTGATTCTGTGATTGCAGAAGCCACATCTGCTCAACACAGATCACACTGAGCACAAGGCATTCTCTTCTCCAAAGAATGAACAGGGTCTGGAAAAACACTGCTTGAAAGAAAACATGCGATCAGAGGTACATTCTGTGTAACTTTCAAATAAACAATATTATTTAGATGAAATTTTACTTTAGCTTAAATAAAAAATATGCGACTTTTTGGAATAGTAACCACTTCTTGCATCAGGGTAGGATTCTCACTGCTATGCCCACCCCGCCATAGAATCATAGAATTGCTTGGTTGGAAAAGACCTTTGAGATCATCAAGTCCAACTGATACAAAATGTTTTCGTTCAAGCAGTGTTCTTCCAGACCCTGTTTATTCTTCGGAGATGACAACGCCTTGTGCTCTGTGTGACCTGTGCTGAGCAGATGTGGCTCCTGCAATCCCATCTATTTGCAGCCTTTCCCCATCTCCAATGCAAGGTCTGAGCTGGCTCCAAAGCTCCAAATGAGCAAGAGATTTGACTGGTGTGAAGTTCATAATGGCATTAAAATTATACCTTGGGAAATAATAGAAGACGCATAAGATTTAAGGGAGAATTTTTCTATGTACCTGTAGGTGGGAAATTGATTCTAACCCAGCTATTCTCTCGCTGCACGCAACTGATGGTGTGAGAATTCATTGATAAATTTTGCTGCAGCTGGTGTGCATGTTTAATTATCATATATATTTCTATTCTCATATAAATCTGTCTTCTCTCAAGAGATAATATGCAGACAATCTCCAGACATGGATAAATAACCTGAAAGAATATGTTCACTTAGAGTTGCAAGAATTTATTGATGTGCTTAATTGTCTTATAAGATGTCTTAGGTCAAGAGAGAGCCTGAAGGGAGACTCCAAAAATGGTTGGATAAGCTAAAAAAACCCCTTGGATTAGGGTTATAGAAAGCGAGCACCCTTTATCTCTCCTTTATCAGGAGATAACGCGAGGCAGCGATCTCCACTAGTCTCAGAAGGTTTATTTGCCGGCATTTTCGGTATCAAGCCCACCCGCCGTGGCGGGCGCTGCAAGGCCGCACCGCAGGGAAGATGGCGGCAGCACCGGAAGTAGGAGAAGGCGCAGAGAAGATGGGAGCGGTGGGATACCGGAAGTAGGAGAGGGCTCAGGGAAGATGGGGGCGGCAGGCGTACCGGAAGTAGGGGGAGAGCGCAGAGAAGATGGGAGAGGCAAACGTACCGGAAGTAGGGGAGGGCTCAGGAAGGATGGGGCGGTGGGGGAACCGGAAGTAAGTGCGGGCTCAGAGAGGATGGGGCGGTTCGTGCGCCGGAAGTAGGGGTGGGCGCTGGGAAGATGGCGGCAGCGGGCGCACCGGAAGTAGGAGCGGGTGCTGGGAAGATGGAGGAGGCTACGTCTCCGTCGCCAGTGTGCGTGCTGGTGTTGGGCATGGCCGGCTCCGGGAAAACCACCTTCGTGCAGGTGAGGGGTTGACATTCCCGCCCGTATCCCCTTGCCGCCCCCTCCCGGCAGGGACTGATGGCTCTGCGTGTTCCCGCAGCGCCTGGCGGCGGAGCTGCACGGGCGGCGTTGCCCGCCCTACGTGATCAACCTGGACCCCGCCGTGCGCGACCTGCCCTTCCCCGCCAACATCGGTGAGCGCGGTGGCTTCACCGGGGGGGCTTTTGGAGGAGAGGGGATCCCCTGGGGTGGAGGAGAGTGTAGGGGGAGGATGCCGGGGCTGGAGGAGAATGGAGGAGGGGATGCTGGGGCTGGAGGAGAATGGGGGGGGGGAGTATGATGGGGCTGGAGGAGAATGGATGTGGGGGGGGGGGTGTAGAATGCCGAGGCTGGAGGAAAATGGGGGAGGGGAGATGCCGGGGCTGGAGGAGAATGGGGGGTGTGAGATGCCGGGGCTGGAGGAGAATGGGGGGTGTGAGATGCCGGGGCTGGAGGAGAATGGGGGGTGTGAGATGCTGGGGCTGGAGGAGAATGGGGGGATCCCAGACAGGTGGAGGAGGGTGTTCTGGGGCTGGAGCCGGGGAGGCCGCGGAGATCCTGGGTGGAGAGGCGGTCTTGGGTCTGGGGAGGGGGAAGGTGCTGGATGGCAGGAAGCCCGGGACTGAAGGAGGGAGGAGATCCTGAGCGGGGAAGAGAGCGTCCTGGGGCTGGAGAGCGGGGATCCTGGCGTGCGGGAGGGGGAGAATCTGGGGTTGGGAGAGATGAAATCCTAGGCAGAAGGGGGGTCCTGGGGCTGGAGAGGGGGAAGATGCTGGGTGGGGGAGATCCTGGGTGATGGTGGTCTTGGGGCTGGGGAAGAGGGAGGTCCTGGGAAGGTGGGGGCTCCGGGGTTGGAGAGGGCCTGGGTGGGTTGGTGGGAGATCTTGGGCAGGGATGGGAGGATACCCTCGGCTTGGGGGTGCCTTGGAGCTGAGGAAGGGGGATTCCTGGGGCTGGGTAATCTTGGGCAGGGTCCCTGGAGAGGGGGGAGATTCTGGGTAGGACCTGGTCGTGGGGCTGGGGGAGATTCGCAGGGGTTGATCCTGGGTGTGGAGGGCTCTTGGGGCTGGGGAGAGGGGAGACCCTGGGTGGGAGGCAGTCTTGGGGCTGGGGAGTGGATGGGGAGAGTGCTGGGGACACCTAGTAGGGGAGGGGGATGTCCTGGAACTGTGGATAGAGAGATGTCTGGATGGAGGTTCCTAGGGTCGGGGGAGAGGGTCCTGAGGCAGAGGGTGGGGGTTCTTGGGATGAGGGGAGGGATCCTGGGGCAGCAAGGGGTGTCCTGGGGTGGAGGGTCTTGGAACTGGTGGTCCCAGAGCAGGGGGTGTCCAGCAGTGGACACTCTCCTGGGGTAGAGGAGTTCCTGCAGCAGAAAGGCTGGTTCATTGGGCTACCAGGGAGAGGGTGTGTGTGCTGTGCTGTAAGTAAGCAAACTCCATTTTTGTACTGCTTTTCCTGTGTTTTGTGGGAGTAGGGTGTGTGAGGTATTTGGTTGTTCACGTTCTCCGAGAGATTCCAGGTCCTGATACAGGAAGAGAGGAAGAGCTTTAAGATTCTTTTTTTTATTTAACTCCTTTCCCCTGTTAGTCTATACTATGTGAATTTTTAGGATTAAAGGCATTCTCTTAATGTGCTTATACTTTTTTTTTTTTTTCACATTATCCAGTGTGATTTGTTGTGTTTGGGTCCTTGTGGTATTTCTCTTTGTTGTTGATGAACTTATTAGCGGATCCAGTCTGATTCCCATCATCCAGTACAGCGGGAACTGTATGCCTCCAAATAGCATCTTTAAAACACTTTAAAATACATGAACTTTAGAGAAAATGCCTTAAGAGCAAAGTAGACCTTATATTTAGTCATTCTGGAGAGCTCAGCAGATTGTGAGGGTCTGTCTTGTCTCTTACTTCCTGAAATTTGCTGGCTTGCCTCTCCAGAGGATAGGAGAGGCATCGTGGATAGCAGGTTGTTTTATTGGCAGCAGATGAGTAAGTGATTATGTGCTCTAGTGCTGGGTAACTCGTAATGTTAGATACATGTGTTTTGTTAACTGGTGTTGGTCAATGGAGAATAAAATTCAGCTGAAGCGGTTGCTGCAAAATGCCCAAATTGGTGGTGTTTCCTGTGAATTAATTAGTTTCATGTGCATATTGAGAGCATAGCAAATCTGTTGGATTTCGTTTATTCTCCTTGGGAGGTGTTTCCTGTTGACGCTAGATCTGTTACTGAGACAAAAGGAGACTTGCTAGATAGAGAAGGGCTTTCCCCTGTCAGCGAACTGATGAAGAAGGATAATTTATTGTCTTCTTTCTCTAGATATCAGGGACACTGTGAAATACAAAGAAGTAATGAAGCAGTATCCTTTTTTTTTTTTGTCTAAATAATGGTATTTGAAATCTTGGATGTTGTGAAAAGAGCCTGTTGCTTCTGCACACACAGAGTTCTTCGTTTTGTTAAAGATAATTATTACCCAGCTCGGTATACATGAAAAAGGATTGAGAAATCTTCATCTTTAAGATCTTCTGCACACACAAGATTCTTTTTCTTTGGAGATAATGAGCAAACAGCTCTGCATGCATGAGAAAGGATTGTGAAATCTTCATATATAAGCTGACGCTTTTGAGTATCCTTACAACCTTTTATTATTGTTTAAATTCTGTTAAAAATATTTATGCAATAGATATTTAATTTTCTTTTGAAGTATAAATTCTTAATATTGAGTGCACTCAGGGCACTGCTAAATTCTCAGTTACTGGCTGTGTTGTAAGTCTTTCTGGAAAGACAAAGGTGACTTCGATGTAAACATACATGTGTGTTTTCTCTTTGGCCAGAATGGTAATGCTTGAATGACAGCGAGGGGAAGCCACGGCACAGCCCCTTCTCCTTTGGCCAGTCACACGTTTGGGCAAAAGAGAGACCGCACTCTGTTTGTTCAGCTTGGTGTCACTTAGAAGGCTTGATTGTGCGTTAGGGTTTTGTCCCTTGCAGCAAGGCATCCAATGTGTTGTACATGGCCAGCTTTATCAGAACTGACAAACGACCTCTCTGAGATCTTGCATATTCATCTGCTTTCCTAAATGAGTCATCTAGATACGGGCTAGGCCCAAACGGTGGAATAGTGACCTCTCTCAACCTCTTTGCTACAAGGTTTGACCAGGTACAAGGTTGTGTTTGTGTGATGCTGTGAGACTGTGGAGTTCCTTGTCCGTTTGGAGCCTTGGAGAGTGCTGGGTTTATTAGCTTCCTTGCATTTCTTTGGAGATGGAGTATTCTCCATACAGAACCATGTATTCTTCAAAGCAGCCAAAGTGCATTTTTATGAGATTTCATTTTTTCTATCTTTTTAAAAAGTAAAATTCAAAAGCCACCTGTATAGCACATTCTTTAGTTTTTGTACGTAGCTGTTCTGTCGTGGTGTGTTTGCTATGAAATCTTATATGTGAATGGTCTGGTATGGAAGTAGGGAAACTCACTTCTGGAAACGGGTTGTTTACCTCGGGTTATTGGATAATTGGCTGAATCTCTTAAATCCTAATGCCAAATCAGCACCGGGGTGGAAACTTCTGCTAGATATTAGATGGTAAAAAGGTAGGGAATCGCTGTGTTTGTTTAAACCATTTCTTTAGCCAAGTGCTAGAACACAGGCAAAATCAGGGTTGTCTTTGTCCTATGCAGTGTTTGAACATTTTCCACCCTTTCTTAGTGGGGCATTTCCACATGTTGAAAGCTGAGATACTTTTCTTTTGATCATAAAATCATAGAATAGTTTGGGTTGGAAGGGATCTTAAAGATCATCCAGTTCCAACCCCCCTGCCATGGGCAGGGACATGTCCACTAGATCAGGCTGCCCAAGGCCTCATCCAGCCTGGCCTTGAACACCTCCAGAGATGGGGCAGCCACCACTCCTCTGGGCAACCTGATGGTCTGTGCATGTGATTTCTGCTACTGAATGGTTATGAAAGTTTCCTCCCGTGAGCCTAAATACAAAGTTTGCTCCTCCTTTTTCAATCAGGTGATGAAGTTTATTGAAAAAAGACGAAATGCATCGAAGTGAGTAAATTCTACCAAGTTCTACTTTATTGGGGTCAGTATGGGAAATCCTACAAAGGTTGCATGTGTCCTAGTTGTTTTTCAGCTTTGGTATAAGTTTTACATGGAAAATGGCACAGAATTAGAACAGATGAACTAGGCTTTCTTTGGATATATCAAATAAATGCCTGTTGATTCCAGTCCTGCTTTCCTTGTCCTCCACTAGACTGTCATTTTTTTCTCATGCGGTGTTCAGATAGGCAACAGTTAATTCTAAAGAGATTGCAGTACAAGTGTGTGCAAAATCGGTGCCTTCACCTTTAGTAGAATCTGGAGAGAGAACATGCTGCTTGGTTACAAAGCACAAAGGACATTTTCAGGCATGCTCATAAATCTTGTCAGTATTTGGGAGAAGCTTTTCTGATCTCTAACAGGGTGGTTGTGTCTATTTTTATTATGTGCTTGTGATGATCTGGTTGAATCAGGACCTTGTGCTTCACTAATTTTCCTTTGTTGTTTGTTGTGGTGACCTGTGAACAGGTATGTTATTATTGACACACCCGGGCAAATTGAGGTCTTCACCTGGTCAGCATCGGGAACCATCATAACCGAGGCCTTGGTAAGTGCTTTCTGTGTGACTTAGAATCATAGAACGGCCTGAGTTAGAAGGGACCCACAAGCAGCCTTCCAGCAGGCCTGCAGGAAAGCTGGGGAGGGGCTCTTGACCACAGAGTGCAGGGACAGGATGAGGGGAATGGTTTTAAGCTGAAAGAGGGGAGATTGAGATGAGATCTCAGGGAGAAATGTTTTCCTGTGAGGGTGGGAAGGCCCTGGCCCAGGTGGCTGCCCCATGCCTGGAGGTGTTTAAGGTGAGGTTGGATGAGGCTTTGAGCAACCTGATCCAGTGGGAGATGTCCTTGCCTATGGCAGGGGTTGTAAATGGATGGTCTTTGAGATCCCTTCCAACCCAAACCATTCCATGATTCTATGATCATCAAGTCCAACTCCTGTCCCATGGGACAACCCCCCCTTTCACACTGTGGGTCTGAGTGCATTGTCCAAACACTTCTGGAATACTGTCAGGCTTGACGCTGTGACTGCTTCCCTGAGGAGCTGTTCCAGTGCTCCACCACCCTCTGGGTGAGAAAACTTTTCCTAATGTCCAACCTAACCCTCCCCCGGTGCATCCTGCTGTCGTTCCCTTGGGTCAGAGAAAAGAGCTCAGCACCTGCTCCTCCTCCTCCCTGTGTGAGGAAGCTGTAGAGCGCAATGAGGTCTTCACTCTTGGCAGTGAGGCTGTGTAAAGGAAGAGGCTGTTGCACAGCATGTGCGTTCTAATTAAAATGTCTCTTTGTGTTTCCAGGCTTCCTCTTTTCCCTCAGTTGTTGTTTATGTGATGGACACCTCTCGCAGTACCAACCCCATCACCTTTATGTCCAACATGCTGTATGCCTGCAGGTAAGGAAAACCAAAAGTGCAGTCCATCTGCTTTCTATGTCTGTGATACTTATTGTGGAGGAGATTCATGGAATGTTTTGGGTTGGAAGGGATCTTTAAAGCCCGTCCAGTCCAATGCTCTTCTGTGAACAGGGACATCTCCCACTGGATCAGGTTGCTCAAAGCGCCATCCAACTTGACCTTGAACACCTCCAGGGATTGGGCAGCCTGCTCCAACGCCTTGCTGCTGTCATCATAAAATAATCTCTTCCTTATGTACAATCTGAACCTGCCCTCTTTCTCTTTACAGCCATTGACTCTTGTCCGGTCTCTACAGGCCCTATCAAAAAGTCAGTATTTTATCAGGCCCCTTTCAATACTGAAGGGCTGCAATAAGGTCTCCCTGGAGCCTTCTCTTCTCCAGGCTAAACAATCTCTTCTCTCACAGCCTTTCCTCATAGCAGAGGTGCTCCAGCCCTCAGATTGTTTTTGTGGCCTTCTCTGGTCCCACTCCAACAGGTCACTGTCTTTCTTGTGCTGTGGTCTCCAGCGCTGGACACAGGGCGCCAGATGGGATCTCTGAGAGCGGAGCAGAGGGACAGAATTCCATCCCCTGCCCTGCTGGCCACGCTTCTTTTGATGCAGCCCAGCATACGGTTGGCTTTCTGGGCTGCAAGCACCCATTGCCAGCTCATATCTGCTTTATCTGTTGCTTTGGTTGTTCCATCTCTTAGTGGTTTTGCCATTGGATAAGCAAAACAATTTAGGTGCCAGTGGACAGCTGGAGGTCACTGGGTCAGTAAATAACCCATGAGACCTTAGTGTGATGACGGCTGGTTGCATGAGCTCTAGCACATTACCTGTTGCTTTTAACATAATTTATCTAAGATTTATCAGATTAGACGAGTTTAAGCTCCTTCTTGTAAACTCGTAATGCTTTATTCTATTTTTTAATATTATTGGTACTCTCAGTGATTCTTTGTTTGGAGCTCAGCATGGCCTGGAGTTCTTGATTTGTTGTCTTCCTCCTCGTACATGGATTTATGTTTTCTTTCGTGTTAAGCCAGCGACTAAATACCTATGTAAAACTCAACACATCTAGAGCTGTCATAATAATTTATGGTAAACGTTGCTAAAAGATTTTCAAAACCCTATTAGTCCTTGTACTGAGGTCAAAAGCCATATTGCTGTGATAGGAGTATGCAAAATGTCTTATCTCATGCTGTGTTTTCCGGCATGGGAGTTGAACAAGATGCTAGAATATACAGGAAAATGAATATGTAGACTCATGTTTTGAGGTAGTTTTGCTTTATAGATGTTTTGAGTTATTTGACTTCGTTGCTTGATTCACAAATAATAACACAGAACCTAAGGTTTGAGTCAAAATAATTAAAAAAGGTGAAGAGAATTAAAAACTGGGATCTGAAAGTCACAGAAAATAGTACTCAAAATCAACTGGGTGTGCGGAAGGAGATTTTATGTCTTACAGATGTGAGCTCACATCTTGAGGGAGAGGTGTTTTGATTCACTATGGTAAGCAGGACCTGGGTGAAAATTATGTTCTAATTGATGTGGAGGAAAAGAATTGTCTTTTGAAGTCAAATGGATTCTGTTTGGCATGGATGGTGTGTGCTTAACTTTTCTGTTCTAGTAAGATTTAAATTTCTATTCTGGTGAGATTTAATAATTTTTGTGGGGTTTTTTTTTTGTTCCCCTCAGTATCCTGTACAAGACAAAGCTGCCTTTCATTGTGGTCATGAACAAGGTAAGTTAAAGCTATAGGTTGTGTGTTGGTGGAACGTTGTTCTGTGTAGCTTGCTTTGCTGTAGTGTCTTTGTCTTACTACAATAAGAGATTTTCTGGAAAAAGAGAGGTGGGGAGGGAGCTGCAGGCTTAAAACTGCATCTAAAAGGATTCTTTAAGCTAGTGTGCAAAAGCAGAAGAATCAGAGATGTGCAGTTGCACCCAGACATCCAATTTAGAGGTGATGCTAACAATTTGGAAGATGCTTTGCATCTCAACTCCAGGCAATAATGAAACTTTCCTTTATAACTAAGGGTAAGTTCATTACTGAGTCCACCCTTACAGTCCCCTCTTTACAGAACAATCGTTGTAATCGCTGATTGTTTCTGCTCAGCAGCAGTGAGAACTGCGTGATGGCTGCCTGCTTATTCAAAACCCATGTTTTGAATGTGGAATTTCACCTCACTCCAGCAGAGTAGGGTCAGTGTCTGGTGACTCCACTTCGCACGTCTTCCCAGTGACCAAACCACCTGTGTCCCTGATAGCTGCTCGCCTACTTAGCAAGTTCTTGTGCATGGTTTTCTTTCCAACTCTAGATAGTAATTTCAGAAGAAGCTGTTAGGCTTTTTCTGTAGAAAATCATTCTCTTATAAGAAAAACCACATTTATTTAAGGACTGAAAGAAATGGGATTCCATCAGTGCGTATGAGGAAAGGCAGACCCAAGATTTAGGATTTGTAACCTTGAACTTCATTGCGATCTGATGTTTAGCCTTCAGTAAAAAGTAAAGCCAACAGCATGTGAAGAGCTTTTTACAAGCATTTTAAAATTGACTCTTGGTGAGATTAAAAGAATCCCAAGGGACTGATGTGCAGTGAGAAACACATAGGCTTAAGCAATGTTGAGATTTGCAGAGGAAAAAAAGTAATGTAATTTTTAGACTTGATTTGATTTTATAGAATTTAATGAAGAAAACTGTAAATCCTTAGGCTTTGACCCTTGATGGATTCAGTTCTGTCTTGAATCTCTTGAATAATGCTAGGGACAGATGACACCAGGCTGAGTGATGCAGTTGTCACACCAGAAGGATGGGAAGTCATCCAGAGGGATCGGGACAGGCTTGAGAAGTGGGGCTGTGAGTGAACCTCCCGAGATTCAACAAGGCTGAGTGCAAGGTCCTACACCTGGGTCAGGGCAGGCTACGGTTTTGAAACGGGCTCACTGATGACATGATTGAGAGCAGCCCTGAGGAGAAGGACTTGGGGTGCCGATTGTTGAGAAGCTCAACAAGAACTGGCAATGTGCGCTTGAAGCCCAGAAAGCCAAACCATGTCCTGGGCCGCATCAAAAGAAGCGTGGCCAGCAGGGCGAGAGAGGTCATTCTGCTCCTCTACTCTGCTCTTGTGAGACCCCACCTGGCACCCTGTGTACAATTCTGGAATGCCCAGCTGTTGGAACAGGTCCCAAGGAGGATCACAAAGTTGATCGGAGTGCTGGAGCACTTTTGCTTGTGAGGACAGGCTGACAGAGTTAGGGTTGTTTAGCCTGGAGAAGAGAAGGCTCTGGGGAGACCTTATAGTGGCTCTCCAGGACATGAAGGAGGCTACAGGAAAGCTAGGGAGGGACTTTTTACAAGAGTGTGCAGGGATAGAACAAAGGGGAAATGGCTTTAAGTTGGAAGGGGAAAGATTTAGATTAGATCTTAGGAAGAAATTCTTCATGATGAGTGTAGTGAGGCTCTGGCCCAAGTTGCCCACAAAAGTGGTGGCCGCCCCATCCCTGGATGTGTTGAAGACCAGGTTGGATGGGGCTTGGAGAAACCGGATCCAGTGGGAGATGACCCTGCACATGGCAGGGGGTTGGAACTGAATGAGCTTTAAGGTCCCTTCCTGCCCAAACCATTCCATGATTCTATGAATACTCTCTTTATCTATTTTTCTCCTTCCCATTGGTGCTGGGAAATGAAATGTATCAGTTTTAGACACCTCTGTATTGTGATAATACTGGATATTCATGTGGTAAGATATGTTTATGAACTTCCTTAATAGGCTGTTAGCATATGAATCCGTGTAAAATTCTGGAACCATCTCCTGTCTGTGTGTCCATCATCTCGCACTGAGTTCAAATGAGAACATCTTCAGATCAGAGCATTGCTTGCTTTGTAAAGATTGAGTTGACTGCTACCCAACATGGCACTGTCTCCTTCTCCCTGCTTAGCTGCCAGCTGATCAGGAAAGGCTGGGATCTCCAATGAGGACTGTTCTTGTCTGGCATCAATCATCCAATATAATATTTACAACTTAAACTGCCTTGTGTATTGTGCAATTTCTGGATGTCCGTTTCCACTAAAGCAGCCTTTAGATGTATGATTGTTTCCTTAAACATTGCCTTCATAAGACTGGGATAGTGGGAGGTCTTCTTCTCGTCCTGTATTCAAGTAATTGGTTGGATAAAAACAGAGCATGAGAAACTTCAGGGCTGAATATTGTAAAAAGATCAGCATTTTGAAAGAAAGTTTAAAGTGGGAGTTGGTTATTTGTCCACTTAACAGCCTAAGGTTGAGATTTCATTGTTGTTACTTCTGACAGTTTTCTCTTCTTCCAGACTGACATCATCGACCACAGTTTCGCGGTAGAATGGATGCAGGACTTTGAGACTTTTCAGGATGCACTGAATCAGGAGACATCCTACGTCAGTAACCTGACCCGCTCTATGAGTTTAGTGTTGGATGAATTCTACAGTTCACTGAAGGTAGGAGTCTTCCCTTTTTTTGCCACCTCTCATAAAAGCCTGGAGAAGGGAAAGCTCAAGGGGGATATTATCGATGTGTATAAATTCCCGATGGGAGGGTCTAAGGAAGAGAGAGACAGGTTGTTCTCAGTGGTGCCCAGTGAAAGGACAAGTGGCAACAGGCACGGCAAAATAGAAGAAACTGTTTAAATGGAAGAGGAAAAATAATTTCTGTAATTTTACTGATTAGCGCTTGAACAGATGGTCTAGAAAAACTGTGGAGTCTCCATCCTTGAAGTTACTCAAACTAGACTTGGAGAAGATTGTGAGCAATTTGTTCTAGTTAATCCTAGAGGCTGGACTAGATGATCTCTGCGGGTATCTTCCAACCTCAGCCACTCTGTCCTCCTGTAGAACCATTCCATGATTCCATGATTCTAAATGTCCTGTGTGGAGCAGTGTTTCAAACAGGTTGCAGTGGTGCCATGTACAGGACTTCACAGTCTTTATTTGCTAGTCTGATTTCGTGTGCTGCCATAGCTACTGGAAGAGTAGACTGAGAGCAGGAAACATACAGATGATTATGGAGTAGAAGGCAGATTGTACTTATTTGCAATTAAAGTGTAAATATTAATATATATTGGCACAGTGCTGAGACCAGTGCTTTTTGGAAAAATGTGACTGCCTGCATATTTGCTGCACTATCGATAAACAGCAAGGCTGCGATGGCAAAAGTCTAACAATTGAGAACAGTTTGGACTGTCTTGGTTAAGAAAAAGAGGGAGAATTTCCATGAGTGGATGCAAGTTTCTTAAGGGTCACAAGTATTGGCTGGTAGTAGTCTTAATTAAAGGTATTAAAGGGTGAGGGGTCCAGCTCTGGAGCCCTTAGCACAGGAGGGACGTGGATCTATTGGAGCAGGTCCAGAGGAGGACATTAAAATGATTAAAGGCCTGGAGCACCTCCTGTATGAGGACAGGCTGAGAGAGTTGGGGCCTCTTGGAGAGGAGAAGGCTCTGAGGAGGCCTTATAGCTGCCTTTCAGTACTGATAAGAAAGATGGGGAAATCTTTTTAGCAGGTCCTGTAGCGACAGGACAAGGGGGAATGGTTTTAAACTAAAAGAGAAGTTTAGACTAGATCTTAGGAAGAAATTGTTTACAATGAAGGTGGTGAAACACTGGCCCAAGTTGCCCAGGGAGGTGGAGCCTCTGTCTCTGGAAACTTTCAAGGTTAGGTTGGATGGGGCTCTGAGCATCTTTAACTGACCTGGTTAAAGATGTCCCTGCTCACTGCAGGGGCATTGGACTGGGTGACCTGTAAAGGTTCCTTCCACCCATTCTATAATTCTGTTTTTAGATAATTGATTCAATAAAAGCAGAAGAAATGGCCAGAAGTGCAATGACAGACAAGTTCAAGTTAGAAACCAGATGTGGTTTTTGAACGTAGCACCATGGTAACTGGTGAAATTCTCCATCTCTTGCTGTTCTGGTGGTTGGGTTAACCCTTTTAAAATGTGCGCCAGCTAAATACAAACTTTTCTTGTGGTAAAATTTGTAAAGCAAGTGGGAAAACCCAGGTTCCTGAGCTAAGAGAGAGAAAGAAAGAAGGAAGGAACAGGAAAAAAAAAAACAACAAACCAAAATCAACCAAAAACCTCAACCATAACTGAAGGCAGCAAACATTAACAGCAGGTGGAGAAAGAGGCTGGAAGTAGGAAATAATAGGAGCAGAGGTGTTGCTGTACACTCTTATGCTGCTGTGATAATTGGATTCATTATTAAATGTGTCATTAGATTCCTCTGTGTTTTTTTTAGTTTAGTTCTGTGGTTTGATTTTATTTTTTAAAGCTACTGCTTAATCTTCTCATCAGTTACCAAAAAACTCGATTCAGTTCCTCTTCAGTTCTGGTCTTTGGTTTTATTTTACAGGTGGTTGGTGTTTCTGCTGTGCTTGGCACAGGACTGGATGATTTCTTTGTTCAGCTGTCGAAAGCTGTAGATGAGTACGAGAGGTAAGGTGGTAGCCATTGCTCCCTGTCCCAGTGAACTTTTGCTGAATCATAGGAGTGTAGAATGACCTGAGTTGGGACTTACAGGGATCATTGAGTCCAACTCCTGTCCCATAGGACAACCCCACCATTCACACCGTGGATCTGAGGGCATTGGCTGAACTCTTCTGGAATATTTTCAGGCTTGGTGCCGTGACTGCTTCCCTGGGGAGCTGTTCCAGTGCTCCACCACCCTCTGGGGGAAGAACTTTTTCCTAGCGTCCAACCTAACCCTCCCCTGGCTCATCTTCCTGCTATTTTCTCTCGAGAGAAGAGCTCAGTGCCTGCTTCTTCTCTCTATGTGAGGAAGCTGCAGCCCGTGATGAGGTCTCCCCTCAGCCTCCTCTTCTCCAGGCTGAGGGGACCGAGTGACTTCAGCCGCTCCTCACGCGCTTTCCCTCTAAACCCTTCCCCAGCACTGTCTCTCCTCTGAACGTTCTCCAGCAGCTTTAGATCCTTATCCTGTGGCCCCAGAACTGCTCCCAGTGCTCAGGGTGAGGCTGCACCAGTGCAGAGTGGGACAATCCCCTCCCCTCACCTGGCTGGGAATGCAGTGCTGGATGCGCCCCAGGACATGGTTGCCCTCGTGGCTTCCAGGGCTCACTGCTGGCTGCAGTTACTAATTCCTCAGCCCGCTCTGGTTTGAAGCACTGTTCGCTGTTCACAGCCAAGGTAGCTTAGGGCTTCTAATAAACTTAGGTGCAGAGGCAGCATAAAAAACAGCAGTCAGAAGGAACTATTCTGTGGTGAAGTTTTGTGCTACCTGTTCAGTGAAGAGGTAGAAGCTTTCCCTGCCAGCAAATCCATGCAGTCATTCTCTGATTCCATACAGTGATCAAGGTCTGAACTATTCTCCCGAAGGAAATGGATCCATTTAATTTCTTATCCACAAGATGGTGTGAGAAACGTTTGCTATTTTAATGAAGTGTGTTAAATTATTGTGCATCTGTTGGTTTTGGAATCCAAATCTGGATAAAAATTACCATTTCTGAAAAGGTCTCTCAAACATGAAAATCTAGAGAAAACTTTTGGGGTAGAAAAAAGCCTTTAAGATGATCCTGACTTAATATAAATCAGGGATTAGTTCAGACTGAATGCACTCTGTTTATTTATCTTTTCAGAGAATATCGTCCAGAATACGAGCGCCTGAGAAAAACACTGGTGAGTGCTTTTAATTATTGAATATCTGGGTGTCACTTTTAGTAAGACCAAGAAGGCCAACGGCATCTTAGCCTGTATCAGAAACAGTGTGGCCAGCAGGAGCAGAAGTGATTGTGCCCCTGGACTCGGCATTGGTGAAGCTACACCTCAAATCCTGGATTTGGTTTTGAGCCCTTCACTGCAAAGACATTGAGGGGCTGGAGCGCATCTGGAGGAGGGGAACGCAGCTGGGAAGGGTTTGGAGAACGAGTCTGATGAGAGGTAGCAGAGGGACCTGGGGCTGTTTAGTCCGGAGAAAAGGAGGCTGAGGGGAGACCTCATCACCGTCTACAATTACTTGAAAGGAGATTGTAGAGAGGTGGGTGTTGGTCTCTTCTCTCAAGTGACAGGCAACAGGATGAGAAGAAATGACCCCAAACTGCACCAGGGGAGGTTTAGAGTAGACATCAGGAAAAATTTCTTCACTAAAAGAGTTGTCAAACACTGGCAGAGGCTGCCTGAGGCAGTGGTGGAGTCCCCATCCCTGGAAATGTTTAAAAGATGGGTAGATGTGGTGCTCAGGCATCTGGTTCAGTAGTGAATGGGCATGGTTGGACTTGATGATCTCAAAGGTCTTTTCCAACCAAGCAATTATCTGATTCTATGAAAATGATTGGGAAGGATTTTTGTATCTTCCATTCAGAAGTATGGAGATTGTTCTATAAATAAATAACTTTACAGAGCGATTTGTTAGGAGTATCACTGTGTCCTTCCATGTCAGTGAGGTTTTGACTTAGACAATGAATATTGGAGACTGAATTGCAGTAGTAAAATCAGTGGCTTCACCCGGAGCTCTGGCTGTCCAAAGAACAGTTCCCTGCAGGTGCAGCTTCACTGGGTTTGGCTTCTCAGCGCTGCTGAAAATGTTCCTCAAGTCCCTCATGCTAGAGGTTGCTTTCCACGTTTATCCCAAAGTTCTGTGTAACTTTGTGTGTAATGTAAGACCTGCTCGTTGGCTTTGCTTTCTGGCTAGGGACAAGCTGCTGGCACTGGGCGAGGTGGCTCCTCTACTGGTGTTCTAATTGCACTCAGAATCCATGTGTAACTTTGTACCCACAGGAGGAAGCTCAAAATAAACAAAAGAGAGAGCAGCTGGAACACTTGTGGAAGGACATGGGCAGCGTACGCATGCAGGGCAGCACAGTTGGAGGTACCTTACCGAGAAGATGATGTTTACTGCAGAACTTCTCTGAAGAGTCTGCCTTGAGCAGTTTTGTGGTGCCTTTCTGTCTTCACAGTACAAATGTGAAAGCAGCTTCTGTTAGTAAAGACGAGAGGGGCTTTTGTTCTGCGGGATGGGTCAGAGCTCTTCCATGTGTCAGTATGAGAAGAAGAGACCCTGCTGTGCAGGCACAGCAGTGGTAGCAGTAATTAAACACTTCAGAAAAAGTGCAGTGGTCACATTGAAGCATGAGAAGGCTCTCGTATTTGAGAAAGCTCTGCTATTGGTTGAGCTGTTGCCTTCTTTGAGGTTGCTGATACGATTATGCTGATAGAGTCTGTCCTGTGTCTCTGGAATGCAGAAGCAGCTTTCTGTGCCTTCAGGGCAGGTATTAATTGCTGCGTTGATTTGCAAATAGAAATTGTCAGGGCATGAGCTGTGCTGGTTTGTATAGAGCCACTTATGTTCCCTTCCAGGGTCTGATGATGCTTCTGCAATGGGTCCCTCGGAGCTGATCCTAACACGAGGAATGCTTGATGAAGAAGAAGAGAGGGACAGCGATACCGATGACATTGACCATGAAGGTAAGGGAATGAGGGATCTGGTCTGGTGTAAAAGCTGCTTGTCTAGTCAGGAAGTATCCTCTGTATTTCATTATAGATTGATGGTAATGAGAGCCTAGAAAACAAACAAACATTCGGTCACCTAAGTGTAGGTGTCTGGATCTGTAGCAGAAGCCCAGCTGCAGTGCTCAGCCCAGCGGCATCGCTCTCTAGCCTTTGTAAAAGTTCACTTGTACATTTTCTATTCAGGAAATTATTTTTAATAGGTGAACCAGACAAGTGTTTGCCCTTGAAACACACAGCTCTGAGCCTGATTAATGCAAAATATTTCATCATCTTTTTGGTCTTACAGTTTCTGCCCTGGCTCTCTTCTCTTTTCCTGTCACCCCTGGTCTTGGAGCAATCTTAAAGTTCTTCATTCTTTCCCTGTTCCTTTGATTTTTAGGGTCACTTATTTCTTTTGCTTTGTACAATCATAGAATGGTTTGGGTTGGAAGGGACCCTAAAGATGATAGAGTTCCAACCTCCCTGGCATGGGCAGGGGCACCTGTAATGAAGTTGAAGATGTTGTTGTGAAGTTGAAGGTCAAATAGACTTTGTTTTCTTCTGACTGGCTCAGCCCTAAGCTTTCTTAAAGTAGAACAAGTGCTGAAGTACTGCTAAACTGTGAATTTTTCCCCACAGTTACTGAGGAGAGTCATGAAGAACCAGCCTTCAGAAACTTCATGCAGGAGGCGCGGATGAAATATCAGAGAAAAAGCAACCTGAGTGAATGAGACCTTCAGAAATGGAGGGTTTGGGATCCCTTGTAATGGAGTTATCAGTAAAGGAAGAGCATAAAGAAACTTGCATGGAACCATGCATGAACTTTTCTGTCTGTGAACAGCTTCCTCTGTTGTATTTATATCTCTCTTCCTGCAGTAACTGTCGGTCAGATGAGTTGGAAGTCTTGTATCCAACTGACTGCACATTTGGCTGTCTCCCACTAGACTTCCTGAAGCTGAAGGAATCAGACAGCACTTTCTTTTGCTCCAGATTCATTAGCTATGCCTGTTGAGAGTTCAGATTTTGAGCTCGTACAGCATTAGCGTCTCGAATACTTCTGGTCTCCAGAAGCGCGTTCTGTTCACAGTGTGCAGACCGATGTTGTCTGCAGCCGGGCACTGTGAAGGCTCTGCTGCGTGAAACGTCACCAACCTTGTGTTTGGCATTTTGGTTTTAATTAAATATATTTTATATACTAATGAATGTGTGATGGTTAATAGCAGGAGATTGCTTGTCACCATTCTGACGCGAGACTCTTCCTATGCTTACATCCCAGCCATATCGATGAAGAGTAAACGTCTCTCAATTACATTACATAGATACAGATGCCTTCTAGGAAAATCCTAACTAAAGAACGTTCCCAGGAAGGAAAGTAATAAAAAGGATCTGGCCTGATGTGCATGTGTTCCAAGTAAGGGCAGCGCACACAGAGAGAGATGCCCTTCCTCCCTCGGCCTTGAAAATCTGGTCCATGTAGAGACAGTATCTGTTCAACATGAAGCATAGCTTTCCCTCGGCTCTCTGTCTGCTTTGCATAGTGTGCACGCAGCTGACCAGTCGTACATCTGTTCTGTGTGTTCTGTGTAGAGAGGGCGCATACGGAGGGAACAACGTGGTTGTGCTTCCTCTGTCTGCATCGTTTTTTGTGTGTAGAGGATGTATCTTCTGAATAGAGGAAAAAAAGCCTTGGGAAGATGAAATCAGATGAGGCTTCTTTTCCTGTTGGGAGAGTATCCAGTGTCTGTGGATGTTCCCTATAGACTGCGCCTGGGGGTGTGGTTATCTTTGTTCTCAAAAGAAATCTATCAACTTGTATCTCTATACATTTATCTGTATATATTCTGTTTATACTTGCTGCGTGTTTTGTGTGTGTGCTATGTGTGTAAAGACATCTCGATCGTGTCCTATCAGTGTGTATTTTATATCAGGACAGAAATTGCCTCGCTCAGGCAATGCAGGACTTTTTCTGTAGGAAGAACACACAGCCTACAGATAATGGATATGAAATGAAGAATGCGTCAGCAAAGCAAGGTGAAGCTTTTTTGTGTCCATGTAAAATACATACTCTCTTGTTTATGCCCTCTTCAGGGCAAGATTCTTCTAGTGTAGGCAGTAAATGAACTGTTGACTTCTGTTCAACCTATGGATGGAAAGCAGGGACACTAGTCCAAACCCTTTTCTCCATCTGCTGGGCCTCTGCTCTCTGAATGTCTTCTCATTTCAGCCTGAGGAGCTTGGCTGAGCCTTTTGTGTTGCCACTCTTGGGGTTGCTTCTTCCCGCTGTCCCATATCTTTGCATCGTTTCTCCTCACTGTCCCACATCTTCGTGTCTCTTCCTCTGGCCCTCTCGTGTGTCTTTGCGTTGCTTCTCCCTGCAATCTCACATCTTTAGCAAAGGGAAATGGAAAAAAAAAAAAAAGAGGTCACCACTCCAATGGGGCAGGGCAGTTCCTCTGGAAAACGTGGTCCATCAGAAACGTGGAGCCACAGAACAGCCACTCAGGTGGGCACAGCCCTGCTCTCAGACAATGTTCAAGACACAGACAATAACCAATAAATGACTCAGTCTTTGCATTCCACTCCACGACTTAAATATTGATTGCAGAACTTACATCTGTCTTGTCTATGGTGGTGATCCTTACACGGAATAAGGCGAGGGAGGATAAGGAGAGTAAGGCCTAGAGCAACAAGGAAGAGACATACTAGAGGAAGGAAGAAAGAAGGGAATGGAAAGAAAGATGTCACAGGTGATCATACAAGGATCGATACCTAACTCAACCAGAACAAATATAGATCCAGCAAACAATATTTTCACATGTAACAGTTACGAAGGTTGGTACCACGGATCTTATCCCTTGGGTGAGTAGCCTTGGTAAACATGTGTGACTCCAATCAGAATCCATAGAACACATGCTATAATTTTGGAGCCCTCAAAAAAAAAACAAACCCAAGCCACCAAACAAGGGTGTGCCACTGCCTCTTGGATTCTTCCAAAAGTTTTAAGGTTAAGTTTTGTGAGAAGAATCACATTGGATCAGATCAATTATGTGGGCTTAACACCAGAGTGTTAGGAAACTTGATGCACCGGTTTGTAATCAATTTAATCACACACAAAGCCTCATAATAATCTGGTGTCTGCAAAAGATGGAATTTTGAATCCCAAGGATAGAACTCACAGAACTGTGTGCTGATGATGTCTTTGAAAGAGTATCTTTCACCTCTCTTCTTGCTCCCAGCCCAGAGCGGTGGATCTAGATCTTGCTTATTGAGAAGCAATAATGGTATTAACAGAGAATATACAAGTTCCTTAGGAAAAGAGACATTAAAATTCGTGGACACGGGTCTTCCCCATTCTACAATGATAGTAAAGGGAGTTGCATTGGTGGTGTTAAAACACAGAAGACAAATCAAGTGTAACAAAACATCTCAGTCCATCTCCAGCAGCAGAGGGCGTAGGAGCACGTCCCCAGTCTGAGATTCCACCGTGGATCCTCGAGATCCCTGAAAAAGAAGAAAGATGAAGACTCACTCCAAACAGGACCGATTTTAAAAAGAAGGAACAATCCACAGTATATTTATTTTATGTTCCTTTCCGTAGGCATTGGTGGCTACACCTGCGTACAGTTAAGAGGGGTTTTGAGAGTAAGCGGTACCTCTCCAGTAGCTGGGAGGCTCACCAGAACAGGCTGTCCTGGGCAATATCTAGGATTAACGAGGTCCTCCTCCTTCTCTCCAGGGAATAAGGTAGAAGAAGTCAGGCAAAAAGCAGTAATTTTGGGGCATCCATTTATTCCCCAACGACCATTGACTCTGGCCATGGAATCTGGGAGCCACTCAGGCTCATGGAGTGCAGGGTATGTTTTCTAAGTTCGTTGATCAGTCACCCAAATTTGTTTTTTATTGGGAACGATCCTACTTTGGTTTGCTGTATCAGTATTCAAAGCCAACATTTGAGCCCTTGTACCATCCAAAAAGGTGGCCGATGTCTAAATGGCACTGAGGGGGGAAGTAGCAAATAAATCCACTTGTTTATTTTCTGTGAGCCTTCTAAAATAAATGCCCTGGCCACTTTTCAGCTTGCCTACTAAAAGCAGCTCAATGAGTTTTCTTGGCCTGGGGAGGTTGGTAATCTCACCCCCAGGAGCTGCTGATCCCTTTGCTAAAGGGTCTGAAGGCATTTCCTCCTTTTGAGGAGGACCTTTATCTGCTGGCTTCCACTCTTTTTACCAACAAATGCAGACCAGATAGGGGCAGGCCATCCATTAAATATTGAGGGATGCATTTTGCCAGACTCTCTTTCCATAACTGACTCCGTGAAACCTTGGGAAATCATAAGGAACCAGTGCTGTCCCGTGTCTCTACATCGCTTTCCCCTGCCTTCCTGCATATTTGAGTTGCAAAGGGTGAAGAATCTGGACTGCTGTGCAGAACGCAATGGTACGAAATGCACGAGATGCACTGCAAGTTTATTTGTTTAAACTGTGAGTTAAAGAAGGTGCACGGTTGCTCTCTAAATAACCGACACGGGAACGATGCACACAGCTAATTGCCAGCAGTAATAAGTCTATCATGTTGCTATTTCTGTGTTTTAAAAAAACTGTTTTGAGTATGCACTTATAAATATAATTGAGAAACACAATCTAAATTGCAGAGTGTGTTTTCTAGGGGGAGGAGATTATGATAAAAACCTGTGTCACGTATGCGCGCACGCACACACACACAATGCCCTGCACTGCAAGGTGCATCGGCGTGTGCTGCTGTTCCTCCCTCTTGCTCCCCTGTTCTACTCTTTTCCCTCAGCCAATACACCGCATGTGACACCACACACTGAAAACTGCTTATCAGGGTTCCCTGCGTTCTGCAAGTCACCCACTGTATGTGTTGGGATTCAGCCATGGGCAAAGTTGGCTTCTTCACAGCCTCGGGTTGTGGCGATGAAGGAGTCACAGATCTCACAGATTTCTCTATGTTCTTTTAATCAGCACCGTGTACAGAAGTCAAATTAAGAAAGAACAACTACTGCGACTTCCGCTACTACTGGCTTCTCTCATTCATGCAGATCTTTATACCGTTCCTCGGTTTTCTGACCTTCAGACAAACAGGGTGATTTTCTTTTTGTCTATTCCACGCTCTTGTGACTATTTTCAGTCATATCTTTAATTCACTTATTCCCAGGTGTTTTTTTCCAGCCTGGCCTTCTCACACATTCAAGATTCATCATCCTATGTGTCCAGCTCGGAACACCTGGTCTTTTTAATAATGTTTATTCTAATATGCTTGATACCAGCTTCATGCTTTATCTTAGTCCATATACTTGGTATTAGATCTTCCATATACTTGGTATTGCTCCCACATCGGGTCATCACAGCCATGGACTGAGGAAGGCATCTCCAGTGGGATCTCCCTGGGAGGTAGTGACCCTGCTGGGAGGGGGGGAAGCCAAGGAAGTGCCACTGAAATGCTGCTCTGTGCCAGGATATTTATCCTGCAGTTAAAACTCTGCCTTTCTTGAATGCCTTGATACAGGTGTTAAAAGTTGCAGGAGATCTCCTACAAGCTGCCGTGAAAAGTAAAGTAAACACCCATCACTCTCAGAACAACTGGATCCCTCAGGAGTCCAGGTACCCACATCACCTGGCATCTGTCACAGCGCAGGGCAGGAGTTTGGAAAATCGTCTTAACGTGAGCTGAAAATAAAAGTCCAGCGGCACCACATGCTTCCCGTGTGAGCTGCAGTCTCATGCACAGCGCCTCGCACAAATGCAAGAACAGAAAAGACAGCACTTCTGCTACTTCCAGCCTTATCCACACCCTCACTAGCATAACCATAAGAGTGTCCTGCATGGGTCACCCCTTGGAGCGGGTCCAGAGGAGGCTACAAAGATGATCGGAGGGCTGGAGCACCTCCAACACGAGGACAGACTGAGAGAGTTGGGGTTGCTCAGCCTGGAGAAGGCTCTGAGGAGACCTTATAGCGACCTTCCAGTACCTGAAGGGGCTACAAGAAAGCTGGGGAGGGACTATTCACAAAGGCTTGGAGTGATAGGACTAGGAGCAATTGGTATAAACTGTAGAGGGGCAGATTTAGGCTAGACATTGGAGGAATTTCTTCCCCATGAGAGTGGTGAGGCACTGGCACAGGTTGTCCAGGGAAGCTGTGGCTGCTCCATCCCTGGAGGTGTTTAAGGCCAGGTTGGATGGGCCTTGGCCAGCCTGATCCAGTGGGAGGTGTCCCTGCCCATGGCAGGGGGGTTGGAACTAGATGATCTTTAAAGTCTCTTCCAACCTAAACTATTCTATGATTCCATGATTCTATGATTCTATGATTCTTTGTGCGCATGGCGGCTGGGCTTCCTGTGCTGTCTCATGCAGTGCCCTTGGAGAGACCCTTCCCTGAGCCAAGTGAGCCCCATGGTCAGTGGCTGAGGTGCCATTCAGCTGCACAGGAATGAAGGTGTTTACAGTGTGCCCACACCCTGCAGCTGCATTATTTGTGTGTTCTGCACCTCCTGCTGGCACATTTTAACTCAGCTCGTGGTGCTGCAAATGTCACTGGAGTGGCAGGGGACTGGCACAGCATAGGAGGAGTTTCCGAGTGCTCCCACGGGACAGAGCCATCCTCAGCTGCGTGCAGGCAGGGTGAGAGCTCAAACAACTCGGCTGTCACGCAACAGGTGTCTCAGAGAAAGACTCCTGGGTCTGAGGGCTGAAAGGGATGCTCCTTCCTGTTCATCTGTTACTTTCTCTAACTCTTCGTGCTGCTCTCTGCCACTTTTTTTTTCCCCATCCTCCATCTCTCTGCAGGGCTCCTGATACGTCTCTCTCTTTCTCCAGTCCCCTGTACATCTTTCAACATCTGTCTTTTTCTCTTCCTTGTTCACATTATTCACATATTTTCTGTTGAGCTTCCTACCTGCTGCAAAACATTGGGATGTTTTCTTCTCCTTGCTCCACAGCTCCCACCCCAACGGCAATCCTTTTTTAAGCCATAATGATAGAAAATTAGTTGTGAGTCAATAATAGCTAAAGTGAAATGAGGTCATTATTGAAGTCCCAATCAGAAACAAAACGTCTGGGAATTTAAAATGGAAATAGAATTGGAAAGCTGATTGGGAACGCTTAATACTGGAATTATAACATGTCTGCAAATTTGTTTAGAAGAAACAACAGCTCCTGCTCAGAACCAACCCTGCGATTGAGGCTTTGGGTCATCAATTAAAGAGATGCGGGAATGAGAAGTCATGGATGTGTCATCCCTGGAATTGTTCAAGGCCAGGCTGGATGAGGCTTGGAGCAACCCGATCCCTTTCTTTTGTGGATTAAGCCTTCTTAAGTTTTGTCTCTATGATTAAGGCCCTCTTGATGACACCAACTATTATAACAGCTGGCTATCCCCAGCTGACTTGAATCGGAAGATTAGTGTTATTTTCAATGAAATTTTTGTGAGTTAACTTCAAGAAAAAAATCAATTCCAACCAAAGGACTTTGAGGGATTTTATATGTATCACCTTCACGATTCTTTTCCTACATCAGCATCCCACAAATGATCTAGGACAGGCACTGTTTGGACTTCTGAGTTACACTTTCCAACTTGCTCTTCAGACCTGTAAAGCACGTTACCAAGATCTGCTGCCACTATGCCCAACTCCTACGGCCACTGCTGGATGTGGTGCTGGGCAAAGGGGAGCCTGATCCAGCTGACCATGCACAGATCCTGATGAAAAGCTCACCTCCTCCAGCAAACTTTGCTTTCCAAAAGGAGAAGAGTTACGAAAAAGGCAAAGGGCATTGTGATCAGAGGTCAAGAAGAAACACAGTTATGAGTTTAACACAGTAATGACACAGCAGTGTGTTATAACAAGGAGTCAAAAAGCGCTTCAGTGTGTTACATGCTCTGCAGGTGTCCAGGCCATAAAGGGAAAATGCCAGGTGGTTTATATCCTCTTACCATTCACATCCCATGCCTGTGAAAGCTCCGTTTATCCCTGTGAGAGAGGGTTATGTTTTTCTTTTAAAATCTTGCTGTTCTTTTGGCCTCAGGTGGCTGAAAGTCCGGACATCATTTCACTTTGTACAAAACCATGTCTTTTATCAGTTTAAGAGGGATAGCTCTGTTGTGACAGTTCATAAGTAGAAGAGACTGGCAGAATCAAGATGCAAAATACCGTGCCTACAGAGAACAGTTACATAGGAAAATGGCTCAGCTTCCTGAAGTAGAGGGGGATTTATAATGGCCAACACACAGAGTAGGAATGTAAAAAAAAACCTCAGTGGAATCTTAGCTTTTAAAAATTTCAACAGCATTTTAATTGTAATAATACTAAAGGCATTTGTTGAAAATTCTGCCTAATTTCCCATATCATAGAATCATAGAATCATAGAATCACCAGGTTGGAAAGGACCTGCTGGATCATCGAATCCAACCATTCCTAACATTCCCTAAACCATGCCCCTAAGCACTTCATCAACCCATTCCTTAAACACCTCCAGGGAAGGTGACTCGACCACCTCCCGGGGCAGCCTTTTCCAGTGCCCAATGAGTCTTTCCATGAAAATTTTTTTTCTGATATCCAGCCTGAACCTCCCCTGGCGGAGCTTCAGGCCATTCCCCCTTGTCCTGTCCTCAGTCACTTGGGAGAAGAGGCCAGCTCCCTCCTCTCCACAACCTCCTTTCAGGTAGTTGCAGAGAGCAATAAGGTCTCCTCTCAGCCTCCTCTTCTCCAGGCTAAACAACCCCAGCTCTCTCAGCTGCTCCGCATAAGACTTGTTCTCCAGCCCCTTCACCAGCTTTGTTGCTCTACTCTGGACACACTCCAGAGCCTCAACATCCTTCTTGTGGTGAGGGGTCCAGAACTGAACACAGTACGGTCTCACCAGTGCCGAGTACAGAGGGAGAATAATCTTCCTGGACTTGCTGGTCACACCGTTTCTGATACAAGCCAAGATGCCATTGGCCTTCTTGGCCACCTGGGCACACTGCTGGCTCATGTTCAGTCGGCTGTCAACCATTACGCCCAGGTCCTTCTCCTCTGTGCAACTCTCCAGCCACTCTTCCCCCAGTCTGTAGCACTGCATAGGGTTGTTGTGCCCCAAGTGCAGGACCCGGCATTTGGCCTTGTTAAACCTCATGCCATTGGCCTCAGCCCAGCGGTCCAGCCTGTTCAGATCCCTTTGCAGAGCCTCCCTACCCTCCAGCAGATCCACACTTCCACCCAGCTTAGTGTCATCTGCAAACTTGCTGAGGGTGCACTCAATGCCTTCATCCAGGTCATTGATAAAGACATTGACCCTTGTATAACTGTTTGCCACTGTAGCAAATTATCAAGACATCATCAAATATAAGACTTCTCCATACCTCTGTCTCCAGCAGTTGTAATAAATCTACATATCCCTTCTGAACAGTAAGGGTATGCCAGCAGCGATGGCTACAGGATTGTTTTTATTCATCAGCGTTAAGAGTTTGGTGGAAAATATTCTGAATAATAATTAATTGATGATATGATGATTGTAGTTGTGCGAGTATTTTGCTTTCCCATGAGCTCTGTCTTTAACCTCATTCCAGCGTAGCATTAGCAGTGTCTGTCTTTTTCTATATTGTTCAAGTTCAGTCATTCTTTCCATTTCTAGAGGCACCGCAGAATTAATAATTGAACAATTCCATGTAAAGGAAAAGTGCCTTCTGCTATAATTAAACACTCCTTCTGTTCCACAAACATCATAATAAATCAATCCAACATGCCAAAATTTGTTCAAATTACTATAATTCTTGTATCTCAAACTCTGATAATGGTCCTTTAAATTCGCAGCTCATAAACAGGGGTTACATAAGAAATAATCTAAAGGACTGGTAAAGGGAGGGAAAAGATATTTTCTTTGTAAACTTAGTGACATATTGTAAACACAGTGTAAACATATTGTATTCCATCCCAAATGTCTAGAAAGAGCAAGGCAGCAACTGTATGTTAAACACTGAGCAAACCATGTGGCCTTTCTATATCAACTTTCCCTGGTATAAAATTTGGAATAATAATCCTGCTGCTTGTTGCAATTCCTACTTACCTTTAACTGTGCAAGGATCTAAAGCACGCCAGCACTTCTGCTGGTCTCCAGCTTAAAAAAATAATGAAGCAATGGGAAAAGGAATATTGTAGAAACTCTAGGTTGATCTTCATTATGTTTATAATTTTTCCTGTAGCCAGGGTGATCAGAAACTAACCCCTAACTAAAATGATATCCAAGATCCCTTCTCTATCAATTCTAGAACTAGGCCTTAAGAAGATAAACAGTAGTCCTAAGACTTGTGATAAAACCATCAATACTAGCACAGCACGGAAATGCAGCATATTAGGAACATTATGCAGTGAAGATGGAAAACCACAGTACAAGGGGTAAAAGTAATTGCATACACAGTAAAACAGTTGCTTCAGGAGTAAACATTTTTTGGGTCACAGGCATTCTTGTCTGTGCTGATTCATCCACACATCACATCATGTCTGATTCTTTTTTCCCAATTAAATAAAACGCAATCTCATTATCTGATTGTGTTTCTGGCAAGGACATTGTGTTTTCCTCTTGCGCTTGTTAAAAAGAGATGTAGCTTCTTAAACAGCTGGGCATCCAACAGAAATGATCTCATTCTTTGAATCTGTAGCGTCAAAACAAGACAGAAATAACCCTCGTGTGCAATGAATGTTTTTGACAACATGAAGGTCTCACACAGAAAATGGGACACAGAATTGTTTTAAAAATCTTTAACAAGTGTCTCTTGGAAGAAAGCTGAATCGAAAGGAATGATCAAGTGCACTTAGAATTTTCTCATGGCTGTATCATAAATAAAGTTATTGTTGCCAGGCAAACTTACACTCGCCAGAAGCTTCTGCTTTCCTCTTTGACTGCACGAGGAATTTCTCTGCAGGATGGAGTAAGTTTTTCCAGTAGACTGGGTAATCCCCGCTTTTCCTACCCATCAGTAAACCCATTCTTTATGTATGGTTTTCAGCTGCACTTTAGATCTGAAAACAGAACTCCTAACAGTTACTGAAACAAATTCCAAAATACTATGACTAGTGCTACAGGGAGAGCTATAAATCATCGTGCCAATAAAAGATTATGGTCTAAAAAATTATCTTCGTATTCCTAAGAAAATAGAATTTTAATATAAACCCTGAAGTATCAGGGTTTTCCAGGGCTCTCTGTTGCTCCTGAAGAAGCAACAGGAGCAGAGACCAGGCACGTGTGCAGCTTCCCATAAGGTCCTCAGCTCTTGATTCCTGCACACCACTGCTTAATATCAGAGCTTTAGGTTTCAGAATAAATAATATAGTTTGCTTCCCTCAGGAGTTCAGGGGAGAGGGTTAATTTGGTTTGGGTTTTTTTGTTTTTCTTTTTGCTGGCTCAGGCTCAGGAGTTTGAGTAAATTTTCTGGGTGAGCTAGAACAGACCTGGAACAGACTAAACCTCCGAGAAGGAGAGGAGCAGCTGTGAATGAAAGAAATGTTCCTGCTCAGAACAGGCTGTCTTTCTTACTTTTACTTGAAGAGTAGTTATACTTCCATACATGTGTTTGTGCACACTAGAATATAATTTCTTGTCGTAACAAACAGGATACTTCGGTCTCTGGGAAGAACTGCAAGGGGCTTTAGAGCAGCAGCGTGGGAAGAGCTATACCTGTCGTGCAGCAGCCACCAAGAAGAGCAGCCAGCCTAGCATCAAGCCAAACTACAGTCAATGGTCTTGGTTAATCTTGATCTAAGTCCTGGAACCCCTGCAGCAAAGGGCACTCAATGAACTCCTGTAATGGATCTGCCACAAAGGCAGATTACCCGACTTTCTGCCTCAAGCTCCCCCTTTTCCCAGTGTTCTCACAGTTACCCCAGTGGCTAAGTGTCTTTACTCTTTTTTGAGGGACAAGAGGGACTTTGGGGAGGCAGGAATTTCAAGGCTGGTAGCCGTGTGAAGACACTCACTGTCACGTGAGTCATGGGGAACCGCATCCAGCAAATTGTGTTTTCTGCATCCTGTGATCTCAAGTGTCAGGATACAGTGCTCCAGATCGACAACAAACGAGCTGCCCTGCGGGAGCATTTCAGGGCTGGGCTGGCTTGTGTGCTGCGGCCACAGGCTCAAGACGACTCAGATCTGAGTTCTATAAATATGTATCATTCATGTCCTCATTCATTTTGCAGTTTCCTCAAAGAGCTGACAAACGGTGGGTGTTGGTCTCTTCTGCCAAGTGACATTGATAGGACGAGAGGGCATGGCCTCAAGTTGCACCAGAGGAGGTTCAGCTTGGACATCAGGAAAAATTCCTTCACTGAAAGGGTTCTCAGGCGCTGGCAGTGGTTGAGCCCCATCCCTAGAGGTGTTTAAAAGATGAGTAGATGAAGTGGTTAGGGACATGGTTTAGTAGTGGACAGGTATGGTTGGACTTGATGATCTTGATGGAAGTTTTTTTCCAGCCTAGTGATTCTATGAAACTGCTTGAAGATAAAGCAGCTTTGCTCATAGGTACATGCTGATGTCATAAACAATAAGAGAAATAGTAAGAAACAAAAATCCTCAGATTTTTTAATTATTTTGCCCTAAATCAGGACAAAAATTAGCATTTTTTCCTAAAATGAGACTTTCTAAAAAATTTGAATACAAACATAAATATAATAGTTATAATAATGCATTGTAACAGAAGTGAAACACTTCCTTGCTTAACACACTAACCTTTTAAGAAGGGGAAAAAAACCCAATCTTCACTTGAATGTACATATATATTTTAATTTTCTACTGAAAATTATTATTTTTTTCTAATCTCACATTACTCCAGGGTAGACAGAGAGTATCGAAACAGAGAAATCTGTTTCAAACACCGTCACCCCACAACCACCACACTGGGCTCTTATTGGGTACCTTGCATTGCTATGGTCTACACCTGCACAAATAGATATTGCAATGACGAAAAGTTGAATGGCTTTCACCAGAGCAGGTCAAGGAGCTTCATGCTGTCACTCAAAACACTCTATTAGTAGAGAAACACCAAACCTTCTGCCACGAGAAAATGCATATGATTTGCATATTGCAAATTTTTATGGTTTTCCGCGAACCTGTTTGCCTTGGAAAATGCATGTTTTTTTCACATAGACTCTTCTGTCAGGAATTCTCTGAAGAATGAAATGTAAATGTGAGAAAACCTCAAGTGCTGTAGGAAGCCGCCTTAATTCCAGTCGATTATTCCACTTTTCTTACATATTTTCCTGAATTGTTCTTTCCCAGCACACACCCTGAGACACTACTTCGTACAACAGCTCTGTTCTGGTAACTGGCTTTATAGGCAGCTTCTCGCTGACTCCAAGCTCCCACAGCGACATCTTTGGTGGACTTCAAATCCCACCTGGACACAAAACTACCATGAACTCTACTATAGGTGAAGTTTACTGCAACGCAGGAAAATGTTTTTGCAAGCCAGCACCTGAACATATTCTTAGATTTCAGAGATGGAAAGGCCACACTCCTGCTCTTCTGACTACCCATCTATCAGAAGCAAAGTTTTCATAGTTTGTGAGAGTGCCTTTTGCTCAACAGTTTGGAATTCAAGCCTTCCTTGCAGAACTTTCAGGCCTGCTGCAATTTCTCTTAAATTTCAAGCTGTATCTGAACACGTCTGAGCTGATGCCCTTACCGCTGTCCTGGGCTCAAGATAAGAAGAAGGAAAGAGAAGTTTCTTGCTCAAGCAATTATGAAAAGGAATGGTTTTGGCTGCTTTCTCTATTGTATTTCCAAAGTAAATCTTCACATCTGTGAAGGCTGTGGATGTAGTCTTCTTGGACTTCAGTAAAGCCTTTGACACAGTTTCTCACAGCATTCTGCTTCAGAAACTGTCAGCCTCTGGCCTGGACAGGCGCACACTCTCCTGGGTTGAAAACTGGTTGGATGGCCGGGCCCAGAGAGTGGTGGTCAATGGAGTTAACTCCAGCTGGAGGCCAGTCACAAGTGGAGTTCCTCAGGGCTCAGTACTGGGTCCAGCTCTGTTCAATGTCTTTATCAATGACCTGGATGAAGGCATTGAGTGCACCCTCAGCAAGTTTGCAGATGACACTAAGCTGGGAGGAAGTGTCGACCTGCTGGAGGGTAGGGAGGCTCTGCAAAGGGATCTGAACAGGCTGAACTGCTGGGCCGAGACCAATGGGATGAGGTTTAACAAGACCAAATGCCGGGTCCTGCACTTGGGGCACAACAACCCTATGCAGCGCTACAGACTGGGGGTAGAATGGCTGGAGAGCTGCACAGAAGAGAAGGACCTGGGGGTGCTGGTTGACAGCCGACTGAACATGAGCCAGCAGTGTGCCCAGGTGGCCAAGAAGGCCAATGGCATCTTGGCTTGTATCAGAAATGGGGTCACCAGCAGGTCCAGGGAGGTTATTCTCCCTCTGTACTCGGCACTGGTGAGACCGCACCTCGAATACTGTGTTCAGTTCTGGGCCCCTCACCACAAGAAGGATGTTGAGGCTCTGGAGCGTGTCCAGAGAAGAGCAACAAAGCTGGTGAGGGGGCTGGAGAACAAGTCTTACGAGGAGCGGCTGAGAGAGCTGGGGTTGTTTAGCCTTGAGAAGAGGAGGCTGAGGGGAGACCTTATTACTCTCTACAACTACCTGAAAGGAGGTTGTGGAGAGGAGGGAGCTGGCCTCTTCTCCCAAGTGACAGGGGACAGGACAAGAGGGAATGGCCTGAAGCTCCGTCAGGGGAGGTTCAGGTTGGATATGAGAAAAAAATTCTTCACAGTAAGAGTCATTGGGTACTGGAACAGGCTGCCCAGGGAGGTGGTCGAGTCGCCTTCCCTGGAGGTGTTTAAGGAACGGGTGGATGAAGTACTTAGGGACATGGTTTAGGGAGTGTTAGGAACGGTTGGACTCGATGATCCAATGGGTCCTTTCCAGCCTTGTGATTCTGTGATTCTGTGATCTCGATTGTCTGTTCACGTGCACCCTGGCAGGTCTACCTGACTGACACCATCTGCTAGTCCTGTGCTCCGGGAAAGAAATGAGTCTCTTCAGTCTCTGTAGGGAACCATATGAAACCAAATGCTGACAAACTAGTTGCTCTCTCCAATATACTGCAAAGACTTAAACCAGTGATATTTATATCTTGAGTCACATTAAATTTAGGCTGTGAGCAAATGCCCAAATCTTTCTGCAAGTTGTTGCAAACGTTTGTTGACACTAAATATGTGACATGAGTATCCAGGATGTCTGTGAGGAAGAGGTGTTAAAAAACATTTCTGCAGACAACTGTTAATCATATATCCTTGGAAACTTGTGGGTGAAGTACGTTTGCCATCTTGACACAATCTGTAGATTTATTATCTCAAGGCCTGAACTTTAGGGGGGAAAAAATGTCTTTTTAAAAAACAATAATACATTCAATGTTTAATTTGTTTAAATAAACAGAATAAGAACTGGTTGGGGGGTGAAACTATGACTGTGAAAATTAGCTCACCCTTATAGGAGCCATTCTCTACACTTTGTCTTTGCATTGAGGATGCATCATGATGCCTGGGTTCTGAACTGATAAAGAAGGGTAAATCCCTAAGAAAAAAAAAAAAAGAGCATTATTTAATTGCACAAGAACTAACGAGATGGATTTCATGAAGCAACTTGCTGAGAAGCTTGAAAGGGTTTTTAATAAAATGGGTACTGCAGTTCCTGGGAGCTAAAAAAAAATTAACTAGTGCTTAAAGCTTGAAATGTTATATCTTATTCATAAAAAGTCTGGAGGGTGGTAACTTACAACAGCAGTTACTAATATTCCTACTTCCTTTGCTTTAAGGAGGAATATCTCCATAGCTGTGAAATCTGCAGCTTGGAAAATTCTTAAATTACATGCTATGTAGCTTTCTTGGCTGCTTTGTTCAAGCAAGATTTGGCTGACCCTGCCATAGTAGTGTCAGAAGCTGTTTCCTTCATAAAACACCTCTCTGATTAGGCTGTGGGCAGATATCTTGGCATTAAAGCTATTAGGCTGTGGTTGATTTCATTGAGTTTAGGAATACATTTTCCTTAAGCATTTTATTTCTTCTTTCAGACAGTAAAATTAGAATTGAACACATACTCATCTTTCTTTATTCAAGACCTATTGTGAAGTAACTCCCACACAACTCTTGTTGTTACTGTGATCTTTTTCCTGTTTGCAGGGGACAATAAACTGATGCTTCTCCAGCAGAAAAAGACCTTGAACCTTTTTCTGAAAAGATGGGTTCCTATTTGATGCTGTCAGATTAGCTGTCTCCAGTTCAAGGTAGGAGTCTTACGGGGGTGACTGGGGCTTTCCTGACTTTCCTGTTATTTTTTTTCTACTACTTCCAAGTGGTGGAACAGGTCCAACATCTTTCTGGAAGTTCTCTGGTGGTTTCCAGAAGTGTTAAGTCCCAATTAGACATCCAGTCCCACACACCACAGGTTTTCTGTTGCCCATAGGGCAAGACACAGACTTAATACCTTTCTGTCAGAAGATGTCTTTATCACTGCCCTGAACCAGGTACTAATTTATATCCTAGAAAGTGACTACACAACAGTAATTAATAGAGTGTCATCATATTTACCTTGAAATTATTGTGATATATATTACCTAGCAAGGGACAGGGCAAAGGGAATTCACATCTCCTACATCACACAGATGCAGTATCATTGTGCTGAGTGATTCCAAGATGAAACATTTAAGCACAATGCAATTTTGAAGGTCATTATCACGGTCCTCTACAATGGTAGTAGATACCACAGTCTTAAAAGAAGCACAAGCTACCAACACACACTAGGTTATCACTACTTAGCAGTTTGGTTAAGAGATTTCTGTGAAGACTGAAAGTGGTAACTACTCTCCAGTCATGATTAACTCCAATCCTGCGGACAGTAAAGGTCAAAACTGAAATAACTGGCAGTCTCAGAGACTGACTGCATGTTGCTGTGACCTAATTCTATCCAATTTACTACAGAGACTTCTTTATCACAACCAGCAAAATGGTTCAGTTACAGTGGGAAAAAAACCCGGTGATTTCTACAATTTCTCTCTTGTATAAGAGGAGAGAAAATAACAGCTCTGAGCTGACTACCATCACCACAGTGTACTTGTATCACCATGCAAATGCTACCCAGTAGCAGAAAACATTGCCTCATTCACCTTAAAGTGGTTGTGATAAGCTAATAAAGTATTTTATACTCTGTTAGATGATTGTCTGCTTATGTGTAAAGGAGATTTTGTCTTCAAGGTTTGTAGGATACATGTGCACACTTCAAATAATCCCTGCTCACTGAGCAAACCCAAAGCTGCCTCTAAACACACACTATTGCAGCCAGATTGCAAGCATTGGCCTCTGGGCAAAAACGGAGGCGACAACTGGTTTGTGTAAGGAATTGAATTGGTCTTGAGCCTTCAGTTAAGCTTTCCTCTGCAAATTGTGGAAGGAAAGCCTGATTAGCCTTTCTTCTCTTTTTACCTATTATTACTTAACACTATACCTGTGCTTCCACTGCCATGCACCTTTTCCCTTGGATCTCAGTTTACCACTGAAAGAAACAGCTAAACAGACAGTACCCATGAGGCAGGGATCATCTGCCGTCTCCTTCACTTTCGTGACACTTGGGTGCAGCTAATAGGGAACCGTAGGACGGTCAAATAAAAGAACAAACATGATATTTTAAAGACCAGCACTGAAGATGCTATATCATAGCATGCAAATATAAAGGCTTACTTTGAAAGCGGCTGGGTTTGCAGCCCCAACTGCCTATCGATGTTTGCAAAGAGCTATTGTTTTCAATGTGTGAGCTTTACTGCCGAAATGATGCCACATACATGTTCCTCTCCCATGAAGAAATGCACAATCGCCTTGCTGGCTGCAAAACTGTGGAGAAGAGTCACTACTAATGAGGCTTTGATTTTTTTGCTTTTCTGTGAAAACAGTCAGCAGATCTTTTTCCTTCACAGGCACGTAAGAAAGGACAAGGGAAGACGCTGACTTCCAGGCTCTGCAAATGCTAACAGAATATATATATATATAGTTCAGTGACAGGTAGTTTATTTATTGTTATTCTGTTTTGAAATCACCATATTAATTTCCCACCATTGTGTGAGGATTAGATACTATGTGTTCAAGTGGTCTTAAGTGTAGAAATAAGCTGCCTTCAGAGGTCAATTAAAGTGAAAATGCTGATCATCTTGCTATATGAGAACCCATTAATACAGCAAAGGTGGGACGCAGTTGGGAGGGATGAATTTTAGAAGACATTTAGTTGAAACTACTAGAAGATAGGTACAAAACCTAATTGAAGAAGAGTATGCTGGGGGTAATGATTCATGTAAAAGTTGAAGGATTGATCAAGCAAATTCTTCCATCAAGCTTGGGGCTACAGGAAGCTGTCTCAGGTCCAGTTTCATTCCACATTTCATTTGCAACCCGGATGATGCACTAAAGAACATTTAAATTAAATTTGCAGGAAACATGAAACTGCAAGGAACTGAAGGGACACTGGCTGACAGGAGTAGAATTCAAAGGGATTTTGACATATTGGAAAAATATTCAGAAGAAAATATGAGAGAGAATTCAGAGGAAGTGATACAGAGCTGTATGCTTGGGCCATGTTTCCACGATTGTAGGTGTGAGATCTGTGCATTGCTTATCACCTACCATTTCCACTGAGCTCAGTAACAGTTATGATGTTTTATGTCACCATTTGTAACCTATTACTGCATAAGCAACACATCGCTTTCACCTCTACCTCAAACAGCAGCAGAAGCAACAGCAGCAGGCAGGATATCTACCTGGAAGTGGTCAGAGAGCTGTGTGAAGAGGCATGGACCCATTCAAAGTACATCACATATGTCAAGGTGAGAATGTGCAGAAAGGGACAGTGCAGCTGTATGGCAGTCAATGGTACTAAACATGGACTGCTGCAGTCCTGCCATCCGAAGGATTTCTCAACTACATTCTCATCCTTTTTGCTGGCACTGCTTCTAATGCAACCACATGCTGAGACAGTTCAGGGGGCTGACAGCTGGCTCCACCAATAAAGTGATTATTTCTTACCCAGAGCAGCTCCCAGAGCCAGCTCACCGTGTAATTGTATGAGCTTGCACAACAGGAGGGATAGGAACATGCAGCTGAGGTTGAAGGGGACAGCAGGACTACAGCAGCCCAGATGCAACCAGCTTCAAGTACCATAGCAATGTAAAAAGAAAGAGAATTCTCTATGAAGAATCCACTCTAGCCCCAAAGATAAATGGACTCGTGCATAAAGCTGGGGAGGGACTTTTTACAAAGGCATGTAGACATAGGACAAGGGGAAATGGCTACAAATTGGAGAGGTGCAGATTTAGACTAGACATAAGGAGGGACTTCTTCACAATGAGGGTGGTGACGAACTGGAGCATGTTGCCCAGGGAAGCTGTGGCTGCCCCATCCCTGGAGGTGTTCAAGGCCAGGTTGAATGGGGCCTTGGGCAGCCTGATCTAGTAAGACATGTCCCTGCCCGTACCAGGGGGGGTGGGATTAGATGATCTATTAGGTCTCTTCCAACACAAACCATTCTGTGGTTCTATGATTTTATGACTCACACTCCACCACCATCTTTTCCTATGAGAAAAGAGATGTCTCATGGCTACAAGATGACTTCCAAACATGTGGAGATTGGCTGTAGAAGGTATGCTTGACCACCTGAAGGTTAATGGAGTGGCCATTAGAAGGAAGTCAGATTTCAGACTAACCTTAACAGGATTCTGCCTCTCTGTTGTCCCCTGCATAGTATTTGCAGGAGCAAAGAGGAGCAGATGGCAGAAGGCAGAGAATGAGAAGCCCAAATGGAGCCACGGTCACCACCTGTGCCTGCCACAGCTTGTTCACTCACCCGAGATAAATGGGAGGGCCAAATTGTGCAGAATGCCCTGACAGACTATTTTATGCAAAATCTCTGACTGCTGCTTGCTGTGCTGCGAAATTATGCATATGCTGGAGTGAAAGCAATAAAAACCTGTTTTCTGCAAATCTTGCTCCCAGTCTTTTTTTAATGGAACCTGCCCTGCTTTGCATCCCAGACCCCAAGCCTACACCAGACCTGGCAGAGAGCAGGCAAAGCCTATATCCTAGAGGCTGTTATTTCATTGCCAACGCTGTTTTAAAAGTCCTCCGAATTATTATTGCAACTTTTCTGCTTGGCCAAAGAAAAGTGCGAACACAACCCGTATCTGTTAAAGTGTAACAGGTTTGTGTTAAAATGCAACAAAAGGTTGAGCTACACAAAGACAAGGGCAGTTGTGAAAGACAGAGGGTGTAAGGGGAACAGCAATGGTTTCAATTCCAGACGTACATCATGTGTGCTGCTGCTCCCATCCCATCTAGTGACCCTCACAATCTGCTGTTCTTCAATACAAGGTGTTTTTCAGCACTAGAGGGAATCTTATTTTTCTAGGGAAATATCAACAGCTGTGTTTAGCACCTCCCATATGAGAGCAGGCTGAGAGAGCTGAGGTTGTTCAGCCTGCAGAGGAGAAGGCTCAGAGGACACCTTATGGTGACCTTCCAGTACCTGAAGGGGCTACAAGAAAGCTGGGAAGGGGCTGTTTAAAAAGGCCTGTAGAGATGGGATAAGGGGCAATGGTTATAAACTGGAGAGGGGCAGATCTAGACTAGACCTAAGGAGGAATTTCTTCACAATGAGACTGGTGAGGCACTGGCACAGATTTCCCAGAGAAGCGGTGGCTGCCCCATCCCTGGAGGTGTTCAAGGCCAGATTGGATGAGGCCTTGGGCAGCCTGATCCAGTGGGAAGTGTCCCTGCCCATGGCAGGGGGGTTGGAACTAGATAATCTTTAAGGTCTCTTCCAACCCTAACTCTTCTATGGTTCTATGATTCTATGATATTTAGAGCACAAATGCTGAGGGTGGCCAGCACAGAGAAGGCTGCAGGTGTGCAGAATGTAGTAGATAATACAGTGCTCTCTGGGCCACAGGCATTCTCCATCATCTGCTTTGAATTCAACAAAAGCATAGAAGATATGAGCACCTGGACAGAATCCATAAGGAAGTAATAAGAGCAACTGGAGGTGTAGAGACACACGGAAAAATCAGAAGAACATGGGCTATATTATTCTGTGGAGGAATGACTGAAGAAAGCCTTATAGTCATCGAATGATAGAATAGTTTATGTTGGAAGGGACCTGTAAGATCATCCCATTCCAACCCCTCTGCCATGGGCAGGGACACGTCCCACTGGATCAGGTTGCTCAAAGCCCCATCCAACCTGGCCTTGAACACCTCCAGGGTTGGGGCAGCCATCACTTCTCTGGGCAACCTGGGTCAGGGCCTCACCACTCCCACAGGAAAACATTTCTTCCTAAGATCTCATCTCCATCTCCCATCTTTCGGCTTAAAACCGTTCCTCTCGTTCTATGCCTGCACTCCCTGATCAAAAGCCCCTCCCCAGCTTTCCTGAAAGTTTTCAAAACTTTCTAACAGTGAGGAGTAGAGCACTGAAAGACTTTGTTTGCAGTGACTGCCGTCTCCTCGACCCCAAGCCCTAAGGAGCTCCTCAAACCAGCCCCCATGAGGAACATGGTAGTATGATCTTGGGAGGATATGATTTTGGGATGATACAGCTTTGACTGTGCTACCTCTGCCTACTTTTTTATGATTTTATCATTTATACACATTGTTGCATTTGCATCCTGGAGCAGACAAACCAATAAAGAGATTTTGTAGATATGGATTACAGGGATTTAGTTAAGAATATTGCTGTAATCAGAGTCCCTTCTTATTGCACTGAAAGGATTCTTGCTCAGAAATCAGAGGCCCAGACAACTCTGCAAGCCATACCACCAATGCCATTGCTCTTCAGCCTTCAAGTTATTACCGAATTACTCTTTTAATTACCTTTACTGTAATTTGTTTGATATAATTTTACTCACATAAAAAATAATTACTCTTATTTACTGAAACCAGAAGGATTTTATAACTTGTATTTGTATAAATAGAATATGTTGCCAATTATTTAGGCACTATTCTGTGGATTTAATACTACTAGAGCACATTAAGTTCTTCATCAGCTTTTCATAAGTCCTTCAGTATATTGCACTAACAAGTACCCTCTGGGAAATGCTACTGGAGGCACCCCCTGCCTTTTAAGATAACATCAGAGTGGTTCCAGTAATTATTCTGTCAGTCAAACCCATATTACTGAGCTACCTTCACAGCCTGATTTGACTGGGTAAAGTAACGATAACAATGAAACAAGATCAGCACAGGAACTGTTTCAACAATCCCCGACTCCTCACTTAAATCCCTCTACGGAAATGTATATTTTCATAGAACCATAGGACAGTTTGGGTTGGAAGGGACCTTAAAGATCATCTAATTCCAATTCCCTTGCAGTGAACACGGACACCTCCCATTACAGAATCACAGAATCACAAGGTTGGAAAGGACCCATTGGATCATCAAGTCCAACCATTCCTAACACTCCCTAAACCATGTCCCTAAGCACTTCATCCACCCGTTCCTTAAACACGTCCAGGGAAGGCGACTCGACCACCTCCCTGGGCAGCCTGTTCCAGTACCCAATGACTCTTACTGTGAAGAATTTTTTTCTGATATCCAACCTGAACCTCCCCTGACGGAGCTTCAGGCCATTCCCTTTAGTCCTGTCCCCTGTCACTTGGGAGAAGAGGCCAGCTCCCTCCTCTCCACAACCTCCTTTCAGGTAGTTGTAGAGAGTAATAAGGTCTCCCCTCAGCCTCCTCTTCTCCAGGCTAAACAACCCCAGCTCTCTCAGCCGCTACTCATAAAACTTGTTCTCCAGCCCCCTCACCAGCTTCGTTGCTCTTCTCTGGACATGCTCCAGAGCCTCAACATCCTTCTTGTGGTGAGGGGCCCAGAACTGAACACAGTACTCAAGGTGCGGTCTCACCAGTGCTGAGTACAGAGGGAGAATAACCTCCCTGGACCTGCTGGTGACCCCATTTCTGATACAAGCCAAGATGCCGTTGGCCTTCTTGGCCACCTGGGCACACTGCTGGCTCATGTTCAGTCGGCTGTCAACCAGCACCCCCACTGCCTAAAGCCCCATCCAACCTGACCTTGAACACCTCCATGGATGGGGCAGCCATAACTTCCCTGGGCAACCTGTTCCAGTGCCTCACCACCCTTGTAGTGAAGAATTTCCTCCTTATGTCTAGGCTAAAACTGCCCCTCTCCAGTTTATATCCATTTCCATTAGTCCTATCACTACAAGCCTTTTTGAACAGCCCCTCCCCAGCTTTCTTGTAGCCCCTTCAGGTACTGGAAGGTCGCTATAAAGTCTCCTCAGAGCCTTCTCTTTTCCAGGCTGAACAACCCCAACTGTCTCAGCCTGTTCTCACATGGGAGGTGCTACAGCCCTCTGATCATCTTTGTAGCCTTCTCTGGACCCGTTCCAACAGTTCCATATTCTTCTTATGTTGCAGATTCCTGAACTGGACATAGTAGTCCAGATGAGGTCTCACAAGAGAGGAATAGAGGGGCAGAATCACCTCTCTTGCCCTGCTGGCCACGCTTCTTTGGATGCAGCCCAGGATACAGTTGGCCTTCTGGGCTGTGAGCACACATTGCCGGCTCATGTCAAGCTTCTCACCAATCAGCACCTAAAGTCCTTCTCCGCTAAGCTTCTCTGCTAAGCTTCTCCTCTTTTTGCTGGTCCTTTAGCAAATATCTGGTCCTTTTACTGGTGCTCTATGTACCTGTGGGTGTAATACACAGTGCTACAAGGAGAAGGAAACCCAGAGGTGGTCCAAGTAGCCTCCAAAAGAACCAACCAAAATGTTGTTTAGTGCTTTCCTGTTGCTTATTCTCCAGTGTTGAATGACAATGTAGAATACAAGTTATGATCATTCGATTACAAATTTTGTGGCACTGAGATGAATCCTGGGAGAACAGACATCTTGACACACTGGAGGTTTATTCTGGATCTTATTGATGTCCCGCTTCCTAATATATACTCTTATTGCCTTTTGATGCCAAAGGTTAGTCAGTTTTCTGGGGTCTGAGTGGGTTGTTCCAGGGAAAAGGGAGAGCTGATGTTGGGGCAATTACTGTGTTTCTTTCCTTTATTTACAAATAAGTTCTCTTTCTCTAAATAAAAGAAAAATCAGAATAATAGCACATAATTCTGCAGCTCCCATAGCCAAATCTCTCCTACCCAAAACCTGATTAAATGTCTCTTTTTTTTTCTCAGCTTTCTCTCAGGTCACAGTACGCGACTTCCGTGGGTGTGCCCTATTCCACGTTTATTTATCAAAGAGATATTTCTGCCTCCTTTTGTAAATACAAGCAAAAAAAGAACAAAGCAATACCCAACAAATTCGTCTACTGATATATGCTTTCTTTTGGGTGGAGCCTACTGCTTTTCAGCTGTTTTTTTTCCTGTTAAAGTGTTCAGTGACTTCTTAGCATTAATCTTAAAGAAGGAATCCTATATGCTTTATACATAACAATATACTTACTCTTGCTGAATGTGCTGATAAATCTTGATTTCTTTTACTGGAGTACAGGACTTTGGGCCAAGTGAAGAAGAATATCATAAAGCAATCCTTTCATTTCTCATCTGAATTTTGCAGAGGTTTCAAACACGCTTAAATTAGCTTTGTAGAGTGTACTTCCCTTGGTCTTTGTCTTCTCTTTGTTTCTTTATTCTATTTTAGCCTCTCCAGCAGCAAATAATAAATAATCATTTCCTTTCTGTTAAAATCTACCATTGTATTATGTTTATTCCAATGCACGTTTACTATTGTTTCAGCTGAAAATCCCCATCACCACCAGCCTGAGGAAGCTTAATTCAGAAGTTGTTAGTGCAGGCTAGCGATTAAGAATTTAACTCCCAGAAATTAGGAAAATGAAAGCAAACACGGCTGCAGCTCAGCTATGTAGTATACACAATCCTACACGAAGTGAAAGTAGAAGTACTTACTTATATTACACATTGCATACAGACTCAAAATACTCATAATGTAATAGCATTTTTGATAAGCATATAACAGAAAGAGCAAATGGAAGTGTATTTACTATTGACACTGAGTCAGTAAATCTGATTCAGCTGGAGGTTGATTTCCAGTTTGCAGACTTCGGTGGAAAAAAAGGCTAAATGCATCTTTTTCCATCAGAAAACTCAGGAAGAACAGGCAAGGATTTTTGAGATCTTAAAAGAATTAATGTGTCCTGCCTATTCAAAAGACAGAAGAATTATAGGATCACAGAATAGTTTGGGTTAGAAGGGACCTTAAAGATCATCTAGTTCCAACCCCCCTGCCATGGGCAGGTACACCTCCCACTAGATCAGGCTGCCCAAGGCCAAATCCAACCTGGCCTTGAACACCTCAAGGAATGGGGCAGCCACAGCTTCCCTGGGCAACCTGTTCCAGTGCCTCAACAACCTCATAGAGAAGAAAATCCTCGTTAAGTCTAGCCTAAATCTGCTCCTCTCCATTTTATATCCGTTGTCCCTTGTCCTATCACTCTATGTCCTTGTACAAAGTCCCTCCCCAGCTTTCTTATAGCCCTTTCAGGTACAAGAAGACCTCTATAAGGTTTCCTCGCAGCCTTCTCTTCTTCAGGTTGAACAAGCCCAACTCTCTCAGCCTATTCTATGGGAGGTGCTCCAGCCCTCGGATCATCCTTGTAGCCCTGCTTTGGACTCATTTCAACAGTTCCATATCCTTCTTATGTTGAGGATTCCAGAACTGGACACAATATTCCAGGTGAGGTCTCATGAGAGAGGAATAGAGAGGCAGAATCGCCTCCCTCGACAGCTGGCCAATTCTTAGTATTCATTGAGCAGAGTTGTTCTTTCCTTTTCTCAGCCTGAAAATAAAAGTGCATTGAGAGATTTTATACTAGAATGACTGAGGCATGCAATGTCTTGGCTAGTGGGTGACAAGAGCAGCTTGAAAATAAGCTTCCAGCCAGATATTTAGCCTTGCTATAGTCCATCTTTAATATGCTACTCATGCAGGTATCCAACCATCAATGTAGTTTTACAATTGTCTCCCCAGCAGTAAGTACATTTTCTTCCTTTGAAACAACACACTTTGCTGCAGGTACACGTCTCATCTGATAAGCTTTAAATCACCCTGGGACCTACTTAACAAGACAGACCCTAACACATAGTCTTTCTTTAAACCTTTGCTGGCAAGTTCCTCATGAGACTTACAGCAAATTCACTGAAAGGAAAAAAATAGGTCATTCCACTGTACCTTGCCACTGATACCTTCCACTCTCGTGCTTCAGATGCAAACACCGTGTTTTGCCCCTCCATTACATTTTAGCTATTTTCCTTTTATAAAGTGAGTCCAAAGCATCCCCAAATCAAAGTTCTCCAACTGTTCTGAGGATAGGTTTTTAAAACTTCTTGGCATAAATAAAAGATTGATTATAAAAAGACATAATTAAAGGACTGCCGTATTAGGTCACTGAACTGCTCACACAGCGCCTGTTGTACAATGCCAACTAGTAAAAGTGAGCTACCTGTAACACACCTTGACAACGGCAACAGTAATGACAATGATGCTTAGCCACCTCACAGTTGTTTAGAGTTTTCCACAAAACCAGCACTTTTCATGCAAATAGGAAGTCAGAACCTGCTAATAATAGTTAATGGAAATGACACACTGTTTTGCAACAAACATACATTACGTTAATGCACAAAGTCTAACCACTCTTTTGGACTAGATAATTATCCCCACCGTACTTCTGGAAAGGCAGAGTTGTACAAAGCAGGACTGCAGTAGCAGGTAAATAGCAGCACAACTGAGACCTCAGTGCTTGTGGGTACATTTATTATTGCTGTAAAACAACAATAATTTGTGGTAACATGAGACAGAACCTTTCTTCTGCAAACTCCTATAACGTTGCTTTCATTCTCGTTCCCAGAGTTTTCCAGACAGCGATTGTGGTCTATAGCTGAGCTGAGCTAGCATCACACAGCACCAGGGAAAAACAAAGGATTGTAGCGATAATGCACAAAGGCTGTCAAAGGGAACTTAGAAAGAGGATAGAAAGAGGTTAAGCACCAGCAAGAGGTCACTTTATCTAAACAGAAGTGGAAAGCATTGAGTTTAGTCAGCTGATTATTTATCTCATATTAAATTTTGCTTGAACATTTGGCTGTAGGATACAAAAATGCTAATGTGACTCTGTGGATGTTCTTGAAAGCATAATAAATTTGTAGAGTAGATAGATAACCTCATAGAAATAAATACTTTGGACCATGCTAAAATGGCACTCATGACAATACCACTTAGACATTAGAGATATTACAATAATTGGTTTCGTGTAAAACAGATAGCTAGAGACATTGGATTAGTTCCCAGGAGTGTGCTAGAATACATCATTGAAGATGGGTTCTTTAATTGAATGCATATAGGAATAGATATAACAGCTTGAGCCATACACAGTACGTCACAAACCTTAACCATTACGGCTACATTTCATTTTGCACACTATCCTGTCCCTATAAAATAGCTTGTTTGAAATCTAAAGGATTAGACTTCAATCTTTTCGCTTAAGAGGAGTTTTACATTCTTTGAGGAAGGAAGCACATCATCCTGCTTTTTACTAAAAAGAACACAGTACAGTCCTGAAGCAGCATAAATTATAAATCTTTCTCTTACACATTTATAAAGAATCCATCAGTATGATACATATTTAACACACATGCAATTTAAATTTCATTATGTATGTATGTGAACATTAACTCCATTTTCTGGGTTTCTGTAAATTGTTGTGTATGACTGGTTTAAAAATAAGGGCTAATTATTTTTATTTTCATTTTCCATTCTTTTTGAGTGCATTTATAGAAGCTGAAAAACTGTTTGAAGCTATGTTTCTCCTTTTCCTACTTGGGTATAGTGGCATCTCTCCATTTGTTTTCAAAGGAGGTGCTAGTATCAAGACTGTGGTTTTGATTAAGTGCAGGAAATGAAGTCTTTTCATTGGTGGTGTATACCTACACTGTTCTGATTTTCAAATTGTACTTGAGAAAAAGTAAATACAGAGCTATTCGAGCTAGAAGGATCACGAACCACTGTGATCAAATAATCAGACATCCTGCATTAAAGAACTTCCTCAATTATTTTTTTTCCCCAAAGAGATAGCTATCAGAAAGCAAATCACCTCTCCCTTTGGCCAAAACTAACTCTGCACTGTAATGGCTCTATTATGAAACTTATCATTAGACAATAGTTCTGGAAATAAAATGCTGTGTTGTCTGTTAGTATAAAGATAATGAAAATATGTGAATGGAAATCAAGTGACTTCCTTGGAATGTTATATTAAATCTCTTGATTGACCCTCATAGATAGCTTTTGAATGACTGCAGGCATTCTTTTCTCTTGGTTAGAGGTGAAACAATGCAGTATTTACTCAACAAGTATTCCAACACTTAAAAAATACTTCAGGAAAAGTCTGAGCTGCTTTCAGAATGGCAAGTGTGCTTTGAAGCATATACTGGAATTCGTTTGAAGTTTTTGTAGAATCTATTATTTTCTTACAGAACAAAATTAGATTGTAAAGCCGTAAATGCCAAATTAGATGCTTGCAGTTTGCACCAGATCAGCCTCACTTCAGAGGTGTTCAGGAAGCACGTGCTTCATTCACAACTGTGGGAAGTGGGGGGGGCTGTTTTTCTGAAATGAATTTCAGGCTGTGTTAACTTGTTTATAGATACTGATAACCAAAACCAAAATGAATCACACAGAAATGATGATCAAATCTGGCTTTTTTAACTCGAGAAGATAATTTAATTCAGAAGAGTGCCGCTGCTCACCTGTGTAACAAAGCAAGAAAGATTTAGATATGGTTCTATAAGTTTAATATAAATACTGTTCGAGTACTTTTAATTTAGGCTAGGAAAAGTTAACAGTCAATTAATAAACCGAGCTCAAAGCACCTGAATCTCCTGGGCAGTCCCCGTGTTGATCCCATGAGGGAGAGAATTGCATCAGCTCTCAATCTGGTGAAGATACTTTCCATGACACATCGTTCATGCACAGAACAATTGTGAGCCAAATTCTGATGCTCAGCTTACTCTAACCCGTACGGACAATCTAGTTTTGTGGAAGCAGGTTTACTTCATGTACCACTAGTTGGGATGTGGTACTCCGCTAACGCAGCGGAGTTAAGGAGCTGCCGTAGGCTCCTTACCTGTATCACAGGCACTACTGCCTTTGAATCCTAATGTCAAGTCAGTTGCTAATATTTATTTTTTTTATTTCCATAATACGATACTGCAAATGTTAAAGTTAACACAAATGAAGGATTTTTTTTTCAAATATTATTTTTAATCTTAGTTAAACTTAGTAGCTACTGCACACCAAGCAACACGCTGGCATGTGATTTGTTCGATGATAATATGCTTGTAGCTTTTTGAGCCAAGGCATGAAAATTTCATTTCTTACAGCACGGAGTATTACATCTCCTTGGATTCTAAGTATGAGTATTTTCTTGATGGACTATTTAAACCATCTTTTGAGGCAGCAATCTCCTTTTAGTTATTTTAACACACATCATGATTATGCCCCTTTTTCTTTCTATCTAGGCTTTAACAATGGATTGTTTTCTCTTTTTCCTCTGGGTACTGACAATGCATTCTTCTACCCATTAAGAACTGTGTGCTCATTACCACTTTTTGCTACCTTTTAGTCATTAGATAGTGACACCAAAAGAAAGACTGGCAGATACCTTAAGAGAATTAGTGCAACTCTGCTCAAATACAAATAAAGCTGATGTAAAAGGACTGAACTTTGTGGCATCCACAAGTCTGTACATTTCTACCGAAGTTCGTCACTGTCTGCCACTAATCCTACAAAGGCTGGTAGGGATCAGCTGCTGATAACACCAGTGAAAGAGGGTCTTTGTTATAACACTCTTGTTTTTTGTACATATTGAAGACCTCGTAAGACTTATTCAAATTGTCTGCTACTTACCAGATATTAAGGGTGTATATAATTCAGTGCTACGGACAAACCTGTGTTTTTCTCTTTGGGTTTTTTTTTCCTGTTATTTCTATAAATCGCAAGTGTTTTTATTTACAATTCATGCTTATGATTTAATTCTCTATCCACAATAAATGCCTCATAAATAAACATATTATTTTTTTGGTCTCATCTTCAGTGGTAAAATAATGATTGAATTGATAAAGTTCAAAGCTAGAATGTCTTGCCTGTAGTGGATTCCTTATTACCATTATAAATGTTATCTTCAAAGAGTTAAAGTTAGTTAGTTATCCCAATCCTCCCTGCTTAATGAAATTATTTTGTTTCCTTAAACTGTGTTTAATAAGTAATAAGGGAGACTGGGAAATTAATACATATCTTGCTGTATTGATTTAGTTTTAGTTGATTCTGTTTTCTCTCTGAAGTCTTTAAGCCTTCAGGTCCTATCTAATCTATTCGTTTCTGACATACACATCTTTCTATTCCCTAAGCATCTCCGCTGTTCATGAAACGGCCTCAGAGATGAGTTAAATCCTTATGTTTTGCTTTTCAGCTGTTTACCATTTCCCACATAATTTTGTTATCTTCTTCAAAATGTTATAATTGTCGTCTAAGAAACTCCATCATCGTACCAAGCCTAAAGTAACAGTGAACATTATTATCCAACTACAGTCCCTGCATCCATTGCCCTGCAGCTGCAGGAACATTGCCAGACCCTCTCCTGTGTTCTAAATATGCCTGGAAGGAATTCCATACTTTGGACTGCATTTTAAAATGGATAGATACTAGTGTTGGAGGGTGACGACTTGTACTAAGTTGTACACAAATAGGTAAGATGCAAGCCAAGTAAAGACTGTAGTGCTATGGTAAGTGCAATGAGAGCAGTTTATGCCTAATTATTTAGACAACAGCATAGGAAATACAATGGAATGCTTAAAACCCACAAAATGCTAAATTCAAAACTACAGGGGGCCACTGTGATTGAAGCTCTGCTATCTAGTAAAGTGAGGGGCCAGCCACAGCATTAATTAACATATTTAGGATGAGTCCAGTAGTTTGGGAGAGATCTCTATTTGAAACCAGGCACCTAAACATGATGCTGAGAGGGAGAGAATGAAGGACCAATCTCTTCTGAGATATCAGACCCGCCCTTTAATCAGCATCAGACATAAAGAGACAGGTCAGCATAACAGCAGTTAAACTGAACTACATGAGAACAGGGACAGCATTGACCAATGCACTTTTTGTTTAGTTTTTCACAAAGAAAATTAAAAATATCTTCTTAGATGAATATCATTTTTAAACTGGAATCAGAATATTTCACTTTCAGAAGCTAAATACCAAGAAAGAGAGATCAGACTCATAGAACTGATGCAGAAGACACAGCTGTTTTCAAAGGCCAATGAACACAACATTCTTACAGTCATTCTCAAACTTATCTGTCTTAAGGGATTTTAAAACATCGAGTACATTTTGTAGTGTTTATTAGTGTACAGTAGTACACTAATAGATAGGTTGAGACAGGCTGAGAGAGTTGGGTGACAGGCTGAGAAAGTTGGGGTTCTTCAGCTTGGAGAACAGAAGGCTCAAAGGAGAAATTATAGTGACCTTCCAGTCCCTGAAGGGGCTACAAGAAAGCTGGGGAGGAGCTGTTTACAAAGGCTTGTAGTGATAGGATGAGGGGCAATGGGTATAAACCACCTCTCCAGGAAGCCTGTTCAGTGTTTGACCACCCTCTCAGTAAATAAATGCTGCCTAACATCCAGTCTAAACTTCCCACAGTGCAGCTTTGAAGCATTCCCACGCATCCTATCACTGGATGCCAGGGAGAAGATCTCAGCACCTGCATGTCTACATCCCCTCCTCAGGAAGATGTAGAGAGCAATGAGGTCACCCCTCAGCGTCCTTTTCTCCAAAGTAGACAAGCCCAAAGTTCTCAGCCGCTCCTCATAAGACATGCTTTCCCGCCTGTTCACCAGTTTTGTTGCCCTCTTCCATGGATGTGAATAATGACAGAGAAGAAATTTTATAGCCAAAACCTCTAAATTTTTCTTAGGGATCTCGCCAATGTGCTCAGACTATTATGAAGGAGATTTTACATAGTTTTCACCAATTTGTAAAAAACACTAGGACAGCTGCAGGTGAAAGCATTTGTAGGAGGGGTCCAGAGCAAGAAGAACTCAGTGCAGAGCTCATCCTTTTATAGTTAGCGAGGAAATATGGTCTTATCTAGGCAACAAAAAAGAACGGAAAGCCCTAATTCTCACTTTTGAATCTCGTTGCCATCTATATTTTTTTTCTTATACTGAAATGTAGAATAGTATGAGGTGACTTAGTGGTTTACAAACATCAGTCCAAGAGTTACCTACTGGAGAAAGGGGAACTGCAAGTGAAGACTGGGAGTGAAAAAAATTAGGATTAGATTGTCCTTGTGGATTAGTGCTGTCTGCACTGTTGCCAATATGGTCCTCTCTCTGTGCTTCTGAGCTGTCCTAGCAAGGAGATGCTTTACCAGGCTTCACAGTGTCAGAATGGCGATGACATCTGGTTTGTTATACCTTCTCCACAGAATCCTTCCTGCCTGAGAGCCTCCTGAGGCGTGCATTGCCCCAAGTTGTACAGATTCTGTAGGCTCCTACCTTTCCATACTGCCTAAGGCCCATCATGTCACCAAGCAGTTGTCCTGAAAAGTAAACTAACATTTCCTAATGCTTTTCCATAGATTCCAGATCATCACTGCAGGCAAGTAACCAGTGCATCAAAGGAAACCTACTGAAAGGCATCCAAGGCAGCTAGTACATCACTGCCAGATATTCCCATTCAAGGCAGGTGATCTGGCATAAGTTTGAATAGGTGAGTTGAGAACTTCACCATACAAGGATGGAAGACTTCAGGCTAAAAGACTTGTTTTTATTTCTAAATTTATCCTCCACTTCAAAAGTCATCATATTTTATTTAACAGACATTAATGAAGCACATGATCACGTATGTTTCTGTCTTGACTGGAACTTTGACTCTGTGTACTTTGTTTTGAGCCAACTTCATTGCAATAGGGAAACTGAATTTCTATGTTCATTTTCCATACTAAAGTCAGGTGAACTTTAGCTTACAGTCTTCCCTTTTACAACAGTCTTTCCTTTTCTGTCCTGCTTAGGCCTGAACCAGATGAAATTGCATTTAATTTCTCAGGGTTTCATAGTAGTTTAACTTTCCTTTTTGAAGAGAGATCACTTTCTAGTTTCCAAATTCCAGTGGGGCAATGGAGCATTGTTGTTCTCTGAACTGACTTTCAGGAGTCTCTCCTTGACAGCAAATTCATGAGAGAAATAAACGTGCTTTGTGTTTGACAACAGTACAGGCTTTTTTTCCTCTTTCTAAAAATTACTGAATCCCAGAACGTTCCACCGGTCTTTTCACTATGTGCCCATGGGAACCAATGTCTCTTCATTCCTAAACACGATTCAGTTGTCTCGCACTTAAGTCCTGTCACCTAAAACTTTGCTGATTCTGGGACCAAGTTGTAATTCTGCAATTCCCTAGAAAAGAAGTCACCTCATCCCAAGTTAACATCAGAGATGATACAACAGAGCACATTGTACTGAATATCATCTGGTGAGTGCACAAGTGGCCCCTAGACTGCTGACCCTGAGGATTTGCATTGGTCATCTAGAGATGGAGGATGCGAGTAAGATCAACTTTCTGCTCTACAGAAGATCAGTCTGTCTTCATTGTGTTATCTTCTTTGGGCATAGCCGAGCTGCCAATAGGAAGGATGTGGTTCAGGGTGACATGAGGCTAAAGTAGTGACCCTCTGTGATGTGCTTGTTCTTGTGAATATTGTGATTGTGGTGGTGCTTAGGATTGCCTAGGAACTAGGGAGACAGAGTTTTCCTCTCCTGATGTTACCTGAAAGGTTGCTTGTGATGGTTAGGGATAGCAACAAAGGGTGAAGTAGCAGGCTTTACAGAGGAAACACAATCTGTACAGCATGAATATTAGAAGAACATTTCTGGGACTGTAGCAAGATAGCTCTTCAGATGTTGGTGTCCCTGAGGGCTTCTCATCTGATGTACATTCTAGAGATGGCCCAAGGACCTGCAGCTTGACCCAGACAACACAATCCAGCCCGAGGCGCCGTAAGAGGGGCAGCACTTGAGGGCATCTTGAAAGAGCCCTGTAGACATCTCAGTCTGACCCACTGAAGCAAATGCTGGATTCCAAAATCCTGAAACATTCTTACATAACACGTGGGGGCACACACATTCACCGAGGACATACCTTATAAGCACTGTGACCATAAAGCATTAGTACCAAATTCAAATTAAAAAGATAGTGTAGTTCTGCCAAACCTCCCATTATACTGGAAGGTGTACAGACATGGTTCTGTCCAGTCTCACCCTTTAAGAAACATACTCCCCCGCTACTGGTTACAATAATATGTTTTGGGAGTTTTGAGGGAAACAGCACAAAATATCCACTCTTCTCCGTGATTTCTCTCTTGCTTTTGTCTACATGACCATTTCAGTTGCAGGTTGTGTTGTTACTATTAATACTAGAGAAATCAGATCTTTGTAAATCCTCCATAAAACTCCCTGAGAGCAATGCAAGGGAATACAATTACATGGCGAGAGCAGGAAAAAGATGTGCCTGTAGCAGAGGTTCCCGAGTAGGTGCTTCCAGATACAAAAGGACCTTAAACATGTACTTTTCTGAACTAACTTTTTTAATTCACAGAATTCACACTTTGTAGAAATAAATCTCTAGAAAAATGCCTATAACAGCATGTACATTTTCAAATAGGAATTATTTTCAGCAGAATAATGCCATGAGTTCATTCATAAAGAGCAGACACACTTGTTCTTCTAAAGCTGCTGCATGCTGTAACTGGTATCTTTACAACATGAATTAGACCTCCAAAATCACAGGAGAGACTTAAAAATTGTCAAATATCTGCTTTTTGGGGGTTTATACCTTTAGAAATCATGAGAAGCCTTTCTTCAGAAATGTGGGAACTAATTCTCAAAAGCAGAATCTGTTTTGAAAGTATTTACCTGAATACTGAATATCAAGGATTGATACTTTAGGAAAAAATATCATAAGACCTGGGATAAAACAACAGGATCCAGTAACAAGGCTTATCAGACAGCGTTTTACTTATCTGTGACTTGTATGCACCACATGAATTTCTGAGTTTAACATCTACCTGCCTGAAAATTGTCATCCAGTAATTACCAGCTGACAGACTACATTTATCTGCATGCTTATTTTTTAAGCTCAAAGATAAACAATGAGGGTAATGAGATTTTTAAGAAAGACTGTCTTGCTGTGTTCCCTCAAATCACCTTCAACAGAATTAACAAATACATCTCAGAACCCTTGTAAATAACATGTACATAAAAAGAAGGCCGAAGAAAAACCCCTTCCTCAAACTATCCAAAGCTATCAAAGAAATAAATTCTGTGAAAAAAAAATTGATATAAAAGAAAGATAGACAGAGTAAATACAATGGAACAACCTGTTATTGAGTTAGTTAGTGAAGGGCAATAATGACATGACCTCTGCCGAAAAAATTCCTTACACATTGAGTCCTATCCCAGGCAGCTGCTTGAGGGATCATCAAGTATGCTAACCAGTTCATCATGTTCTCACCCTGCTATTCTCGCAACTCCTTTTAGCGTATCTGTTTATTAAACAGACATTAGCTTTTGCCTCTGCTTGATCCACAATGTTGACCTCCAACTCTGAACTGTTAAAATTTCAAAGACACGAAGTCTTGCGCACTTTCTCTCACAATGACCCTCATTCTTTTAATAATTCCCCCTTAAGCATTCCAATCTATCTCATAATTCTTCTTTAAAACTCTACTTAAAATGTCTTTAGAAACATTTGGGCAACAGTGTGTGAAGATCACAGACTGTCACACAGACCAGCAATGGTCCAGTATTACCTTATATTCACTCAATTTTAGATGCTCACATATCCAGAGGCTGCCTTCTTGTTCTGTGTTTCTATAGTGTTTGGTCCTTGGTTTGGGTTCTTGCTGGCAGTGATGCAAATAAATATTTTGACATACAGATAAGATTTCTAAAGTCTCAAAAACCAAAAAAAAAAAAAAAGTTGTTTTTAAGTTTTTCTTATGCTTTTGAAGGTCTGACATGTTTTTAGCAACACTGACTTGATGAAACCATTAATGCTGGTTTAAAGTTAGTGTAGGAAGAAACGCTTTTTACAAACCAAGTATTCTGGAAGGAAGGAAGGAAGGAAGGAAGGAAGGAAGGAAGGAAGGAAGGAAGGAAGGAAGGAAGGTCAATGAGCCAGTATGATATTGAGACAAGAAAGTTTACTTGACACTCTTGAATATAATGGTGAGGGAGTAAAGAACTAGGATTATAATTTATTGAGATGTTAGAACTATAAAAATGATGCAAAGGCTGAGGAAATATCCTTTCAGTGAGAGACACAGGACTCACACAGACTAATAAAAGTGTTACTGCAGCGTAACGAGTTGCCACATGTCAGTTGACCCACAGTCACCATCTGTGTATTCAGTCTTGGTTTGTGGCCAATGCAAAACAATTCAAATTAGCTTTGCTCTCTTTAAAAGAAGGGAGTTGATCAGCTTGGTTTATCAAGAAACAAAACTGAGAAATGATTTCATTACAGTTTATGAGAAAGCTCATAGGGAGAAAAGTCTGAGTAGGGAACACCTTCTTAATCTACTGGAAAAAAATGTAATAAGAAGCAATAGTGGGAAGCCATTGTCACAAAACACTAACAGCAGCAGTGGATTCTCCGAACTGTTGCATCTTTATATCAAGACTAGACATGTTCAAGAAGGTTCACCCATGCACAAGTCCTCAGCTTCAGAAAAATCATAGAATCATCAGGTTGGAAAAGACCTCTGAGATCATTGAGTTCAACCCTACCTAAAAAAGGGAAAAAGGAAAGCTGAGTGAAATGCACAGTCTGTTAAGCAAAAGCACCTGTCAGTTTCACCGGGATGGCAGATTTCTGAATCTATTAAGTTAAAGATCAGAAGATATCACTGCAATCATCTAAACTAACATGATGTGTACTTATGATCTATAGAATTTAAAGATTCATTGTGTGACGATACTGTCTTAGTTGTATGTACGCCAATATCAAACTGAAGATGCAACCACTAGATACTGTATTGAAATGCTGCAGATTTGGACTACACCTGATAGAAGAGCTGTTGTAAAAGGTAAAAATCTATTTTTATTTGCCTTTCAGATCCCAAGTTTTTAATCCCCTTCAAAATTTCTAAATAAATATGCCACATCAGTGGCATAGCTTATGAATGCTAGTTTGGGTAATAGTGTGACAAGTACTGCTCTAAAGGTATCACCATCACAAAAACAAAGATACAACGTCATGTATTTTTAGCAGGAATGAATATTTATGCTCAGTCTGGTTACAAATGCACTCATTTATTATACCACATACACATACAGACAAGAAATTCAATGCATCAGCACTGGAACAACTTATACCTGCACAGACCCCATTAACTGAAACACACACAAGTCTCAAGGAGGAGAGGGGTTTATAATACAAAATTATATGAAAACAAATTAAAATCAAAACAACGGTGGTGATCTTTACGAGAGAAAATAAAGAACAATTAGAATGGAAAATCTACTAGGAATTAGAATACGGAAAGAACATGTAGATAGTCACTGCTTATCCATCTGCTTTGCTACAACCAGTAAAATAAACCTGGTTGACAAGATTCATCGTCTATGTTAAAGGAGAACTTTGTATAACAATAACAACGATTGCAAAGGGCAGTAACATCTGGGTAGGCCTGCAGTTATTTACTTGGACATTGTACAAAGTGCAGCTAAAAGAGTACCTGCTTACTCATCTGACTGCCCCAGAGAGATTTAAATCACAGTAATAAAGAATCACTTATAGAAAGCTAGTAACTCTATCACCAGAGGGGAGTGAAAGAGCCACAGGAGAGACTCTGGGCCAAAACACAGACTTCCAAAGCTTTCTGCATTAACAGGCTGGAAGTCCTAAGGGCTTTGAGGCCAAGAGAAACCACGGCGGTGGATCACATCCCCATACTCCCTATACAAGCAAGTACCGTGCCTGCTGGGTGACACCTTGCCAATCCATCACAAACACCACTGCTGGGACTGAGTATTGCACCTTCTGCCTCCACTAATCCTTGTGGCTTCATGTTAAAGAACAAGGCGTCTCCTCTTCTGATTACGCTTCCTCTTCGAGTACAGAAAAAGCTTTCTAAGAATGCAGATATAAATGTTACTTAGCCTAGAAGTATTTTTGCACAAAGCCCTTGGGAATGACTGCATTTCTCAACTTCAGCTCACTTGAAATTAGGCAGTGAACCCTGGAGAAGAGAAGGCTCTGGGGAGACCTCATAGTGGCCTTCCAGCACCTGAAGGGCGCCTACAAGAAAGCTGGGGAGGGACTTTTCACAAGACCATGTAGTGATAGGACTAGGCGGAATGGCTTTAAATTGGAAGGGGGAAGATTTATATTAGACATAAGGAAGAAATTCTTCACGATGGGCGAGGCACTGGTCCAGGCTGCTCAGAGAAGTGGTGGCTGCCCCATCCCTAGAGGTGTCCAAGATCAGGATGGATGGAGCTTTGAGCAAGTGGGAGGTGTCCCTGCCCATGGCAGGGGGTTGGAACTGGATGGACTTCGAGGTCCCTTCCAAACCAAACCATTCTATGATTCTATGAAACAGACTATGAGCTGTGAGGGAGGAGGCTGTCCCTGCCACCTGGGGAGGGGACAGTGCAGAGACCCGTCCTGTGGGCTTCCACCCATCCCTCCTTCTATCAGGTAGGCATCACACCTCACCTTCCCCACCCTTGGGTTCTTGTTGTCATCGTTAAACATGGTTTTAATTGCACGGCTGGGTTTGTCCTGCCCGTCCCTGGCGTTACCCAACCGGTGCCTGCTGCTAGACCTGCAACGTCCCTCCATATCTGCCCGCTCCCTGCTGGAGAAATGGAAGGAGAAAGCGAGCAGGATGAGTGTGTGGGAGAAAGTGAACCGGACACGGGGCAGCTCCCACCCAGTGTGTGCAGGGGAAAAGGGACTGGGGGTGCAGGGCAGCTCCCACTCAGTGTGTGTAGGGGAAGGGGACTGGGGGTGCAGGGCAGCTCCCACTCAGTGTGTGTAGGGGAAGGGGACTGGGGGTGCAGGGCAGCTCCCACCCAGTGTGTGCAGGGGAAAAGGGACTGGGGGTGCAGGGCAGCTCCCACCCAGTGTGTGCAGGGGAAAAGGGACTGGGGGTGCAGGGCAGCTCCCACTCAGTGTGTGTAGGGGAAGGGGACTGGGGGTGCAGGGCAGCTCCCACCCAGTGTATGCAGCGGGGAAAGCGAATGGGAGGCGGGTGTGGGGAGGAAAGCAAGAGGTGTGTAGGGGCAGCCCCTGCTCCGTGTGTGCGGGAGGGAAAGTGAGCGGAGTGCGGGGCAGCCCCTGCTCCGTGTGTGCGGGGGAAAAAATGAGCCGGGTGCGGGGCAGCTCATTCCCCCCGTGTGTGCGGGGGGAATGGAGTTGGGGGTGTGGATGGGGGGGCGGGGAAGTGAGCGGGGTGCAGGGGCAGCCGCTACCTAACGTGCGGAAGGCAAGGCGAGGTAGGGAAAGCGAGCAGGAGGGCGGGTGCAGGGCAGGGAAAGCGAGCAGGTTGCGGGTGCAGCTCCCGCCCTGCGCGAGTGCGGAGGAAAGCGACTGGGGGTGCAGCTCGCACTCAGTGTGTGCGGGGGAAAGGGCGGGTGCGGGGCAGGGAAGGCGATCCGAGGGCGGGTGCGGGGCAGCCCCCGCCGCCAGCGCTGGGCGTGTACGCGGCTCCCGGTGCCGAGTGACCGCGCGGGGAGGAGGAGGGGTGTGGGTGCGGGGAATTTCCTTGTGTGTCGGCGCAGGAACAACGCCGCTGCAGACGGCGGGGCTGGCGAGGAGGGCGCTGCCGCCGCCGCCGGTTGCCGAGCGATGTGAGCGGAGCCTCCCCTCCCTTCCCCCGGCGCCTCCCGCTTCGCCCCCCTCCCCTCTCCCCTCCTCCCCGCCCCGCCATGCCGGACCAGATCTCCGTGTCGGAATTCGTGTCCGAGACCAATGAGGATTACAAGTCGCCCACCGCCTCCAACTTCACCACGCGGATGGCCCAGTGCAGGAACACGGTGGCGGCCATCGAGGAGGTGAGCGGCGGGCGGGGGATGCGCCGCAGCCCCCTCCTCCCTCCGGCCTGGCCGCGGCAGCCGAGAACAAGGAGCCGGCGGGGCTGCCTCCTGCCGCTCCCCACCCGGCCCCGAGCAGCGCCCCGAGCCGCCGCCGCGGGGAAACGGGGCTCGCCCGGCGGCGGAGGGGGAGGAAAGGGGATGGGGGGAGCGGGGGGGACTGAGGTACTGCTGCTCCCCGGCACGCTGCTCCACCTCCGCCCGGCTCGAGCTCGCCCTGCGCCGCTCGGAGCTCGCTCTCTTCCTTTTTACTCCTTTCGGAGCTCGCCCTCCTCCTCCTGCCCGGCTTGGAGCTCGGAGCTCCCCCTCTGCCTCCTCCTGCCCCGCTCCGAGCTCGCCCTCCGCCTCCTGCCCCGCTCGGAGCCCCCGATGAGGCGGGAGCACCGGCGGCCCCACACCCCGCTTCGCCCAGCCTGAGGGCAGGGGAGCCCGAGCCCTTCTGTCCGGGGAGCTCCGAGTTTTCCTCCGCCTGCTCCCTTGCCTGGAGGGGGACGGGAACTCTGCAGCCTCCCTGTTCTGCTCCATCCCTCGGAGCGGCACCTGAGCCGCTTTGGTCCCCTTTTCCGTCCATCCCACCGCCCCTGGCTCTGTGGGGCTCAGTCCCTTTCCGTGCAGGAGCCTGGAGCATCCTTTATCCTCTCCCCTGTGTGTGTGGTTCCTTGGCACAGGTGGGATTTACCCTTCTTCCCAGTCCCCACACATGGAGATTTAATTGCCCTTCCCTGCCTGGGATATATCCTTCCAGGTGGCCTTTCCCGCTCTGGGACAGCTTAGGCTGTGGGGACTTCGTGTGAGCCGCTTTTGTCTGGCCGAGAGGGCTGTTTGTTTTTATGCCTTTAAAGATACTGGAAAGGTGCCGTTGAAGCCGGTGTTAAGAGCTGCCAGCACTGGGAGGGAGAGAGAGGGGGAAAGACTTTTCCCCCCCTGTTTCAAATCAGAGGGAAATCTGGGACAGGTCTGAACACAGCGAGAGCACATTCCACATCCCAGTCATAGGCACACAATGAAATGAGAAGCGCCTGGCGTCTTGATTCCTCTAGCAGCTTCTCTGAAGTAACTTGTGTGTGTAGTCTTTCTTGTGATGCAGATTAATTTGCTCCTTACCTGTTACATCAGTTCCTACGGTGTGTGTTGAGTTGATTTGTTCTGCAGTAAGCATGTTGTTTCAAAAGAGCCTCTTCAGCAAAAAGAATCTCTGTTCCTTCTTACGAAAGAACTGCCAGTAGCAATGGATTATTAATGTGTCTTAAGTGAACAAAACCCAGGTTAGGTGTTTAAACACACTTTTCAAGATTTTCCTGCTTTACCAGTTCCCAAAACCACTAAAGCAAGGAGGTGAATTCAAAATAATCTGCACGGAAGGAATTACTGTTTTGTTCCCGAGGTAATTTTCTTCCCTGTGAGCTTGCAGTTAAATACCTTTAATTATAGCTTATTAAGCTGATAGTCTTAAGATCAACAATTCTGTATCAAAGACAACTTTTCCTTAAAGAATATGTATAATAGGAAATCATTTTAGTTGTAAGGTAGAGCTGCCTAGTAATTAAGTAATACCAAATCGAAGTTAGTGTAATTGTTAGGGTCAGAATTTTGCTATATTTAGTTTTTATTGCAAGTCTCACAAAATTTGGTCTTTCTCTAGGCCTTAATTTTTAAAGGTTGTGAAAATGCCATATCATTTCTCAGGAAAACATGCAAAAAAGTTCTTGTTTTTCATTTTCATGTCTGATGATACAGAATTTGTATAAGATGGCATGAAATTTATAACATTAAGGTCTTATAAATGTTCAGTTCAATAAGTTGCATCTTAAACCTTCTTTTTTATGTTAGGAAAATGATACACATTTAAAAACCTGAATATAGTGGATTCTTTCTTTAATCTGTCAGCTTGGCATTTGGTTTTGTGTCATATCTCTGATACACCACTGTTTGATTTTTAAAGAAACTTGACCAGTATGTTAAATCCTTGTTGGTATCTCTGCATATTTTGCAAATTAGACATTGTCTGCTAGCTTAGGTACAAAAATTTTCTCTTATGATAGTGATGATAAAGAATGTGCCTACTATTGTAGAGATCCAAGTTTGCAAAGCAGGAGATGAGAGGTTGCGCTGGCTCTGGCTGTTCTTAATAGTATTGATCTATCTAGCACTTTTAGCAAAATATCAGCAGTTGCTGCCTGTTGGTGCTGCTATCCTAAAGTGTGTGTGGAAATGACTGCTGTTTTCTTTTCTTTGTTTTATCAAGACCAACTTGTAATTTGTTTTCATGGTTTCAAAACTGAAGTAAGAAGGATATGGAGCTGTTGGAATGGGTTCAGAGGAGGCTACAAAGATGATGCGAGGGCTGAAGCACCTCCCGTAGGAGGACAGGCTGAGAAAGTTGGGGTTGTTCAGCCTGGAGAGGAGAAGGCTCTGAGGAGACCTTGTAGTGACCTTCATATACCTTGGAGGGGCTACAAGAAAGCTGAGGGGGGGACTGTTTACAAAGGTTTGTAGTGATAGGACTAGGAGCAGTGACTATAAACTAGAGAGGGGCAGGTTTAAACTAGACATAGGAGGAATTTCTTCACTATGAGACTGGTGAGGCACTGGCACAGGTTGCCTAGGAATGTTGTGGCTGCCCCATCCCTGGAGTTGTTGAAGGCCAGGTTGGATGGGCCTTGGGCAGCCTGATCCAGTGGGAGGTGTCCCTGCTTATGGTACGGATTAGAACTGGATGATCTTTAAGGTCCCTTCCAACACAAACTATTCTGTGATTCTATGATTCTATGACTTAGACATCTTTGGTTTGGAGATACTTGGGTCCTGTAGCATCTGCCTGTTTTTTTTCAGGTTAAATGTGATCCTTGGATAAAAAGCTCTTTACTAATTGTGTAATAGAGAAATCAGTGCTCAGCACCTTTTTTTCTGAGGCTAGGCAAGGATTAGGTGGTCTGCCTGTTATGAACTGAGATTTAGTAAGTAAGAATGCGTCTAAAGATATACATGTACAAAGAACTCGTGCATTTCCAGTGTCATAAGTGAAGCATCAGTTTCTAGTGTGCGCTGCTCTTTTGCCATAGACAGTACAGTTTTGAAAACTAAAAAGACTGCCTGTGCATGATGTAGGGAATGTGTTACTCAGAACAGTTAGTAGGCAAGGTGAAACTGTGCTGACTGCTGGCTTTGTGTATGCATTGATTTTAACAAGTGTCCCTAAGAGCTATTTTATTAACTAAAGACAGTTAACTTTTTGTTTTCAAGGGTATTGTATAGGTGTATTAAATCAAGAAATTGACTGGTAAATACTGGCACTTCGAGGTTGTCTCTTAAATGCTTTTCCCGGCAAATCTGGTTCTGGAATTGAATATGCAACTGCCTGCATGAAGCCAGCTTGAGTCTCCCAAGTCTGCTGTTCCCTTGGAAGCAGAGGCAGAGGAGGAGGCAGTGCAGAGGTACAGGAGGTGGGAGCTAGTGCGACTTGTGAGTTTGAGCTCAGCTCTGTGCAAACACAGATATGCGTTTCCTGATCCCAATGGGAAGTCTTTTGCATTTATCATTAGCACTGCTGGCTAACAGTTTTGTAATTCTGACTTAGTTAATTAGCAGGTGTCTGATAGTGTCTTAAAAGTTTAGTTAATGAGGCCTTGCTTTCAGTGATGGAGTTGAAAAGGCTTGTTAAGTGAGGAAATCAATAAGGTGTTGGACAATATATGTGTATAACTTACCAATTTAGTCTTTGTGGGCAATGGTGTTGCCTTAAATTGGTGTTTTCTGAACTTGGATTAACTGTCCCCTGTCATTTGCAGAATATTATTGATTTTTAGTATCAGTTGAAATTACTTGAGGCTTTGCTGGTTGATGTGGTTATAGGCATTGGCTACAGACCCCTGATCGTGAGATCACCAGAAGCGCCTGCATTGCCGTTTGGGAACTGGTGCCTATTCAAACACTTGGAGAAAGGGAATCTGATCCTTTGCTCTCGGTAGTAGAAAAGGGATTAAGGAAGGCATGCTTGTGGAACACAATGTGATTTCGGGAGGAGAAGGAATCATATAATTTCTGCATTGTTCTCAGATTAGGATGTTGCTTAGCAAAATGTTTGGAATCTTTAGCTTCTGCTAAAACAAAATTACAAGTGAGCAATGTATATCACAGGCCCTTATAGGTTACTGTTTAATCTTTCCATGTATGATAGTGACTAAGATTAAACAAGTTTTAATTGATAGAGCGCAGAACTTAGTCACATGATTGGGGGAAGGGTTGTGTGAAATCAGTAATCCAGTCTGACAAGAGCAGTCTTTTTAGCTGACTGTTTCTATTAAAGATCCCAGGATCTAAAAATGTGTGCTTACTGTTCTTAAGTTACGAATGCTTGCATATTTGATGTTAGTACTGCTGTCATTTAGAACATACACTTGCATCTTTTATGAGCTGTAAGTTAAATAAAATAGTCCCTAAACTATTGGAGACTGCAAAGTGGTCCTAATAGCTGTGAGCGTTAAAGATTTCTAGAAATTATTTTATAGAGGGATTTAATGGCTAGAATCCAAATGTGCCACTTTTTTTGAAGCATTAGTTAAGTTTTGCAATAATGACCGGAACTCAAAGCTGTAAAAATCCTGGATATTTATTTCTGTTCTACTTGTTCATGGTGGTCTGCTGCTTGCAGACTGAGGAAGAAGGGCAGTGGGCTGTTGTAGAGGTTACTGTGTAAACAGAGACGCTTCATGTACTGGAGGCATTTCCATCTAAGTCAGGAGCTAAGGTGCAAAGTTCACCCTGGCTGCTTAAACTTCACTGCATGAGGAGATTTCCCTATAAAGAGAGGGGAATGGAAACATTGAGAAAAGTTTAATAGGTTACTGGAACAGCCTCCCAAGCACAGTAGCGCTTGCGACTGGGATGAATGTGTTGTAAGAAGTAGACAGGACGAACGTGTGGTGGAAAAATGCAGGATGTACAACCAAAGAAAGAGTATAGCGGCACTGGAGATCATCTTAGTTCTTTGGATAGAGAGAGGATTTAATTGTTTGAAGTGTACTTAAAAGCCACTCTTTAGGAATTTCTGTAAAATCTGTTAAAGTCATAACTTGTAATTTCAGGTCTCTACTTGCCTTTGTTCTATAGGTCCTATTCTATGATTATTGCACCTCAGTGATTCTGTTATTTTACAGTTTAAAAGTAGTGGCTTTAGGTGTTTTGTTTTTTTGTTTTTGTTTTTTTTGTAATTTCCACTCCTAGGAATGCAGTGTCAGTTTGGTATCAAATCCTTTTCTTCCTCACTGTCACTTTATAGCAAAAGTTTTTATATCAGAAATGGTTACAACTTCTTGCCACATAAGGCAATCCTACAGTTTTCAGCTGCCTTGAAGAGATGTAAGGGATTGATGCTTATTCAATTTAGTTCCGTCTTGTCTGTTAAATTCTGTAATTCTCTCTGGTCCGTTTTGGTTCTGCAAAGCTAACAAGGGTGAAAGGTAATAAAAGCTTTGTAGGGTGGGTGAATGTGAGACTGGATTTGTGCATACACATATGTTTTTAAACTTTATACTTTCCTATCATGTATCTTTTGCTTGTTAGGTCTTTAGGAGCTGAATTGTAACTTCCTATACTAGGTGATTTCAATTCACTTTTGGAAGCTATGTGGAGAAAATGTTTTTTTTATACTTTGAGAAGCAGTAGGAAAGGTCATATATAGTAGTGCCTTTGGGGAAATTTACTACTATTATTTGTATATTTCTTTTTAATAAAGTATATCTTTGTGCCTACTGTAACATGCTCTTTGGTAGAACATATTTGCACGCTTTTGTTACCTCATTGCTAAATACAGTTCCAGAAATACATGTTTTGTAAAACTTTTTTTGAGTTCCACTTCTGCTTCCTTTCTGGAATTCTGATTCTCTGTCATCAGCATCCAGAGAGGTTTCTGGAAAAGTCATTATGACACCAATGGCACAATGATTTCAAAAGGAGTGTGGGAATTCTTTTCTTTTTGGAAGGAATATGGTGAATGGAAGTTGCAGAAATACAGGAGCTAAACTGTAGGTCTTCACATGGAGCTTTGTGCATAATTGAAAATACAGAATTTAAACCTTAAACAGAAGACTTGCAATCGCTTAAAAGAGTTTCGAACTATATAAGTAGATTATTGTGCACCTTACCATCCAATGCATCTGCTACTTATTACCAAATGCCCCCATGTCCTGTTTTGGGTAGATGGAAAATATGTACATTTCTTTAGTATTTTACTAACTGTGGCTTTTGTCTTTTGATTTTTCCCTAGTGCAGCTGCAGAGCCATCTTATCTGGATTTAGTGTACTTCATGCTGATGTGTAATGAGAGTAGAGATGGAAAGTGGCTAATTCTGCTTAAGTTGAACCCACCTTCCTGTTCTCAATTTCAAGTAGAGGTGGTTGGTTAATACAGGTGGAGGAATCCATGAAAACTTGGTGTACCTGGCTAACATGCTGTGTTTGTCGCTGAACCACTGTGAAGTGGTTTCTTTTTATTTGTATGCTTAACAGTAGTGGTTCTTAAACATTTTAGTTCAACTCTTAAATCTCTTATTTTTTTATAGTTTTCTTCTTCCACATATGTATATATATGTATTGATATTACTCGCAACCATTCCCTATGTAAACTCCTGCACCCCAGCTTCTGAGCCTTGCTCTTAACAGTGCTCACGATCTGTCTGCCCCATTTCCCCAGAAACAACCTTTGCACCTGAAGCTCCAGAAAGGTTGGTCCTCGCCCTGTTTAGCTTAGCCCTTCCCTCTGTCTTAAGCTTCTTTATGCTTTCTCAAGTTTTAGTCTCCTCCTCCCTTAATAATATAATAAGATAATGCAACTAAGCAAAGCAATGAACAAAACTGGGAGCTTAAAGCAGTGAGTTTCTTGGAGCTGGTTAACTTATTTTCCAGGATTCTGAAAGAACTAGGATGGTAACTAGCAAATACTCCTAACAAATCCTCTAAAGACCAGGATGATATCCGATTTAAGCACAGGGAGTTAAAAAAAGCAAGGATGGAGAGAAGAGGAGAAGTATTTATAGCGAGTAAAAGTGATTGCAGTGGATGCAGAAATGCAGAGCATGACTGTTGAGTTGAGGAGGAGAGATGTTCTTACTTGGATATTGCAAATATCCCTAGATGACTGGCAGGCTAGCAGAAATGCATGAAAAATACTGTAAACAAGTAGAGCAACTGCCATTTCAATGCAAGACAACAGTACTTTCACATTTGCTTTCATTTTTTGAGTTGTAGCCTAGTCAGATGTACAAGAACCTCACTGCAGAAAAAATTGTGTGGCTCCTTATTTACTCTTGCATTGGTGCTGGTAATTTCTTATAGAAAAACATAATTGCTGAGAATTATATTGGTAAAACAGTAGAGGGTGATTACATCCAGATTTCTTGTAAAGTTAAAAAGCTCTGCTTTGGTCTGTTTTAACTAAGACAGATATCCCTCACCCCATTAAGCCTAAACCCAGCTGGAAAATGTAGATCAAGTTATAGGGCAAAAAATTTGATGTTCATAACTATTGGTTTTATTGCAGAGTGGTGGTAGGATTGTTCCTCTTCTTTTCTTAGCCTTTTCCTCACAGTTTCATGTTTATTAGTAGAGAGCTCAAGCTTTTCTATATACAAAGTGCTTAGTGTATGTAGTTGCTCTTGGTGGGGATATGGACATAAACTGGAAGAGTTTTGGGATTAGATATAAGATTTTGTGTGATTAAGATGACTGCCAGCTTCTTTTATTTGGATTAAATCCAAATTTCTTCCATGAAGTTTATGTCAATGTAGAGATTAAGTGAATAAGTAAATTTGGCTAGGAAACAACAAAAAAATGGGAACACAAGGAAAAGTAAGGCTCTGACAGCTGAAATGTCTAAGAGGTAGTGTGAGGATCAGTCAACAGCAAGGAAATGGTATCTGAATTTAGGACAGACTGGGAGTAGAGAGAGTAATCCAGAGGCAGAAGTACTGTGATGGCATGTGAGGATTGGAGGTCAGTAATTGGCATAGAGACAGAGTCATTAAGGAGGGGATAAGGAAATGCATCAAAAGTCTAAGGAAGTTCAGAGGAATCAGAATTGACGGGAACTGCAAAGGAAGGGGGAGTGTGGCAGTGCTTATGCAGGAAGTAGGATGAAAACGCCAGGCAGAGAATGTGGAGAGAGGGCTAATGTGAAAATAATCAGTATAGTGAGGAGGCAGGCAGGGGTATGGGAAAAGGATAGTGGTGGAGGAAAGTGGATAACGGTGACGGCATTGCTACATCCTACCTTATAGTTTAGGAGAGTGGAGGAAGAGTTCTGCATGTTGTCTATCCAGATATTGCGACATAGAATGGAGTATTATGCAGACTTTATTAGCTATTGTATATATCTCAATTTCATTTGGAAAGAGAAAATAATTTAACTTAAGAGGGAGAATTAATTGATGGAGGAACACAACGCTGTAACAGAATAGCTTTTTTTCTTGTGAGCAATGCTGCTTTGCAGGAAATGAGCTTGTATAGTGTGATTCAGTACTTTTCATCTAGAGTAGTAGGCTTTGTTTTCAAGTGAGTAGGTGTTGGACAGAATTTGAAATATTTGCCTCTTTGTACATGTAAACTCTCTTTCACAAAAATATTTACTATGGAAGTGACATGTTGTGCAGTGAAGTGTCTTTCTTTGGAGTACAGTCTTTAAGAGGTGGCTGTAAAAGTTAGCATGAAAGAACCTATGGTATAAATTCTAGCATCTGACTTGTTAAACCGAGAAGAAATAGGGAATTGAGAGGGAAGGCTGAATCTCTGTTTCTGATTGTCTTGGAGCAGTATGGTGTAGAGAACCATCTGCTGTTTGTGGACCCCTCAGCTATCCCTGATTAAAGATCAGATTATCAATGTGGTTCTAGTCTGAAATCTATAATTCTGTCTAGGCATTATGCTAAGTATGCGTGTAGATACATCAAAACGGCTGAAGTGATTAGAGCTGAGCAAATTACTTTTACGTTCCTGAAAGCTTTGTTCTACATTTAGAAGGCGTATAGGAAGGGAGAAAAGTGAAGTGATGCAAACGTTCATATGGATTATTTTCTTATGTTTTATGGGTTCTGTTCTTTTCTAATGAAAGATTTCTTTCCTAGGATATGCAATTTCAAGGAAACTTAGACTGTATTCTAGCGAAGTCAACTTAGAAACAAATGCATTTACTAAGCATTTTAAGCCCCTTCAATCAAACAGGATTACTGCTTGGCTGTAGCGATAGGAGTGGAAATTTCCTTAGCACATGCAAACACAGAGCCACTGCTCTGTTGTCACATGCAAAACATGCAGTGCTGGAGTCTTGCAAAGCACATGTTCTTAATCATTTGTTTGTTTTCCAAACTGTAGGTGTATGTTACACAACAACAGAAAAAACACCAGCAGAGCCCTCCTACACCGTGAGCTCTATGTAGTCTAGATGCTTGCTGTGCCGAAGAGAGTAGTGCTGAAGAAGCAATGAAGTAGTAAATCTTTTGTAAGCTCCTTTTTGTTTGGTTTCATTCATTCTTTTGCTTTGTTCATTCTCTTCAGTTGCTTAACTGCTCTGGCTGTGGATGACAAACTTTCCATATAAGCATTTTCAGTCAGTCCTCTCTGTGCTGGGGATGGAGCAGTGATGTTTTTCGCTGCGTTCCCTGTCTCCCAAGCCATGGGGATGTGGTGATGGTACAAGATGACGTGGTGGTTGCTTGCATATAGATTCTGGTGTTTGTCTCTTCACTTTCAGTCAGTTGCTGGTAGGCCTGGATCTGCTTCTCTGTTCAATTTTATGTGCAGAAGTTCAGTGTTTCATCTTAGGGAGCAGCTGTGTATGAAATCACCTTCCTAATGTTCAGAGCTATAGGAGGGTACTGTTTACTCCATTTTGTAGATATCTTATATGTATGTGAACTCCCTAATTATTTTGGCAAAGGTCACCCTCAGGGGATAGCTTTTATTTTTACATCAAATGTGATGTAAATAGAAGTTTTATATCTACTGCTTAATACAGTAAAAATTGTGTGACTTAAGATTCACTTGCACTTTTAGGAAGCTGTGCTTAGTGGCAAAGTGCCTGAACTGTTAATTTTAGATTTATTGAAAGCTGTTAATGTTCCAGCAGAACTTATAATCATTGTTTTCAAGCCTGTAGTAGTGTCTTGAGATTTCTGCAGTTGAGCACCTAAAATGAATGACAGCGTATGACAGTCTGGATGTGTTCTTTGATTTAAAAACAAATTCCCAAATAGAAATTCATAGAATATTATGTTTATGAATTTATACAACAGGAACTCAAGCTCTTTGCTGATAGCATGGCAGAGCATCAATGAAATTAAATCAGTGCAATTTCTTTTTTCCATTTAACCTAAAAAGGAAAAGACTGATGCTATGAAATGTTTGATTGTCATAAGTTGGCTAATCTTAGGTTTGCATTAGCTGCTGTTAATTATGCTATCAAGCAGTTACTTTTTAATGGGGAAGAATATATATTAATACTGCGAGACCATGCACAGATTTTCAGAGGTTGTATACTGAATTATAGAGAGATTGTAGTGAAAAAACAGAAGCTGAAGTCTGGAATCCACTATAGAACAGAAATAACTTAGCAGTGTTTCAAGGGAAAACGAGTTTTATCATTCATGAGAACTGGGAAATGAAACTGAAAAGTTCACTTTACAAAATATATGAAATTGTACAAGGAAGAACTTCTCGGAAGCAAACTAAGCTGTAGTAAGTAATATACCACTGGTATTATAGGTAGACGCCTTTCATGAATTTCCAACCTAATAATAGAGAGGTGATGTCTGATGTATTGCTTTGCCTCTGCTTACCCAAATTTTGATAGCTAGTTTAGTGTTTCTCTAGGAATACTTGGTACATTTGGAGTTACTTGTCTTTGTCTCTCCTGGAATTCCCTCTAGTTGCCTGCTATTCTTTATTGTGAGAGTGTGGTGTCCTAAAATTTCCAGCTGCATCCTGAACTAGATAAAATCTGAGTGCCTTCTATTCCCGTGCAGAATGGCCACCTCAAATATAAGTCTGTGTTTGTAATACAGATCTTATTATTTATTACTGTAAAGTTCTCAGAGGCCTGCTAAGACTGAGGTTTGATTGTGCTGCCTTGCTTTAGACACTTTTCTTTTCTTTATTAATTTCCGATCCCTACTATTATTGGACAAATAAAGAAGACAAAGAAAAAGTGAAAAGGGGAGGGATAGGTCATTTTATGGCATCCATCTGGTACATGAACACACCACGAAGGTTTTCGTTTTTAGGGTAGAGTAAGTGCATCATATATAGGGAAAACTTACTGTTCAGTTTTTCGTCATCTTATAGATTGCAACTGGGACGTCTGCCTGGCTCAAGGAGAGGGTTTCAAGACTACTGAAATCAAATTAGACTTGGAACTTCGGAGTGTCTGGAAGGTGTTTCATTTGTTGATTACTCCCATAAGTAGCTACAAATTCTATTCAAAAAGCTTGTCGTATGCAGAATAAAAGGGCATTATGTTCTGCAAAGATTAATTCTTGTTGGCTCTAGTGAATTGAGAAATCTGCAAAAGGAAAATCCTATCAGCTCCTTGTCAATGCTGTTGAATGATACAGGGTGAGGATCAGACACTTCCAACAGCTGGGCGCTGAGCCATTAAGGGCTGTGATGGTTGCTGACGGCAAACAGAAATGCAAAACCATGAAGCTAGAGCAAAGTCTCTTGCGTGCTGAGGAGCTGGGAATTTTGACACAGGTAAAGGGATGGTAAATTTTACCTCGCTGTTGAAAACAGTCGTCACAGGAACTTTATCTTGTTATCTATGTTACTTTGCTTCATATAATGGTATATCTTAGGATGTTGAAGCGTCTAATGCAAAATACATGGACATGGATATCAGGAGCTGGCTAGTGTGAGTGGAAAATTAAAGAAAAATTAAATAATTAATTAGAGAGTAAATGGTTATTTACACACCATTTATTTTAAAATGAGCCACTGTAAAAAGTAAATGGATCAAGTCTGTTATGTTGTTTGAGATCTGTATTTAAACTCCAGTGATCTTGCCTTTGAAAGCAGGCAGCTGCAATGTTGGTGGTGAAATTAGGAAAAGAGAAGGAAAACACATTTCTCGGTATAAAAATCGATTAATGCAGGAGATGGATATGTTCCTTAGAGATAGTTGGCAGAAGGGGCCTCCATTCTTTCCTCTTAGGCAGAGGTTTTATCATGCAAAAATGCTTGGTAAAAGCTTGCTTCTTTACTTTCTTTACTTAAGCCCCCTGCTTTAGTATATTTTGCATTTCCAACTTTATGTAGGAAGGGAAGCATGTGGAAATGGGATGATGAATACACAGATACAGCACCTTTATTGTTCAGTGTGCAACAGTATCATGTCGTGACTTGTATTAATGATGCAGCATTTTGTGGACTGTGAGTCTCTGATCTGGGATTTCTCTTTACTGATAGAAAAGATTTGTTAGAGAATTCTGATTTTCAGGCATCACTTCTTTGTTTTACTAAAAACTACAGTTGTTGTACAAAGTCACTGTGATCAAATGTGGTTATGTATGCAAGGTACAGCGGTGTCAAATTTTCCCATCAACAGAATTATGTTTTGCATACTGATGTTCATTTCCCAAAGCAGTAACACTGCCTCTTTCCACCATGCATACCCTTAGCTATACATGCACTGGGTTTAGAGCTGAAATGTTTACTATGTTTTTCTGCCAGATAGACCAGTGCTCGTTCAAACAGATTGCCCTGGCACTGGGCCCACAAGAACCACAAACCCAGATGCTGGAGGAATAATGCTTTTGTGGAAAGGGACTTTGCAGAGACAGTTCTGCTATAAACGCTGTCATTTTTATTGCGTGTCTGTCTCTGTACCTTCAGCCTCTTAAGTAATTTAAGACAAGTCTCACGCCTAAGAGCCTGTTTATACGAATTAACTGTCGTAGCTACTGTAGAATATAATGTTGTGGAACATTTCTTTGCATGCACACTCCAAACAGTAATTACCTAAAGTTAAAGGGTTTAAAATGATAATTCTTGTAGGATATGTTCAGAGGCTCAAATGTCTTGCCCCAGACTATACCTTTTGAGGTTTTTTTCCACCCTTCGTATCAGTTCCTCCCTGAATGTGCCAGGTTATCAGTGGAAGGAAACTGGAGAGGATTCAGACCAGAAACATGGAGAGAGGAAATGACCTGACAGTGGGAGAACGGAAAGAGAATTTTGGAGGGGGATAACATAATTTAGGAAGTTTTTACCACCTTCTGTAACAGCAAAGTGGATCGAGACCAGCAGTGTAGACACTATTTCTGATAGAAAAACAAACTGAGGTAGAATATCTGTGACTGTCTCTGATCTTTTGAGTCAGAGAGGATTAATTACAGCAAGTATCAGGTGGCCTGTAAAGATACCCCAGAAAAGCCAAATGATTGTGCTTGCTGGGTATGAATATTCAAAACTTGCTGCAGTTACTTTTCAAATAAGACCAGACCAGTAAGGCACAAGAGCTGATTATTGCTCTGTACTCTCTGCAGTAATTATTTGATCACTTCTCTTTTCCTTACCAGCTGACCAAGTTTCTTCCTGCATCCTTTTGTTTTTGGGAAGGGTGTTCCTATTTGTGTTCAGCATGTGCAGCAGCCTCTGGCATTGTCACTTGTTCTGAAATGCTGGAATGGGTGAAGTACAGAAGGACTTGTGGTTATTGAGTAGCCTGATATTTTAATGTAAATTGCTAAAATTGAGAGTGAAATGAGATTTTGGTTTAAAGATATAATGGTTAAGCTAATGGTTTATACTGGATCTAAAGTCAGTATGTTAATATTTTATTTGTGTCTTTGTTAGATGTGCAGTATGGGTTCCTGTCTCCAGGAGTATTTTTCAAATCACTTGAGGATTTATTTCTCAAAATTCTGTTAACTGCTTTAGCAGCATAATTTTTGTTGTTATTGTTCTGATGGACTCTTCTATGTCTAAAATAAAAAAACAAAAAAAAATGACCTTGAGTCTTTTCACAAATTCAGGTCCAGTTCTGTGAAACATTTCAGCAAACGCCCATTCAAATAACCAAAAATGTGAGTTAATTGTAGCTTTTTTAAAATGAAGCTGCTCTGGGTAAAAAGAAAGGAATGTGTTAGCAACTTTGAACTGTTTTAAATAAAAAATAGTACAAAGATGATGGGCACCCCCTTCCTCACTGTTTCCCACAGCAGGGCAGTTGTGCAGCTGGGAAGGTGCTCACACGGAACTTAGAGAAATCAAGTTCAGTATTTTTCTTTCCCTTGTCTGGAGTTAGAAAACTTGGGCTTCTTGTTGGGCTAGGTGATGTTTCTGGCTGAGAGTCTCAGTCTGTTCTTTTTAAACTGATTGCTGGAAACTAGGAGGTTATCCCGAGGAAGGATGTGTACGTGCTTTTCTTTGCTTGCTGCCCTAAACATCTGCTGTTGGCCACTACTGATAGAGGATATCAGCTTAAATGGAGTGTTGATCTGACCTGGTATGGCTACTTTTCTCTTCCTCTATAGATAAATAGTTATTTTCTAGGCCATAAATAAATAAGGCACTGGTGTAAGGACATGCATAAGATAAAAGACCCAGACCTCTCCTGTCAGTTTGGCACAAAAGATGTTTAATGAACATCTAACCACTAGAATCTGGGGACTGTCCATTTGTGCTGCTACTGACCTGATTTTCCTCATACCCTTTGGTTCTGTAAGAGGTGCCAAAATAATCCTTGGGATCTTCAGTTACGCAGTTTCTTCTTTCCCGTCCCCGTCCCTCCCCCACCGCCCGTAGTTAAATATAATAAAAAATAAAACAGTTTGGTTTCCCCCCAGTCCATTGAAAAGAGCAAATAATACATGAATTTTTTTATGCCATCCTGGAATATATTAAATATATTTATTAGTTTGATCCAATACCCCTTCCAGAAGACAGACACTTCTATATTGCACAGATTTTAGACAAAGTAGTTTTTTGGATTGATGCTACTTTCAATGTTCTTTCATGGAGGGAAGCAGGAACGAAAAGTTTGAACATTGTATTTCCCATTGGGCTTAGATCTTTCAAGGCAATGTGAAACAGACTTGAACAGCTTTAATATTGTAGTAACAATAACAGTAATAACAATAATAATAAAAACAATAATGATAATAATAGATTTTTAAAAAAGGAAAGAAAAAATGGAAATATTACTTTGTATATTTTTAATAATAATAATATTACTAATTATATTAATAACAATAATTTTGTTTTAAAGTGTTAGAGAAGATTGTGGGATGCCAAGCAGGATGTAGAATAACATTTCAGGAAGTTTTAGTGACCTGAGACTGATTTCTTCCTGGTAAGATAGGCTTGGTTCTGATTAGTTTTGAAGATGTTAAAATGGAAATTGGCCTTTGACAAACAAAACTAGACCTTGTTCCTACATGAGAAAAAAAAGCCTTGCTCCTGAGTCCTCTCTCTAGTGCTCATTTTAAAAGCTGTGCTTTCTTCTGTTTCTTTTGGTATGCTTGGCCCCCTTTCTAGTACACTGATTACAGACGTGTTTGTTGCTAAATTCTCATTAGGCACACAGAGCTTTAAAATAGTTTGCGTAATGAATTGAACTGCTGCTTCTTGCGTTCTTTACGGGTGTCAGAGTTGCATTTACTTCATTATTGTAATTTTGACATTTTCAGCCTGTGGCACCTCAAACACCTAACGCTTGTGTTACTGAATACCTTGTGAAAAATACATTAGCAGTGTGTCCAAAGTGTATTTGTGATGGGTGCCAAAATGTTAGCTTTAACTTGCTTGGAAAATCCTAGCATGAATTGCAATGTAAAAAAAAAAAAAATCACATTGCGAGGAAGTTTAAGTTTGGGGGTTTTGTGTTTATGATCGTGTGTGGTAGCTGCAGAGAGAGAAACTAATTGAAGGTATAGCAAGAAAAATGAAAAAATACAGATTTTTCAAGTGTAGCAGGTAAACTTTGACATCTTTTGTACTCTTTTTCACTGCATAGCTGTAGGTTGTAAGGTAAAAACAGTTTTCAAACTAAACCATATTTCTGTGCCATTTTAAGAGACATTAGTGATGTATTTTTGAAGAAGCGCACCAGGCTTGTTAATAAATTTCCCAACATTTATGTATTTTAATCCAATACTGCCATTTATTTAGCAGTCTTGAAATTCATGTCATGAGAACAAGATCAATACCAGGCTGACGATAGCATATGTTTTAGACTTGTCAAACAAGTAATCTCTATGATCTCTAGGTGTGCTACAGCAACACCACATAGATTCTGGTGTAAAAAGTAATTTACCTTGTGAATGGTTTCACAACATTAATATTAAAAGTCACATAAAAGTAAATGAACAGAAAACATAAATACTGGATTTGAAAAATATTGTGCTGACAAGAGCAAGCTCAAGAGGGTCACTTGAGTTTGTTTCAGTTCATGCTGCGTAGCAGCACTTCTACAATTATGTATCTTCATTTCTAGTGTACTGGGTAAAATTCTTGTGTTTTCCCTTCACTCAAATATATGTTTACTCTTTTTAACAAAAGAGAGGTTTGAAGACTGGTCAGTAGAAACTGAGTGGGACTAGGAAAATTATTTATATGGCCACTTTGACTACCTTGTGCTGAAATAAGCGGGTGCCAAAACAAACAGCTGTGCAAGAGTTTTATTGAGTCAAAATGAGAAGCATTACACCAGAGGGTAAAATGATCCCACCATGTGAATTACATGGTCACTCTTCTTCTGGTTCAGAAGTTTACAAGGCATTTTAATTGGGTAAAAGGAAATTCTGGAATGCACAACATCAGAAGGCACTTTAAATTTCACTGCTTCTGGTACTGTACTGAAAGCGCACAAAGGACCTAAATTGGGGAGGGCAGCATTTTGATGTGCGCGCGCGTCAGTGTAGTGTGTGTGTGTTCATGAAACAAATGCAGGATTAAAACTCAAAGTATGATAAAGCTACAGTTATAGTTAAACTGATATCTAAGTGTTAAGATTTGGACAGAGAAAAGGATGAGAAAATGTGAAGAACAGTTCTCAAGACCAAGAGCTGACGTTTTCAAGTTTTATGCTGAAATGACTCCTTTGGAACACAAGTGGTGCGTAAGCACCCATGTTTTTTGGTTAAACAAAGGCAAAGTCTCTCTCCCTATTTTTTGGTCTATAAGCAAGCCTAAAATACAGTATTAAAGATGCAGAGTTTTTCAATATTTTGTCTGTCTGTAGGCACGCGTAGCCACTCTTAAATGCATCATTATGAAAAGATTTCATGAAGGAAGGAGGACTAGAAGAAACGTACAGGAGAAAGTCTGGTTTCTGACCACAATAAGAAACAACATAATCTTTCATACATTTATTCAGGTCCCTCTTAACAATGGCTACATATCTGATAGCTTTTATCTCCTCTTTGGAAACCTTTCCAGCATTGTTTTTCCCAATTCGCAGTTGTGGTTTGTTGAGGTACAGCTTTTACTCAGCTGTTCTTATGCTAACGTTGTTTAGCTTAAATATTTCCTGGTGTTTATCCATTTTTCCTCTTCATTACCACCCGTAAGGAATCTAGGTAGGACCCTTTACGTTTAGAAGAGAGAAGTCTCCCTGCAGCCCTTTTGCCAGGGTGACTGAGCCAGCACAAGATATAGGCAATTACTGTTGTATTATCCAAGCGAAATTGTAGTGATCATTAGTTGCCTAGATAATTGCCCAGACACCCTTGAGTGACTGGGGATCATTTCAGGAAGATAACCTGTTCTTCCTACATTTTGTGCTTTTCAATTTTTAAAAATAATTTATTTATTTTAGCATTTTGTGCCCTTTATTTGTTTATGTAATAGGCACATTCTGATTCCCTCTAGCTATCTGCTTGGGCTAGCTGATATTAGGTTTGCTACAATTTAATCCCAGTAATCTAATTACAAAAACAGAGCAGTACAAATAAGACTTTTTATTCCATTCTTTACTTTACGTACTGGTGGATGAAAGCAACACCTACATTTCCTCCTACTTTGTGTCTGTAATTTTTCCCTAAGTGCTTACCAGAGTAAAAAATCCAGTGGTCTGGGGAGATGTGTAAGCTGTCGACTAACATTTTGGACCTACATTTCAAAGAGTATGTAGTGTCCAATGACATTGTTGTTGCTCTTTTCCATGTCTTTGCTGGAAGGAGATTTTTTTATATCTTATGTTTTTGTCTTTCATGGCTATATCACTTTGGCATCTTGTTGTCATTCTGCAGTCATCTGGTAAGCCAAACCCTTCTGCTCTCGCTTAGGTTTTTTCTGACTAATCTCTTAGTTCATATATATATTTTTCCCTTGAATACACAACTTCTCAGTCTTCACTGTTGAATTTTGTCCTATTCTTATCAATCACATCAATGAATTGAATCAACAATAAAACACTTGTATTTTTCAAGAATGAAACATAAATTATTTTTGTGACAGTTCGTTCATTTTGATAATTAGACTGTTTACCTTTTATATGTGATTGTGACTGCATGGAATAATGAGTGTCACAAATTGCTTCAGTTCCTCACTTTTATTGTTGTTTTTCTTTTTTGTCTGGGAGAGGGAAAAATAACAAGTTGAGTCCATGTTGCCTTGATGCAAAGGGAGAGTACTTTGCTGCTGGGATCATTTTTCTTGGTTTTTCATGGCTTTGGAGTGGATCATCTACCTGAACAGAAGCTGAACTGAGTCCTCAGCTAGCAAAGTCAGTGGTAGCCGAGCAGTATTCAGTCTGCTTCAGTCGTATTGGTTCCGTGGATGTCTTGGGGAACTCAGTGTCTGCTGTCACCAAAAAAATACATTAGCAGTTTCCAGACAAAATGAACTTACAAAACCTGTTCTATTCAGGTGAATGAATATGTGCAGAAATGTTGGGATTAATGTAATGCTAAGGTGTATAAAAGAAAAAGTGTAGCTACTGAATTCTTGTTCAGAAATGTCCCTGGAGGATTCTCCACCAGGAGCACCTGGGTATGTTAGTCCTCCTACTCATTCCTGTTTTTCTCATTGTTTTTTTCCATTGGGTTGTGCTTTATCAAGGGGCTGCCTGATAGCCAGAGCTGGAAAGTTGATGCAACTGAAAAATAACTTTTCCCCTTGCTCTGACATTAGTTTTAATCACAGATCTCTTGTCTCCTCTAGTTTACAAAATATCCATGCAAGCACTTGCACTGACACAGCTGAAAATACAAGCAGAGGAAGAAGGGAGGAGCTATTGAAGCCTGACCTGGCTGTTCCATATGTTTCAGCACAGCAGAGCTTTTGGTTTTGCTTGTTTTATTGCCTGCAATACTGTCTGTGTTTTTTTGTTTTGGTTTGGTTTCTTTTCCTGTCATCCTTGTTTTGAGTTTTTATACGGACTGACTGGCTGAGGTAGCTGGATGCTTGAATTATTTGATTAATGAGAATAGGACAAAATTCAACAGTGAAGACTGTGAAGTTGTGTATCCAAGGGAAAATTATATATGTGAACTAGGAGATTAGTCAGGAAAAAACTACGGAAAGGGGATTAGTTTACCAGATGACTGCAGAATAACAACAGGGTGCCAAAGTGATACAGCCATGAAAAACAAAACTGTGAAGACATAGGAAATTTCCTTCCACCAAGGACAACAAAGTCATTGGATACTACATACTCTTTGAAATGTAATTCAGATGGTGCATTAGGGGCGTTACCTATGTTTCAGTTATCATTTCTGTGGGACCCTGGCTGTGCCGTGCCTTACAGGTTTGCTCTTCTACAGCCTAGTCCCAGTGAAAGCAGGAGTTGGTTGAGAGTAGTTGCAAACCGGAGTGATGACTTTGGTTGAGGAGGAGGACTTGAAGTTTTTGCCTTACTGAGAGTCTGTGCTTTCTGTCTGAGGGAGTCAATGGGTCTACCTGGATCCCTGACTATGACAGTACAAGTGCTTCATAATTCATCCAATGTGTTTATCCTTCCAACACTTCCCTTTTCTAAGTTGTACTTATTTCTTTTCTTCTCCCTCTCCCCCAAACTAATGTGCAGAGATTAAGTAATCTGTCAACTGCACGCACAAATCTGAAGCTTAGCTGGGAACTGAATCTGTAACTTTTAAGTCTCTGGCTGTCGGCATTCTCTTTGGGCTGTTATTTGTAATGCTTATAGCTGAAGACATTCCTTTTGCTTTGTCTCCAAGAGGGTAATTGCCCTTTGATGCAGTTGTCGATGAAATTATCATTCCTCTGTTGTCAGCTGATCTGATGGTGCTTTTCTGAGGTTATTTTTAGAAATCACTGAATACAGAATGAAGTAGTTTACTTTGTGTACTCCCATCCAGACAGGTGACTGATCTAACCGTTGAGATTGCACTGTATACAGGTTTGTTGTAGTGGAAGCAATTCAAATTGCTGAAGAGGGTGAATAGAGCTGTGTGACCTCAATGGACTTTTTTAGTTTTGTTTTTTTTTTCCCCACTTCCTCTGTACTTCGAAATTCCAGGTGAAAACACCTCTACTCTTCTGCTAATGTGTTTCAGGTATGAACTGTAAAAATGCTAGAGGTAAAACTTCCAATGGATATAGCAATACTATGATGCTATAACGTTAACACTAAGGCAATGTCTAAATCTGTTTCTATGGAATGCTGCAGAGATTTTTGCCTGGCCGTTTATGGTCTGAATGGTTTCAATTTAAGAATACTCCCATAAATATGAGGGTTAATATTTCTTTTTTCATTCAGTATGCTAAAATGACTGGATAGGGTCCTAGGGACTGACTTTTCTGCATCATATCCTTACACATTATTAGCAATAAAACAATGGTAGGTCAGACGTGTAGCTGTCAGGATTCACTGAAATCTCTTGAATTAAAACTGGAATGAATTTGGTGTTTTTTGTTTGCTTTTTTAGTGTGTATCATGCTAAGCAGCTCTTGGTGTAATATTATTTCTAGTGTTCCATGTTCTTCAATGGGATCTAAAGACATCACCATTTCTAGAACTCATATTTAAATTTTCTTACAGTTTCACAAAGGTGCTTTTTTTGGGGGGGGATGGGGGGGTTAGATGATGCATATAACCATAATTCTGCTTCTCTATTCTGGAACAATTATGTGTTTTTGAGTCTGTCCGTATTTCACTCAGTAAGCAAAATGGTTGCCTGGTTCCACTTCTTTCTTTGAAACAGATTGGTTATAAGTGCTTGAGTATTCCGGACAGGATTTAAACGTGAATTTTATGTTGTGTTGGTGAAAGCTTTGCCTAGTGATAAGATGTGTAAAAGATATTTGAGAGAGATGCAGTTTTGTTCACCATCTCAGTAAGAAAGATCAAATAGTTGGGAGTGCAATTAATTAACTAAATTATCCAGGAAATCTGAAATTAAATTCCATTTTTAATATTCTGCCTGGGGAAGTGCTATTTCTTTTGTTTCTTCAGCGATATCAGGACATATGATGGATTGAAACTGATTTAAGCTTCTTCAATAATTTAACATAAGAAAAAGATATTGTGTAAATAGTTTCACTTTAGATGGTGCTGAGTATATGTCATGCTGGTCACCAGCTAAAAAGGGAAGATGTATTTTTGTGGTCAAGGGGACAGAATAGGTTGTATGGATGGGGGTGGGAGCAACTGGCAAGTAATTTACTAATTACAGAAGTAAAATTAACTAACAAGAAAGCGTTGTAATTACAGAGGGTTTCCAGGGCACAGTTTTACCAGAGGACAATTCAGTATTTCACATTTTAATTTTCCTCTTTTGTTTTAGGCCCTGGATGTTGACCGAACTGTTCTCTATAAAATGAAAAAATCTGTCAAAGCCATAAACATATCTGGTCTGGGTAAGTACTTGATAATTCCTGGTAGTTCATGTTCGTAAAATTTTGAGATTTAAAGAGTCAGCTGTCTTACTGAATCGGAAAGAGTTCTAGGAACAGTTCGGAGAAGAGAAAAATGTATGTTTTAAAAAGAAGTCATGAATTAGCTTTTGATCATGAGCTCAGTAAGGGTGAAATTTTGGGAGGTAGCTGAACCAGTCTAGCTGATGTGCTGCTTCGAACTGGGGAAGCCAGGCTTTCCTCTTCCTACCAGATCTGGTCTACCAGCTTCTTCTGCCACCCCTGGTGCATGGCAGATCCCTAGATGAAATTTTTAGCTCTTATAAAGTTGCGTATATAGTGAGATCAATTTAACTGGTATTAGATGAGCAGCTGGAATAGTATGGCTCATGTGTTATGGAGAGCTGAGGGCATGGGAGACGTGAAATTACTCTCTTTGGCAGCAATAAGAAGCTACTTTGGCTCTACTACTTTATGAAACCTCACCCTTCCTAGTGGCTTCCAGTTAGGTGTGTTTAGAACTTCATGACAAGACTGAGCTGAGGAGCTGTCATGGTGCACATTTTTATTGTCATGGTGCACAAAGTTAGATATTTATTTTACAATGCTGATAAAAATACAAAGAACTATTGCTGTGTGCATTTTAATGTGTGTGCCAATCTCATGGGGTTTTGTGTGTTTATCTTCTCTGAAAAAAATAACTGAAGCTTTTGTTTTTGTGGACAGCAGCATTTTGTGAATAAGAAACAGTATTTGTTTTTGTTGATAAGACAGCATTTTGTTGGCTTTTGTATGCGCAATAGATGGGCCTGGCAACCTTGGAGATCCACCAGTATATGACAGAATTTGTGGGCATGTTGGTGTTCAGATGTAAAGTTGTAACAAGAATTGCTGTTATGGTATAATTCTTATCAGCTAATTGAAAGGTAGTTTGTTCTTGCCTAACCTAATGAAGGTGTTATCTTTGGATTGTGGTGGGCCCAGTTGGAGATTCATCTGGAGCCGTCACCTGTTGCGTATTTATTTGGCACCCTTTCTTCTGTGTTTTTTTTGTATAATGTTTGAGTGCCTGACTGTGCCTTCTACTCATTGTGCTCATTAGAGCGTGGTAGTATAAAATAAGTACCTTGCCATGTTTTTACATTCATGCTGCCCAGTCTTGACAGTAAAGATTTGGAGGCATTTATCTTCCATCAGCAAAAATATCACTAGCCCAGCAACTTGCCAGCTGTTGGGGTTTCTTTTGACAAAACAAAACCTGTGGGGCTGCACTGGTAAGAACACAGCTACTGGATTTTTCCCTGAGTATTAATTATACATGTTTTGGCTTTCTTTTTTAATGTGTGAATTTTGAAAACATTAGATAATGACTCCTATTTGTACACTATTTACTTTCTTACTTTAGAAAAGACTCTAAACCTTCAAATAAACCTGGCTCAGATATCTTTTTTTTTTTAATAAATTCCAAACCTTTTGTTTGTAAGAAACTTAAAATCCACCAGGAAGAAACTGTAGGGCAAGGAGAAAAAGCTTTTGTAAAGCTCCATGAAAAAAACATCCTTGTGTTCTTCAGAAGCGCTTGTGGAGTCCCAGCTCAGCTGCCAGCACTGCTGCAGTAACTACCATTAGCATTCTGGGGAATGTCTCAGAACCGCTGCGAAGCTGCTGGGTTTGTTGACTTTGTTTAATCTGATACATAAATCCAGAAGAACGGTCCCTAGGATACTGTGGAACAGAAAACTCGTGCAAGAGCTATATGGACTAGAAAGCTCTTGTTTCCTAAAGTAAAAAGCCAGCATGACTCGGCTGCTGATTGCACACATAACTACAACAATTAATGCTAGCAGCCTTTTCACCTTCTTTTCATACAATTGCAGCTTTCTGGTTTTGCTGTATGAATTGTTCCCTGACCTCCACCCTCTCCTGGCTTCAGATACACAAAGCTGGATGCAGGAAGCAGTAAGAATGCAGAAAGCAATATGGAAATAATTAATTCACCTGACAGGGTAGTTGTGTGAACTACAGGAGCCGTGACCTACCACATTGGTTTTTTTGCTGTCTGCTGTGCCAGTTTGTTCTGGGCTTGATCAGGTGTGTGTACATCACACAGTAGTATAAGTTGAATGTTCTTACATGATCCTGCAGCTCAAGCAGCAAAGAGCTTGATAAGCGCTCAGCCCCTGCTGTTGATACTGAGGAAAAATAAGTACAGTTCAGTGTCAGGACTGAGTTTTTAGATTGAATGGATATGTTCAAACTGGCTTAGAGGCTGCAAATTCAAGCGCTCAGGGTAGAATCTTCTAGAATTAATACTGTTTGTGCAACTTCCTTTCTGTGTGTACATTGTAACAGTCTTATACACAATATTATACCACTGTTCCACAGGGGTTGGAAATTACAGAAACCTGTAGCTACTTAAGGGATGAAGTTCTTGAATGTCTGTCCAAATAGCAATGTGAGCAGACAGGCTTGTTGTTAAGTTGGACTGTGCTAGATTTATTGAACAGATTGTATAACTAATTCATAGACGTTTAGAGAAAGGACATTGCATCAAGGATCCTTTGGATATTAAATACATTGACTTATACAGATGGGTTTGAAATGAAACAGGATCATTGCTTGTCTGAACAGATTAATCCTCTCTAAATAATCTTCAGGATTTATGCTGGTCTCATTTAATGACCAAGAAAGGCTTTGTTCTTATTAATGCATAATTTGTTTTCTAGGGTGTTTGGTTTTTTTCCTGACTTCCTTTAAAGGGGTAGAAATTGGTCACAGCTAGAATAAGACATAAGCAACTTTAACTTTCTCAGGTACCAGCTTGGTCTGCTTTGTTCATGTGTGCAAGCTTGACATGGTCACTGAGCTTGGATTCAGATAGACTTTTGGTTTTATTCCACCGATCAGATTGACAGGGATGTTTTATGCCTGCCTACACAAGCAAGTAATCTGGTATCCTAGGAGTGGATAGGTAGGTCGAAGTAGTTTAGACTTAGGCCCCTCAGATTTCATCTCATATATGGTAACCTACAAAATGTGCAGCTCAATGCTTTCTGAGGGGCAGAAGCATTAGATGTGTTTAGATGACTTGCAGTGATGCAGCCCACACAGTCATTCAGAACCTGCTGAAGTCTGTCTCAAGCACTGTATCACTTCTGGGGCAGAGCTTCATTGTCTCTGAAAAGAATCTAGTTGTTGTGAACCAGAAATGCTTCTAGAACTGAGCTGGCCTGTGGTAAATGCAGACTGCAAGAATTTGCTTCAGATCCCCACTGCTGCTCTGAATCGGAGAGGTGACACAGATACGGGTGTTGTCCTCATCTGTAGGAGAGTTCATAGTCCCATTTCCTAAGATGACCCGAGAGTCTTACTTGATCTGCTGCCTTCTGTTGTAGAGATCCAGGATGTTGCCAACACACTTGATCTCCTCTCTTTCTTATTTCAGCATCTAGTTAAACATAACAGCACACAGTTAAAATTAGAGAGCGCTAATAAGAGTCTAAAATTTCACTGTAGGAGTTGGGAATTGCTGTGCAGTCTCCGTTATGGTGCAGTAATATTGTGGGTCTTTCTAGAGTAGATTCTTGTCAGGCGATTGTCTTGTCTTGATGACAACTTGTCCTTTGTACAGCATGTGGATAGATCCACATAAACCGGAATTAGTGAGTTAGGTCAGAATTCTGGCAACCCAACATTAAAATATAAGTACTAAATGTTTATTATGTCTGTAAACAATTTTTGCAAGAAATCCTCTGATTTTTTTTTTTTTAAAGAACTCAATTGTAATTTCAGAAGCCTTTTATCTATTGATGATATTTTCATGTTTTGCTCTTTTTGAAGCTCACGTGGAAAATGAAGAACAGTACACACAAGCACTGGAGAAATTTGGAGGCAACTGTGTTTGCAGGGATGACCCAGATTTGGGAACAGCGTTTTTAAAATTTTCTGTGTTTACAAAGGAATTAACTGCACTCTTCAAAAATTTGGTAAGAATTACTTAAGAAAAACATGTTGAAATTTGAAGGCCATTATAAAGGCTGTATTGCTGATTTATAACAGCTCTTCATGTTGAAGACAGTTTGTGCTTTAGCAACCACTGTAATTAAAAAAAAATCGAGAAAATGTCTCATGCCTTTCCCCTTGAAAAACCTGAAACACAACCCCCCCAAAAAATAACAACAAGGAAGCCCAGAACAAAACCCAAAAAGCCAAACCACCACAAAAACCCAAACAAACCTAGCCAAAACCTCTCTTCCAACAATTCTTATGCCTAAAAGCTTCCCACAATGAAGTAGTTATAACACGGTTTATAAAACATACATACCAAATTGCTTAAAAATTGTGAAACCAGCACTAGCCAATTTGGTTTACTCTGTGTTCATGTTGCTTCTGGTTTACTTTTTACACTTTCCATTTGTATTTATAAAGGGAGATTTTTGTGTCCCTGGAAGAGAGTCTCTTGTTCTCAGGGAAGAGAGTCAGGAAAACAAAATCAAACATAATGCTATAATGACAGTAGTGTCCACTGGGGACCAGTCCTGAAACTGAAGCCAGTAAGGCTTAAAAGCACTCTTTAGTGAGCCAAATGGGATGGAGCCAAATGGAAGAACGTGAGTTTTAATTATGAATGGAGAATTTTCAGCCTCAATTTCACATTAATCAGAGGGCACAAAAGGAGCAGATTCTGACTACATTCTACTAGCAAGAGCTTTCCCATGTCTGAGTAAGCCTGAGATTTACTTGAAACCATACAACTCTTAAACCCGGGGCAGGGAAGGGGAGGTGACCCAGATTCCTACAAGCGCTTAAAAAGTCTCTGCTTGCTGAAATCAATAGCATGGGCACATCGAATGCTTTTGTGACTCTCGACCAAATGTCTGTAGTTTGCAGCCAGCTGGTCATAATCGGTTCTTCGGGGTATGTTTCCAGCTGATGGGATTTAGGGCAGACCCATTCACTCCCTGGTGCTGTTCTCTCTTTTTACTCAATCATGATATTGATGAGAGAGAATCTACCCCCAAATGTATTTATCAGCAGTGAAATGTATTTCATATTTGTCATGTTGATTTGAATATCTCTAGTTGTACAAATATTATCTGAGATTGCGTATCAGGAGAGGCATCCTTACTGAAGTGTGAGTCAGTCAGTTATCCTGAGTCTCCCGTACACTGCTCATCCGAGAAGGGAAATAGAATGGATCTTCTAATTGATACCTTCTGTTGACTAAAACCCCCTCTCTATCATATATTAATTGCAAGATGGTGACTTCATTAGGCAAATGGACATGGGAAATGTGATGTTTAGGTGGTTTTAAAAAGCAATCTACTAAAAGCTGTACCATGCCCAGAAAAATCCTTTTAATGTATTATATTTCAAGAAGAAATATTATAAAAAAAGCTAAAAAATGTTGCCATTTAACCAAAAGATTTAACTATTTGTTCTCTTAGAAACAGTAATTGCTATATTTGCAAAATATTTCTGGCAAGAATAACTTTTCTTCCACAAACTGGAAAGGAAAATAAACTCAAATATCTGTAGGAAGCAGGTTGCATGTTTGTATTACATTTTCTTATCCACGTAAGCTTTTTGTGTGTCTTCTCTGAGGAATATTTCTGAATCTTTTTGCTGTGTACTGCTTTATCACTAGCAATCACTATGTATTTTTGCTTCAGTTTGTATGTGTAAGAAGAGGGTATATAATGAGAAATTAGCTATGTCTTTAGTTTTTCTCAGTTTGTGGTTCTTATTTTCTCTGCTTTTGAAGCAAATAATAATGTTACATGGACACTAATGTAATTGGTTTTTATTTACATTGCAATAGCATAGGCACCTGCTCTCTTCTTTATCACTGTCCGGTGAAGGACACATCTCTCTAAGGCTCTGCTCTTTCCTAATATGCATCATATCGTTGAGGTTTTGAAGTTTTTTGTTGTTTCCTGACTAGCAAAGGAAAACTGAAAAAATAAAGGAACCTCATGGTCTTTGAATTTGGTGTCTAAGAAAATAGCTTCCTTCAGAAAGAAATAGATACAAAAACCCACCCACGTGTAAACTCCATTCTTGCTTGAAAATGTGGTGTTTATAAACATGAATTCTAAAATTGTAAGAGAATTCTAAAACAAAAGTACAATTTCCTGTAACTTTGCCTATTAGAAGTTAATACTGCTAGAATAAATTGTTGGTGACTGATCACTTTGAATATCTATTTGTAAGTTCACTGATGGAGGTCTAGTGTTCTAAGACATTACAAAGATATTGGCTAGTGTAGAAAGCCCTATACAGTAGCTGGAAATAATCTGGGGTCTTATTTTTTTATAGTCATAGGCATATATGGAACACAAGCCCCATGCATTCTCACGTTGTGGGGAAGTGTTCAACTCTAAATGCTTTAAGCATGTTGTTGGTCAAAAAACATGGCTCTCTTCTGGTGTTTCTTTGTAGCACCCAACATATATTGGTTGTAACTCAAAAACACAGCCAGGGCTGTACTACCTGTGTTTTTAAAAAAACCCATTTTGAATGGTACTCTTTTTAAATAGACCCATCCCTGGAGTTTCACAGGGTGCTGAAATTTTGCAGAAGATTTTAGCTGGGGTGAGTGGGGAATACACCAGGAAGTGAGAAGTCATGTTCAGACTGGAGCAGATGCCAAAGCTATTAACATTGGCAAAGCTGTAGGGCTAGTGTCAAGTTTTTCTTTGTCATATATTTTGCTTTTGTTTCTAGAAGCTGATGTGTTCTGTCAGCTCTTGGCCTGGGTGGCATTTAGAGCTGTAACTCTAAAATGCTACTGCAAAAAGGTTTTCCTTAAATTTGTCTTTAGTAAGGTAAAGAAAAGCCATTCTAAAGTTGTTCTACTTAAAGAGGGGGTTAGGTTCTTGTTTTCTCTAATCCCTTTTAAAGATTTTCCCAAGTACTTTGATGTTTTCATGGCCTTATCAAGGCATCAATGTTTTAAAATATTTCATTAACAGCTGAAGTTTTTTTTTTTTTTTCTTAGGATCCAATTATTCAATTGTAAACTATCCAAGTTAAAGGTCACGTCTTGGGTTTTTATGTGTTTTGCTATGCTTCTTTCATGTGTGCACTTTTAAATAGTGCATAAAACTAAAAAAAAACCTTTGAAGAACTTTTGGCTTCTCACATTTGAAGTGATTTGTAAAACACATCTGTAAGGAAGAAATAAATTGGTATTTATGGTGTATCAAGTCCTTGTAACTACTCACTTTAGTCTTTCTATCATGTTACTTCCATTATTTGGATCAGTTTATGATCTATGCATTTATTTCTTCTCTTGCCATGGCTCAAATGTCAAGCTACAAATTGTTCTCCAACTTCTGGTATATAAATGTCTTTAAGAAGATGGAGTAATCAGTATGTCTTTTGGAAGTGAAATATCAGAAAAGAGTAGAGGCATTTTCAGAGGTAACACAGTACCTTTTGGGCATGTACAGTATTGCTTCTTGATGGTCACCTTGGTGTTAATTCTTGGTGGTCCAGTGACATCCATAGTTCCCGGGTAGGTTACATCTGTATGGCACTTGTTTATAGTGTTAATTACTTTGCCTTCTTAACAAATCTAGTGCCAAGTGATAAAGGTGTGAGTCTCGATGTGAAAAATGTTAAGACAAGGAAAGGCTGATTGCAACAGATTGCACATGAAATAATTTTTCCTTTAAATTCTGTTCTTAAATTGCTAAGAAGAAGAAATAAAATCTGCAGTCGCCCATCGTCTTTGTTGGCACTCCTTGAAAAAGGACTTGATCTGTGAAGATGAAGTGGCTATTTAAAAAATTCCATTTTATGTCTGTTCTTCTGCATACTCTCATCCTTCCTTTTTTATTTATTTAAATTTAAAGCTAATGAAACATGCTGAAGTGGGAGGACTGGAATCTGGTTATTTCCACTGTGTGGAAGGTAGCTCAGAGGAAGAGACTCCATGTGAGAAGTTTTTCTATTATTAATCCTTGGATTTTGAGCCTGGAAAATGGAAGAACAATGATAATATTTCTCTGACCATATGATCCTGTTGTACTTTATTTTTTAAATGTAAGGAGAAAGGTGATTTGCTTAAATGTGAAAGGTAACAAATAATGAAATAGAAGGGAACACCTTTTCTGTAGTATGTAGTGAACTTAAGAAACTTATGCCCAGAATTTCCTCTGGGATAATACGTCAGATGAAGGATTTAAAAATATGTTTGGTGCATGAACCTTCACAAGCATATTTTATTTAGAAGGACTCACCTTAGTTAAGTGCATATTTGAGGTTAGACTATTATATGTGACAATTAATGATTTAAGTTGTGTTGTTTCTGTTTATCACTCATACGCTTGAGAAAGGGTTGGCTTAATGGTGAGAGGAAAAAATTTTAAATCAAAACCCACTTTGATTTACGCGTGTAAAGATGTAAACTGAGATGTGATAATTCCTTCTTAGTGGCATGAGTTCAGCTCCAACTGGGATCTTATCTTTCTTTCTTTGCCAAAAAGATATTGATCCAACTGGAAGAAATACAGAGGACCGTAACAAAAACTGATCGGGGCTTGAATATGTTGATTTATGAATAAAGCTTAGAAGAATTGGAAGTGTACAGTTCGACTCACAGATAACTGTGATTGTGGAAGAGGAAATTAATAAATTGCATATAAGTGGGATCTCGGTGTGAAAAATATTAGATGAAGTGTTGCAGATGAAGTGTTGGAAGCTTACCACTTAGGTGTTTAACCTGGGTTAGAAAAATGTACCATTGGGAATTCTTTACTTGCCAGGAAGATGGGCTGGAATAACCTCAAGCCTCTTTCTTTTAAAGTTTTAAAGTTCTACGCTTTACGGTTTTAAGAATACCTTTTAAAAAACATCTCTCTGTCATTTTGTGCTTGCACTTCCTAGTGGAAAAGTCCCTAGCCTGTAGTTTGTGTAGCAGTGGTGGTACAGGGGCTGTTTCTAAGTAGTATGTGGTGGCAACTTCCAATATCTTGTGCAAAGGCAGTTTTCTAGGTAGCTGAGCCAGCAGCTCCTGTTCGCTGAACTCACGTTTCCTACGGCACACAAGGGTGGTGGGTGATGTCCCACCTCAGCCACCAGCCTGGAGGGATGCAGTGCAATGGGGCACAGCACCACACTACAGGTGAGGCAGGGAGGAGGCAGCATTGTGTCCTTTGCCTGCAGGAGGGAGGCATGGCGCAAAGGTGAAGTTTGTGCTATGAGGCTTTGTAACACAATTTTCTGAAGTCTTTTGTCTTGATGCAGATGAAGAAACTGTGTCTCATCTGTAGCAGATGTTCTGATTTCCACTTGCTCCCTGCTGGGTTGCTTGGCATTGTCCTACTAAAGCTCGCATCACTGGGAGAGCTTTTGGAAAGTAGTCAATCCAATAGTACTTGCCATTAAAAAATGAAAATAACTTAAACAATTCCAGCAGGTGGTACTGCTGTCACTCATACGCACCCATGTTCATTGGCGGTTGAGAAGCCCACAGACAAGTACATGAACCCACATCTAGAATTTAATAATGGAGATAGGACTCATATCATGCCCTGTTTGGCTGCCTTAATTTTAGTTTTAAGGGCTCCACTCTTTATCTGCATGTTAAGAAAAGTATTTCACTTTTTTCTCACATTTAGAAAACAAAATCTTTTGAAGTGCTGCAGACACCATTGTCTGAAGCTGTTCTGAAAGAGATCCGTTAAAATAGGCTTCGTTGTTTAGCCATGGGCTCTTCAACTGCTTGAAAATCTTCTTTCCTCTTTGCAAAGTTTGGCTTGGATGTTGCCTCTACCACTGCATCTGGCAGCTGTGTGTTTGTTTATTTTTATGTTCTCCCTCCTGCCATTTCTTCCTCTCCTCCTCTGAGCCTTCTCCAAGTTAGGAAGTTTTAATTTATTCCCCTGTCTCTGTCATCTTACCTTGTTGGAAGCTGTCAGAGGAAAACTGAGCCTGCCAAAGCAGCAGCCTTGGAAGTGGAAACGAGGTCAACTGTTTTTTTTTTTTCCTTTCTTTTTTTTTTTTTTGAAAACACGTGGAACTTGCCAGTGCTCCTGATACAGGATGACTTCAATTCCTGTGAAGCTTTCCTGCATCTTTGTGCATATCTTTTTAAAGAATGTTTTAAAATCTAAAATAGTCAAAATGCCGAGGCAGTTGTGTACTTTTTAGCTCCCTGTAAACACACAGAGTAGGAGCCACAGCATATTCAGTGCTTCTCCACGTGCTAAAAATGAGTCGGTATTTTTAGATAGCTAAGCTTTTTAAGAAAGATAGGGAAAACCCGTAAGATCTTCCTGCTGCTGATTAATAAATATGAGCAAGTATGATTTGAGACCTCATCTGGAGTATTGTGTCCAGTTCTGGAATCCTCAACATAAGAAGGATATGGAGCTGTTGCAACGGGTCCAGAGAAGGCTGCAAAGATGATCTAATGGCTGGAGCACCTTCCGTACGAGGACAGGCTGAGAGAGTTGGGCTTGTTCAGCCTGGAGAAGAGAAGGCTCTGATGAGACCTTATAGCGATCTTCCAGTCCCTGAAGGGGCTACAAGAAACCTGGGGAGGGGCTGTTTACAAACGCTCGGAGTGATAGGACTAGCGGCAATGAGTATAAAGTGGAGAGGGGCAGATTTAGTCTAGGTATGAGGAGGAATTTCTTCGCTATGAGAGTGGTGAGGCCCTGGCACGGGTTGCCCAGGGAAGCGATGGCTTGGACCTTGGAGGTGTTCAAGGCCAGGTTGGATGGGCCTTGGGCAGCCTGGTCTAGTGGGAGGTGTCCCTGCCCATATCAGGGGGTTGGAACTGAGTGATCTCTAAGGTACCTTCCAACCCAAACTCTTCTGTGAGTCTGTGATTCATCTAACTAGGTTAATAATGACGAGTTCATACATTATATATGTTCACGTTTGTTCCAAGTGAAATAGAAGCGCAGGGAATGCAGTAGGTTGGTAGTAATATGGAGGTGATAGCACACAGAAGGAATTGATTTGAATAGGCAAGTGTTCTCCAAACTTTTAAAAAGCATGTTGTTTTTTTTCTCCTATTCTTCTCTTAAAGTCACTTTGGACTTTCAGGTGCCGTGACTGGAATTTCTAGGAAACACCCAGAACTGTCTTGGAGGCTGATTGATGTTTATATGAATGTGTCTGAGTTAATAGTTGAGGGTGTGTCATTTCTTCTTTTTTGCCTTAAGGAAAAAGTTGTCTTGAGTCTGCTGTTGAGAAATGCTTTATGACTGCTTTGTGCTGAATTGTCTGGATTTGAAGAATAATTAAATGGAGGCTGTGAAAGTAACGATCTTTAGGTTAGGCCTTTTGACAGCATCGTACTAATAAAGTAGAAAACCACAGCAGAAAACTTTTCAAAGGATGAGATCTTAGATTAGAACTCTTCTGCTTCTCTGCCTGGGTCAGCTTTCTGGATGTGTGTTCCATTTGTCTTTTTCTATGAGTTTTTATTTTTTTACCCAAGTTCTGTGTGATTTAAACCTTTTCACTTATCTTCTCTATCTACAACGTATAATTTTATTAACTTTGAACATGGCTGTGTTGGCATACAGATGTTGTAATATTGCTAAGAACATAATAAGGTCGATTGTTTCCAGCGCCTACCAGCTAAGCATTCAATTTTTATAGGAGTTATGTTAAAAACAAGAACAAAAAGCTGAAATTAGAATCAACTCGTTGTTTCTAAAGGACTATAGTTGGGTCCTGTAGCTTTTTGAGGAGGAGGAAAAGGGGAGTGGAGGAGGGAAACGTAATTTGTGGTAAGGCTGTAAAGATTAGATTTCCTATATTTCTTCAGCCTTCTCGTGCAGAGGTAATCTGTTTAAGTTTTGAAGGGGAATAGTGGGTGTTTGGGAGATTTGTTTGTTTCTTTTAATAGCAGCTGTTGATACCACTGGGGTTGGGACCCCTGAGTTTGTTCTAGTGAGGCCAAAACATCAGGTGAACCATAGGATAGTAAAGTTATGTTTTTTTCTATTCTGGGGAAGCTGAAGCATCACAATTGTAACTGTTTTTCTCTGAAGTTCCTGTTAGTGGCCTTTCTTGTCTGGATGGGTTATGCTAAAGGGACTTCAGTCTTACTGATGTTGTTCCTGAAGAAACAGAAGCATTTGTTACTTCATGATGCAAAGTTCTTTCTGTACTTTGAACATTTGAGATCCATTGTTATGTATGTGTTTCAGTGTTTCTTGAAAAAAAAATGTTCTAAAAGAGCAGTAAACAATAACATCAAAAAAGAAATCCCTCCAAAGACAACCTCAACACACTGCTGCAGCAATTATTGTCTTTTTTTCCCCCCCCATTGTAAGGTCCTAAAATCTCTTCACTGCCATCCATTTGAATTGTTACAGTTTGAACTCTGTGCCCAGACATGATGGACACTTTCCCTGAATCATAAAGGATTGGACACTAAGTCTGTCTTTTCCTGGTGTATGCTACTTACTGTCTTATTCCTACCCTCTGTCTTCAGTCTTTTTCCTTATCAAACAGTATTGTATAGGTACTTTAACTAGAACCATGGTTATTTTACTGTTGTCTTAATTTTTTTTTTCTTGTATTACTTGTTTACTCTTGAATTAGTTGCATATCCAAGACCTCATAAAATCCTTATTTCAAAGTTTGGGTAAGATAAATAAGGCAGATGTATTACTTTTTTAAGAATACATGGAGAATATTTGAATAGTGGCTTTCTTACAGGCCAGCAATCTTTGTCTTTATAACTTATGTCAGAGGAAGATGCCACGTATTGTGAGAATAGTGGGTACATTTTATGGAATGAGTCTGAAGGGACTGGAAAAGAAACAAGATTAATTTAAAATATACCGATGAACTTAAAATTTTCTGTCTCGTATATATTTTATCATTGTTTTCATGTAATTTAAACAGGAAAATCAGGGAATGTAAAATTAGTGATCTTATTTTGCAGTCACTGTTGGATATTTATCATTAGCCATAATTCTGCGGGTTTCCTGCTAGCTTGGGTTATAGTGTTTCCAGAGTAAGTTTAATTAACTCATGTTGCCTCCGTCCTTGATTAGTGTCTGTACTGATAAATACCTTCACAGAGCAGGGTTAGAAAAATAATATATGAGATTTCCTTGTCAAACTTTCTGAAATGTGTGAATTAACACAGTGTACACCTGCATTAAAATATATTAAATATTTTGGTCTAATTTTCTTGTTACAGATTCAGAATATGAACAACATAATCACTTTTCCATTGGACAGTTTGCTGAAGGGAGATCTAAAAGGAGTAAAAGGGGTATATTTAACTTCTTATTTATATATAAAACTATTATTAGTACACTAAATACCTTTAGCTAATGTTTTAATCTTATTTGATGGAAGGAATGGAATATTGAAGTAATGTGTTCACTTAATAAACAAGAAGTTTTTGTGTGTGTGTGAATTGAATCATCGCTTCTGTTTGTGGTTTCACGTACAGCGTGCTCTTGGCTACGTATACAAAACAACATTGGAGAAGGTTTAAAAGCAGCCCTGAGGTATAGGAGATAAGCAGAGAAAGAGGTGTTAAGAATTATTAATTTACAAATATTTATTCAGTTGAGAGAGGGTAGTGCTTTATTTAAAAGGATTATTATTCATATATTTATTTTATATTCTAAACTTGCCTGGAACTACTTGGATTATTCAGAAAGATGCATTAGACTGCATGAGTTTAGGATTTTTCATAACAAAGTTGAAATCTGTCTGTGCCCTGAGGTTGTTTCCTATTTGAAATAATAACAACTGGGGACTCAAATGATGATATGTTTATTATAAATTCCAAAGCCAATAGCCAACAAACTGATTTGGCTTATGCTTCATTTACTGCTGAGCAAACAGGAAGCGACTGGCAGCTATTGTTCTAGAATACTGACGGAAGAAAAATCTACATAGGCTAAAAATGGTCTCTTTAAATTACCGCAGGATAAAGAGATTATTTAATAAGATAGGCTTATTATCTTTGTGTTGCTTGCTTACCACATTTCACTTTTCTTGTTCCCTTTTTCTGTGTCAGAGTAAACACATTTAGCACAATACAGTGTTGCCCCATGTTCCTGACTTGAGAAAATAGTCAAATGCTGCTTTAATTAATTTTATTAATTTCTTTGTCAAAAGAACTAGCTGACATGTAGGAATTAGTTCCTAATCTGTAGTTGCAAAGTTTTTCAGCATCTGACAGTTGACGGTATTTGGCTCTTGAACTCCAGCAGAATTTCAGCTGCTGCATATTTAAACATTGGTGAAATAATTTTACAGCTTGTTAGGATCATTTTATCCAAATTGTCTTCTTCAAAGGGAAAAAATAAAGGAATTTGGAACACAGGTCATTAAATGCTCAGCAGAATTAGTTATGTCGGGCTGTATGGCCAATACTGTTCCCATTAAGTCAGTAGGAAATTGATTTTTTTAACTTCAGTGAAATGAATCAAATCCTTAGCTGAGACTATACCACAGCCTTAGGACAGGTGCTGCTTTCCAGTGGAGTCAGAGGTGGAATGATGAGCAAATAGCTGATGTGATTAATTGCATAGCATGCTCTTGGGATGACGTGGTTATACCTTCTGAGAGTAAAATGGGGCAGTAAAAAACATCCTAGAGATGCTTTTAAAAATTAGTGTATTAATTTTGTATACAAGATCTGTTTTCCTTTGTGCAAGGTTCCTTTAACACAGTCCTTAGGCGAGCTATTCAAGAAAGAGTGGAGTCCCTTGTTCCAGTAGACTCGGCAAATGGCCAAGGTGTGTCTTCATCGTTAGATCCACAGTCTTTTTCAGGTAAATAACTAACCATATCTTTTTCTTTTTTTTGACAGGACTTAAAAAAACCCTTTGATAAAGCTTGGAAGGACTATGAAACAAAAGTGTATGTATCTTTTAAATTTCTAAATAAAAGGGCAGTGTGACTGAAATCTATAAAGTTCTTTAATGTTAACATCTTAGACAGAAGTGCTTGCTGGGAAGCTGAGCTTATTTAGTTCCTTCTTTTCTTAAAACCTACCTGGAGCTGTGTGAAAATGTGTGTGCATAGACATAATAATTTCAGATTCTGTAATATACGACTTATTTCATAAGTAAGCTGTCTTTTGTGTGTATGTGTTTGTGTGCCATAGTGGGTTTTATTCCTTACTTCAGTGTTACCTGGATTGTGACTTATTGATTGCGTTTCATGTCACACATCCAGGACCTTTGACTTTCTGAGATAGTACTGCGTGTATCAGACCATTTCTGGTGATGCAGGTCCAGAAGAATCTCATATGGTGACACTACTTAACATAGTAGCTTGCAGGTCCCCAGCCATCTACTTTGGTGGAGAATCTAGCATCTTTTTGTTACATTTTTTTGATTGCACTAAGTTACCATGATTCTCTGGTGCCCACTGAGTTGGCACATCTGAAGTCACGGGGCAAACAGTCTTCAGAAGTTATTCCTCTAGGTGATTTACTCACAAAAGCAACAAGTTTAGCATGTTGGCTGAATGTCTTTATTCTTTTACTGAATAACGATAAGAATTACTGCTTTCTGGGCTTGGTTTGTCAGTAGGACCTGAGTGGCTTTTGGTTTTTGAAACTGCCTAGCTGTAGCTGGATTGTCATAACAAGACACTCTGAAATGTTGAGATAAACCTTCAGTCTGACAGCCTGAATTCTTGGAAGATTGTTATGGCTCCAGTGTTTCGTGTTCTTCATACCAGTGAATAATCTCATTTGGTGTCGTGCCAGCTATCGGCTGTTGAAGTAATTAAGATTTCTAATGCTGCCACTGCTCATGGTAGTAGTTGATCTCTGAGGATGGGCCATAAGGAACAGTCCTGGAATTAAGTCTGCTGTTGTTTACCTGTGCTCGATTGCTGGATCTGAAAGCTTGTTTCCTTACGTGTGACTTATTCATAGTGACGTCCTACAAAGTTCACGTGCAGAATTTAAAATACATTCCCACGTTGCTGGGATATATACCAAGAACATGTTAGAACACCAAAGATCTGTGATGCTTTTAGAATTTCTGACAGAGTATTCACCAGTATGAGTATGTTGCAGTGATTTAAAGATTTATACTTTGATCATCCTCAGTTTGGTCAGAGCAGGTGCTCTGCTTCAGAGTCAGGGCCTCCAGAAATATTTTAATTTGTTTTTTTAACTTAGTTAAATTGTGGAGAAGTAAATATGCCCATAGAAAATGTATTTGAATCTCTATATTTCGGGTCTCTCATTTGTGCTTAAGGACAGTAGATACCTGGCAGTGTTGTTGCGTATGTTATTTCATTCAGGACCTGTATATGCGATGTTGACATTGTGTTTGTTTTCTCTCTGTGGGATTGAAGCCAATGCTGCTTGTACGATATAATGAGATTTTTTTTTTTTCTTTTAACCAACAGTCCTTTAGAATCCTGCTTTATGACTTTGCTTTCAAGTAGGACATTTGGGTTTTGATCTGCAACAGATTCCTTTTTGCGCTTAGTTGATGGCCTTTCCAGATTATGTCTGTAGTTTTTGCAAGATTTTTAACAAATTAAGCTCACTTCCTTGAAAATACTTTTTATTTTTAAACTTTTTATGTGTCAGATTATTCAACATGCAAAAACTGAAGGTAGCACATATTCTTCAGGAAATTCTCTCAGATCCATTACCATATTCTGTGATATTTCCAGGTGGTGGGCTGGTACACTTTCTATGCACTCAATTTTTTTTAAAGTGGTTAGATAAAAGCTCCACTTCAGTATTCTAGAGCTCAAAGCTCTTAGTCTAGCCTGTTGCACTCCTTCACTTTGATCAAGACCAAAGAATCATCTGCTTGAGGCTTGGGACAGGGAGCCTGGGAATTCTATGTACAGAAATATTCTTTTAAACAAGGGTGAAGTATTTTTTGTGGTTGTTTTACAACAGCAGAAATTATTTATTGTGGCTTAAGTTTGGCAGTCAAGGAATATTGTTTTTCAGTGCAGGCTGCCTTACTTTTACCAAGAAGCAGACCGATTTTCCATAGTTCTGTTGAGTTAAATTCAGACTGGAACTCCTCCCCCAAGACCTCTGCCCCTGCAGTAGGACTGCAGAATTTGTCAGACCCTGTTGTATGTAAGATCAGTTCCCAGGTAAGCTGAGGTGTTGTCAGTTATTATTGGTCTTCACAAGTCAGAGATAGGATGTTTAGTGATGTGATTTTGAGGCTTAGAGTCAGAATGTTAATATGAGCTGAATCTGTTCGGGTCAGCTTCATCATCTACTTAATTCTGGACAAAGAGAAACAGTGAGGTTTTCCTCGGTTGCTATTATACACGCCACTGAGGTCTCATGAGATAATAACTGTTTTGATTCTGTGGTGGTCCCAAATGGATCTGAACTTCCTGATAGCTGTGCGTTTCGGTCAGCTGTAGCAGTGGAAGCAGAGTCATCTCAAAAAATCTTAATCATGAGTTGAATTTCTGCGTTGTAGTCTTGTCTTCATAGTCTCTGCCTTAAGAAAAAGGGCAAAGGAACTGGGAGAGCCAACCTCAGGCTCACCTACAGCTAGTGTTGCCAGAGCGGGATGGTGCATGTAGCCGTTGAAGGCCAGAGTGCGGCTCAGCCTTCTTCAGTCCGTTACCTTAAATGACTCCTTGTTTGGACTGTGCCTAAAACCAGTCCTAGGGTTATGCTTAGTTAGATACCTTTTCCAGTGATACTTCTTCAAATATGTGAATATCTCTTTTTTTTTTTCCCCATCTTTTTCTTTTCCCTTGGGTTAACAAGCCATCCAAAGCTGCTAGGCTGCTCTTTGTCTTTGTATTTCTCTGTATCGTGTGTTTAAAATCGTACCGTTCATCTACATTTCCTAGTCACAAGTACAGACCTGTGAAGCTAAGCGCCAGATATCAAAGTGATACTTTTGTAGTCTGTGGAGACGTGACAGTGTCTTCCTAATTTCTGTCTCAATGGGCTGTCTTTATAAGGAAGAACTGGAGCTTATTTGCCTCACTATTTCATCTCTCTTACTTGCACATTTGCAATGGCATATCAGGTACTAACATACCCTAGTGTGACCTATTTATAAAGAAAATAAGTTCATTAAAAAATGACGTTTGTTCTATTGTTTTTCCCCCATCACAATTTCTGAGCTGCTACTTCAAGCTCCATATGTAATTAAGTGCATTTGAAAATTATGCTGGATTTAATCTTGTTTGGGAGAGTGATGTTAAGAGCTGTTCTTATGCTCTTACATCACCATCCATAATGTTGAGTATTATGCAACCTCTTTGCCCTGTAACTACGTAACTTCTCAGAGTATTTTCCTGAAGATGCCCTTAGTTGAAGTAACAGAGGGAGGTTGGATCCAGTTTCTTTATACCTTGGGACTGTTCTTGACTATGGGAGTAAGACGAGTGAGTAACTTACAGCTTTGTGCCAGCCTACCTCAATCAAAAATTGGGAACATCCTGAGGTGACATTCATGAATAATTCATCTTTTCTCACCATCAATCATTAACATGCCTCAGTTGAAGCCATAAAGATTTTAAAATGTTTTTAGAGCTTTAAAGTAGTTAAAAGCAGTGCCTTTCTCTTGGGACCTCCGTTACAGTCTTTGTTTCCCATGTAAAAGCTGGGTGATGCTGCCTGCCACTCAAGCGCCGCCGCGGGACCAGGCTGTCTGTGTCCTTCGGGTAGAATTGGTGCAGGCTGGGCTCTTTTTGTTATGAGGCAGTTGCTTTTCCCCATGTACTTAAACACTAATGGCAGACTTGCCGGGGGAGCATATGGGGAAAGAGTACACATGTCATAAAAACTGCTCATTCTCTCAGCAGGCAGACTGTATTCAACAAGGCAGCAAGCCAGACGTCACCCACATTCTTCGGTTTAATCGGTCTTGTTGTGGTAGGTTTTGAGGTAAAGGCATTGTACCAGTTTTGAACAGGAAATAGAAACATAAACTTACTGAAGCGTATTATTTACTCAATTTTTAGCTAAATAGTAGTGTCTGTATTCCAGACATAAACCTGTCCTTCCTGAAGAGAAAGAAATGTTAATTTTTCAAACAAAGGCATGTTAATGTCAGGTCTCTAAATATCTATTATCTTCAGAAGTCCTGTGCTAACAAGTGTTGCGCTAATGCTATGAAACATAAATGCTTAATGAAAAGTAACAAGCTTTTCCTGGGAACGCTGGCTCGCTCTCCTCCTGTGCCATTCTCCTTCTGAAAGCTGGGCATGAAGTCTGTTATACACAATTGAGCGAAGAGAACAAGTTGTTTGAATGTGCTTGTGGCAGTAGGCGGAGGTGCATTACATTACTGTGCAGAAATGCAAACACTCATATCTAGATGTAACTATCAAAATAAGAAGGATATGGAGCTGTTGGAATGGGTCCAGAGGAGGGATCAGAGGTCCAATGATCAGAGGGCTGGAGCACCTTCCAGAAGAGGACAGACTGAGAGATTCGGGGCTGTTCAGCCTGGAGAATAGAAGGCTCCGATGAGACCTTATGGTGACTTTCCAGTCCCTGAAGGGGCTACAAGAAAGCTGGGGAGGGATGTTTTACAAAGGTTTGTATTGAGAGGAAGAGAAGTAATGTGTATAAACTGGAGAGGGGCAGGTTTAGTCTAGATGTGAGGAGGAATTTCTTCGCTATGAGAGTGGTGAGGCTCTGGCACAGATTGCCCAGGGAAGCTGTGGCTGCCCCATCGGTGGAGGTGTCCAAGGCCACGTTGGATGGGCCTTGGGCAGCCTGATCCAGTGGGAGGTGTCCGTGCCCATGTCAGGGGGTTGAAACTGGATGATGCTTAAGGTCCCTTCCAACCCAAACTATTCTATGATTTGTTTCTGAACCATCTGAAGTGAGTAGAAGAATGAAAAAATTGTTGTTACAGACTTCTGTAAAGATGTCAGTAGCTATTTCATTAAATGGTGATATTTCTGGTTTGGCAAACTCTTTTTTTTTTTTTTTTTTTAAACAACATCATCTAAAACAAAACTATCTGAAAATTCTGCAGGCTTTTCTCAAATTACTTCAGCGCTCTAACCTGACTCAGTAGATCATTGAGATTCATAGATTGTAGGTATTTCTGCCATGTTTCCTTTGAAACGTGTACCTAAGACAAAGTGGAGGTCACATTTTGAAAACACTGGCATAGAATGAGAGGCTAAACAAGATAGCTTTAATACACTGCTTTGAGCCTGTGATTTCATATTAAGTATTATCATTTTGAAAGAGATTAACTGCAAATTAAATTGAAAAAGCTTTGAATCAATCTGCAGATACTGGAGGAAAGATCTGGATGTGCTTTGGTCATTCTGCCCTCTTCTCCCCCATCCTCCAGTGCAGGGTGGGTGAAAGGTAAAAGCTTCCCAGCATTTCCAAAAGGGAAAAGGTAACTTGTCCATTGAGGACTTGGGTGATAAGAGACAGAGTCGTGCCTTACGATCAGTGTTGGCTGATGGTGGGATGGAGTAAGATGGGGGCTCTTCCACTGGAAGGCTAGGATGCCAGAGTTGAACACGGACAGTTGGGCTGAAAAGGAAGACCAGACAAAGAAAGGATATTTGGAATGAAAATGTGTATTATTATTTTGTCAAACAAAATAGTCCTTGGAAGCACTCCATTTTCCAGAGTGCTCCCCGTTCAAGTTTGTGCCTTCCAGGTGCTGTTCCCAGTCTCTGCACCTTCTCATATACGTAGCCAGACTCAGCCTCTCTCACTGCTATATGGGGAAGAAGAGAGAGAAAGGCAGAGTTGCTGCCCAGCCAGCCACTACTCCTGCAGGTACTCAGAGTGTTCTACTTGTTTACCCTTGTTCGGTGGCTGCAAATAAACTCCAGACTTTGTAGTGTTAAACAATAATAAAGGGCCTGTGCTTTTTAAAGTTGTTTTTATTTTTTTAAAAAAGGGCCTACTTTGATGTTTATTTTCATCATGATCTATATGACAAAACTGATTTCTTTGAAATACAAATGAAAATTTATATTGAAAAACAGTCCCCATTCAAATTGGAGCTGTGAAAATAGTCGTATAGTGGAAACTGAACAGGCAAGACCATTTATTTTATATCTGATTGACTTTGTTGTTGTAATTCCTTATCCTGTATTTCAGCTTTACTTGTCTATTAGACAAATCTGAGCTCGCTGTCTATTAGTCATGTGCAGCTGTGGTGTAAATGGACTGACGTGTGCTCAGATTTTAATCTTAGTCAGCAAAGTTTGTATAAATGATATGTGCTGTGTGAGCTTCAACAACAGCAGCTTTACACAACACTTGCTTTCTTCTGAACTGCTTCCAGAGGATTTTTCAAGAGTTTTCCCAGTTCTCTCATTTATATTGCTTAATTGCTCTGCCGGCAAAACCTGAAAACCCTGCAAGATTTGGAAATCCCACAGTGGTGCATCATAGAACTGGCCTTGCTGGGAGAATTTGGTTAATGTCACAGTAGAAGTAGTGCTTGTAACTGAGTTCCCCCTTGCAGTTGGGTAAGAAATGCAGCCAAACTGTAACACCCAGAAGATTTGCCTGTGATACAGCTTTCTGTGGTTTCTTTGGTTCTCTAGAAAATGCCCTGTGGTATGGTATCAGAGGTAGCACGTTACTGTAGCAAAAACAATGGGTTAAATTCTGGATTACAAAGCTGAAAATGTAGTGAGAGACTGAAAGTACAAATACTAAGGAAATGCAAATGTGAAATACACCATCATGTATCTCTGGTACTTGTCACCAAGAGGTGGTTTGGTTTTAAAACATCTTCAGAGTTTTTGAAGCTATGGAGCCTGAAGCTCCAGCAAATGGTTTATAAAACGATGTTTTATTTCTCTGAATTACTTGGTAGATGTTGGTATGCTTTAGTCTTGGTTTAACCGTCTTTCACCTGTGGTGTATGAATATCCTTAAGAGTAGAAAGGACTCTTCCACCCAAACCTAGTTCTTTCTTTAGAAGGAGCTCCATTTCTGAAAACAATGTATATTGTAATATTCTGTGTAATTTTTGACTCGTTGGCAGTATTTGTTGTCTCTAGGTTTAGCTAGCCATTTAGAGACACCTAATAACATGTTAATAAGCTCTTAAAATTTTAGAAGTGGTTATGTGCTCCTAGGTTTGGGTGTTCTCCATAAACAGTGAAAATACAATACAATAGCTATTGACAATGGTTGGACTTGACTTGCATTTCAGTGAATTCTTTAGTCTTGTCAAGCATTAGATAAATGTGCAAACTAACAGCACTAAAACCATCCTGGTTCTTTGCTCTAAGATTTGCCTTTTCTAGAACTATCAAGTATCGTGGAATATGAATTCCCCTCCCAGTATAAGCTCCTAGAAAAGCTCCTAGAAAGGAGCTACACTATTTGTCATTTTTGGTGACTCTCTAGAGGTGAATCTTCCTTGTTCACTGTTGATGTCCAGTTGATTCTTTTTTTAAGAAACTGTTTTCCATGCTTACAAAATAGCATAATTGTCAGTGAGTGGGTGGGAGTACAGACTTCCTTCTGATGAAAGCAGAATATTCTGGAATCACATTTTTATTCAGACAAGCGAAGATTTTCAGAATATTTATTTCAAAGGAGAGATTTTCTCCCAACGTCTCCTCCTGACAGGATGCGATGGGCTGAGAAGGAGCGCAGTGCTGGCTGGATGTGCTGTCTGCTGGATTTCTGCTGTGCCTGCTGCTACCGAGAGTGCAGTGGGGCTTTTTGGATTGCCATTCAGAGTGTCTCCCAGTGGGAATGTTATGGGGTGGGATTAATGGGATTAATTCTAGTTTTCCCTTGCCGCTTGAGGCACAAGAGGAATCAGTTGCTGATTCTTGAGAAGTATAAGCACAGAATATATTGTTGATTGGAACTCCTCATACAGTCTAGGACGTTTTCCCAGAAGCTGTTAGAGTAATCTTAACATCAGGTTAAGAGAGCACTTGAGACATGTCATCTCTTCAGAGAGAGCTGAGAGACACTTGACTGCCCCAGAGGAGGTACGACAGTGCCTGTGTTATTATTTGTTCCTCTTGTCTGCTTCCTGTATTCCTGTGTAATGCTTCCTCCTGTTCAAAAGCAGGATAGCATTTCCTCAGGAAGCTCTTCCAGAATTTTCAGCATCTAAATGGTACAAGTGGCAAACTAAAAGTCTTTCTCCAAAAAGTAAACACCCTGGTGTGTTTTCTTTTATTAATCTCTTTTTTTTTTCTCATCAGGCTTATTGGACTGGGTAGTGAAATTGTGATCCTGCCTTTAGGAATGGCATGGAGAAGAGCTGTAACAAATGCACAAGTGTGTTTAGGGTAGTTATACTGTGTAGCAGCCATCGGTAATTCATTTATATTCTGCAGGAGAACCTGTTTTATTCAGAGCTCTTGGAAAACGTTCGTGGAAACTTTTAGGGAGTTAGGACAGCTGGTCTAGCAGACTTTGCAGTCTGCAACACAGCCGGCTGGCCGGCATTCCCAGAGCCAACTGGCTCAGCAGCAAGTAGAGATGGCAACTGTGATTTTGGCTGAGGAAACCCTTTATATATAGAAGATGACTTGATGACAGGCAAGACTCAATAAATCTGGTGACATAATTGAACTCTGTTAACCAGTGTTTGGTCAGTTGGGATTAAACATCCTCCTACTTCAATTAAGATTCATCATTTTGTTTCTGGATTTTTTTTTCTTCAATGCAAGAACTTAGTATCTTCCTCTTGGTTAGTATCTTCTTTTGGAATATCTGTCAGGACATTATTTTAACAGATGATTGAATTAGATTTCAGCTACTGTATGTCATTGCTGATCTTTAGTCATTGTCAAGTTTCAAATGAAGTGTCATCTGGAAGTAAGTCATATGCAAAGCTACTAGAGTTTGGCTCTGCATCCGTCAGTAGGCTTAGTGAATAATCAGATTCCCTAAGATGCCATGGATTTCTCACTTCATTGACTGATTCTTTGCTTTATAGTACAAAAATAGAGAAGGAGAAAAAAGAACATGCTAAGCTGCATGGGATGATTCGTACAGAAATAAGTGGAGCTGAAATTGCAGAAGAGATGGAGAAAGAAAGAAGGTTCTTCCAGTTACAGATGTGTGAGGTAAGATTCAACGTGAAATTCGTATTGTTCTGATAGTAGTTTTAGGAGAAGTTTGAAAAATACAACTGTTTAACAACCACTAGCAGCTGTGGTGTTAAAAGGAGATGCCAAGTTATTAGTGAACTGATTTGCTAAAACAGTTCTTTTATCTTGATGTGCTAACTTGGCAGGAAATTTAAGTCTTTTCTAATTTCACTTAACAAATAAATTGTAGAATAAATAAATAATGCAGAGCTCAATTAAACTCTGAGGTTATAATAAGTAAGCCTTTACACTACTACTTCACAATAAGTTATTTTAAGCTGTAGATCATTCTCTGAATTGTTCCTGTGCTGACAGCTGTTACAATATTGTGAGGAGAGACTCCAGCCTAGCACACTCTTGGGCAGTTACTGAAACAAAGGTGCTAAGGATTGAATCCAGTTGTCTTTCAGGAAGTTTCAGAATATTTCTACTTGGAAATCTTTGGGATTTTTCAGTACATTACATTTGATGTAAATATTTTTGGTTTGCTTCTTTTAAGGACATGTCAGGTGCCGTGATTGGGAATTCAATTTGCTGTGTGTTTCTTCCTATGCATTAACTCAAAAAACATAACTGTGGGTGTTTCTTCTCTTTTTACTATGATTAGAGCTAGTTTGACTCGTATACCAACATAGCTTAGCAGCAGTTGTCCTGAATACTGCTTTTAGTAACTGCATACACTGGTCCTTAGTAGAAAAAAAGCTTCACATTCCCATATGGAGTCAGACCGAAGTATTCAAAACTGATGAAGGGATTTGAGTACCCCATGAAGTATGGATGCTGCCAGCTAATTGCCCATCTGTAATCTTCCTAAGAAACAATCAGGAACAGATGCTTCTCTCTTCCTGTGTCACAGTGAAAAAGGAGTTCACTTCAGTCAGCTGTAGTGATTCTGAAATGTAGGGTGAAGTATGTAAAACTGGATCAAGTTAGAGTAAATGTGGAATAGATGAAATGTATCCTCTGTTTCTTCTGATTTGGGAGAAAGGGAAGTTTATACTCTTACTTCTGAATAGACATAAATGGGGACTTTGTTTTAGTTTTGTTAGTAAATCAGAGCTGTGACATAGACTCATAGAGTAGTTTGGGTTGGAAGGGACCTTAAAGATCGTCCAGTTCCAGCCCTCTGCAGTAGGCAGGGACACCTCCCACTAGATCAGGCCGCCCAAGGCCCCATCCAATGTGGCCTTGAACACCTCCAGGGATGGGGCAGCCACAGCTTCCCTGGGCAACCTGTGCCAGTGCCTCCCTACTCTCATGGTGAAGAAATTCTTCCTTATGTCTAGTCTAAATCTGCATACTGAAGTTGTATCATATGTACAGGCTAGTTCTCTATAAATTGTGAAATTTGACAAAATACCAGGTGCCTAGAGTTCCGTTTTTAAATGAACAGGAGCTACAGAGGTGATTCTTCTAACTAAATACTATCAAATGCATGTGTCTATATTTAGGCTAATCATCTGTTCACCTGAACCAGCATAAAAAGCTGCAAGATTGAATACTAGCACTTGGATACTGCTTTATTTTAGTGGTTCTAAAACATTTAGGGTGTACTGCAGGCAGGGGAAAGCCAGATACGTTGTAGTATTGCTAAGATGACATTCCTGTCTTTGTCTGGAGGTTATTGTCTAAGCAGAGGTTAAAAATTGTCCTCGTTTAATGGACAGTTAAAAGTCTCCTGTAAATATTTGGCCAATCTTACTTCTGCTTGCATGGCTGACATCTTTTGTTCTGTGGTGTTCAGGGGAGAAGCTGTCACTTAATGTGGACTTTGATTGTGCCTAATACAAAAGGACAATAATTGCACTTTTTTGTAGCTTGACAGTAGATTTTAAAATCTCTTGCTAAACTGTAATTTGCTGTAATTACCATGTGTAAGGAATTGATAGAGGAAATTGGAAGGCAGATTTAAAAAATGGTTAAAATAATCATGGGCCTTTTTTCGAGTAAATTGCTTTCTTTCCTAATGACATCTATTTAGCAATGAATTTAACAACTAGTGAGATAGATACCTAGAGGGGCTGCTAGGTTTAAGAATGGGTTCCTGAATTTACTACATAAACCTTTTTATGCTTCATTTAACACAGGCTTCCACTAGGAGCCATGCACGGTGTGGTAACAATTTGAACTAATCACATTGAGGAGTCCCCACAGGATATCAAAAATCAGTGGTGACAACAATTGCTTTTGTGTGATTAACCCTTGAAGTTGCTGTTTGATGCATTCTCTTTTAGGTCTTCTAAATCTGCAACTGTTAAAACTTGTTGAAATATAACTGGAAAAAAAATGTTAAAAAATACTGTGGCAGTAATAATAATTTCTTTTGTGAATTACTCTTTTAACAGTACCTGCTGAAAGTCAATGAAATCAAGATTAAAAAAGGAGTGGATTTGCTTCAGAACTTGATCAAGTATTTTCACGCTCAGTGCAAGTATGTTTTAGTTTTCTTTACATCTACACAAAAACTAGAATAGTGCTTTGTTTTAAAGCAGATTTTTTTTTTGACGTAATTGTCTAGATTTTTCGGAATGACTCATAGAATCTTAGAATGGTTTGAGTTGGAAGGAACCATAAAGATCATCCAGTTCCAACCCGCCTCCTCATGGCAGGGATACTTTTCGCAAGACTAAGTTGCTCAACGCCCCGTCCAGCCTGTCCTTGACACTTCCAGGGATGGGACAGCCACAACTTCTCTGGGCAACCTATTCCACTCTCACAGTGAAGAATTTCTTCTTTATATCTAATCTAAGTCTACCCTCTTTCAGTTCAAAGCCATTACCCCTTGTCCTATCACCACATGCTCTTGTATAAAGCCCTTCTCCAGCTTTCTTGTAGACCTCGTTAAGTACCAGAATGCTGCTAAAAGGTCTCCCTGGAGCCTTCTCTTCTCCAGGCTGAACAGTCCCACCTCTCTCAGCATGTCCTTGTATGGGAGGTGCTCTGGCCCTCTTGGTTGTCTTTGTGGCTCTCTGCTGGACTCGCTCCAACAGGTCCTTGTCCTTCTTATATTGGGAGCCACAGAGCTGAACACAAATGGGATTTCTCAAGAGTGGAGTAGAGGAGGTATCACCTCCCTCGTCCTGTTGGCTTTCTGGGCTGCAGGTGGCTGCATTGCCAGATGCATGTTCAGCTTCTCATCCAGCAACACCCCCAAGCCCTTCTCTTCAGGGCTCCTCTCAATCCGTTCTCCGCTCACCCTTTAATTGTGCTTGGGATTGTCTTGACCCAGATGTAGGACCTTGCCCTTGGCCTTGTTGAACTTCATGAGGTTCACATAGGCCCACCTCTCCAGCCTGTCCAGGTCCCTCTGGATGCCATCCCTTCCCTCCAGTGTATTGACTGCACCACACAGCTTGGTGTTGTTGGCAAACTTCATTCTGTTGTTTGCTGATGTCTTTAGACAAATTGCTTTTCTCATAGATTAGTCATTGGTTTTGTTACTGTATTCCAAAACGTGCAGGTTGAACTTAGAATAGAATGGAATGGAATGGAATGGAATAGAATAGAATAGAATGGAATGGAATGGAATGGAATGGAATGGAATGGAATAGAATGGAATAGAATAGAATAGAATAGAATAGAATAGAATAGAATGGAATAGAATGGAATGGAATGGAATGGAATGGAATGGAATGGAATGGAATGGAATGGAATGGAATGGAATGGAATAGAATGGAATAGAATGGAATGGAATAGAATGGAATAGAATGGAATAGAATGGAATAATAGTCTGTTCCAAAGGATTGCTGCACAATAATTTGACATATTTCATAAACTGCTCTTGAAACAGAGCTGGCAGTTTGCTGCATTAGTTAGTGGTCCACTAGTTTTGATGGGCTTCTTTGAATGTATCTAACAATGATCTAAATTAATTGTGTGCTCAAAAAAAAAAAATGTTGCGCAAGTAGTGGGATAAAACTATATTGAAAGAATCACTCTTTTTCTAATTAATTGGAGGACTCAGTAGTAAAACACAGAGCTCTCTTGAGAATGATGTACTTTTTTTACAGTAGTCATATAGATGATATAGCAACAAGTCATAGCTATAAACTTGGAAGAGGCACTGATAACATGTTTTTGTCTTTCTATAAGTTTTCACCTTAAAAGACTAGTCTGTATCTATGTTGCTTTTAAAATCAGCCTGACTTGTAGCATGTCATTTACCTGCTCTGTCCATTTAATAACATTCAGCAAAGCGCATGCTGTGTTGTGTTGTCACTTTATTTTCCCAGAGTGAAAATATTACCTGTTGCAAGTGCTGCAGAAATTTTTAATCAAATGTGCATGTAGTTGTGGTTTCTTTGAATTTGTTTCTTAAATCTCACTTTTTTTCCCCTTAAGAGTTGGAATACTTGGCATAGAGAACATTACTGTGCTAATACAAAAATACGTAAGATATAGGAAGATGTAGCAGATTCAGTTTGCATAAAGGCCATAATTCATGCTTGGTAAAGGAGTTTTCCTTTAGTGAGAAGATTGTACCAGATGTGAAATTATCTGGCTCCAAGAAGCCACAATTATTTTATATCTGTTAGAGTTTGTTTTTGCTGTCGTACAAATGAATTTTGCTTGTTCTGGGCCTTCAAAGCGTGAGATTAGAACCTGTGTTGAGATGAGATTGAGGCAGTGAATTGTAGTGGTTCTGAATCTAATTGGGAATTTTGCATGTTAGAATAAGTTGTGATGGAAATAAAGAGGTGAACCATCCAAAGATGTATAAAAAAATAACATTTTAAAGTTTATGGCATGGCATAATAATATGCACATCTTCCTCTGGCAACTTTTTAAACACAAAATACAACTAAAGTTTAATAACAGTTTGCTTTTTGTCATTCTTTTTAAGTTTCTTTCAGGATGGGTTAAAAGCAGTTGAAAGTCTCAAGCCTTCAATTGAGACACTCTCAACGGATCTTTATACAGTGAGTAGCAACCTTTCACTTTTTTTGTGAAAACGTACTTTTTTTATAGTAGAACTGTGATCATTTTGGTTCAGGTTGGTTGACTGTTTTAGTAGTCAGCATTTTAAGGTTTAGAGTAGATTATTGAGTAAGATTTTGTTTTAATATTATATTCAGTAGCCTCAATTTCAGTTCAGGCCCCACTTTGTAAATGTTAAGAACCAGCCCTTGCTCTAAAATGTTTACTGACAAAGTGGAAAATAACATGGGATTTCAAATTGAACATAAGGAAGCAAAAACAGTGTGAGGCAATATCAAAGTCTTCACCCAGCAACATCCTATCCGCTATCAAATTTTCTGTTGAAGTAGAGGAAAATAAACTGACCACGTTATCTTTTCTCTTCGTGTTTTCATTCTTGCTGAAGTGTTCTCAGAAAACTGAACCAATCAAGTAGCAAGTTTGGAGGAATGGCATTGAAAAGAAACAATAATGTTTCTTTTTAATCTGTGTTTTTCTTCATTCAAGATTAAACAAGCACAGGATGAGGAAAGAAGACAATTAACACAGCTTAGAGATATTTTAAAATCTGCGCTCCAGGTCGATCAGAAAGAGGTGAGCATATAAGGTGGTTTAACTTTGGAAATACCCATTTTAATGACTAATAACATAATGCTAGTATTTGAATTAGTTATTTTATCAGCCATCTAATTTCTTTTGCTTATCTGTCTTTGTTTTGATGCCGATATGGAATGTTTTTTACAAAGGTGGTTTTTTTAAAAATTAATTCCCACTAAAAATGCATGAGACATTGCAAAATAATTTCTTGTTATCAATATTGCAAAATACTGAGAATGGTGTCTGTAGGCTAACAGACAGTGGTGCCTGTGTTGCTCAGACTGAGAATGGAAGCACTTTGGCAGTATTGAGGAGATTTCATTATTACAATCTTGTCTAACAATAATATTCCAAATTGTATAAAGATGATGTAAAACTGAACTTCAGATCCCAAACCCTCTCTTGTCATCATCTGCAGAAATGACAGTTGCTTGCTGCCTTGCTGTGAGGTGCCAGTTTTCAAACATGCAAGAGCTGGGACAGTCTGGCAATTTAACAAAGAAGTGCATTTTGAGTTTTGGTTTTGGTTGTTATTAGATTTAAAGAATTCTGGAGTAATTTTATTTGGCAAACCGTATTCTGTAAGCAAGCATCTTTAGTATAATCTGATCCAAAATATTTGGCCTACTTCTGTTTCAGATTGCTAGTTCTTCTTCTTCTTCGTATAAATACATGCCAGCCAGCTTCCTTTGTGTGGCTGCTGCGCCATGAGTAAGTGAGGAATGACACTCCTTCCGCCTTTGGAGGTGGTCTTTCTAGGAGGGATCACAGTGAAATAGTTTATTCTGTAGAACTCAAACCTTGATCTTTTCTAGTCTTGCTTTCATCTTCCCATAAAGATTATGGTGACTCCTAGCTCTTAGCAGTGGACAGATGAGAGTTGTTGAGCAACCTAACCTAGCGGAAGATGTCCCTACCCATGGCCCGGGGGTTGGACTAGGTGATCTTTAAAGGTCCCATCCAGCTGGGACTGTTCTGTTATTCTGTGACTTTCTGATAGGCATTTGAACAGTCTTAAATGCTCTCCACTTTGAGGTGCTGTTTATGACTATGTGTGAAGATTCTGATAGTGGCTGTTGTGTACAAAGATCCATACAATTTGCAGGCACTTTCTTAGGTTCTGCCTGGCAGTTAGGGATCACTGAGGGGTGCATTTGCCAAAAACTTCCAAATTTGAGCTCTGTGGAATGGAAGACCGGTGATCCTAGTGGAAATGGTGACTACTTTAGTTTCACCATTGATTGCTTACTCTCAATAAGAAGTCTTTGCCATTTGGAGGGTGTTAGTACGCTTCCTATGTTATTTGGGTCTTTGTTCAAGAGAGATGATAGAAGCAGTTTGGTTTTGTGGTTGCTGGGAATGTTGCTTCTCTAGGTTTACCTGTTTATGAATGACACTGATATCAAATCTATGTGGAAGATGTGGTAAGCACACGTCATTTCACAGACTGAAAAATGTGATAATACACGGGAATGTATCACTTGTACTGTTTTTATTGCATTTAAAAAATACAAATGTATGAAGTGCTTTAGCCTATATTCGTTATTAATTCTGCAGTTTTAGGTATTGCTGCTCACCTGCAGAGCATAAGTACTGTAATTATTTTAAAAGTTTTTTGAAAACATCAATTAATCAGTTGGATGCCAAACAATCCTGGTATAATTTACTGTACAACCCACTAATATTATTTTTGTTGCACTGTAATTTCCTTTACTATAACTGATTTCTTTTTCCTTCCTGAAATGCATTTACATTTTGTGACCGAAGTCTAGGAGAGTAAGTGTTACTATGTTTTAATGAAAATAGTTGGCATGATTTCCATTCATTTCAAGAAACTGGATTTTTCCTCTGAGCTTTTTTCTGTTGGTATGAAAAGACTGGTTCCTTTTGCTCTTCTTCTGTTTGTTGTATTACTAAAGGGGAAAAAAATAAAAGTTATCAGATTATTCTTGGGAAAGAAAATTGCTATAAGACGAATCACTGATTTCCTTTTCACTCTTTCTTGGGAATGAAATCCAGTTGCTTGATTTGATAGTTATTGCAAGATTTTTGAAGATATATGTGTTTTACATTAAAATGAACTTCACGTATGAAATAATAGAACATTGACAAATATTGTTTCTATTGTGTTTAAAAAATATATGACACAAACATTCATAGTGAACCTTTTTCTTTGTGCCTTTATACATATTTTCCTCCTGCACAGAACTCCCTCAAACCTGATTTGTCATTGTGTGTTCACTTCTGTAATTTTTACACATTTATTTTTCAAACTGTAGAGCTCACACAGGTTTCAGGGTCAAACTTAGACGTTCTTTGCCTTCATTTCTCTATTTCCTGTGTCACCTCTGGGGGTAACCTTACTGTAGCGTTTAGATTTGCTTCTGCTTCTTCCACATGTTTCATAGAACATATAATCTATTCGGGCCACTGCAAAATAGGATAAATTTTGTGTTTCTTGGCAAAAAATGATGGTAGCTGTGCCATAGGAGAGGCTGCCTGCAGGGGATTCTGGCAGATGTGTCTGTTGGAGGCTCTTTGGAATTGTAATAGGTAAAGGATGGATCCCTGAAACATCCTTTTGGCAATGATCCTGCAAATGCGAGAGAAGGTCAGGCTTTTGGAGAGTTGTAAGGGCTTTTTTGGCAGCTTTACACACAGGAGTGATCCGGACAGCCTAAAATCCTGCTCCATGGGAGCTGTGGAATGGCTAGCCAAAACTGCCGTGTGTTAAGTTAAAGCACTTTTTATAGAAAGTTCTGTTGTGTTCAAATAGTGGGGCTGATAAATACGTCCTTAGGATCTCTCTTATCAGTAGTCGCAGACCATCTTTTCAGAATACTGTTTTCCCATTTCCTTAATTTTAGTTCTGTTATTCAAGTCAATTTAGAACTCGATCGGTCTTTATAGAATCTTGGAAGAAATAATTTCGAACCACTTAATGGTCAGTGAAGCGATTCACTATAAACATGCTGCAAAGAGATGACTCATGGTTTTTTTTGTGTGCTTATCTGCATTTCGAAGCTGATAAAGTGGACAATGTTCAGCTTCTTAGGCTTGTGTGCTTCAGTCTGTTCTGATCTTATGTTCAAGAGATTTAAAATGACAATACTCTGCACTAGGTGTGTCCTATACCCTGTGGTGATCAATTTCCTCACATAGGTAATGTACGTTGTTCCTGTTTCTCCGATGAGGCCATTGGGTCTGACCCTGTTATCTGTCATTTGTGCTCCTCTTACGTGCAATATACAAACCAGAAATAAGGGATGATCCTTTGGGGAGCATGTGTATGGAAAAGGCATGCTGGAATGGCCTGGAAGGATGTTAATGATGGTGATTTGTGTTATGGCATCCCTTCTGTGAGGATAGATCAGAGTTGTGAACTTGCTTGTCAGAGAGCTGCTGAAGCCATCATCTGGCAATCACGCTGGACACTATTGGTTTGGGCATGGCCTGAAATGTGGATTTAAAATTGAAAATCTCCTTGTCTTGTCCTTAACTCCTTTTCATGAAATTCCATTAATTTTTTTAAATATTGTTCATCATAATGAATGTGTGGAAATACACGTCAGCTACAATAGCTTCCTCTGTGGTTGAAATAAGGCAGGAAGCTTGTATTATTTGCTTGCCAGTTTGGCCAAGTGCAGCAGCTGAAGAGAAACAACAGCTGAAGGGAGGCAGCCAAAATGCAGCAGAAAATATTCCACCAAAAGCAGCCACATAACCTTAAGTAATGGGAGTAGTGCTATGGGCAGGTGTTGGAGGGCATCTGAAATCTTTACATAATTGAGGATGTGGAAAACTGAAATTAATTTCCTGTAAGGTCTCCAGTCTTCTTGGGAATGGGGTTCCTCTGCTGACTAATGAGAGGCAGAGATCAAGGCATTGGTGGGACACAATGGGCAGTGTCAGATCAGATTTGCTTCAGAAGTCAGTAAATGCATGCAGCGCTGCTTTGCTAGTGAGGATAGTTCTTTTTCAATGCTGTTCTGTTGTTATGTTGGGCAGCCGGACTGCAAAACCAAATAATCCTGTGTAAACAGGCTGGAAAGGAACAACAAACAGACCGGTTTAAATCTGAAGGGTTGCTTTGTCAGGCATAGATGTTTAAGAAGTGGTTTTGTAGTGCCTTTAAAAACCTCAGATGAATGTTGGAGTTACCTGTTACGGCTTCCTAGATCACTGGCTGAGAGACAGGGAAGTGGACTCTGATTGCTTCTGCTGAAAAGGAGCACCAAAATGTGCTGCAGCCTGCCTTGAGCCTGGCTCAGGATTCTCAGTACCACTGACCTCCAGCACTGTGTTCAAGATGAACTTGAAAACCTGCAGCCTGGAGGTGTGGAGAACTATGTGCACTGAACTGGGGTGTAGGTGGTAGCTCTGTCCCTACTGTCATATACAAACCTGCTATGTGTTGTCACTTCTGTTGAGGAGAATCCTGGGGAGCTTTGGCTGCATTAATAGCTTTGGTAGCAGAATGTGCTGCTGGAACTTGTAAAGAAGCAGCATTCCATCTGAGCTGGTATTCCCTGGGGAAAAGCACAGTCCAAGGGTATGCGTTCTTAGTTTTAGTTGGCCTTTTTCCCCTGCTTATATCCATACATGTCTTATACTTAGGCTAATAAAGTGTATGAAGCTAATTGTAATTAGAGAGAAACTATCTTCTTGATTTGTACTTTTTGGACCACTGTAAGTTTTATCATGTGCACACTCTGAAAACCCAAAATGATTTATCGTGTGATTATACTCCTAGTATATCTTGAGACACATTATCTCACCTTTTTAGCAAAAGAGATTTTTATCAAATCAGTAAGTTTATTCCTTAATAGCTCTTAAGTTTTTGCTTAGAATAGCTTAGTCATTTAAGTGAGCTGCTTTCTTTCTGTTTTTTTCCTTGCTATGCTTATATTATCTGCCATACATAACAGAGGTTTATTTACGTCTCTAGAGCAAAGACCGTAGAAAACAAAACAATGAATATTATAAATACTGGCTATTGTTACTGTATGCTTTCAGAAGTCCATCCCATTGTGTTGCTACTGCGAATGCAGCTGGACACATCAGATTCCTCATTATCAGGCTCTTATTTTTTAAGAAGCTGGACTCTTGCAGCAGTGGGTCCTGCATCTGGGTAGTTTTGAGAACACTGAGAAAGGTTTGGTTAATCCTTGACATTTCCTGTCCCAGAATTCTACTATATTCAAGATATTTTGGTTTAAATTGTTCTGATGAAAATAACTTTTCAGTTTTCCTGTATGCCTCCTGAACTATGTTTCCAGGAGGTCTCTTCTGCTTTTCAGAGAGTAACTTGACTCAGCTTCCACAAGGAAAACCACTTCTTCAGATTTATTTATGTATTTTTTTTTTTACAATGGAAGGGTGCACTGGGAATTTCAGGTAATAATAAGCTTTAGTGTTTGTACGCTGCAGTGTTTGCATGAGTTGGAAAGCCAGCTGCTCAATTAATTTGAGGGTTAAAAAAAACATGTATCAAAGCCAGTAGTAAAGCTAAATAAAAGCAAGTAGAAGGAGTTGGGCAGGTGCGGATAACGGCCACTTCTCAAAGGTTTTTTTTGTGCCGTCTGAAAAAAGATATGGATCTTGTTCTCTGTCATTGAGGAAAGATGTGCTTCATTTGGCTTGTAGGATTAGGGCAGGAAGGGAAGCCTCTGACACTCATTAGTAGGGGGAATATATTAGTTGAGAAAGTGTGGAATGCATTACAAATTGCTGTTCTGTATATTTAAGGATTCTCAGATTCGTCAGAGTACAGCGTACAGTTTACATCAGCCTCAGGGAAACAAGGAACATGGCACTGAACGAAATGGTAGCCTGTACAAGAAAAGTGATGGGTAAGTACTGCTGGATTCTACAGAGGAAAAAAAATCCCTGGGTCCTAAGAGCTGAAGCAATGTAATAATAAGTATATTAAAAACTGAGTTGCCTTTTTTTTTTCTTCCCTCCCTTTAAACCAGAATCAGAAAAGTGTGGCAAAAAAGGAAGTGCTCAGTTAAAAATGGTTTTCTTACAATTTCCCATGGTACAGTAAGTATTTGTTTACAGTATTTTATGTACATGGTTGCTAATACAAAAAAGCAAGCTATGCTGGTCTATATTTATAATTTGGAATTAGCTACATTCCTGATGCAGTGTTTTGAATATGATGGATATATTTTTTAAGGCAGTCTATCAAGACATACACATCTAAAAATACAACTGTTAATGCTCATGACTGTTAATGGCAAAAAAGAGGCTTTTTTTAATGACTCATTTAGTTCATGGAAACTGTTCATATTTTACCAGACTATCTGAAAACACAGATTCTAACTTGGTTTTTTTTTGATAGATATGGTTGGGCATTGAGCCATCTGTTATAGATGGGTTAAACAGCTCTTTATATTTGCAGGACAAACTGAGAGAATGCTGAATCTGTTCTCTCCCCCGGCTTTGCTGCTGTCGGGGTATCTGTTATGAAGGTTGCTTTCCTAGGGAGTAGCTGTTGAGAAAAAAAAATCAACTCTGAATGGAACTTCTACCAGAATGACAAGAGATAGAGAGTTAGAAGTCCCTCTTCCTTTGCTACCAGTATTTCAAACATGTTAACAAACTTTCCATATTTATACTTAAATTCTAAAAATTTTATACTTTCATATTTTGGACCTCTGAACTCAGCTGGTTTTGCTTTCCTGTAAGTTTTCTCTTTTTATGTTTCTCAAAACGTTTAAGGAAGTTTCTGAAGGCAGAAATGAACTCAGTGACAGTATTTCCCATTCTTAGTCTAGTAAACAGTCCTGTTTCTTGATCCTGTTATGAACCATTCTGTTCTTCATCCTGTTATGCCTGTTGCTATGACTACAAGTTGACCCTGGCAGCAAAAATGAATCAATCTCTCATTTGTGCATCTAACCACAAGCTGTTGCCGTCTGAATTGATAACCAGGAGTTGAGGAGAAGTGCAAAAACAGGCCTGTGAAGCAGAGTCATTACTGTGGCTTTGGAATTGTCCACTGATTTATCCGTTTTCTTAGTTGAGTGCATACGAGTGCGTCTTCATCAGAGAGAAGCCTGTCAGTGTTTCTATACTGGTGTCTCCGTGTGCTGTAAATGCACTTGATGTTGGACGTGCTGTGGTGGTACCAGTAGAAGTACAGCCAGGGCAGCTCAGAGCTGGCAGACGCTACAGGATCCACTTTCACTTGCAAGCAGAGTTACCAAGTCTATCAATACACTGTTGTTCTTCTCTTTTTATAAGCTATCTACCAGATGGTCTAACGTTTTTAGAAGCAGTAGGTTCTTATTGCAGTCAGCGGAGCCATAGCAGGAAATCAGTTGCTAAGGTAGATACATACCTGAACACACGCTTGAAGTGTGTTTCACGAGTGCACTCTTGATCTTTTTTATGTTACAAGATTTGAGTACCTTCTTATTTTAGAAGAGATTTTGAAAAAGTGGGTTTTTACGTATTTATTCAATTTCTCCTTATGTATTGATAGCAGTTTTGTGCCAAAAATTACTGCTTGTTTCATAGGCATGGAAAAGGAAAGACATTTCTGTTTCTATGTGTTAAGAATTTTCTGGGCTGCTCTGAATGTCTTCTGAGACTTTGAAGCAACAGCATTGATTTCCAAGCTTTCTTAGGGTTGATATCTCTTGATCTTTAAAATACAATGTGTCATTCTCTCTTCTCATCTGTTCCTCAAAATGAACCCATCTCAGAAATTCAGTTGTCAGTGTTGTTTGCTTTATCGAGTACAAATTCGTAAGTGCTTTACTTTAAAGGGCGAGTATTCTTCATGGATTTCTGTTATTTGGTCATGTAGTCTCTCTTTTTATGACTCTGTTTTAGTTGTTTCTAGAACAGCTATCTTCAGGCAGTTGCAGATGCTGCATTCTGACTTAAACTTCCTTGCCAAGTGCTCTCCTGGTATGGGTAGGGAGAATATAGCTGGTTTTATGTCAGTCACCAAGCTGTAATGCTGACTACCTGTGTCTACGTCGGCTTACGTGCAGAAGTTAGACCTCTGGGCATCTAAAAGCCTGAAAGAAATTAGCATTCATAGTGCAGTGTGCAAGGTAGTGGTTGATGGAAAATCAGACACTGCTTCTTTGTGTGATTATTAGCAGTTGGAGGTTTTCTGACATCTACCTGACTGCAATTTGAATGCATGTGGATGAAAACACAATGATAGAAGCAGATAGAGCCATGTAAATAGGAATTCCTAAGTGGCTTCTGCATCAAGAAGTCACAACATAAAAATGTACATCTGAGGAACCTTGGATTTCTCAAAGTTAATTTGTGTTTAAAGAGCCTAAGTGGAATTTGCTGGTTGTTTGCAAAAAAAAGAATACAAGAGAGTCATTATCCAGGAATCTTTCTTTTTTATTCTTTATTGCTGGAAGCTTTAATCTACCATTATAATTAACAGGACAATCTGAAGGCAAAAGAATCCAATTCAGTGTTTCGATTCTTAAGTAAATCAGTGTGATATCCAGAAAAAATGCATGATTAAATCAGTCAAACTGTCTGTTGAGTAAGTAAGTGGATGCATTTGCTTGTGCCTTTTGTAAAAATGAGCTCTGTATCGTGGCACTCGGTTTTGTCTTGGAGACCTCACCTTTTGATTCCTCCTCTTACTGTTTTTTGGCAGAACCCATAAGAAGTCAGTTTTGGTAGATGGAGGGTTACGGTTTCTCCAGGAACCTAACACAAGTGGCTGCAGAAATCTGCGTGTAGGGTGTGAGAAGTGGTAGCACGTTCTTTCGGAGTGTTGGTGTGTTAATGTGAATGTCCAAAAATTCACTAGTGATATGAAATTTAATTGTCTAATCAGGGACTTGAGCAGGAAAATGAAACCAAGAAGTTTCAAACAAATAATGTAATTGCAAATACACATTTGTTACCTTTTTCTACGTCTAGTATCTTCTAATTCTGCTAAGAGTCTGGTTCAGGCTGGCTAAGGAATTTATACAGCTGTGCCTCCCTTTGTCTTGAGGCTCTAACTGCTCCCCAGCAGCGCTGCTGTATGATGGAGTCACTTTGTCCACGAAGGAACGGGCACGTGTTGGGGAGGCAGGTGGGGAGAGGCTGTTATTTGGCCACAAGATAAAAGCAGGAATGTGGTGGTACCAGCCACATGCAAAGATGCCAGGGTTGTTTAATACCCTTGTTAATGCTGACTTCAGGTTAGGAGGTTCTCAGGTAAAAGCTTTAGAATATGTTCAGATTCCAAGATCAGCAGATTGGCTCAGGATACGCTTTAGGTTGCTGCAGCTATTTCTTTGGGTTCTCAAATCCTGATACAGAGTTCATACACTGCATTCTCCTATGCAGAGACACGAGTTCTATATAGGTCCTTCAGATCTCTGAAGCATTTTAACGGATCCATTTACAACTTCATATTTCACAAGTTATAGAAAACTAGTTAAGTCCTGAGTGCACTTCAGATCCAAAGTCCTGGGGCAAATGAATTAGTTCTTAACCTGAATTTAGTTGCATTTTTACATTCTCTTAGAGCCTCTGAGAGAGGTATATATGGGTTGCCCAGCAGCTTATTTACCAAATACGTATGTATTGATTTTTGTTTGCTTTATTTTGTATTTTCATTATAGGCAGCTTCTGGACACTTCTTGGATAAACAGTTACATTAAAAATGTAAATGCTGGTAGCCTTAGTGCTTTGGATAATTAGTATATTTAAATATAACGAAGAAAATGAGCCCAAGCTGTGGCATTTTCAAGATGTTTTCTGCTGTGCTGCAAGTTACAAAGAACTCTTGGTTTTGATAGGCTAAAATAATGAAAACTGTATGCACTTTTACTAGTAAAAGGAATGCCTGGAATTTGAAAAGCTGTTTACTAGGCAGAGGATACAATGTGGTTGTCAATTAATTGTCATCTTGCTGACTCCAAAACCTCTCTTGGGTACAATTTGTTTTAAATTGCCCAGCAAGTGACCTGCAGGTTTGTTGTTTCAGTGCATGCTTGACTTTCTTCAGTCTGCTGCTTATGTTGAGCAAAGCATGAGCAGCAGCTCATTTTCAAGGACACCATGCTGTCTTTTTTTTTTTTCTTTTTTCCTTTTTTAAACAGGGAAAAAACCAACCATAATTGTTTCCCTTATGTTTCTTCATGGTTTTGATTTTCTTCTGGTCTTCAGACATAGTGATGATGATGTTCTTTTGGCCACGTACATCGTTTTTATCAGATTGTTTAAAGGCACTCTGTACTCGTCAGACTTGTTCCCACCCTTTTTTTTTTTTTTTGAATGAACTGTTTTCATTGATAAATTTAGAAGAGATTGAGAAGATGTACATTTCTTATGAATCATTGCAAGTTACTATATTGTGTGTTAGTTCAGCTTCATTTGATAATGGTTCTTGTTTAGATGATTAAATCTTGTTTTAGCAACTTGATAGATTGAAATTGTTAGAACATAACAATATGTGTGTAAGGCATTAATGTATATTGATGTCTTTGTAACAGTACTTTCCTAAAGATTCAAATGAATTATTATTTTTCAGATAATATTGTCTGCAACTGAACTCCTCTAGTTAAATCTGTTTTCTGATTTTAATGATTCTAAAAGAAGAGTGAAACTAGTTATCCATGGTAGCAAGTGCAAACCATTCCCTAAGTCAAGGTTGCAAACGTAATGTCATACTGGTCCTGCCGTAGATCTGTAGGACAGGCAGGTTATCGGAAAGAAGAGACTAGCACAGACATGCCCTTTGAAAAGTCTTTGTAGCCTTTATGAGACTTTTCCAAAGTGAAGTTTGCTTTTAGTAAAACATTGTGACTTTTTATTGAATAAGGAACTGAAATAGCTGAGAGGAACTCAAACAGAAAAATATCATTATAGAATATATTTTGTTTCACTACATTTTTTTGGTGATAAGCAATCTCAGTTTAGTTTTGCGCATGTTTGTTGCAAGACTTCTCTGTGCAAACTTCTTGTTTTACTTCAATGTATCCCTGCAGAGATTTAAAAATTGAGTATTTGTGCTAAACTGGTTATCTGGGCTCTCTTTGAAGACATAAACAGCAGTCAAATTATTTGATTATTGAAAACCCCTAACAACTAATTTTTTAAACTGAAATTCTTAATTTTAGACAATTAAACTTACAGAAAATTAATTTGTCTCCTTGTCATACCTGATCCCTTGAAATAAGTGTTACTGGTAAGGTAACCAGAATAGTGATAAGTGATTTTACCCATCTATTTCAAAATTTTAGTGTCTATCCAGTTACTGGTGAACAAAATATCCAGAGAAAATGTAGCTTACAAGCCATGATGCAGAAGAAAAAGGAAATCAAAACCTGGGTACCTTAAAAATTAAAGGAACAGCCATTTGTAAAGTCTTTTTGGCTACTGGGATGTTACCCTGTGGTTTAAGACACAGTCAATATCGATGTACTGAAATGTGTGTGCTTTATCTTCAAATAGGCCAACAGACCTCCAGCAAAGCTCAATCTGTTAACCTGCCAAGTGAAAACAAACCCAGAGGAGAAAAAATGTTTTGACCTCATATCACGTAGGTTTGTTGTTTAGGTCTTTCTGTTTGCAGCTAAATCAAAAAGTTTTGCATTGTTTCTGCACATGTGTCAATAATCCAGTTAAACATTTTCACAATGGTAGAATGCCTCCCTTTTAAAATGCCTTTACTATGACAATTTACGTTTTCGCTTATTTTAGCATCATGCAATTTGTGCTTCTTTCTTTGGAAAAACAATTTTTTTTAAAGCTGTCTTTACTCCTTCATACTGTATAATTCTGTGCTGCTTGACAATACAGTAACAATAGTTTTGCTGCGACATCACTTTCTATATCGCAGATGTCATAGCTGATCATCTTGGAAAGGTACAGCTTTTGTGCGAGATCAGGAAAAGCTTTTAAAACATGACAAAACTACTTCAAATTTAAGGAAAGTGGTTGCTATGTAACTGAAGAAAATACTGAAAACCTTGGTAGTTTTATTATCTCATAATAGGTACAAAGGTGAGATAAAGAGTCCACATATAAGTACCCAAAGTGAATAATTTTGGGAACTGAATGGGATAATAAAAAAATGTTTCCATTGTTTTCTCACTGGACATTTTACTGTTGTATTTATGGGGTCAATAAAAATACATTACTGAATAATATATCTCAGATTATTTGGGGAGAAGAATATAAATCTATTATATTCTCAAATTAGGATTTGTCACTTTGTCAAAGTATAAAGTTCTTTTCTATATGTAAATGTAATATATGCTACTTACATTGATAGACTAGAACTTGAATATGTAATACACAGCTTTTCCCTTTCTGCACAGGCAAGTGTCTTCCCTGTTTACTTTTGCACTTTCTTTCTTGATTACGGTTGCATTTTGCCCAGAATCAGCTTATCACAGCATTCTTATTTATCTTATCACACATATGAAAAGGTATAACTGGCCTCTGAGCCTTCTCCACTTTTTCCCTTTGTTTTACCATGGAGTTTAAAAATATTCCTTGTTTTTTAAAAAACAGAAATTGCTGTATCGTTGCAAGATAAAATCTCTTATTCTTTATCTACCACTGTCCTTTCATGTAGCCTCACTTTCTTCGCATTTTCCATATTTGAAAGTATCTTTTAGTACCTTTTTATCTGAATATTTTTCAAACTTTAGGAATTTTCAACCTAGAATAACTTTGCCGGTAGCTTTACCTCTGCTTTCCTCATCAACTGTACCAATTTTAGCTTCAACTCAAACTCTATCGCATCTCATTTGTTGCGTAGGCTTAATATTTGTTAGGCTTTCTTTCATTACTGGTACACTATGGTAATGCCTAGAATTACAAAAGTAGTAGTAAATTGAAATTTTTTAGCTTGATTTAATTAAAACAGCTTGGGGCTCATCCTGATTGTAGTTTGGACTTTTTGTCTGCCAAATTTGTTTTGTCGTTTTTTGATTACTGTGATTTCAAGAGTGCATTTGGAAACTAACTTTCTTATGTACAGAGAAGCTCAAATATGGGGTTTTTGTTTTAGTCACATGCCACCTGTCCCAGCAGAACTTTAGGCTTGTGGTTACTGAGGTTATGTCTAGAACATGGAAAAACTACTGTGTTCCCCTGCCTCTTATACGACAGAAACACAGCCCTGAAGAAAACAGTTTCTGTGTAAAGAACAGACCTCAGGAGTCAAACATAATTCAATTTTAGATTTTTCTGAGAGATTGCTGCAAAATCAGTTTTTCAATCATTTTTTTTAATCAGTATATGAATTATTTATTGTGCAGATGACAGAACGTACCACTTCCAAGCAGAGGATGAACAGGAATGTCAAATGTGAGTTACTTGCTAATTTCATTTCTGATACTGGTGTTCTACTGAGACGTTACCTTGAACTTTAGAAGCACCAAAACATTTAATAGCAAAATATTATTGCCATTTTAGATGGACATCTGTGCTACAAAACAGTAAAGAGGAAGCTTTAAATAATGCATTCAAAGGAGATGATAACACAGGAGAAAATAATATTGTCCAGGAACTGACAAAAGAAATTATATCTGAAGTCCAGAGGATGACTGGAAATGACGTGTGTTGTGACTGTGGAGCACAAGGTGACTCAATGAAGTATATTTCTAATTGGTAAAAATTCTGTGCCACAAGCTGATGTTTTATGCTATTATTTTTACATGAAGATTATACACATAGTGGAATACGCTAACAATTTAATTGCATTGCCTTCGTAAGATTGATTTGCTGTATCATATTGTCAGCGGGGAGAAAACTTATTTTTCTCCAATGTATTTTGCTAATTGTAACTTTTGAATCTATTTTAGTAGTCCATATTTTACAAAAGATTTAGGTAAAACTGGACAGCAGTTAAGGTATTTGAAGCATTTTCCTAATACATCCCTTTTTTTCTTTACTTTTTCTGTTTGACTTTGAGAGGGAGCCAGGGAATGTCTCTGAGACTGCTCATTTGGAAACGAATGCACCTGCTGGCTGGGGTTTGCTGTGTTGGTTTTGTTGATCGATGAATTTCTACTTTAATCCTCTTCAAATTATTTTTTTAAATCCTGCTGTTTCCTGTGTTCTTTTATGTTACAGAAGCACTGCAGGACTTATGGTTTTTTGGTCTGAAACTTAGCTGAAAACATCAGATCTGAAGCTGTATGCACTTTATAAATCAATAGTAACTTCCAGCAATAGAAATTGTATGAAACTATGGGAAAAGTCAATACTGCTGTCTTTGAGGGAGAAGATTCCAAGTAGCTCCTACCAAACCTTTATCAAATAAATTAATGTCCAAGCTGTCTAAATCTTCAGAAATTATTTATTCACAGATCAGGGAATGTTGTAGCAAGAATGCAGAATACCAGGAGAAAAGGCAAGCAAGTGTAACAAAAGGGGAGGGATGAGGCTTAGTATCTTTTAAATAGTTGAGTGAGAATCCATTGTAGTGTGGTGCTGTATGTAGTCTTCAGAATCACTGCTGCTTTGCCTAGTCTACAGTCTATACTCAAGATACAGAAACCCCCCTGTAGGCATTGTTATTTCAGTTTGAACGTCACCTGTGACCCCAATTTTCCACCATTATATTAGTGCTTTAAAAATGCAGTTCCTGAAAGCTGCGTGGTGAATGACAAACCGGACTGTTTGAGCAGCTGCCTTGGAGAGCAGTGTCCTTTACAAAAGGAAAAAAAAAATGCACCCACACTTTTTTCACCATTAAAAAATCCTGGCTTGTGTTTCCCAGTAGAATAAATGTAAAGACATAAAACCTGATAATTCATGTACAGGAATCCTATTTTACAGAATTTAATTTCTTTATACTGTATTTTCTAGAATTAGTCGATTACTTAGTAGATTTTAATCCTGTGAGTGCTTTCTGTTTCAGATCCTACCTGGCTTTCAACAAATTTGGGAATTCTAACTTGCATTGAATGCTCAGGAATCCATAGAGAACTTGGTGTTCACTATTCCAGAATGCAATCACTTACATTAGATGTGCTGGGAACATCTGAACTTTTGGTAATCAAATTGCTTTTATTAACCTAAAAATAGTACTATAAAATACTTCCAACACAGCTATGTTTTTGTCACTTTTTGTTCCAATCCTGAGTTGCTGCTGGATAAACAGAATTTAAGAAAGCTTAACTCTTCAAGTTTGAGACAACCTCCTGGAACACAGTGTCTTACTGTAAACATTGCCTGGATTTAGAATTCAAATTAGTAAGGCTTCATCTTTTTTGTCTTTCTGAGTCTTTTTACCCTTGGTTGGTCTTTATAAGAACACAGCTGTTTGACGTACAAATGTGCCTCTCAAGATTAAAAATTGAAGAACTTCACCAATACTTATCCCATTCATTATTTAGCATTATGTTAGAAAAGAACTTTAATCCTCAAAGGAAGAAAATGTATTGAGCTGTGCTACTCAAAGAAGTTGCCACATATCATCTGCTCTGTGGCAGTTCATATGTGTGTTCTTACCCAGCATGAAGTGTTTTGCATTTGTGATATGAACTGATGTTTGGATGGATTGTTCTGCAGTTACTTGTTCATGTATTAAATCCCAGTTGAAAACTGACATGCAAAAAGCTACCTGACCTGTCCATGATCACTGACATAGTAGTAGAACTAGGAATCAGAAGCAAAAAGTCCCAGATTTGTTTCCTCTTGCCCTCCCCCTGTTATGTGTGGTGCCAATAACTGAACATGTTTATTAAGTGAGCTATGGATTATTTTTTTTAACAGCTTGCAAAGAATATTGGGAATGCTGGGTTTAATGAGATTATGGAATTCTGCCTACCAGTTGATGAGATGGTCAAACCTAATCCAAGCAGCGATATGTAAGTAAAGAGCCGCTATTTCTGAAAAAGGCAGGCATTTAATTTAATATTTAATAATGGGTTGTGCTATTAGGGTTTGCACTAGCAGGTCATGGGACAGTTGTAATGTCTTTCTATGTAGCCTTATAGCCACAGAGTAAACCTTTTTTCTAATGCTTTGCATATCTGTTTTATTGAACTTCATTTGATTGTACCTTCCCTAATAATGATTATTTTACCAACTCTCTGAATCATGATTTGTGGGACAGAAATAAATTAAACTCACCCCTTGGGAATTTTAAAGACACACAAGGGCAGAGATTAGGAGCAAAGCTATTAATTTTTTGCTATTTAAACACAAAGTAGAAGTTGGAATAAGGTGCAGATTTTACCTGAAAGATACTGAACAATTAGTGTTTAGAAACTGCACCTAGGGCTTCAGTCCGTAACTGTGTGGAATAAAGACAGAACACTTAATTGAATTCCTCGAAAACACTGAACAGTGATGGCAGAGACACAGCAAGGACAGCTGCCTACTTGGCTGGATACTCCTCCATCATAAAAGAGCTATCAAATGGTGCGGAAACAAACCTAGAAGAATTGTCTTTGGATGAAGCTGATTTTACATTATCTGGATTGTCACTATTCTGACAGAACAAATGATAAGCTGTGCAGTTTAAATGTTTTTTGAATGCAACTATCAATAATAATAGTGAATATTAATATTAATAATTACAGTTGTTAATAATTTTACTGTATGCTAAATCAATAGCATAAGAATACTTCTAAAACTGACATTTTAATAAATAATTTCATTTGATATGTCTGCATATCAAATATGGGGCTTTTTTAATTAAATGAGAACCTCAAGACTGATACTTCTTTAAAAAACTATGGAGGAACAATGTCATATGCTTTAGGAACAAGTGCTATCCATTGATTACCTGGGTCGGGGCAATCTGTGTTTTCAATACAGAGTGGGGGATAATGTGATTGAGAGCAGCCCTGCCCAGAAGAACTTGGGATGCTGATTGATTGATGAGAAGCTAGACATGAGCTGGCAATGTGCTCTCACAGCCCAGAAGGCCAATCGTATCCTGAGCCGCATCAAAAAAAGTGTGGCCAGGAGGTCGAAGGGGGGGATTCTGCCTCTCTGTTCCTCTCTTGTGAGACCTCATCTGGAGTATTGTGTTCAGTTCTGGAATCCTCAACGTAAGAAGGATATAGAGCTGTTGGCACAAGTCCCAAAGAGGGCTACAAAGATGATCCAAAGGCTGGAGCACCTCCTATACGAAGACAGGCTGAGAGAGTTGGGCTTGTTCAGCCCGGAGAAGAGAAGGCTCCAAGGAGACCTTATAGCTACCTTCTAGTACCAGAAAGGGCTAGAAGAAAGCTGAGGACGGGCTGTTTGTAAAGGCTTGTAGTGATGGGATAAGGGGCAATGGGTATAAACTGGAGAGGGGCAGATTTAGACTAGGCATAGGAAGGAATTTCTTCACGATGAGAGTGATGGGGCACTGGCACAGGTTGCCCAGGGAAATGGTGGCTGCCTCATCCCTGGAGGTGTTCAAGGCCAGGTTGGATGGGGCCTTGGGCAGCCTGATCCAGTGGGAGGTGTCCCTGCCCATGTCAGGGGGGTTGGAATTGGGTGATCTTTAAGGTCCCTTCCAACCTGAACTATTCTATCATTCTGTGATTACAGTTACTACTATTCGCATTTTTTTCCTTTCCCCCATTATATAGTATCTGGATTATAAACTCTGGCTTTGTTGAATGTTTTCTCTGCAATGTTGTGTACGTATGTCTCAAGAGCTGTTAAGGAGCTACGCCTTGGGGAGGCATGCAGGCTTCTGTTGTGCTGTGATGGGAAGAATAGTAGTCATTTGTTAGTTGGCTATCAACAACAAAAGTGAAACTCGTGCTGATTCAACCGCACTAAGTTTTCACCTCAGTTTAGAGGCGAAACTAAATAAATCGCTACACCCTCCCTGTCACAGTTGTGGTGAAGTTGCTTTGCAGAACGTAACTCGCTGCAGTGAATACAAATCCGAGGCCTGGATAGTCTGTGCAGAGGTATAAGACAGATTTTTGTATCCCATGCCTTCCATCCCTTTCCAGCATGTGTAGGAGCCCAAGTCAAATAAATATAAACCTGCCTGCCAACATGCTGTTGGCAAACCAGCATTATGAAGCTTTGATGTAACTTCTGTACACAGAGCTGGGTAATCTTGATCTCAACTTCACACCAGAGTTCAGAGGGGAAAATTTATGGTCTGTCTTTGTATTGGATATTTAGTTCATCTTCTGTAGCTACGCTTCATACTGGAAATACAAGACTGCATGTCTTACGTGCATATTTAAAAAGGAAAATTATCATAATGAATGAGAAATAGTCTTTTCCAGATTTTATTTCAAAGGACTTGCATGTATTTGTGGAAATTCTAATGTGTCTTCTACTAAAATTTATAGAAGGGAATTATATTCAATTTCAGGAACGCAAGAAAAGATTATATTACTGCCAAGTATATTGAGAGAAAATATGCAAGGAAAAAGCATGCTGACAATGCAGCTAAATTGCACGCTCTCTGTGAAGCAGTCAAATCAAGGGACATTCTTGGATTAGTCCAAGTATATGCTGAAGGTGTGGATCTCACAGAGAAAATTCCACTGGCCAATGGCCATGTAAGTGTTGTAAATTTTATTAGACAAATTGTTCTACATGCAATATGCTTTCATTAGTTAAAAAGGACTATTTTTTCTTATTCAAAAATAAGATTTGAAACACTGTTCTGAACACTAGTCCTTTTGATGATATAATTTAACAACAGCAAAAAAAGAAATAGTTTAAAATTGTTTCAAAATACTATCATATTTTAAATTTATTAAAACCTTAAATCATTTAATAATGTAGTTTTCCAACCTGTTTGTTTATTTTTAAATGTGCAAAAAGGAAGCAATAAAAGTCTTCACAAGATATGTTTTAATAGCAGCATGTCTGAATATGTTTTAATTGATCTAATTTATGTTTTAATAAAGTTTGTACTTCTCTGTAGATCACAAGAAACAAATGTGTTCATTTATTTTATTCTTAGGAGCAAGACGAAACAGCACTTCACCTTGCTGTTAGGTCAGTCGATCGAACATCCCTTCATATAGTTGACTTTTTAGTGCAGAACAGGTAAGCGTATGGGAAGCTATTATAATGTTGTTGATAACGCTTTTATGCCAAATAAGACAAATACTGAATGAATACAATAATAAAACTAATTCTAGTACTTGCAAATATAATTTTATTCTTTGAAAACCTTTTAATGAGAGAGGTTTATTAATATAGGGTAGGAAAATAAGTTTAATCGTTTTTTTTCTTCTTTCTTGTACTCCAATAGTGGCAATCTAGATAAGCAAACATGTAAAGGTAGTACAGCCCTGCATTACTGCTGTCTGACGGACAACGTTGAGTGCCTCAAACTGCTGCTGAGAGGGAAGGCTTCTATTGAAATAGGTAAAAGGGTAATGTGTACTTGAGTTTCATCTTTGTCACTGCTTCAGATAAGGAACAGGAATAGGAGTGCATTTTCTCCTTAGTTGTTCATCATAGTTAAGTGAATATAATCTTCATCATGAAAAAGAATCTATATTCACTGTTTATTTGAAGTTTAAAATTGACTTATACATTACACTTGCTTTTCAAACAGGTTTAGATAGATGCCAACATTTTCAACTGATATCTTGTTGCTGCATTATGTGCTGCCATTTCATGGCTGTCATTCCATATATGTGACATGTTGAGATGCTACTGTTTGTCATGTTCCGAGGGTTGGTATGAGGTGGACCTATGTATGAAGAAAAGAGATGAATGTTGGAGTGTGTTGGTCTGGTACTTCACTATGTGCTTGCTGGTTTATCTTTATCTTTAGTAATAGACATGTTAAAAGTGATGCCTATCATCATAACTTTCTTTTCTTGCTGTAATATAGCTAATGAATCAGGAGAGACTCCACTTGATATAGCTAAACGCTTAAAACATACTCACTGTGAAGAGTTGGTAAGTGTTGCATCTTTCTGTGTGTTTGTGCATTTATAAGCAGAATCGTGTCTGAATATTTAAGAGTTCACAGTTGAATATTCCATGAATACATTCCAGATGGAATAGTTGTATGCTTATAAATAGTTATATGCTTATATCAGGTCATATCCACAAGTGTCTGACATCGCATTGAAATCTAATCACTAAAATGCATTTTATGGGTCTAGGCCATGGCTGAAGGCCACTCTCTTGTTGCCTGGAGAAGTTGTCCATGTCCCATGATGGGAAGTGCTCATTGTCAAGTTGGATAGGACTTTGAGCAAACAGATCTAGTGAAAGATGTCTCTGCCCGTAGCAGGGTGGGATTGGGTAAGTGGTCCTTAAAGGTCCATTCTGACCCAAACCATTCTGTGTTACTGTGAAAAGAAGATGGCTATGATCGCTAATTTTAGTAAGCAAGAAAATTGGATTAGTGAGGTCAGGACTTCTTGATAAAAGAGCCTGATTCAAAATAACTGTCAACGCAGTTAATTTCTTTGACTTATAATTTCAAAATCAAAGTGGATAGGATATGGTGCTTATTGTCAGAAAATGGAGAATGGACCTGCAATGAAGGATGGACCTGCAATGGTTAATGAAAAGCCTAGTTGCTTTTGATTTATTTGTGTTGTGTTCGGTCACAGAGCTTAATTCTTTAAACTTAGCCCAGTGCAGTAACTTTCCAGAAATATACTGACATATATATTTAAAAAACCATAATATTTATACTTAGAAACCAAGGTTCCATCTACATGTGTTTTTTGTTTGGTTTTAAATATGTTATTTTATAATTGGTACTGCACATAACATATGTGTCAACAGTCATCTTTTTCTCCCTTAGCTTACTCAAGCACTATCCGGAAGATTTAATTCTCATGTTCATGTAGAATATGAATGGCGGCTACTCCATGAAGATCTGGACGAAAGTGATGATGATGTGGATGAAAAGCTGCAGGTTTGTATCAATATGTTATTTTTATTCTGTACACGTGTCTATAGAAGCACGGTGTTCATAATGATTTCAGTAACACTACTGTTTACATATGAAGACACATGAAATAAAGTTCTGTAGTAAAATGTATTAACTTAAATTTTAGTTCCTTAAATTACAGTTTGTCTTGTAATGGAAGGTATAAAACATATGATCGTGTGTTGATCAAATTACGAGAGTCAATAGTTTGTTTCAGTGTGTCAGGAATATTTAGATCTGCTGATTGTGAGACAGAACTAACATAAGGTAGGAGAATTGCCTTTACAAAGAGAGACAGAGACCTTATTGTGTCTCCTCATGTTTGTGAAAGGGTTCCATTCAATGACTTTCATTTTGAAACAGTTCATGGATTGGCCTGGCTTCAATGAAATTAAACTTGTGCATTGAATAAGACAAGTCCATTAATAGCAGAGCAGGGTCTTAATTCTGAATCTTCATGTAAAAATATTTTTGTTTTACTCCCTTTTCATACCTGAAATTTCTGATGTTGCTATTGGGTGCAGAATCACAGAATAGTTGGGATTGGAACGGACCTCTGAAGATCATCTGGTCCAACCGCTCTGCTAAAGCAGGCTCGCCTAGAGCCAGTTGCCCAGGACCATGTCCAGATGGCTTTTAAATATCCCCAAGGATGGTAGTATCACAAGTGCTATAGAGTGTTCCAGTAGTATAAGAAGTTAATTGCATTTTCAAAGTTTTAATTTCCCAATTTGAGAACCAACTTCAAACAGTGTTTGAACACCTAAACACAGGCAAGGAACAAACTACAACACTTAAAAATGGCTTGTGTTCCTAGGGGCCAAGTAATTTGAAATTACGTATAGCCTCCTAAATACTAATGACGGTCTGAAACTTTCATCATTTGAAGTATTCTATATAAGTATTGAACACGTTTCTGGGTTTTTTTTGTCTGTGTGGTATTCTAATTTATTATGTCTTTTCTACTTCTTTTATAAAGTGCAAGGAATACACAATAGGATATATATTAGTTAATCTTCAGATGTCAGCACATTTTTTTTCCTTTTGAAGTAGCTAGTGGAAACCCCTTTCTCCTCTGGATAATTAAATTTGACTTTTTCTTTCTACAAGTTTTAGCATTTTAGTACATCTCTTTCAAAGCATTTTAGCATTTTAATACTTCTCTTTTAAAATCCTCCATCTCAGCTAGGGCAGGAATTGATAATAACTTAAAAACCAAATCTTGTGTGTTGAGTTTTTCTTTCTTTTTCATAAGTATTAAAACCTGACTGTCATAGGTCAATTTTCTTTGCCTTCACAGAATGACTTTAAGAATGCTAGGCCATCCCATCACTGAATTGTCTTAATATTTTGGAGACCAATTTTTACATCAATAAGTTTCCTCTGTTGCAAAATACCATTTTTTTGCAAGATCTTGTCTGCATATGATTCTTCTCCCCGTGTCCTTCTCTTTAGTCCAAGATAACTGTTACCTTGGGTGCTTGACTCAACAGCAACAAGCAAAATGTGTCACAAGCCATCCCTTTCAAAGCACAATTGCTGCCTTCTGAGAATTTTCTTATGATTTTTCTTGAGAATTTTGGTATCTGAGCAAGAATCTGGAATCTGAGCTGCTAAATCCAATTCTTCTGGATGAGCTTTCATGTTGTATCACAGTATTTATGGTTCCTGTATATTATATCACCATCCAGATAATCACAGCAGTAATGATGGTCTTTTTGATAAAGCAGCTTGAAACTTTTCGTTATGTTTTAGAGGTTTTATTTTTTTCCACCTGTAAAATCTTTGGCTACTTTACAACTGGATATCTAGAAAATACCTTTCTGTGACACTTTAAATTGGTTTTTTTTTTTTAATCTGTTTTTTTTCTCACTTCCTTCATTGTTGCCAGTTGCCTTCTGCAGTTGAGGGTTCTCTTTTGGCCAGAGCCTGAGCTCCACCTGATATAGGAAATTGCTGCTACTCAGCAATGAGGCCAAAGTAATGAAACTGCTACTTCACTGCCCACTATTAATAGGCTTATTCTAGAGGGACTTTTGAAAGGAGATTAAGGACTATTAATCACAGAGCAGTGCTTGTGAGTACGTTGAATGCATTGGTGAATATTGCTCTTGCTTAGGACCACATCAGTCCTGTTTATAGGTCTCAAGCTATTTGGCTTGTCTCTCTCTGGTAAACCAATGGAATAGATTTTGTACTCTTGGTCAAAAAAGGTCCTTTCTGAAATCAAAGTTCTTTTAGTCTAGAAATTTTCTTAGAAAAGAGTGTCTAACCTGAAAGCAGGCCAAGATGATCAAACTGGTTTCTGCTGCTGTTTCACACCCTGGTGACCAGATCCTCTCTCATCTTTTGCCTCTGTTCTGGGATGTTTGTCCCTGTATTGAGCTATTTCAATTTGTTAAACCAATGAAAAGCTAAACCAACAAAACAGAAGAGAATTTTCTGCTGGTTAGAAAGCAGAAGCATATGTGGGCTGAAAGAAATATCAGAACCAGGACAGTAGAGAGGTCAGGTAATAAGAAGTGTCAGCCAATGAAGAATGAGGCTGCTAAGGCAAAATAAAGGTAGGATTAATGCGTCTGGCTGTCATTTACATCATTCTGATAAATCTGGGAAGTATAATGCTGTGCTATATAACATGTCTGAAAGCCCTATATAATCAATCCAGAGTAAACTTTGATACATTCAGAGGAAAATCAATTGCATAGTTGTGATACTGTTGGTGTAAATCTTTATTCTGCCTAAATGCTGTTATTATAAAAGGTTATTTTAATTTTATACAGCCAGCACAACAACATGTTTATCTAACACTATTTTCTGAAGGCATATTTATGCTCTGTGAGCTGTGTATTGTTACGACTGATTTCCTGTACTAGCCACATGAATTTATAACTCCAGTTATTTTAATTATCATTTGATAACAATAATTACTATGCTGGCTGATGGAACAGGAAAAATAATGCTAAGTGTGCATAGCAAGCAGATGACTTGCTATAAATCTCAAAGACAACTAATTAGATCTCATTTGATAATGTGCAAGGGATGAGTGATGTTCTATCCCAGCTTCCAATTGAAGTAATCTCCTAAGCTTGATATTAAGAGAGTTCGTGAAAGGTTTTAGCTCCTAATTTGTTGCAGGCTGCGCTACAGGTAGAATACTTAAATGCAATTGTGTCTGGTTCTTGAGATCATTATCATCTGTTTGGGATCTGATGCTGCTGGACCTCAGGTGAAGCTTAAGATCTTTGGTTGTTTATTTACTTTTAAAAATATTGCCTGGCATTTTGATGCAGGGAAACTTTGCTTGATCCAGTCTCAATATCTATACTGTCTGTCTTAGGAGTATAGTCTAGTGTATATAAAAATGCAGTACTATCCTATAGGAATAACTACATGAGAAGGCGATAATTGTTTTGAAATGCAATTCTCATCTATTTTGTTAACATGCAGTTACTTTATCTTGAAGAGACTGGAATTTAGATTTTAGATTATATATTAAAAGCCACAAAAATGCGTTTTAGAGGCTATTTTTTCTTTCTAGAAACTAATAACTTTCTATCAACTGTCAAATAAAATGAGTACAAGTAATGCAGTATCAGTGAGTACTTTTGTTATTGTGTTTAAGCAACCCAGTCCCAATCGGAGAGAGGACAGGCCTGTCAGCTTTTATCAACTTGGGTCAAACCAACTTCAGCCTAATGTAGCATCCTTGGCAAGAGATGCAGCAAACATTGCTAAGGATAAGCAAAGAGGATTTATGCCAAGTATATTACAGAACGAAACATATGGAGCAATACTCAGTGGCAATCCACCTTCCATTCAGCCTACAGTCCCTGTTACGAGTAGTGCACCTCCTCTACCTCCAAGGAATATCGGCAAAGGTACTAACACTGTAAAATATCATTGTGCATGAGAAGAATGGGTTCATAACTTTCTTTTAGTATGACATTTTTAGATTTTCTTGTACAGTTACTTTGCACAGGTGGGTGTTGGAACTATTAATTTATGATTTCGTTTTATATATCTGAAGTGAATCTCCACAACTGTTATGAGTTTGATTGTCAGTATACCTGCAAGAGAGTACACAATAATGTTTGCATAATCAATGCTTGGGTAACCTCAATAGGGTTAAAGGATTTATTAAAAGGAGGGTTGCAGTCAGTTTACTTCAGCAATAGTGTTTTGTTATATTCCGTCTTTTCATACTTCTGTTTCTTGAAGGCATCATTGTCAGACGTCGATTTAAATGTACAATTTCAATAGCATTTGGGAACAGTGGGAAATGGTTTAAGACCTAGGAGAATGCAGCATGAGTGCAGAACATGAGAGCTTTTAACCTTGCGACGTCTTCTCTTAGTAAATATATATTTCAAGGTTACTGAAGTAAAAGCGTAAATGTCGTGATGTGGAGAACTGGATGGTTTTAGAGAACTGGCAGCTGACTGAAAATGTAACTGCCAGTTAGTTAGTGGTTATACCCTGATCAAGAGGACAATGTAAAATGCACGTCTCATCCTGGTTCAGAAGGGTTATGTGCTTGCAAAATCTACCATTAAAGCTTATTGATGTGAACTTCATTCTTATAATCCAAACAGATTATATATGAAGATATTAAAGTATAGAGAAATATGTATAAGTCCTCTTTGTACAGCATGTTTGGTGCGTTTCATTGTTGTAACAGCTTTATTAATGTAACAGCTTTTGTGGATGCTAAATTTATGTAAAGTTCAATTCAAGAAGAATGACTATGTAAACACATGATTGTCTCTGGTGCTGTAATCCAGACTCCGTAAGAGGAGATACAAGTGGGGAATGTTCTAGGCACGTGTGTGGCTTCTGACTTTGGGACCACTGTGCAGAGCTCAGAATGCAAGACTTCATACACTGGTGATTATGTCTGAGATGGCAAATTGGACCTCTGTGTGATACGAAAAGTCAGTTATTGGTCTCATAGGAATGGCTGCAGCATAAAAGCTGGATTAAAATATGTTATTTTGGTGGCAGAAAAACAGAACAATAGAACAGCATGGTATTGGATTACTTAAATAGGGTAGCATGAGACTGAGGGAACTTAACCGAAGTGGGATTCCTTTCATCTAACATTTTTGCATGAAGTCTCACCTTAAAATCCTGACTTTTTTTTATTTGATGGAAAAGAATGTTTCCCTCACCAAACGGGAAAATTCACACAAGGAGCTTGCGTAGTCTGTTTAACTGTTAGATTCTATCTCTAGATTAGTAATACAATGGGATAGTTAAAAAGATTGTTTTACCCTTTGATATGATTTTAATCATGGCCAACCATACTATTTTACCCACCATTTGCCCTTGATTAAAAGACACTTTTCAAAGAGTGTAATTTTAATTTTATTCCCAACCCCAGACTTCTTGGCACCGGTACAGTGCAACTCATGCCAAGAAAGCATGCTGCCTGGCTTAAATTATTAGCTCATGTTATTTACTGTAGGGAGGTATTGGCCTGTTACGTTATATTCTTAGTTAAAAGCTATCAGTCTTAGCTTCTTGTTGATTGCTGATGTTGTTTATGTTTTGGTTATGGTGTATTATTACTCCTTTATCCTCTTAGCTTTAGGCTCTTCTCCAAGTCTTCTGAGCCTTATGCTTTTCCCTGCAACCTAATATTTATTCATACCTTGCTCTGTTTCATCTTTTCTTAATATGATGCTCATGTGCTGCGTAGGGGGAGGTGGCATGATACATGCAAACTGTTGGCTTTATGAAGAAAGCCTGTAGTGTGTTTTTATGAAATGGGGAGGCAACTCTTCAGCTTGAGAGTGGAGCCATTGAGGAAGCCCTGGAGAAGCCATACTTTGTGACTGTTTCATGACTAGTTGTTATAGCTTCTCGTTTGGGTGAAATTCAGAATTACAGTTCTATGTCAATTCCAAGTCAAACCCAATGTTTTGCTTTGAGTCAGCAATGTCTGCTAATGCTCATGTGAGAGTGAAGTCCTTTTCTTGCGGTACCTGAGAAGATTACAGCTATCAGTCAGGGATTAAGGAAAGTGGCAAGACTTTGACTCCTGTCTTCTTGTTGAGAAATTTCTGCTTTTTCAGGTGTTGATATATTTTAAAGTAATGACTAGACACAAATTTTACTTGGGTAAAGTGCTAGTAAGGCTTCATCCAGACACTTCTATGTAATTTTTTACACCAGACTGGTTTCTGCTCTGGTGTTCCAGCAGGATGGCAGTGGTTCCTGTTGCTGAATACAGCAAGCAGCCTAGCTGCACCATTTTTAAAAGCACAGGTGTGAATATGAACACTTGGTGCTTAGGGTAAGCAATAATAATAATACAGTATTTTCCTCTCTTTTTAGTTCAGCCTTCAGTTCTTGGCAGTGGTATTCAGACAATTTCTTCATCTAATGCAATGTGGAAGACAAATTCTTTAGCAGTGGAAAGTATAAGCAGGCAGAGGTCTTCATCAGATCCACCAGCTATTCATCCCCCTGTGCCGCCATTGCGTGTAACATCTACAAGTATGTTTCCACTTTCCCCTGTTTTCCCTTCTGCTGTATCTAATCATAGTTGGCTTATTTTTTCATTTCCACAACTCATACCTCCTCTTTTGGTGACTGTAGCTTTGGCCTATCGTTCCCATCCAGTAACTCTGTACGAACTGTCTTCTCTGATGTTCCAGTGAGGACTGTATGGCGTAGCGCAGGGTCAACAGGAGATATGATCTATTACTAGAGCTAAAGAGCTCTTCGTTTTATATATATATATATAGTGTCAATGCTGCATTTCTCATTAGTTGTAAAAGATGAGTATTGCACGTAAGCCTGGGGCTACGTCTCCACATTGTGCTTGATTCTTGCAGACCATAGGAATGCAAAAAGATGTTTTAATGCATTGCCAGCTGTTGTGGTGGTGGTTTCAAGAATTCAATAGAAATTGTAATTAATTGCTAAGCCTAATGTGAAGTTACTTAGATGTTAATCATAACAGGATTTTAAGAAAAGACATTCCTCTAAATAAAATTGCTCGGATAATCTTCACCGTTACTTTTCCATAAAACACAAACTGAAGGCCTTGACTGAGCAAACAATATTAGCAATTTGTTAAATATATTCTAATCTACTACTTCCAAGGATATGACTGACTTGTTAAAATTTTTCTTTGCTTGTACTTTAATGCCTGAATGAATTGAAGTACTCGATGAGCTCTCTGACCTTGACTAGGTGAAACAAAAAGGTAAACCTCTTTCCAAAGAGGTCCTCCTTCCAGTGAAAGGACTACTTTCTGCTTAATTTATTGAATACATGTAGTAAAGCATTTTTCTTGGATGGGGTAAATCCTGTCACGGGAGAACACGTGAGTGAAAACCCAAGAAACAAAATGTTAAATAGAAATTTAATTCTATGTCACTGTCTAACTCTCTACCATAGATGTGCTTTCTCCAGCACCACCACCTCCAGTGGCAAAGACAGCCAGCATTATAGAAGCTTTGAACCAGCAATCTAAACAGCAACCAGCTCCTCCACAAACTAAGCCAACCCCACCACCACTGCCTCCACAACCTCCTAGTAGAATCTCTCAAAGAAAGCCTCTTCCTGGGTAACTGATATCGTTTTAGTATTTAATAAACTTCATAAATATGAATTCATTAGTAACTTCAATTTTATGGTATGTAACACGCAAGTCATCCTTAAAGCATGCGTACTTTTGCCAGTTATGGGTCCTAGAGTATGGGAATGAAGAGGAACTGAAGGCAGACACCAAGGGAGCAGATTACAAGGATTCCCAGAGTAAAACCAAGACAGCCTAGTGATGTAAGATTGTATGACTTGTAGAATATCTACAGAATGCTTAGCTGTGATGGCAGTAAGAGGCAACAAAGAATCCCTTTCTAGTTCTCATCTAGTAGTGGAGATAGTGGGATCTTATGTCTGATTGTGCCATTTATTGTTCATATGCTTTGCCTAGGTTAAGTTCCAGTCAATATTTTCATTCATGGCGACAGCAGAGAGACCTGGAACAGAAAACCTCATATTTAAATTTGCAGGAAACAAAGTTAGGAGGAACAGAAGTGTACTGGAAAACAGGATCGTATCTAAAGCAGCCTTGAGAAACTGAAGTAGAAGAGGGGTAGGCAGGAATAGTTAAGGACAATAAACTACAAAAACGAAACATGGAGAACAACAGAGTATCGTTAAGAAAAGGTGCTTAAGTGAAGGATCTGCAAGGACACAGTGAATCATAAATAAAAGTCAGATGGCTCATGCTGTTGTGGAAGAGTCAAAGAGAAATAGTAGTGTTTGGTTATAGCCTGCAAACTGTATGAATTAATCCTTCCAATTAACTCAAGATCAGTAATGCCTTAGCTGGACTATCGTGTTCAGTTTGGAGCGTTGTAGTAAAGATACAAAATAGGCAGAAAACAGAGGGCATCAGTGAGGTAATGAGAATTCTAGAAAATATAACCTGTGAGAAAAGTTGGGGAGAAAGAAGATTCTCTTACATTTTGTAGAAAAGAAATTGTGGCATAGATACATGTCTTCAAATATGTACAGAGTGTTAGATTATGCCTTTCCTTTTTATGTCTCTTGATGACCCTAAAAAAACCCACAAACTTCGCTTAAGCTGTAGCAAGAATAATTTAGTTAGACACTAGAGAAAGCTTTCCAGAAGTAATCATAGGGAAATACTGCAGTAACTTGTCTGGGGAGTTTTTGGGTTTTCAGACACTGGCAGTTGGAGAGAGAACTGCCTACACAAACTTAGAGAGCTATAAGGTACAGGGATGAGTTTGTGTATATTTGAGATAAGTAATATATATGGTTGTGAATGAAAGAAGTAAAACGCCTTTGAGTTGCCTTTCTAATCCTTTGGTTTCATATACTGTACTAAGTAGAAGGGAGAAACAATTTGCTGAAGCTTGCTGTAACGTACAGACAAATGTGGGCAAATCATTTTAACAAAGAATTTTGAAATAGCAGTGAGAGGAACTTCAGAACTTAGGAAAAGAAGATCTGCTCTACACAAATTGCAGTAATCGAACCTTTATTATTCTGTCTTGCATTTTTAATTTAGGTGCAACTTATGATTGATGTAATCAAAAATACAGAAGCAAAAAAGTATTTTTAAAAGTAAATTAGCAGTCACCAGAATATACTGAAGGCATGACAAGAATTTTGTAATTTGGAAAATACTCTGTATTGTTGCATTTCAAGTTCTTGTTTGTTTCTGAAGTGGATGAATTTCTAACTTTCTGCACAGGACTGAGAAATCATCTGGCTTAACAAACAAAGGGCAGTCCAGAGGACTTGGGTCTCTACAACAAACAGGTAATTGTGGTTTAAAGATTTATTTTGTTGTAATTAAGGTATCATTATAACAGTCTAAGGGAGAGTGTGGGTTTTTTATTTACCTTACACATTTAAATACAGTCAGTACTAGTGTTCTTGTTTCTCTTCTTGACTATGTAGGCCCCGATGCCTCAGGCTCTTCTGCATGAACAGAGTTATGGGTCCGTTAATGTAAATAATGGGACTGTGTAATAAGAAACAGAATCACAGAATGAGTTTGGTAGGAACCTCTGGAGATACCCGGTCCACCCACTCTGCTTAAGCTGGGCCACCCAGAACCAATTACTCAAGACCATGTCCAGATGGCTTTTGTGTATCTCCAAGGATGGAGACTCCACAGCCTCCCTGTGCAACCTATGCCAGTGCAGGGTCACCCATATGCTTGATTGTGACAGTATTTCTCTGTAGTAAGCAAATCACAATATAGAGAGTCTGTACTTCGTGAGATGCTGTATGCAACCAGGTCTGGGCTGTTTTATCCTTTATGTTCTTTGTAGGAGTATGGTTCAGTAGGTAAATAACAAACTGAAATATGGGAGACATGCTATTCCTGCACCTGAAATTGTCTTATTAATTGGCTGTAATGAAAAGACCTGCCTTCTTTGGTCCTCTAGTCTCCCTCCCTAATCCCTTGTTTCCTTAACCATGTCTACTGAAACAGCAAGTCTCCAGACTTCTGTGTGTTTGTGTGCATAGCCTTGCACATTTGTCTTGAGCTCCTAGAACTGGTATTATTAGCTCTTTCTCGTATGATAATGCTGAAAAGCCACAAACATCTGGAGTTCATCTTGCATTAGTTAGGAGTATAAAATCTTGAGGTTTCTTGCCTCCCCCACTCTTGTTTAATCAAGTTACTGTCTGTCTTGCATCAAAATAACTTTCATGTTTTAGGCCACAATAAAATGAAATGATCTGATTAGTATAAAACGGAATATCTATCCCTTTTTCTTACATGCACCGAGGGAATTGCCATATTTACCCTCTGAAGCTGTTGGGCCCTGATCACAGTTTCTTTGCGTGTTCTAGGATTCAGGTGTTTCAATACATCTGTCTGTTCTGAAATAGCTCCTATGCCAGTGCAGGGTCACTCTCAAAGTGACAAAGTGTTTCCTGATATTCAGACAGCACCTCCTGTTTGTGCTCGTTGCCTCTGGTCCTGTTTTCCAGCTGGGTGGCCACCAGCATATACTGGTGCATGAGCTCATTCATTCTCCAGTGCAGGACTTTGTACTTCATTGCTCCAGATTTTCCCCATGTCTTTTGGGACCTGGGATTCCTGAAGGCCACTCTTGCTGGGATTCCTGAAGGCCTGGGATTCCTGAAGGCCACACTTGAGGCAAGGAAGATATTCAGTACTGCAGCCTTTTCCATGTCCTGTGTAACCTGATTCCCATCCTGTTGAGCAAAGGACCCATGTTTTCCCTAGTTTTTTTTCTGTTACCTATGTATTACAGAAAACCTTATTATCTTTAAACTTCCCTTGCCAAATTCAGTTCCAGCTGGGCTTTAGCTTTCCTAAACTCACCTAAATCCCACTCAAACAAAGGATGCATTATGAAAACTTTATTTCATTTACTCTCTTGTTTGCATGTGTCCTAAATAAGGTAATATATACATTTTAGACTAGAAATATATGTTTCCAATTTGAAAATATAAAGCTTGTGTAGTGTCAATTAATTAAATTGCAAATCAGTATAACTCTTTTTGTGATAATGAGCAAAGTTCCTTATACAGAGTTCATCATTCATTCTGCACTTGTCATTGTTCGAAGTAACTACTACTTTGGGACATTACAATGATGTCATCTCAGCAAAATGTCCAAAGTAAAGTTTGTGTGGATTCTGTGGAGGTTGTAGTGGAATTTCTCCTACCCATTTTCCCCTTCCACTGTATTATGTTGAGTGGTTCTTACTGTGATTCTTTTTTATTTCCCCTTGATGTGTCTAAGGGGAATTTGCTAAGGACTGTCTGTATTGAGTCTCTCGTGAAGGATACAATATCTTGATAATGATGGTCTTTACTAGGAAAGAAGAGTTCTAAAAGCCCGCAGTCCATAGTGCATGACTGGGGGAAGGGATATTTGGTTCTGCTCTCATCTCTTTGATAGGCTTTTTTTCCCTTTTAGCATATCTGCAATGTTAAAGATAGTAGGTAATTGTCTTTGGGAAAAGAGGCCTTTTTTGGTAAGGAAAAGAACAGAAGAAAAATCTGTTCAGTTATTTAGAAAGAACTATTAAAAGTGAAATATGGGATATAAAATTATTTGTAGTCTTCAAATAATTAATTTGATTTCCATTTGTACCATCATCGTTCCTTATTTTTTTTTTTTTTAAAGCATGCCTAAAATTTACTACTTTTACTTACTTTAGCAGCTGGAGAGTCATCTTCTGTATGTGAAATTCCAGTAACACAAGCTGGTTCCACAACAAATGCTTTGGCACAGATCCAGCCACCAGCACCCATGCCAAGGAAATCACAAATAGTAAGTAAACGATCGGGGCTTTGATTTTATTGAATCTTCCGCATTCTGTCAAACACACTGTAGACATAATAGTGTATCCTGTTATGGAGAAAGTGTGAGGATCATGAAAAATACATACCCTCTATCTTGTGTTAAAAATGTGCATGACTTTTATGACTTATTTTTTTGCATTTCCTATATAATAGTGTGTGACTTTAGATTAAAACAAACAAACAAGCACAATCAAAGAAAAGCAGCATGGATTGCTTGTGTCCAGATGTGACCAACACAATCCACAGAATGTGTGGTTTGACTTATTCAGTGTAGGTAAGCTTGACAAATTAATCACTTGAAGGCGAGCTTGGTGAGTGAATCACTTGTAGGCCATATGTAGCTTCATTCTTAAGCTTCACTGAAGTAATAAAGGAGATTTTGTGCCTAATTCTATAATGCAGGTATTAGAGATGATATGGTTGTTCACGCAGATAGATGAAATGGCTTCAGGCAAGACTGGTAAGAGTCAAGCTCAAAACAAAAGAAAGTGGTTCTCTGTGCACTTGGTTCTCTTTATGTCTCCTTGTCCTTCATTGACTGGATGATGGGAGAGAAATCTCGTGGTAAATACACAGAACCACATCTGACTTGAGACATCCCCAAGCAGAAGGGGGTTGAAGGGTGAAGAGGGAGGCTGGAAGTGTCAAGCTGGAAGGATTGTATGTTCATTTTCTCCACCCTCCCGCAGCCTTACAGTGACTGTTAGAAAAGAGATACCAGATTTGCATGGACTCCTGATCTGATTGCATGGCCTTTTTACACTCTCATTTGTTTATAATCTAAGACCATGAATGGTAACACATTCATTGGAGTCAATACCTGTATTCTTACAGTGGTGTAGATAAAGGGATATATTTCCAGAAGTCATCTGAGCTGCTGTCTTATGTGTAGTTCAGCTAGATCTTTAATCCTTGCTCAGATTTTATATTGTTCTGTTATGTGTTAGACATAAAACACCCATATGCTTGATTGTGACAGTATTTCTCTGTAGTAAGCAAATCACAATATAGAGAGTCTGTACTTCGTGAGATGCTGTATGCAACCAGGTGAAATTTAGGTGCATTTCAATACATACAATGTATTTCAATACATTTCAATACATTTCAATACATACAATGTACAATACATACAATACAGATGTTTCAATACATCTGTCTGTTCTGAAATAGCTCCTTACCTGGTGTTCTGTATAAATTAAGGTTGTAGTAGTTCTCTATGTTGTTCTCTCCTTCTTTGTTTTATAGGACAAATTGTTTTGCTGATGAGTGAATGGGTATCCTGGCTGTTTTTTTCAGAGCAGTCACAGTGTTTCCACAGTTTAATATTAATTGCACATAATACAAAGAACGAATCTGACTTCCCAGATGTCTCTAGGGCTTCAGTAGGGTGAATGTTATGAGACCGAGAAAATCAGCTGGATGATTTTCTTCTTGTCATAGGGCAGAAATGTAAGGGAAACCTGGCTCAGGGAGTGTGCGCTAGCTAAGGTGCTTTAGCTAAATCAATCTAGTTAAAGCATCTTAGCTGAGATTTGGTCAGGGGCCCCTCAGCTAAAGAGCTTTAGCTAGATCAGTCTAGCTAAAGTACTTCGGCTAAATCACTCTGTTTAGCTTTGAACTCCAGCCTCTTTTGCTACATCTTTACCCTTGCCAGAGAATCCAGAGGCAGGCCCAGGTTTGGGAAGTGACTTGTAGAGGGTGTTCCTTGAGTAAAGAAAAAAGAAATCTCTAGTTGTATGTAGACGCGTAGCCAGTGGCTTATCTCCTCTCCAGTGCATTTGCCCAGTAGCCTGCTTTTCAGATGGAAATTCCTGATGCATCTCTTTCTCAATGTACATTTTAGATTTTTGAAACTATGTTGTAGATGTATGGGAAACTTCTCTGGAGTACTTTAGTCTTCTGGGAATGGGATCTCTTTCAATTTCTTTGCCTTCTGAAGAATGAGAAATACCTGTAATTACTGCACTTTGAAGTTAGTAATTATGTCACTGTTGTACTGATGTGAAGCTTTTCCCTCCTGAGCTTTTAAAGCAGTTGTGGTTCAAACTGTAACTTGACTGCGATGGAGCATCTGGCAAAATTGCTGTGATGTGGTGCCAGGCTGTCAGCTCATGGGGCTGTCATGCCCCACAGGTTAAGCCTGAGGCCAGTCCTGGTCTGGACAAGTCAGATGCAAACTAAAATGCAAACGGCTGCTCGAAGGGAACCCAAGCAATGGTGCTACCACCCTGCTTCCAGTCCACATCCCGCTTTTTGTGCATGGCACTCAGTTCTAATGAAAAGGCATGTCAGGAGGCTGCTGGACAGTTGTGTCCATGGCAGAGCATGTTGTTGGTGGAGAGAAGTGGACTTGTGGATGGAGTCTCCTCTCCTTTCGCAAGCTTCCTGCTCCATGGCTGACTGAACTAGAGACTGGGACCAGTCCCTGAGGGATTCCGGGATTCTAATGAGACCTTCTTTTTCCTATCCCAGCTGGAGCCTCTGTCCCAAACACCCACTGCATTGTCTCTTGACCTAAATGGCATTTTCTGCTCTGGCATCTTAGGCTAGAAAGGAGAGATTTTTGGTATGGCTGTGGCTGGTCAAACTGTGGAGAAGGGGAGGAAGCTTATGCTGTGCCTCCATGTCCTGTGCCTCTCCACTCCTGGCATAAAAATATTATGTAGGTAGCATTATTGTTGGTCTGTAACAGAGAATGAGTGGGCTGAAAACAAATATAGCAGCAGGTGGAGTTGCTCTGGGAGAGATGCGAGATTAAGGTGGTGGATAGTGTGATACAAGAGAAAAACTATTTTGGCATCACTTCAAGTAGCACACAGCCTTCCAGTACCTAAAAGGGGCCTACGAGAAAGCTGGGGAGGGACGTTTTATGAAGGCTTGTAGTGATAGGACTACAGGTAATGGCTTTAAACTGGAGAGGAGCAGATTTAGACTAGGCATAAGAAAGAACTCCTTCACTATGAGAGTGGTGAGGCACTGGAACAGGTTGCCCAGGAAAGCTGTGGCTGCCGCATCCCCAGAGGTGTTCCAAGGCCAGGCTGGACGGGGCCTTGGACAGCCTGATCTAGTGGGAGGTGTCCCTGCCCATGTTGGGAGTTGGAACTGGATGATCTTTAATGTCCCTTCCAACCCAAACTATTCTATCATTCTATGGAGTCCCACTGCAATATTGGACTTCCCTATCGGATAGGTTGGGAAACCGCTCCTGTGGCTTGCAGTCTTCAAAGCACTACAGAGAAGCTGAGGATGTTTTGGAGGGTTTGTGTGCTGCTGAAATGGGTTTAGCACATTAAGAACGGGCGTATTGGCAGGTGGGTCAGACCTCTTTGTGATAATGCTGCTGCTGTTACGCTTGCTGTGTAGCACTTGATTACCCTGTCTTCTGAATAAAATCACACTTGCTGCAGTGATTTAGAGCTCTGAAGACAGGCAACAGGTTTGGATGAGCCAAAATGGAAGATTGCTTGAGGAAACCTGGCCCATGTTGGTGATGCAGTGGTTCTGTAAAGCTTTAGGTGCTGCCACATTCAGCCTGCAGCATGAGCACCCAGCTCAAAAGATGTAGCTGAACTCTAACCTATGAAAATTAACGGTTGGAAGCAGTTCTGAAGCTTTCATAGGATTAGCTCCAACTCTATTCTGTTTTCTCCCTTACTGTATTATTTACATTTACTTATTTTTATATTTCAGTCAAAAACTAAACCCAAAAGAGTAAAAGCAATTTACAACTGTGTAGCAGATAACCCTGATGAGCTCACTTTTTCGGAGGGAGACATTATCGTAGTAGATGGTGAAGAAGATCAGGAGTGGTGGGTGAGTATTTTGCATTTTCCATCAACATACTTTGAAAGAAATGAAATGGAGAGGTTAATGCTGACTTCAGAAGATCACCTGCTGGGTGTCTAGATAACAAGAAAAGTTTCATCTTGAGGAGACCTGATTCCAGTAATCTCTTTTGTTCAAAAATCAAACTTCAGAGAGGTTTTTGGCTTCTCTTGTGCAGGAAGAAAACAAAGTCTCGTTAGCACGGTTCACAACATACAGGTGGCATGGTCTGTTTTATTTGGGAAGCTCTTGGGAGATGTCAGCAGTTTAAAAATCTGTTACTGTTTCATCTTCCTTGAAGATGCTATGTGGTGGCCCTCAGAAACTAGCTTTGTATTGTCCTATTTCTTCGACTGATTGAGATCGACAAATGATTTATTTGAGCTGGGAAACCATCTCAACTGTTTACATTCCCAGAGTCTCATGAGCTAAAACAAAGTCTTGGAAAATTGTTATGCGTGAAAACACTTGCCTTACTCTGATTGTTAGCTAGCAAAGCCTAGAACTACAGATTGCATATAAATTGACAGTATTGCTGTATAAATTTGAGTAAAATCCAGAAGGCTGATCCATCCTTTTAACTCTCGGTGATTGTTAAGAGGGGGAAGCAGAAGCAACTTAATAGAGGCAGAGAATAAGTCATTGCAGAACGTGCTGAAGTGCTGTTGCGGGGGTACTGCATTAAGTGGTATTACTTTCAAAGAACTGGATAAAACAGAGCTTAGAAAAAGAAGTCTGTAGCTGAGTAACAAACACACCTTATCAGAATGAATTTTCTGATAATGTTTCCCATTTGCAGTAGAAAAGGCACACTACTGCAGAAGAGATGTAGGGAGGGGCAACTGCAGGCAGGAAGGTGGCGGGTATTCATTTGGGTGATGCTGAAACGATTTTTTGAGATTAACTTGAAAAATACCTGGTCTCTTTCAGATTGGTCATATTGATGGAGATCCCAGTCGGAAAGGAGCTTTCCCTGTATCATTTGTGCACTTTATTGTTGACTAAATTGCTACTGATAAGTGGAAACATTTCTCATTTCCAGCAGTCACAGAAATAAGTTCTGCTTGATTTCATTTCATCTCCCTGTCTGCAGACACCTTGCCAGAGCACTGCCCAAGTCCTAGGTACTGTAGCTTAACTTTTTTATTGCCATCGTTCTGATTTTGGGACTTTTAAAACTTTTTCCTATGTGAAAACGTCTCATGAGCAATTTACACCTTAAAAACAACAACTCTTCCTCTCTTGTTCAAGGTGAACTGAAAAGCTTTAACAATCAAAATCACTGGTGTGTGAACATCACTATGTTATGAATGTTCTTTTCAATAAATACACTGTAATTTTATTCTCCCTTTTGTAACTTGACAATACCATGGTTCAGTGTTGCTTCCCCAGTCAAAGACGTCGTGTACATCTGTAACAGGGCAGTGAGTTTACCCAGTTCTCAATACCATTTGAAGTGTTGGAACCAAAAACCACAAGCTGCCGTGTAGTTTTAAATAGGACTTGATCAGCATCTTGCCACACCGGCTGTCATCCAGGATGCCAGTTATTACAGAAGAAATAGTTCCAGTTGGGTGTCTTTGGCCAGGTAGAAGTATTTCATACCACAGGAGAAACTTCTTGCTTTCAGAATGGATGTAGATATTTGCTTAAAGTTATCCGAAATCTGTGTTAGTCGTTGAACTTTCTAGTTCTGATTTTGTGAGCTTGAGACTGTCTCATTTTTCTATGCTGCATGTGTGTAGAACCTGGTTTTTGAGTGTTCTTTATGTATGTTACATCCATTTTGGTCATTTAATGTGACTACTGCTGGTTAACTAAACTATGGCAATATTAATGAGTTACTACATTAACTCAAGGCTATGAAAACTGCACTTCCTGAAATGTACTTAACTAGGATGATGGATTGCAGAGCGTTTCTCACACTTGTCTCATTAGAATGTTTTAGACTTTGGTTTCAGTTTCTTTAATTTTCTTAAATCATCCAGCAATGTGTTCACAGAGTGAACGTATTTCGTGGATGACTTAGATGATTATTCTCGGTCGATAAGGTATCTGACACCTCACGAGTACACACTACGTTATGTTCTGTCTTTCAAATCGCGTGCCACTACCTTGCAAACAATGATAGTTTGCACACTCACTCTGTATATACCCACCTACATGGTAGCTACACTGTCGTTAAATTTGTCTTACTAATTTGTGAGCAAAGGCTAGGCCACGGATGGTTCCCAGTTGGTTGATGGAATACGAGACACCAACCCAAATCTGACATCATTTTTGATGTTTGTATGTTGTGAAATTGTACCAGTTTTTGCTTATGCTACAGGAAACAACTGATGGCATAGGGTAAGAAAATTCAACGTCTCGGTCACATTGGCTTTGATCACATTTTGTGAATATTGTTATCTATAGATTTCACGAGAGAACTTTGAATTTCTGACAAAACAGTGTTTAAATTGACCACTTCATATTGAACGGAATGGGAAATAGGCCACCACCCTCTATGCTTATTTGGACAAAAATCACATTGCATATGTGCTGGAAGAGCAACACTGACCTTGCCTTGGATCGCCTTTCCTAAATGGTACAGTTGGTCGATCGCCTCTCCGACGTGCGGGTACAGCGAAGCAGACGTGTAACTCATTTCCTAGATGCTGTTGCTGCAGTGTAAATGGGAACAAACTGGAACGTTTCAAGATATTTTTGTTGCAAGTTGAAGCAAATTAGTCCGTATTTTCAAAGTTCCCAGTAAAAGGATAGAGTAATAGTTTAGCACTAGTTTTATTCACTTACTGATATGTTCAGTTTGCAACACTATTTTGTATGTTTCTATCCCTGATAGAGTCTAGAGTAAATGGGCATATTATTTTGCACAGATCTCCTAATGTACAGTATTTTTAACACAGAATCTTATAGTGTATGTAACAACTCGTAAAGTTAAACCGTGATGCAGATTTTCCTCGAGTTCTTCTAGAAGAGGAATACACTTTAAAATGTCACAACCTTGTTCCCTGGTCACTTGAAAACTAGGAAACTTGTAGGATACAACTGAATAGCACTGACACTGCAGACGGATAAAATCTTGAGGACCAATAGGGAGCCGTTGAGCAAAATTTATCGCTAGATTTTTTCCATGTTTCTCAAAGTTTGCTCCTCTGGTAGAGGAAAAAGAAATTCTAGAGCCTGTAGATATCTATTTATAATATAAAATTAAGAATTTTAAGTCCAAAATTTTGGCATATTTCATACAACTTTTCAAATCTGATTAAAATAACAATTCAGAAACCTGTTAATAGACAGACTATTAGGTTGCTGTGTTAACTGTTTAAAAAGGAGCAAGTGACACTTAAAATGCAGCTTAGAATGCTACGAGATGTATAATATTCAATTCAGTTGTTTTTATTTTGTTTAGTTGCAGAGCAACTGTATATATTGTATAACCTAAAATCAACTCTTATTTTCAATGTCCTGGATGCAGTGATTTATAATTAGAGCATGATTAATAAATTTTACTCTTGTCAACCAGTCAAATGTCTGGAAAAATAAAGCTACTTTTAAAATCACTTTGGCTGCTTCTCTTTTGTTGCTCTGCATTGCTTGGGCAATAATGTTTCCAGTGAATAAAATGCAGAATACAAACAAGTAGCACTTGAACCAAAGCGTGTGTGTCCTGTGGATTTCTGGGTGAACACAGGAACTGAACAAACTGAGCACCTGAGGTTAAAGTAGAGATGCAAAGCACAGAATGGCTGCCCATCATCACTTTGCTCTTGTTAATTTTGTTCCAATATTGAAGTTCAGCAGAACTGAAGTCTGTAATAACAATTTTTTTTTTTTTTTGACAAAGAGATAGAAGCAAGTGTCAGTTTTATTTTACATTTCTACAATATTGACATTAATGTACAAAATGTGATTTAGGCAAAAAAAAAAGTTAAATATAAAAGTCTGTATAGTCCTGGAAACTGAAGATGGAGTAGTTTCTTCAAGTCATGTTTGGGGAATAACGAAGTACCATGTGCAAGGCTGCTTGGCGCTTCTTTGCACAGCAGGTCCCTTCTAGGTTTGTAGGCAGCTACAGCCGGTCTCTGGTGTCACAACGGAGCCCGTTTCCTCCTCGCTGAGGCCTGTACCGCACATCCATGCGCTGCTGCCGAAAGTCAGGACTTCTCTGACATTAGAACGGAATCAAAGGCTGTAGATAACACTTTGCAAATAGCTTGTGCTTGTTCCTAAAAAAAAAAAAAGCAACCCCACACATGCACATTAATGCTCTCTGAAGAACTTCATTTAAAGCAGAATGTGACCTTAATCATTCTTTTAGCAGAGACATGCAAAACAGAGGAGCATAAGTGAGATTTAATTTGATTTCTGTGGCCTGCAATGACGTAGGAAGCTGTTTTAAATGAGCTCTTTTGAAACAAGTCAGAGTTGTTAGCTTTCATCACAGCATGACACGAGCGTTCAGCGTCAGTTCACGTGCTGCCCCAGCGCTGCTAAGGGTCTGTGTTCTATCACAGTGTCCTGACAATGTCTTCTCCTGCTTCTAAGAGGAGATCACTTCCCTTGCTTATTAATATGAATACACTCTCTATTACCAGAACCATTACCCAATCCTTGCTCTGCCCGATCTTAAGCAGTTTTTGTTTTTGAAAACACAAACGGCAGATTGTCCCTGGCAACTACAAAGGCACACTTTAGACAGCAAAAAGCTTTCTCAGGCCAATTTTCATTGGCTGTTTTAGGGAGTGTAGGTATTTTTCCTCAAAGCTGATGAAATGCAGTCATCAGGGCTTTTCTCCCCTCCTCAGCCAGGGTACATTTATACTCTTTGTAAGCAACCAATCCCCCTTCTGCCAAAAAAGCCCTCATAAGGGTTTGGAATCTCTCTTTACAACCAAAGTACCAAAACCTAAATGAAATACTGTAAACATAAACTCTTACCAAACTATTGCACTGATATACCCAGAGGCTGCATTCTTCAGAGGCTGCATCTGTTGTCTTCAAAGCCAGTAAACTTTTTCCCGCTCCCAGACCATCGTCATAGCAGACCATCCGTACAATTAAATAGAGAGCATGCCTATGCAACACATCCTGAAACCACGTGGCAAATAAAAGTTACGCTGGAACACTGCAACAGCTATTTCAGTTTCCCACCTGTTTTGATTCTCTTTTACAAAAGAATAATGCAGGGTTATTTACAGGAGAAAAGTATCCCTTGGTAAAATTTTTTTAAATTGAGAGTTTAGTCAATATTTTAAAAATAAGCCATGGTTTAACACAATTTTAGCTTTAATTTCTGCTTTTATTTCAGAATTGCATTCATACGTGGACTACATTCCTGGCCCTGCTGTGAAAGCACACGTTCGTGTCCCACCTAACCTCATGCACAGGCTGCGAGTAGGACAGGGGGAGCACTCCGTACCTCCCTCTGGCACAGAAATAACTAAACCAGCTTGCACTTTTCCAGTGTTCTTCCTGATAATCCTGTCTCTCTACATAGAAGAAACTGTTCCCAGTAGAGGGTATGGTTAATTGCTTTGGGGTGGAGGTGGCAGGGGGGTCACCCATGTGGATACAGGCAGGCCACTTGTGGCCTGAGCCACAGCATAAGGCCCAATTCTTGCAGAGATCTTGTCTGGGAGACTTCTACCGTCCACTGCAGCTGCAGGATTTCACCATAGTCCCAAGAGTTCTGATCTAGGCCATTCCAAAAAGGGAACGTCATCCAGTACAAGGTCTCTGCAGACCCACCCTACACAAAGCCTTACTTCTCAAGCCATCCTACCCAACCGGTAAGACTCATCTGGTTGATTCCAGTCATATCACCTCTATGGTCTGATGATTTAAAGATAGCACTTTTTCCATGTTTATGGCATCAAACACCTTGTCCCTGTCAGTGGCTGAAGGGTCTAAACAAATATCCCTTTTGATAGAGAAGCTGTAAAAATGGACAGCGAGCTTGATGCCTTCTACGAAACCCTTGAGGGAGAGTCCTCTACCAGAACTCCTAAGATCTCCTTGCTGAAAAACCATCTCCATTCCTGACCTTCACTCGGCAATCATTCCTACTAACACAATTATTCCTACCATCATCAACTATTTTAGCATGCTGAAGGCAGCTGGAGCCAAGTGGAGTTTACTGGATCAACCGCCAGTCCCTGCATGAAAGATGTCAAGATTCGCCTCCAAATTACTTAGAACTTTATTTAGAGTTAATTGTTCAAAACTTGCTGCAGTGCTAATATGCACACAGGTTATCGCTAGAAGAGGAAGGATAGAATCCTTTGAAGGACATAGTTCCCCTGCAAATTCCTTTCCTGCCCTCCTTCCAGTGCTTGGCTCTGAGAGGACTCTGCCGTCGAGATGACGGATGGATGAACTGTGCCCCGTGTCCATGTACACGTCTATAAAGTACAAATACAAGCAAATGGAATATGAATACAGCCAAAGCCTCGGTGTTACTTCTATAAATACTAAGCCTTTGGTTCCTAGATATTTCTATCACTAATGTAATCATTTCTGAAACGTCAGCTGAAATCAATGAACAAAAACTTTGTATTCTTCAATCAGTTCCCCTTTGGGAATTCCCCTTTTGGGAATCAGAAATAATTAGGCGCTTATACACCTGCAAAAGTATCTACAAATCACAGAACTCTCACCTTCCTCCCAAAGGCACAAAAGACTGAATTCTTTGTATGAATACAGAGAATACCTTTCCATCTTAGAACTCTATGAACGAGGTAGGTGGACCAACACACTAAAGGAAAAATTAAATGTCAACAGTGGCACAGATGCAAAAAGCCAGAATTTGGGAAATAGAAAGCAATGCAATAAAACACTAATAGAAGCCAGCTTAATCACAGAGGCTTTATCAGCTTGCGCATGCTTTCAGCCTGAAGCCAGAAAAATGACAGATAAAAGTCTTAAAATTACCTATCTGATCTATATCAAAGTACAAAGGAATTTAAATAATAGTGTAATGTTCTTAATGAGAATTTGGGAGGACAGCAAAACCAGAATGCAACAGAATTCAAAGCTCAAATAACAACTACTACACTTCCTCCCAGGCATTAGAAACAAGTGCTTTGTTTTCTGAAGGGATTTTCTGAAGGCGCTTCTCAGAGTATTCAGCTACTGAGCAGTGCAATTCACCATCCTCATACTCGAGGCTTTCAAGAACAGGCACTGCTGGGTTGCTGAGGGGTCATGACTTCACGAGGCCAAGTATTTATGGTATCTGGGGTTCTGAGGGTAACCAGAAGGAAACCACGTGGATGTAACACAAAGCTACATGAAGGCAACTGGAGGCCCTGGGGAAGAGACCGGATTTTTATTTTTAGCAGAAAAGCTACGTGAAGTGCGCTAAAGGAAAACAAACTGCATTGAGGAAATGATGCAAACAAAAAATAAGCTGCATCAATGAAGTGGAATCATCAGGCTTTAATGCTGCATTCAACTCACACTCTTGAATTAGGAATGCGAGGCTGAACTTTAGAGAGGAAGACAATTCAGGTATTCTAGAAAAAAAAATCCTTTGTTTTTTTTCCTATCTACAATAGCATCAAAAGGAATTACATTACTAACTCAGGCTGAAGAACCTATGGTCTCAGCCACCACAGTTGTGCTACTTTTCCATGTGAGAGGATGGTGGGACAGCCACAGAGAGAGAGGACCATGTACCCAAAAAGCAGAAAGGCTTGCTTGCCTTTTGTCTGGTGCTCTATCTCTAAAGGAAGGGATTCTTGTCATAAATCAAACCAATCCAGCCAGGAAAATACAGACAGCCCTGAGGAGATACAACACGAAGCAGTGCTGCTGTGAGAGCTTGTTTGTTTGACTCTTGCTTAAAGCCAGAAGTGGCATTTGGTCACAAAGATCATCTATCAGAAAAATCAATGAAAGCACTTTTTAACTCATCAAAAAGACAGTTTGTTGTGAATCACTTACATACTGATCAGATGTTGAAACTTTAATGCCATATTTGGAAACTCCCATAATAAACTCCTCTTCGCCTGGAACAAAAGGTAACTTTCCATCTTGCTTTGGAGGGGAAAAAAAAAAAAAAAAAAGCCTTTAGAGCAGACAGAAGATGAACAACAATGATGCATAACAGAAAATGTGTTTACTTGTACTTCAGTCCACTGGCTCAGCAACATCCCTAACACTGTTCACATCTTGCTGCGTGGAGTCTCCCTGCCACTCTTGTGCCCATCCAGTCTCTTAATGTTATATGAAATATACTCGGAGGAAGTTCACACTGGACATTAGGAAGCATTTATATACTGAGAAGGTGGTCAAACACTGAACAGGCTTCCTAGAGAGGTGGTCAATGTTTCAGAGGCATTTGGACAATGCCCTTAACAACATCCTTTAACTTTTGGTCAGCCCTGAAGTGGTCTGGCAGCTGGACCAGATGATTATTGTAGATCCCTCACAACTGAAATAGTCTATTGTACTGTACTGTATTACACTGTATTTTATATATGACCTGATTTCAGAAAGACATTTATCATTTCAGAGGGGAATTTGGCCCTGTGGTGAAATCAGATAGGCTGAGAAATGCCTGCTGCACTGACCCAGGGCGACCCATGCTCCACTCCGGCAGCAATTTTGTTATTTGACTGTAAGAATAGTTTTAGCATATATTCACATACTTGAAATGTCAAGATGCTGCAAGATAAACAGATATTCGGTGCTTTTACAAATATAATCAGCTACCTAATGAGAATATAGTACAAAAATAAGCACAAGCAACCGCAGTTTGGCAAGGATGGCCCAAATATTATCCAGGTTCTTCGGTCACAGGTTCCTAAGTGATTGTAAGTAGAAACTTGACATCTTCCTCTTTGGAAAAACTTCTACACTACTGAGGAAATGTGGAGGAGAGATTCTTTCCCAGCTACTAATCCTAATAGTGCTGGAGACAATATAACCACTTTCAGTTTGAATACTTGTTCAGAAATTACTGATGTGCTCCGAGTCTGCTACTTCAGGATGGGGTTTTGGGTGCATCTTCCCCAGTTAGTCAACAGGACGGAGCTGAGTGCGACAGTTTTTGAGATTCATGGCCTAAGGTTTTTTCAAGTTAGCTACATTATTCTAGTGAGTTTACAATTTACAATGAAAGATGTCAGATCATGTGACACCTAAGCTCAAGATGTTCTGATGCTGTTGGTATTGTCTTTGTAACCCACTCACCTGTGCAACGTCTATGTAATTTATTAAGTCCAATGGCCCTTCGAGATTTTTGCTCTCACTGTATTTCAATTTTTCAATGGCACCAACATATTTAACTCTGAATTCTGCACACGTATCAGAGTTGCTATTGCTTTGTCCTGCAACAGAATAAAACAAAGCAGTGCTGAAGAATCCCAGAAGAGTAATGTTATTCTAATTGGTGTTAATGAGGTTAACATTAAATTCCATTCAGACTTTCATGAAACACTTAACCTTACCACACTATATTAGCTGCTCTATTTAACGAACAGCCCTGGGTAAAGGCAACGGTTTCATATGAATCCACGATAAAACACTATACTAATTCATAGTTGGAGTTGACAACCTTAAATCAGAAAACACAGAAAAGCTGGTTCTACTTTTTAATACATATATATTTTTTTTTTTTTTTTAAATGAACTGTTTGGTCTGACGGTGATGTGCTGTGATCTGGTGAGCATGAACAAATAAAATCAAATCTTATTTCCATTTTTTCAGTGCAAATGTAAACTTATAAAAGCAGAAAACATAGCTTCCAAAAAGTTATACCAGATTTATGTGGTGTAGCAGACTGCTAACGCAATTAAGTTATTCTTATCCAGACACTTTACTTCAAAAAAAGTAACTTAATCCTAGATGAATCATTAACGATACTCTAGAAGCTTCGAGTTAGGCATGCATTAGTGAGCTGGCTATTTAACTGGTTCACTCACAATTACCAAAAATACATATTTTAACCTTTTCCATTTTCTGCTCTTTTATACAAACTAACATAAAGTTAATCCCACTCCACACATATCTGCTCAAACTCTGATTACATACCTGAACTTTTCGTGGAGTCTGTATCTAGACTGGCCACAGTACTAGACCTGGAAAGTCCCCCGAGACTGGAATCTACAGACTAAGAAGAAAATCGGTATCATCAAAAAGTTACTGAGAACATATTAACAATTCACTTTTAGATGTCCTGCCTCAATCCTTTTTAAAAATAAACTACTGTTTACATTCTAATTACTTAAGCAGCACTGCAAAATAGGGAGAAGAAAACAACAACACCTATTTCTTCCCTGACGTTATCTTTCTGCCTCAGTGTAGATTAGACTGATAGAAATTCAGCAGGAACCCTTGAGAAGTCCACAAGTATTTTGAAAGAAGGAGGAAAATAAAAGAAAAAGAGAAAATGAACCTTAAGGTTATGTCCAGACTTTTCTGGTACAGCATCTTAACTTGAAGAAATTGACAACTACATGCTTGTCACCAGTGCTTGAAATAACATAGCAGTGGGCAAGGGAAGTGAAACGGCACCTTGGGAAATCCAGAATATTCAACTGATCATTCCAAACCTATCAGACAAAATGGACACATTATTCAAAACGAAGAATACTTTTTAGAGATACTGAGTAACCGACCAGCACTGAAGAATAAACTCATTCTCAGTACCAAGCCCCAGGCACCTTCGTAAAGACAGTATTACAGAACAAACGTACTGCTTTTTCCGCCAAACCTTGCTATGTGCTGCCAGAAACTCTTGTGTTTGTGGGCTTCACAATGGAAGCAGCGGAGCATTCGTCTCAGGACACGGGGGCTTTATAATGGATAGATTTTTTTTAACTCTCACAACACAATCTGAGGAATAGCAGAAGAAAGTTCTCCTTGTGGAACACAGCGTTTTATGGAAATCACATCCTACCATCAGTGCACTGTCAACTTACAACAAAGGAAAGTGCTTCCATAAACAGAGTATGGACCAAATTCAGCTTACCTTGCTTTTAGTACTGATTTCACTGCTTTGTGAGCTGCTGCTGCTGTGCCGTTTTTTGCCTTTTCTAAACATTTTTTCATAATTGGACCAAGGAAAATCTCCTAGGTTGGAAAAATAAAAATTAAAGCTGTCATATTATCAAGGGAATGAGTTCCTGGCAAACATCAGTGACTGTGTCTGAAATGGACAAAACCAGGAAACTTGTAAAGGACTCTGAGAACAGAAGTTGGAATGTTCCTCTGCTGCACTTCATGTGTCACTGGGGAAAGTCCCTCAAGCACTCTCCTAAAACTCCCCTAAACCTTCTGATTCACCTAAAAAATGCTGCCTCCTTGTTTCCAGACTGCTGCAAAGGCCAGTATCTTAATACATATAAATGTATAGATTTAGAAACAAGACAACATTTAAAATTTATATTCCTACTTAAAAGCACTAGGTGTTTTTTATCTGTAACTGCAGTCCAAGTGCCCTACAGAGTGCATCCAGTGCAATCCCTGCTACAAAGATTATGCTCCCATTTAACAATAAAACCTCCCTTCTTCTGAAGAGCTACTGACTGTAACACTTCTGGGAGCAGCCATTACTAGTTAATAGGTTCCTGAAAATTAAAGCAAGAAGCATGTTGCATTTACTGCCTTAGAACTAAGTTACAGGGAGTTTTAAAAGTATTCCAGAAGCCTTATTCCTCTATCTGCCCTTCTACTTCAACTGTTAACACTTAACACTTGGCTGGCCACTGTCAAGATGCAGGACACTGGCTCCCAGTCAGGGAGTGCTGAAACCTTATTTCATAGAATCATAGGATAGTTTGGGTCAGAAGGGACCTTAAAGATCCTCCAGTTCCAACCCCCTGCCATGGGCAGGGACACCTCCCACTGGATCTGGTTGCCCAGAGAAGTGGTGGCTGCTGCATGCCTGGAGGTGTTCAAGGCCAGGTTGGATGGGGCTTGGAGCAACCTGATCCACTGGAAGGCATTCCTGCCCATGGCAGGGGGTTGGAACTGGATGGGGTTTGAGGTCACTTCCCACTCAAACCATTCCATGATTCCATGAAGGAGCTCCCAGGAGCTCCTTGCTTGGCACAGGCATTGCCCCCAGTGCCTCTAGGGCCGCAGGAAGCATCGATCCCCTCCTCAGGCTCCATGTGGGGTAGGCTTGGAGGAGCCAGGCAGGGTAGCACCACACCTTGCCTTTAGCTTTTCTCGTGTGTTTACCTCTAGTCCTGCAAGCAACAACCAATAAAACGGCAAACCTGGTTATGGCAGGAAGGCGCAAGGCATGGTGGCTGGGAAAGGACCCTGTTGTTACAAGAAGTGGAATATTTTTGCTTAAGCAAAGGTAAAGTTTCATCTAAGTAATTATATTTTTCAAAAGCTACACAGAATGTCCCTCTGATCCCATGTTTTCTTTCAAGCAGTGTTTTTCCAGACCCTGTTCATTCTTTGGAGATGATAACGCCTTGTGCTCAGTGTGATCTGTGCTGAGCAGATGTGGCTCCTGCGATTCCCTCTGTTTGCAGCCTTTCCCCACTTCCAAAGCAAGGTCAGAGCTGGCTCCAAATGAGTAAGAGATTTGACTGGTGTGAAGTTCATAATGGCATTAAAATTAGACCTTGAGAAGTAACAGAAGATGCATAAGATTCAAGGGAAATTTATCCGTGTGCCTGTACGTGGCAGCGCGCTCTGTCCCAGCCCCCGTCTCACTGCACACCATAGACGGGGATCACTCCTCGCGTTGCCCAGGCCTGGTAAAGGATTTTCGCCTTGTAAAACCCCGAAGTCAGTCTTAGTGACTTGATTTGCCGGCATTTTAGGTACCAGGAGTTCGGCCATCGCATCTCCTGTCCCTCTGCCGGTCACTGCCCGTCCTGCTGCTCACGCCGGGCTGCACCGATCCACGGTTCGGCTCCCCCAGACCCCGCGCCCCGCTCACCTCACACCCCACCGCCTCCGCGTGGTCACGACGCTTCCGGGTGGCTCTGCCGCTTCCGGTTGGATCCGGCACCTCAAGCGTGGCCACGCCCCCTCCACGCAGACACACCCCATATGGAAACGCCCACCCACGTGATCACGCCCCCCCCCCCCATGTACGCGCCGTCCAATCAGCCTGGCCTTTCCTGTAGCCACGCCCCTTCCGTGTGCCCTCGTGACCCCGCCCCTCGATGTGACTCCGCCCCCTCATCCTGACTCCTTTTTCCTACCCCGCCCCTTCGATATGGCCGCCCCCCTTTCCGCGTGACCACGCCCCTTCCATGTGACCCCCTCTTCCACCCCTTCACGTGATCACGCCCCAGTCCGCTGTCCTCTCATTTGGCCACGCCCCCTACTCGTAACCACGCTCATTTACATGACCACGCCCCATACATGGCCACGCCCCTGCGTGTCTCCGTGCTGGCGCGCGGCGGTACGGAGCCGGAAGCGGAAGTGCCGTGCAGGGGGTATCGTGGGGTGGGCGGGAGGCGGAGGGGTAGGCGATGTCGGCGAAGCGGAAAGCGGAGGCGCTGATCCCGGCGGAGGAGAGCGACCAGCTGCTCATCCGGCCCCTGTGAGCGGGGTGGAGGGGGCTGAGAGCGGGGGGAGCCACGAGGGAAGTTCGCAATCCCGGTCGGCTGCTGCTTTCCCTTCTCCTCTGGTTTCTTTGCTTGCTTTTCCAGCGAGCCGGCAGCCTCCGGAGGGGCCTGACATGGGGTCGTAGAACGGTTTGGGCTGGAAGGGACCATGGAGGGCATCCAGTCGAGTCCCTGCAGGAGCAGGGACGTCTTTAACCAGATTGAGTTGCTCAGAGCCTGGCCCGGAGTGTTTATAGAATCCCAGAATGCCCTGAACTGGAAGGGACTCACAGGGTTCATGGAGTCCAACTCCTGTCTCTGTGCAGGACAACCCCAACATTAACACCGTGGGTCTGAGGGCATTGGCCAAACACTTCTAGAATATTGTCAGGCCTAGGGCTGTGACTGCTTCCCTGGGGGGCTGTTCCAGCGCTCCACCACCCTCTGGGAGAAGAACCTTTTCCTAATGCCCAACCTAACCCTCTACTGGTGCATCTTCCTGCCATTTCCTCGGGTGCTGTCGTTGGTCACCAGAGAGACGAGCTCAGTGCCTGCTCCTCCTTCCCTTGTGAAGAATCAGTAAACTGCAATAAGATCTCCCCTCAAGTCTCTTCTCCAGGGTGAACAGACCAGGGTTAGAGCCTCCACCACCTTCTTGGGCAACCTGTTCCAGTGTTCCACTATCCTCACTGTAAAAAATTTCTTCCTTATATCCAATATAAATCTAAATTAGAATCCATGTGATTTCCACATCACAGAATAGTTTCAATGAGCCAAACCGCATAAGTTTTTTCAAGTGATTGGAAGCTTAGTTTATTGAAGCCCAGTGCAATTTGGATTTAAGTTAATGATCATTAAGCTAGTCTTGTGCAGCAGGTAAGGGGTTAAAATGGAACTGTATGTAGTCCTTTAAATAAATTCACCTATTCTCTCTACAAATTTGGCAATTTCACATCACAGCCATAGATCTTGCCAGCACACTTGGCTAGCAGGATTGTGTCGTGTCCTTGGGTGACATCGAAGCATTACCTGAGCAAAACCCTTTTTTGTTTTAGTAAAAGATGCCTGTGCAGTTCAATAGTAGCATCACGAGTTCTGGTTGTAGTAGTAGTTCTGGTAGCATCAGGAGACTTGTTTTCTGGACAATTTAAAGATGCTACTTCAAGCTTATTCAGCACAAGGTAATTTGTTGCATAAGTAAACTTTCTGCTCCTATACAGCTCAATCCTTTGAGAGCTGAGTGTGTAGGCATGCACTGAAAACCAGAAGAGACCAAAATAATCTCTCCAAACATGTTGTTCTTGTTTCTTCTACATTAAATAGTGTCTCATTTCAATTGAGATCAATATAACTGCTCACTTACTTCAAATATCTGACTTTAAAAGGACTGTGCAGTCGTTACTTCTACACAGAAAACTAATCCCATGAAAGGTATCCAGTGTACAGTCATATCTATGCAGCGTGGGTGGTTTGAATTTTTATGACTTTGCTCTCCTTTTGCAGGGGTGCTGGCCAAGAAGTAGGAAGGTCATGCATTATCCTGGAATTTAAAGGAAGAAAAATAATGGTAATTATTGCATGAATGTATTTGTACGCCCTTTCGTTACAGTGCTTCAGATCAAATAAAGACGTTGCAGATTAAATTAGCCTCCTCACTGGAGTTGGCCACTGTGCTAGGAGAGCCACATTTTGTAGCTTTCTGGTACAATGCCGCGTATTGGATAGTTGTCATCGCAGAGGCTGTCCTGTAAAATAAACCCATATCCCTAAGCAGAATCTATGTCTGAAGTGTGGATTCTAAAATTTATACACATTAGGTTTCAGTGGAAGCTAAGGCTGTTGTTTACCAACAATTATGTGTAAACTGTCACCTATAAACACCTACTTGTTCCCTGTTCAAGCTGTCTTCTCAGATGGTGGCTGAAATAACTTCTGTACACCGCTTCTGTATGTTCAGGTGTGATTGAAATGTGAATGAAGGCTTGCATAGGTACAAAATTATAAACAAAGACTGGGATCAGGTGTTCAGTTTCCCAGTGAAGATAACTCATTTACAGAAGCCCGAGAAGTGAATCCAATGCTGAAAGCATGGTTTAAGGAAAAAATAACTTTTTTTTCCCCCAATGCTAAAACTTCTTGGTTGTTAGTATTGATACTAACAATATGGAAGAGATTTTTTTATATGTTCTGTTAGAAGCTTTCACTTTCTTTCCTTTTTCAGCTTGATTGTGGAATCCATCCTGGACTGGAAGGAATGGATGCTCTTCCTTACATTGATTTGATAGATCCTGCTGAGATTGATCTTCTCCTAATTAGTCAGTAGGTTGCACCTAAAAGAACAAATATACTGGCGTTGTGGTGTGAGCTCTATTCACTTGTGGTTTGTTCATGGAGGCTGCAGATAGGTGTTATAGAGGTGGTAACTGCATGTCAAAATTGTAGTTTACAACTTTTCTTGAATTAAGGCTGTTCAGTTGCTTTTGACATTACAAATTTCCTCTGAGCTTGCTGTGATGTATGACGTTTTTATAATCTGGCTTGCTTTATTGTGACAGCTCCTAGAATGTGTTCTCTACATCAAGACTGCTTAAAAGTGTTGGTTGTGGTTTTTTCCTCTATTGTTTCTGAATGAAGAAGATGATGTAGGCAAGCTTTGAATGTAGTTTAAATATTGCTTAGTGCTTGAGAGATGGGGAGAGCCATTTCTAAATGATGCAACCAGTTGTAATTCATTCTATAAAATCCTGAGTTTCCGTGGCGTATGCTTGTTCTGCCTATATTCCAAAAGTCGTTCCTTGAGATAGGTCAAAGCAGAAGTGTGGCCAAATTATTTTATTTTAGTAGTTAGTGTTTTCATCCATCTTGTCCGACGTGTACTTAGGGTCATGTTTGTTAGCTTTCTTGTATAGAATCATTGAATCACAGAATGGTTTGGATGGGGAGGAACCTTAAAGATCATCTAGTTCCAACCCCACTGCCATGGGCAGGGACACCTCCCACTGGATCAGGTTGCTCAAAGACCCATCCAACCTGGCCTTGAACACCTCCAGGGACGGGGCAGCCACCGCTTCTCTGGGCAACCTGAGCTAGTGCCTCACCGCTCTCAGCTGGTGTTAAAATATATCCTTGACATGTATGTGTTCCCGGTTCTTGTTGTTTTTCTCCCTCTGTAATTTATAGTTAAATTACAAAAGAAGATGATTCTGACATTATATGGTAGACTCATAGAATCATTAGGTTGGAAAAGACATTGAAGATCATCGACTCCAGCCATACCTGTCTACTACTAAATCATGTCCCCAAGCACCTCATCTACCCACCTTTTAAACAGGTCCAGGGATATAAACTCAAGCACCTCCCTAGGCAGCCTCTGCCAGTGCTTGATAACCCTTTCTGTGAAGAAATTTTTCCTGATGTCCAATCTAAACTTCCCCTGGCACAGCTTGAGGCTGTTCCCCTTTGTCCTATCACCTGTCACTTGGGAGAAGAGACCAACACCCACCTCTCTGCAACCTCCTTTCAGGTAGTTGTAGAGAGCAATAAGGTCTCCCCTCAGCCTCCTCTTCTCCAGTCTAAACAACCCCAGTTCCCTCAGCTGCTCCTCATAAGACTTGTTTTCCAGCCCCTTCACCATTTTCATCACTCTTCTCTGGATGCGCTCCGGGACCTCAATGTCTTTCTTGTAGTGAGGGGCCCAAAACTGGACACAGTATTCAAGGTAAAACCTTTGCAATTAAGGGAGAGCTTCCTGTATTACTCTTACCTTTTCTTCATTGCGTCTTTAGTCACTAGAGAACAAAGTATGGATCATCGTAGTTAACAGTGAGGTTGATAATTCTGATTCTGGATTTAATCCAATAAAGTAGTGGATTGTATGATATATCTTATATGTTAGTGGTGTGTAATGTGAATTTACTAACTGGATTTATTTCTGTTGTTTTAAGTTTCCATTTAGATCACTGTGGGGCTTTACCATGGTTTTTGCAGAAAACAAGTTTTAAAGGAAGGACGTTTATGACTCATGCCACAAAAGCTATTTATAGATGGCTGCTTTCAGACTATGTCAAAGTCAGGTAAGCTGAGCTGGGGGTTATCTCTCCACCTGCTGAATTATTTCACCTGTATATCCAGTAGGAAACTTAAGGTAAAGCCACCAAAGGTGGCATGAACCTGGAGGTAGCTACGAGTAGCAATATTGAAACCAGATGAGAAGTGATGAATTGTTTTACTGCCTCATGGATAACGTGTGTCTCTAATTTCTTATCAATACTTAAAAAAAAAAATCTTTCCTTCTTTCCTCTCATTCTTTTCATTTGCCTTATTTGGACATTCACTCGTATCCCTTTTTTCTCCATCTGCCTCTCTTAAGACACTCTTTTGTTCTCATGCCTTTTTAATGTCTATTTTTTCTTAAGCTTCACAGAAGTAGTGAATTTTAAGCCCCTAAAGATAAAAATCGCTCTTCAGGACAAGGTCAGATAGACAGAGTGCTGTGTTACTTACATATTGGGGTTTTTTTCTCTCTTTTATTTATTTTCTTTTTTTCCTCTTCTGTTACATGCCCTGACACATCTTTTCTATGTGAATGCAGTGGTCCTGAGCAAAACTCAACTCAGCAGATTCTAGCTTGAGTCAGAAGCCTGATAAACAGCCCTCTTCTAAGTTGTTTGTTGGCTGGTGGTAAAAGTGTAGTTTAGTTTGGGTTTTGAGGACTGTGGCAGATCTCTGTCCAGGGCTGGGAATCTCTAGGTACATTTAGACAAATGCAGAGCAGCTCCTGAACTATTCTATTCTAGTGTCGCCTTTGTAAAAGAAAGATACTTTAACTCTGCTTGGTTGAATTATATTAGAGTACCTGGACTTGATTATTGATTTTAATGTAGGAGACATAGCGTTACTGAAGGGAAGTCTTGCTGTCAGTGGGAAGTGTTTTTTCCAACTGTTACACAACCTAAGCTGCTAAGATGAGCTGATATTTAGCCATTTCACTTGTATCCAGTAATATATCAGCGGATGACATGCTATATACAGAAACAGACCTTGAAGAAAGCATGGACAAGATTGAGACCATCAACTTCCATGAAGTGAAAGAGGTGGCAGGAATCAAATTCTGGTGTTACCACGCCGGCCACGTTCTGGGAGCAGCCATGTTTATGATTGAAATAGCTGGTGTGAAGGTATTTTTTCTTTTATTTATAAAGTTGAAATCACGCCTCAGTTCTAACTTAGTAATTATTATTGTCTGTTAAGCACCACCACTGTGGCTGGAGGTGTCATATAGACTTGGGCTCGGTGGGAGGCCTGACCTAGAGCATGTATTTTCTCATTGATTAAAACTAGCAAGGGACACATGGATTGAACCAGATACGATGTTTGGATTTTATGGGAGTTAGGTATGACTTGGAACCAGTAAACATGTAGTTTTTCTTGGTGGAGCGCTCAGACGTAGCTGATAGCTGAGACAGACTTACGGAAGCTGGATTTAGTAATATCTATGAACAGATGTTTGGTTTTGTAATTCTGATTTACCTGTCTGGCTGTGTTGAATGCTTAAAGGGCATTTGTCAAAGTAGGCTGGTTATATTTTTCTCATAACACTCTTATGCTAAAGTACTTGAAGAAATAGAATTGTTATTAATTTTAGGTACAGAGAGATTAAATAAGTGGTATTATAATCACAGGCAGCGCTGTGTCAAAACCAGATAGTTGAAACTAATCTTATGGTTGGAGTTCAGAAGGATAATCGCTGCCCAAGAAAAGTTTCATACATCCTTGAAGAGAGAAGAGAGATGGTGGTCCTGAGGCTTGCTGTCTAGTAGGATTTTGTTCATGGTTTGTAATGATTGAGAATTTTCAAAGTTTAAAGTTTAAAAAATAGAAATAAAACTGAATTTACAATGATTACAATATAATTTAGATATCTTACTGACTTTTTGGTTTGTTTTTTTTCTGATTAAAGTGGGGTGGAGAAAGATTTCCCTCTTACTCTGCATGAGTCAAACAGATTAGATTTTAATATTTGTTATTTTCTTTAATTCCCTGTGAAGCAAATGAGGAATGTGATAGTAGGTGACCTGTGGACCTACTGTTGCTATCTATTTTGGGTTTTTTTCACATTTTCATCAATGGAATGATACATAAAATTGTTCAATTTTGAAACCATCATTTTGGGCACAGGGAGCTGCATCCCACCTTGCAGTTAAGAATCCATTAAAAATTACTTAAAGTTACAAATTACTTCTTGATGTAATGGGAAACATGATCACTCCATTTGGAAAATCTGCTAGATTACAGCCTTTTTCTTTTAGGATCAGCAAATCTTAGAATATTTTTTTTAAAGTAATTTTATTGATTCATTAATTCTATTTACATTCAGATATGTAAATGCAAGTTTATCTACTTTTTACTTCCATTAAGACCTGCTGCATTTTCTGTTATGTCAGTTTTCACTTCTTGATGATTAATGCATGCATGCAGAAGGCTGAAAATGGCATTTTTCGTATCCCAGATGAAAATTAAAATTTTTTATTGTAATTGTTCACTGACTTCTGTTGCAGTTATAGTACTTTATGAAATAAGTTTACTTATTATTGTTAAAGCATTTGTGTTGTAGTACAATTGACCTAATATTTAAGCACTGTCCACATCAGAGCAGTTTTTAGTTGAAGTACACGTGACCTTCTTATCACAAATTCCTTAAAACCAGCTTTGCTTAAAAAATATCGTTCCTGTGTAACAGCTTTTTAAAGACTACTGACCTGGTATTATCTGTAATAAGAATAATTACTCTTGCTGTCTCCAATAGCTTTTATATACAGGTGATTTCTCAAGACAAGAAGACAGACATCTGATGGCAGCTGAGATTCCCAATATCAAACCCGATATTCTTATAATTGTAAGTTTTACATAGTTATTTCATTATATTAGTAATTAAATATTTATAGGAGTATTACTTAACTAAAGCTAAAATGGAATGAGAAAGACATTGGTTGCACGAGATTTGTGTTACGTATCCAAACACTTGGGTGTTCAGAACACTCCCAGCGTTTCTTTTCACTTGTTAAAAGATTTAAATTAGACATGTTAAAATGTCTAATTTTCATTTCGTAATTGTTCTGATGAAGTTCCTTAAGCCTCTAGACAAGCCTCTTCAAGATGGGAGATCTATTAGGTTGTGGCTTGTGTTTGTTCGATGTATTGTACAAACCCCAGTCTAGCCAGATGTCTTTCTTTAGTAGATCCTAACCTTCTTCCAGCTATGTTTGCTGAGTATTTGTCCAGGGCAGAGGAGCCCTGAGTGCTATTCCATAGTTTTGTTTTGTTTTCTGGGTGAAATGGTTTTGTTCTGAATCCACGTTTATAAAATCAGAAGCTCAGGGGGAACTTTTAACAGTTTTATCTGGAAACAAAGAGTGGGATCTTTCAGGGTAATGCTTGAAATTCTTTTATTTATTGTGTCCCTTCTAACCACTTTCTGTAATTGATAATTTCATTTTAAGCCACATCAAAATCTTGCATTTTATTTAATCCCTGTATTTTAGACTAGATATTTCAAAACTGTGATGCATACCCCTAGTGAGTGATAACATGTTATCATGATAACATGATAATCCCTTCTCTAAAGCAGTGGCAGTATTACCAGTTAGGAAAATAAGTTTGTTAGATTTGAAACCTTTTAGAATAAGCATCACAATCAATAGTTCTAACTTTTAATTAATAGATTCTAACAGGATATTTCTATCCAAATTGCTGGGAAGGGTTTTGGGAAAGGGAAATTTTGCTTATTTATCTTGGTGGAGGTGGGCCTGGGAATTTGGGAGTGCTTTTGATTTTTCCCTTCACTTCTCCTCCCCACGCTAACACCTGGTTTTCTGCATCTTCTCGTTGGATTCAGAGAAAATCAAGGATGAGTCCCTGTGTCAGTACTTCTAATGTTTGGTTTCTCTATACGTAGGAATCCACGTACGGTACTCACATTCATGAAAAAAGGGAAGAGCGAGAGGCCCGATTCTGTAATACTGTTCACGACATTGTAAATAGAGGAGGTAGAGGCCTTATTCCTGTGTTTGCCCTGGGTCGAGCTCAAGAACTACTTTTAATTTTAGGTATGTACCTTCCCAGCTCCGCTTAATGAAAGGCATGTGAAGTTAAATGAGAATGTTTTCATGAGTAGTGTTTAAGATATAATAATTTTTTAAACAACCCTTCGACCATTTTCCAGCACATTAATTGCCTGAGAATATATAACCATGTTTGCAAAAAATCCAATAAACAAATCAAGGACGGAGACCTAGAAAGGAAAGGGTAATGGCATGGCAATACATGCCTGATTATTGAATCTTGTTGAACCAGGATTTCAGTAAACAGGGACTGTTATTACACATTGAAAAGTAACCAACTGAAACAACAAGTGTTCTGTTTAAACTGTACTGCTAAGAAAAGATCTATTTTATTCTACAGTTTCACTATCCTTGCCCTTTAATTCACAAACCTTTATGAAGAAGTCTATAGGAGAAGCTGAGAAGACCACAGCAGACACTCCTAGCATTTGTAAAATCCTAATGGTAATGGGAAAGCAACACTTTATTTAGAAGAGCAAAAATGAGGGGAACATTATACATGATCATAACATGCCACTTCATATAAAATACATAGGGAGTTGCTGCAAGGTACTTCAGATAAAACTGTTTTAAAATTAATTGTTTCCAGGCTTCTTTGCTTCTTTTTAACACATTTAATTTGTACTATCCACATGATTTTTCACTGGTCTTTTTGCTCATGAAAATGCTGGCTAGATTGAAAGATAACATCTCACAAATAAAATAATTATTTTTAGGGATATTGAATCTGAAGCATTACCTAAAATACTTGGAGTTCTTCTCAATTTCCATTGCAGTTTAGCTCAACATTTAAAAACTAGTTTATTTTCAAAATGTGTAACTGGTGTATTCAAATGTTAATAAGAAATTTGGATAGAAGAGATAAAACCTGAACATTTTAAATCTTGTGTAGCCACTAGTTTGTAATTTGTTGGCCTCTCCTTGCCATGTGTTGATGCTACAGTAGGTTTCTAGAGACAAGCTTGAAAACACATCTAGTGAAGCTAGACATGCAATTGGATGCTTAATTAGGTAGAAAATGCAATTGCGTCTCTCATGGTTACACGGTTGGGACTGCAGGCTTCTCTGTTCATTTTTCTTCTTTCCGTAAATATCTGACAAAACCAAAAATACTGCATTATGGTATCAAAAATTATTATGATTGGTGCAGTCTTTTAATGTTACTGTAAATTTTGCTGTTCGTATTATTAGGTGTTTGAGGCCAGGATGGATGGGGCTTTCAGCAGCCTTGTCTAGTGGGAGGTGTCCCTGCCCGTGGCAGTGGGGTGGAACTGGATGGGCTTTAAGGTCCCTTCCAACTCAAACCATTCTATGATTCATTCTATGATTCTATTAGTTACCTTTTATTGGCTGTTCCACCTCACACAATGTTATTAAGGTATTCACGGCAGTGACCCACTCTGTTCTGAAAGTCTTGTCTGTAGATCAAAGCTCTTAGGTTAAAGCCATATCATTTTGAAAGTACAAATATAGCCGGAAGAGCATACTGCTCTTTTTGGACAATTGTTCTCCAGCTGCACCATATAAATATATTTTGGACTGGCAGAAATGTATCCAGTTGAGAAAACAAGTAAGTTGTATTTATATGGCTGCATTCAGGTCTCTTCTTTTTGTTTAGTAAAGGTCACAGCTATTGTCATCGGTGATAATATAAATTGTGGATAGTGGAGGCTTTTTTCCTGTTTTTGTTTCAGTTAAGCTTGTGAAATATCACTGTTGGGTAATGTGTAGGAGGGCAGGTTTGATAGCTGGGTGATCTCTTCACGTCTTAAACTCTGTGAATTTATCTTACAGAACTTTGCCACAGTGAATTCTCACCACTGTATCTCTGTGCAGATGTCCCTAGCTGTTAGATGTACAATTAACTTTTGACAGAGAGTTTTAGCTTCATTGCAGTGGTGTGGGAATTCTTGTATTGCTATGAATACAGATTTGTTGCTGTGAAATATCCAGTATACTTTATACCCTGTAGCTGAAGTTGGCGATTGCTTGGAATTTGGCCTGCCAGAATATCTGAAGTTCCTTGTTTTCTTGTTTGTTTGCCTGTTTGTTTCTACTAGTTCTGCACATTTTGAGTTGGTGATTGCTTTTTCTTCTTTGGTAGAGCAAGTGGAAAAAAAACCTCTGTGATTTTCTGTAAGAGAAATGAAAAAACCCACTGCTAAATCTGTTTTACAAGAACTATTAACATTTCTGAGAAGCGTGCATTTCGGAGATAATACTGGGGGCGTTGTGTGGAATTTTAATTGGTTGTTGATTGTGTTTTGTTCTTTTTTTGTTTTGTTTTGTTTCGGTTTTTTAGATGAATACTGGCAAAATCACCCTGAACTCCATGATATCCCTATATACTATGCCTCCTCTTTGGCAAAGAAATGTATGGCTGTTTATCAAACGTACGTCAATGCCATGAATGACAAAATCCGCAAGCAAATTAACATCAACAATCCATTTGTTTTCAAGCATATTAGTAATCTGAAGGTAAGCTTGAGATAAGGTTGTCTTACAAAAGAGAAAGGGCGACAGAGGAGTTCATATATGCTAAATAGTTTGCATAGTTACTGTCCTAAAGGATTGAATCATACAGTCATAGAATCATAGAATAGTTTGGGTTGGGAGGGACCTTAAAGGTCATCTGGTTCCAACCCCTCTGCCATGGGCAAGGACATCCCACTAGATCAGGATGCCCAAGGCCCCATCCAGCCTGACCGTGAACACCTCCAGGGATGGGGCAGCCACAGCTTCCCTGGGCAACCAGTTCCAGTGTCTCACCACTGTCATAGTGAAGAAATTCTAAATAATGTCCAGTCTAAATCTGTCCCGCTCCAGTTTATACCCGTTCCGCCTCTTCCTGTCATCACAAACCTTTATGAATATTTAGATTGACTAGGTACAGGTTTATATCCAAGTTATCTGCTATCCCAGTGTTTAGAGAGCTGGCTGAGGTGACCCTATGCTCCAATATTTCTTCCACTGTACATCCCTGTGCTTGTAGTTTGCTTCATGTGGGCATCAGCAGGAGGAACTCTAGTGCAAAGGGCACTGTTTATGAGCATGGGGTTAGTTTGTGAACATAGAGCTCTACTTCTACGGTGTTCAAGGGTGCAGCTGGGCTGCTCTTCGTTTAAGTGAGTTATGGTAACTGACGCTAAAATTCTTGCTGTTTATCCTTTCAGAGTATGGATCATTTTGACGATATTGGCCCAAGTGTTGTGATGGCTTCCCCAGGTATGATGCAGAGTGGCTTATCCAGAGAGTTGTTTGAGAGCTGGTGCACGGATAAGAGAAACGGAGTAATTATAGCAGGGTACTGTGTTGAAGGAACGCTTGCTAAGGTGAGTTGTTAATGTACCACAAGTTCTTAATATGAAGTAGTATGCAGATTATGTTTGAAAAGAATTGGCTACTAGCTAGTGGCTTTATTTGGATTTACTGAGAAGATTGTTGGCACGTACACAGAATTATGTACTCAAAACTAATTGCTTTTGGCTAATACTAATGAAAAGTACAAAAAATGTGCATATGACCGTCTCCAGTTTTTTTATACAGAATAGTCTTTTCTAGGAGCAGTTATGTTGTCATGAGAAAGATTGATCGATATTTTTCTCTGTCTTTAGACTCCTCCACCATTTAACTTTTTAAGAGGGGAGCCCTAACCTTAAGTCTAGTTAAATCTGCTTGTCAGAGCTCACACTGCCTTGCACGTGTTGTGCCACTGTCTAGTTGTAGAGAGTGAAATCCTTCCTTCCAAATTCCAGAGGCTAAGGACAATCAGAATATCTAGTTTTGCCTTTAGAGATAGAAGTCACATGCTTGTTATAATTTCAATGCACGTTTGAGAGAGATTTATTCTCCGGAACAAGAATGACCTCCCAGGTCTGCTGGGCATGCAAAAGATGAAATGAGGTGTCTTTTCATTTGTGAGTGTGTGTTTTGTGAAATTTGAGAGATATTTTCAGTTCTTCATGTTTAACCTGGCAGCCAACATGATTTCATTGTTTTTTGAAATGTAAAGTGTTATTTGTTGTCTGTAGGAGGCTTTCAGTTTTTTATTTAAAGCGGTCTCTTTTTGTAGCACATCATGTCTGAACCTGAAGAGATCACAACCATGTCAGGTCAAAAACTACCGCTGAAGATGTCTGTGGATTACATTTCTTTCTCTGCTCACACAGATTACCAACAAACCAGTGAATTTATCCGGGCCTTGAAACCTCCACACGTGGTTAGTATTCAATCTGCCCATTTCTCCGTAGTGGGATTCATCAAACCAGTTCATAGCTTTGAGTCATCAAGTGAGGTGTTGGTATCTAGCAGAACCCAGCATCCCTAACCTTTACTATTAAAAGATGGAGTTCTTAACCATTTTCCATGGCGTTCCTTTAGCAAAGTAAAGATGAAATTGCTCTTGAATGTCTGCATGTGGGATACTTGGGGATATCAGCAGTGTTCTGTGCAAGTAAGATGCAGTATAGGGTGACGTTAAGTTGGGGGCATTCGTACTGCAATAATTCACTGCAGTTTGCCCCAAAATAAACAAGGAAGCATTGATTAAAGGTGTTTAGCAGGCAGCTAAAGACAAAGGCAGCACTTGTGGCTAAAAGCACGAGCAAATCACAGGGAGCAGAAGATGTGAAGGACTAGAATATGAAAATGGGGACTCAGTTCAGGAACTTACCGAGACAGGACGAGAATCAGTGTGCAAGCACAGATAAGAATGAAAACAAATCATATCAGAAGAAAAGAGGATTTAACTTAGCAAAGAAAATTGTGAACTGTGAAGCATCCTCACTGAATTGCATGTGTATTCTGTTTATCTATGTGCAGACACAAAAATGTAATTCTAACAAACTTCTATTGTTGAACTTATGTTAATGCTTCCCTTTCGTAATAGAACGATGTGTTTGTGTATGAAAAGTTAAATGGAATTTCTGTAATGCATTCTGCTTATTTGCTTGTACTTTTTTACTAATACTTAGGGTCATGCAATCTAGGCCTTTGAATAATGAATTCAAAGAATTAAAAGACACACTTAGAGCTATGTAATATAATTGAGCTAATGTTTCATATATTGTGACCTTATGAAATTGTATTTTTATAAGGATGAGGTACAAGATAGCAGTTTTCTTGAATAATTTGTTCACTAAACATGTCTGGTTGGACAAATAACTTCTGTTACAAGGAAAACTGTCTTTCCTGTAGATATTAGTTCATGGTGAACAGAATGAAATGGCCAGGTTGAAAGCAGCATTGATACGGGAATATGAGGATAATGATGAAGTTCATATCGAGGTTCATAATCCTAGGAATACTGAAGCTGTGACATTAAACTTCAGAGGAGAGAAACTTGCCAAGGTATAAAATCAGTGTTTTCTTATCTGTACAGCAGCATTTTCCTCTGGGATAAAAGCTGCATCTCGGAATGTGTGTCGGTTTCTCTGACTTTCTTTTATTTTCAGAGTTAACTTTATACTATATTTGATTTTTCTCTGAAAACTATATTTCATCTTCATGCTTGCCTTTAAGTTATGAATCCTTCAGATTGCTTTGTTGCACTGTGTTTTTTCTTTCCAGGTGATGGGATCTTTAGCAGATAAGAAACCAGAGCAAGGACAGAGAATTTCTGGAATCCTAGTTAAAAGAAATTTTAACTATCACATTCTTTCTCCGTGTGACCTCTCCAGTAAGTAAAGACAGTGATGTGCTGAGTAGGTAATTGGAACTTTACTGTATTTTTCTTTTGTTGTTAAAACACATACAGTTGTGGGAGCAACGCCAAGTACGTGGAAGGTTAGTTGGGACTAAGATAAAGCATGAAGCTGGTACCAAGCATATCGTAATAAACATCATCAAAAAGACCAGATGTTCTGAGCTCGACACACAGGATGGTGAATCTTGAATGTGTGAGAAGGCCAGGCTGGAAAAAACGCCTGGGAATAAGTGAATTGGAGATATGACTGAAAACAGTCATGAGAGCGTGGAATAGACAAAAACATTGTGTTTGTCTGAAGTTCGGAAAGCTGAAGAGCTGTATAAAGATCTGCCTGAATGAGAGAAGCCAGTAGTAGTAGTACTTCCTTAACTTGATTCCTGTATGCCGTGCTGATTAAAAGAATATGCTTAGAGAATACGGTGAGGTCTGCATCTCCTTCATCACTGCATACAGTACTGATTTTTCCTGTAGCTTTGTGTTTGATAAGTTCAATTTATTGTGCACTGAAGTTTAAAATCTTTTCTATATTTTCTGTAAAATAAAGAAGATAAATCACATTTCCCTTCTGATTACTTAAAACTTATACCTCTGCATGCACCTGCATAAAACATGCCAATGAGTATAGAAGTGCACCTTGATCAATTGTCCTCCCAGTTTCTAAAATGTCATTAGTTTTTGCTGTAGAGTGAAAATACTTGTGTATTGCTCCTATGATATTTATTGCTAAAGAAGTTGATCTGTTCATAAAATAGAAGGATAATTACATGTAAGGTTAGAAGAGCTTGGAGGAAAGCAATTCTGCTGTCCTATTTCATTGTTTGCCTATAATGGATATGATAAAATTATAAGCTCTTGATGGTTTCTTAACAACAAATCAGTGCCATTATTTATCCATAGTGAAAACTTTATTTTTTAGGAAGTAAATTGAAAGGGATAATATTTAATGCATAATTTTAAAACCTTTTTCAGATTATACAGACTTGGCGATGAGCACTGTAACACAGACACAAGCCATTCCATATACCGGCCCTTTTAATCTGCTTTATTATCAGCTGCAAAAACTTACTGGTGCGTATTTGGAAAGACATGTTCATGATTTATAATAGTCAACCTTTAAACAACTTACAGTCTTCAGAGGTCTTCTGAGTGGAAACCTCTTTGCCAGTAACTGAAGAGCCACAGTTTGTTTCATATTTTACAGCTTTCCTTAGATGATGCAGCTTCTGCCAGATCCAGTTGATGAGCATGACACATCCTTTTTGGGGGATTCTGCTGTAGTTGTACAAAAAATCATGAGTGTAGTGATCTAGAGCCTAGGTGGATTTTTGTCTCCTGTTCATCTCCAAAGTGAGTGCCATAGCCACTCTAATGCAGGATTTATTATCTTTTATCTCCAGCCATTCTGTTAATCAAAACCAAAAACGCTGCCCTTCTTTGTTAGAGACAACCTCTTACGTCCTTCCCCAAGAGGCAAAAATCTAACCTTGTTGGCTTTTTCTGAGTCAGAAGCCATTTAAATCTGCCGCTAGTGTGATCCCCGGTGCCTCTGTCTAGCTTTCTTAAAGGTTAGGTGCAGCTCCTGTCCTAGTTTATTGAAGGCACACACACTCTGCAGGATTCCTTCCCGTATTTAAAGCTGAGGATAGTTGGTTTGTTTTATTTTTTCTCTAGTGGCAGAATCAAATTCATGTTGCCAGTGGAAAGAGAACCTGTATTCAGTTGGTGTTCAGGTCTCACAGCCTGAGGGCAACCTGGCACACAAATGCTTTTGTTTTGTGCTCTATGCTTATATAAACAATGAGTTATCCTTTAAGGGTATATAAGAGGAGCTGGTTAATTCTTATTTGTTTTCTTTTTCATTGGTGCGCACATGTCAGCGTACCAAGCCAGTCAACTATGAGAGTTCAAACCAAGTAAAATGGACGATATTACATACCAAAAAAAAAAAAAATCAAAATAATACAGACCAAAGGAAATAGTTTTGTTAGGCAAGGAAAGAGAGCATGCACTTCAGGGTTAGAAATGAATTATGATTATGAGTTGTGATGATAATCACAGCATTCTTAAAACAAGTTGTTTTCTTCTGCAGATATAGTTAGTCTTGTTTTCAGTATAATTTTATCCTTGTTAACCATTTCTTATCGCTTCTTAGGTGATGTAGAAGAAATAGAAATTCAACAAAAACCAGCCCTGAAGGTTTTCAGAAATATTACTGTGATCCAGGAACCAGGCATGGTAGTCCTTGAGGTGGGTGCTGGTGAGGGAGAAAGAAGTATTTTTTTTTTCTCCAGTTTCTGCTACGCAGCATTAAATGTTTTAATTAGTTCTCTGTTCAATGACAAGTACACTGAAAGCTAGAACAAAGTTTCCCCTTGAGCTGTGGTCGTGTGTTGCTGTGTGTCATTTCATTTAGCCACTACTAGTTTCTTTTTTGCTGTGACTCAAGGATATTATGGCACATTCAGGGCCCTTTTTGTATTTGGCAAATACTAGTTGGAAATCATGTCAAGTGGTGTTCCTTTCTTCTCCCACTCCTAAATAGTTGTAGTAATTAATAACTGGTTCACAAATGTGTTCGGAAATATTCAACATCTTGAATTTTCCATGGGAAGATGCTGGAATCATAAGACCGTAGAATGGTTTGAGTTGTAAGGGACCTCAAAGCCCATCCAGTTCCAACCCCTGGCCATGGACAAGGACACTTTCCACTGTATCAGGTTGCTCCAAGCCCCATCCAACCTGGCCTTGAACACCTGCAGGGATGGGGCAGCCACCACTTCTCTGGGCAACCTGGGCCAGGGCCTCCCCACCCTCACTGGGAAACATTTCTTCCTAAGATCTCGTCTCAGTCTCCCCTCTTTTAGCTTCAAACCATTCCCCCTCATCCTATCCCTGCACTCCCTGATCAAGAGCCCCTCCCCAGCTTTCCTGGACCTAATACAGCAAGTTAAAAATAGTTAATAGTTTGATGTGAAATCTACAACAGTCATTTGGAGCTAGAATTCAGAGAAAAGCGAATAGAGGAATGCAATCTATGTTACATTGGTTTTATGTTGCATTATTCATTCAGTCCAAATAACAGGCTCAAATTATGATTTTATTTTTTTTTATCTTCCAGTGGGTGGCAAATCCTGCAAATGATATGTATGCAGACACTGTGACAACAGTGATACTGGAAGTTCAGTCAAATCCCAAAATACAGAAAGGTAATAAGTTTAGTGTATTCTTACTTAATTGAGGCATTTCTGCTGAATTGTATCAAGCCTAGAGGGATATAATGCCTTGAGATAAGTTGCATTCCCACTACTGTACTTCCTCTCCTTATGAAATGTTTTAGGGAGTAAGATTTGCTGCTTAAAAACAACTTGGTCTTCGTTATCTGTAAAACATTCATCTGTTGAAACTTTCTCTCATACAGTAGCTGGTAGCTGACTGTGGAAAATATGACCTTATTTAAGATAAGTTAAATACTACTCTCTTTAGACTTGGGGGTATAAACAATTTATGAGATCTCATTTAAATATTTCAGTTTCTCATTTAAAAGTTAACATTTCCATTCACAAGTGGTGTTCTGTACATCAGAAAGTTAGCTAGACAATGCTGAAGAAAAGTTAGACTAGTTTGATAATTACACTTACACAGACCCTTTTGTAACCAATTAATTTCACTGGATAGTGATAGCCTTGTCAGATACTGAGTTTGACGTTGCTATTCAGGAATCACAGCAATTTTGTTGGGTTTACTAGTGATGATAGTTTGTATTTTTTGTTCCACTATTTCACTTTTGAACATGTGTGTCACTGTGCTGAGAATACAGAGCAGTATTGAGTGGTGGATTGGCTACTAAGAATAAATGCTGGCAGCTTGGCAACACAGTGACACTGATAATGTAATGATAATCAGTTTATCAAAGTAGAATAAGGGATTTTTGGTTTATTTTTTAGGGTTTGAAATCACTTTTTCCCCCACTACCTGCATCCTTACTTGGAATGTATGTTGTTCTCCAGTTTGGATGTGGCGATGGAGTCCCCGATGAGCAGGACCTTCCTTTTAACCAGTTGCAATGTTAGAAATTCTGTGTTGCTCCACATCTTGTGATGTTACCTAAGGGTTTTTTCTGTTATTCTGTAACGGATTCTCTACTGAAGGATGATGGTCTAAGTCTATCCTTAAAATAAATGATGCTTGTAAGTTGTCAGAGATAGTGTGGAGTCTGGCTTGATCTGTCTCTTATGAACCCCATGTGATGTTTTATTCATAACACTTCTATTAGGTTTTTCTTTCCAAACCAGCGTGGAAAGTACTAGAACTATGCAAACAAATAGGTGTTTATTTCCTGTGGTTTACTTCTCTTGTATTTTTGTTATTTCTCTTGTATTTATATATGAAATTCTTACATTAATATACTTCACTTGACTTTCGGTAGTCCTTACTTTATCCATACAATCTGCTAGTGACGTCTGGGGTATTTTTTCCCCATAGTTAATTCCTCTTTTTATTTTTGTATGCCTTTTTCAATTATTTCTCATGTTGTTTCATGGTGGTGATTCTATCAGCTCACCTCAGGTGTGGCTTCTTGCAGGATTTTTTCCCCTTATTTGGGGTATAACCCATGCAAAACAGTTTTTTCACTTGTATATTTTAGAGTATGTTCACTGGATCACAAGGGATTGAATGTAAATATCTTAAGTTATTGTTGGGCCTGTCTCTACTCTTACCGGACTTCAAAAAACATTTGTTTTGCTTAGTGCATTCAGTTACTGCATCTTATCTAAGGGATGGTAGGTTTTTAAGAAGCGCTTGCTTGTGATCTTGCAGTTATGGAGTTCTTCAAAGAATTTATGAGTTATTCTAACTACTGTTGTGTTCAATTCTCTGAACTCTTCAGATGATTTAGAAATCTTTAGTTTTTAAAAAGCCTTCTTTTAAATAAACTCCAGCTGTAGATCTGTTTTGTTTATTCACCAGTGAAACAGGGAGTGATTTTTCACAACTAGCTCTTCCTATAGAATTCTTGCTCCTTTAATGATCAAATACTTAAATTTTCAAAAGAAAATTACCTGTTTTAAACTATCTCTTGATTTTGAAGCCAAGTACAAAACCAGTATTGTTATTTCTATTTCAGACTCTGTATTCTGAAACACATTCCAGGAATGTCTTTGCCTATCACTACTACTCACACTTGCTGTCCAGTTTTGCTTTCTGTGTTCTCTGTGTGCTCTTAGCCTCCATGATGCAGTGTGCATAACAATAAAAATTGAGAGATTATAAACAAAATTATTAAAGTGAGTTACTTTCACTTCTAATTAAAGGAAAGGTGAGAAATAATGAGTGTTAACACTAAAAAGGAGAATTGAAAAGTGAGAATTAGACTTGTGAAACTGTCTATTTTAAAATCTGATAAGTAAAGGGAACATAAATTTTAAATTCCTTGACTCTTCCATCTCCTTTTAACGCATTTTCTCAATAATTTATTTAAACACATATTTTTTACACAGCGTTTAGATTATTTTTCATGAAAGTGAATTAGGGATCAGATTGTATCAAGTAGCCAATTTTCCTGCTGCTAAATGTCTCTGAAAGTAAAATTACTTTTTTCTTTTCAGCTGCAGTACATAAAATTTCCAAGAAAGTAGATATGGATGTGTACAGGAAGAGAATGGAGATCATGCTGCAGTAAGTTGGCATGTATTTTTCAAAAGGAAAATGGCCACTCTTAGTCATGTAAACAAAATTTTAATTTAAGGTTTAAAGACATGGTTATTTAAAAAATACTTCGTGGAAGTTTAATTCAGTCTGATTTCTATGAAGGTCAGGAATCAAGTAAAGAAAGAGGAACAATAAGAAAAGCTCTTGGCTTCATTAAAATTTTGAATACAGTTATTTCTTCCAGAAGCAAATTTTTAAGTTGTATCCCAGATTATGCAATGAATTCTTACGCAAATACTGTTTTGGATCATTTCTCTATTAAAGCTTACTCTGGACTTTGTCCTGTTATTTACGTAGAACTCTTACCTCTTAGAAATGAAAGGATTCCTTACCTTTGTTTATGATGAGACTTTTTTTGGTAAAATACTTAACTGTTATTTGACACCCATTCTCATAATAATTTAGATTTGTATTTGTTAATTATATCTGAGTGGGTTAAATAATAATTGCTGAAAGGAGATACTCTGGTGACAAAGTGCGTTTGGAAGCCTTAGATTAATAGAGAGAAAACCATTTACTTTGCTGTTTGGCCACATCTTACACGCATAGGTCTTTGTTTTAGGGATATGTTTGGAGAAGACTGTGTGAGTTCAAAAGATGGCTCTGTCTTGAGTGTCACGGTTGATGGGAAGACTGCAAACATTTCACTGGACACTCGGGTAAGTACAGCAAAGCGCTTGCTTTTGCATGCACTGTTTAGCAGAGGTGAGTCTCCTGTCTAGTGTACAGTGCTGCGTAGGGTATTATGTACCCATTTGCTAAAGAAATGGGTTTGTATTTGGTATCACAGCAGCTGCAGCCTATTCACTTCCTATTAATTTCGTTGATGCTCTCCTCAGTTGCTCAGTACTCAGTCATTCTGAGAAATACTGATCCAGCTGCGCATACAGAGTATGTTACAAAAGCATTTCCTAGAGAGTTTTCTTCATTAAAAAAGTGCTAGCAAGGTTGATGTAACAAGTGCAGTAAATTTGGAAGAAAACAGTATTTTTCAGCAGCTCTCTACTTGTATAAAAATGAATTAAGAAAGATTGTGGAGGAGAAAATGATTTAACCTATGATTTTTTTAGGCACTGGTCTGAGTAATTGAACAGTCACAGAGTAGGAAGGATGCTAATAAGATTTTTTTGGTCATCTCAGTCCTTTAGTGGCTAAATTGAAAGCCCGAAATACTCACAAAAAGAAATACTTTATTAATTTACTGGCTAGATTCAGAATTGGATGTCATGCGTGAGAGAAGGCTGCTTTAAGAAGCTATCACACCTAGTTATTTGAACAATGTGGAACTGTAAAGAATGGTTTAAATGATATCCCTCATGTCCATAAGGATTTTAATGTGCTGGCTTTCTATCATTACTAATAACACATTAAAAATACATAAGGTATAGTGATCTATTCCACTGGAGCAGCTTTCAGATGCTGTCCTTAGGGACCACAACAAATGTTTTATAAGTATTCTACAAACCCAGAAGAAAAGCTTGGTCCCTGCCCAGCATATGTTACATATTAAAATGAAACAAATGGATGTTAATTTTCTGAAGCGAATAATGAATTATGGTCATTAACACACAATGCTTGCTGTGTCATCTCTTCATTTTTTTTAATAAACACATGCTACACTTCAGTGTATGTGTAGTACAGAAAAATTCTGGACTGATGAATCTTGCAATAGAGAAAGTAATAAGACTGGAAAGTAAATGCATACTGCTTAATCAAGAAGTTAGGCTTCATTTTCATATAATATTATACTGATATATGTCATTTTTGTTAAAAGACTTGTGTACTGACAAAAACCCTAATGGCAACTCCACTGTAACAGCGTGTGTGTCTCTAATATTTGTCTTGCATAACTGTGCTGGCAGTGGCAAGCTTGTGCCTTTGTGAACCAAGCTTTGCAAGAAAATCTGTCCTTCTTTATATGCATGTATATCTTCTTATAGAGCTTTAATAGCTTTCAAATAAGAACCTGTTTAGTACAGATCTGACTGTATGGTGGGACACGTGGGTTTATTTTTTCCACATTAACTCTTAACCCAGTGCTCTTAGAGTTAACATGCTTGGAGCAGCATTGTTAGATAACATTAAATGCAAGTTTGCTGTTTCAAATGCCGCTTTTTTTTTGACCCCTTTATGGTTGAAAGGAGTTAGTTGTTGAGAAGAGTAACAAGTTAATACTGAATTAGAGAATGTACAGTCTTAGAGCCAGGAGAGTCAACAGGAACAAGAATAGTCTTAATACGCAGGTGCTGCCCGTTGTTTTTGAGATAGAACAGAGGACTGAGTTGAATGTTGATGGGCTGGCATGTTTTCGGTGGGCATCTTCTCTAGGAAGACATTTTAAATTGTTTTAGTGATAAATGAATCTCTTCAAAGTTTTAATTTGATGTACATGTTATCTCATGGGTGTGGGAGCATCAGTATGGAGATTGCCTGAGTACCAGTGCCTGTGCTTCTGTGATGAATAAAAGTGTTTTACAATATTAACCCCATATAACACGGGTGAATTCACAGATAAAATTAAATCTCTGAGGACTGATCCTTGTATGGTTTTATTTGATTTTGAATTAAATTTAATCTACAGAACTTAATGCATTTTATATAGCAGTTTTGAAACAAATTAATAATCAAACATAAACCTCATGATTAAGCTTCTTGTTCCGCAGCAGGACTTGCGTAAGTCTTCTCTGTACTCCTCTACATGTTGGCAGGCCATTTAGAAACCTACAGTGCCACTTTTGATAACTTTCTTTTCAATTCATATGACCACTTTTTCCTTTCCCCTTACGAACATTCTTCACATCCTGTACAGGAATACGAAGTGCTGGTTGTTTAACATACTTTTTTTGTTCCCAGACAGTTGACTGTGAGCCGGGAAGTGAAGATGACGAATCCCTTCGTGAAATGCTGGAACTGGCTGCACAGAGGCTTTACGATGCCCTCAGCCCAGTACACTGACCTCTGTAGATACCTTGGGCACATCAGAGATCTTTTAGATGTTCAATTTATTTGGATTATTTTTTAAGAGTTAAATAAATGGGGTTTTTTTCTTTCAGTAAGTCAAACGTATCAATTGTGTGACTCTGAAACTGCTGAGTTATTTCAAATAATGGACGAGCAGCATTATAGCGACTATATTTGTGCATATACATCATAATAAAATCAGGCAAAGTCTCCAAATGTTCTTTTTCTTATGTGCACATACAAGAAATAAGAAAAAATTCTTAACCTAGAATGTATAATGACAGAAATTAAATTTTGTAATTTTAAAGATTTTTATATGTTATAGATTTATATTTTTTAAGATTTTTTTTTCCAGTTGGTAGAAGCTGGATGGAAGTGCTTGAGAGCAGCCCTGAAGAGAAGGACTTGTGAGTGGTGGCTGAGGAGAAGCTCAACATGAGCCAGCAGTGTGCGCTTGCAGCCCAGAAAGCCAATTGTATCCTGGGTTGCATCAAAAGAAGTGTGACCAGCAGTCGAGGGAGGTGATTCTCCCCCTCTACTCTGTTCTCTTGAGACCCCCTTGGAGTTCTGTGCCCAGTTTTTGAATCTTCAGTGGAGGAAGGACATGGATCTGTTGGAGCAAGTCCAGAGGAGGCCACGAAGATGATCCAAGCACTGGAGCACCTCCCATGCAAAGACAGACTGAGAGACTTGGGCTTGTGTTAGACTAGAGAAGGCTGCAAGGAGAACTTAGAGTGGCCTCCAGTACTGAAAGGGGCTCCAGGGAAGCTGGGCAGGGCTCTTGATCAGGGAGTGCAGGGATAGGATGAGGGGGAATGGTTTTAAGCTGGAAGAGGGGAGATTGAGATGAGATATTTGGAAGAAGTTTTTTACTGAAGTTTTTTATAGAAGCCTGCAACTCCTTCACTCTGAAGTAAAAGCTTAGATGCAAAATATTAGATCTTAGGAAGAAATTGTTTCCTGTGGGGGTGGTGAAGCCCAGTTCCAGGTAGCCCAGAGAAGTGGTGGCTGCCCAATCCCTTAAGGGGTTCAAGGCCAGGTTGGATGGGGCTTTAAGCAACCTGATCCTGCGGGAGGGGTGTCTGCTCATGGCAAGGGATTGGAATCGGATGGGCTTTGATGTCCCTTCCAACTCAAACCATTCTATGGTTCTGTGAAAGATTTCTACAAAAGAAGATGTCTCTTGTACACGACTTCCCCCCACCTTTTCTCAGCTGATTAAATTGTCATCTGATCATCTTTACAGCATTGTTAAGTGTATGAGTATTAGAAGAATTAATGTATTATTAGTATCAGCAGAGTTAATGATGGCTTTCCTCCCTGAATTATATGCTATTAGGTGACTACATAAGAGTATAGAGTCTTTAAAGGCAATAATAGCATTTTCTTACAAGGACGCCTCTAACTGCAACAGATTAGTGTCTTTTAAGATGATGCTGGGTTTTTTTCCTGTGTGCTTTCTGCCAGGAAGGGGCAGGGGGGGGTTACAAAAAGTGGAATATTTTTTATTTAAGTGAAAGTAGAGTTGTTACAGAACGTCCCTCTGATCGCCTGTGTTCTTTCAAGCAGTATTTTTCCAGACACTGTTCATTCATTTAGGCCTCACCTCGAATCCTGGGTTCAGTTTTGGGCCCCTCGCTATAAGAAAGACATTGAGGTCCTGGAGCACGTCTAGAGAAGAGTGAAGAAGCTGGTGAAGGGGCTGGAAAACAAGTCTTATGAAGACCAGCTGAGGCAACTGGGGTTGTTTAGACTGGAGAAGAGGAGGCTGAGGGGAGTCCTTCTTGCTCTCTACAGCTGCCTAAAAGGAGGTTGCAGAGAGGTGGGTGTTGGTCACTTCTCCCAAGTGACAGGTGATAGGACAAAGGGTAATGGCCTCAAGCTGCATCAGGGGAAGTTTAGATTGAACATCAGGAAAAATTCTTCACAGAAAGGGTTATCAGGCAGCTCCCTGGAGGTGTTTAAAAGGCCGGTAGATGAGGTGCTTGGGGACATGATGGTTATAAATGGCTACAAAATGGAGAGGGGCAGATTTAGACTAAACCTAAAGAGGAACTTCCTCACAGTGAGAGTGGGGAGGCCTTGGCCTGGGTTGCCCAGAGAAGATGGCTGCCCCATCCCCATCCCTGCAGGTGTGAAAGGCCAGGTTGGATGGAGCTTGGAGCAACCTGATCCAGTTGGAGGTGTCCCTGCCCATGGCAGCGGGGTGGAACTGAATGGGCTTCGAGGTCCCTTCCAACCCAAACTATTCTATGATTTAGTAGTAGACAGGTATGGTTGGAGTTGATCCTGTTCTGTTGCCCTGCAAGCGAAAACCGATAAAATGGCAAAGCCAGTTCCAGCAGGAAGGGGCAAGGCATGGCCCTCCAAAAGGCCCCTCTTGTTACAAGAAGTAGTTACTGTTACAAGAAGTGGAATAATTTTGCTTAAGCAAAATGAAGTTTCATCTAAGTAATTGTGTATTTCAAAAGTTACACAGAATGTCCCTCTGATTGCACGTTTTCTTTCAAGCAGTGTTTTCCAGACCCTGTTCATTCTTTGGGGATGACAACGCCTTGTGCTCAGTGTGATCTGTGCTGAGCAGATGTGGCTCCTGCGATCCCCTCTGTTTGCAGCCTTTCCTCATCCCAAAGGCAGGAACAGGCCGAGAGGCGGACCCAGCTCCACATTAGCAAGAGATTTGACTGGTGTGAAGTTCATAATAACATTAAAATTAGACCTTGGGAAGTAACAGAAGATGCATAAGACTTAAGGGAAATTTATCCATGTGCCTCTAGGTGGGAAATCGATTCTGTCCCCGCTCCTCTCTCTGCACACGGTGTGTGGGGATTTCCCCTCCTGTGCCCAGCCCTGAGGCGGGATGCTCGCTTTATAAACCCCACAGGAGCCTCGGGGCGCCGATGTGCGGCAGTGTCGGTGCGGGGCCGGCGGGAGGAGCCCGTGCTCGTTCCCGGACATCCGGCGGGGATGGCGGTGCGCTGGCCGCGCGTCCTGCTCCTCGGGGACTCCATCACTCAGGTGCGGCCGCGGGCACCGGGCAGCGCTCGGCTGGGCCTGCCTGGGCCTCGGGTGTGCCTCTGCCCTCCCGCGCCTGACTTCTTCTGCAACTTGGTTCTGCCGCTTGGTTCCCTGGTCCTCCTGTGCCTGTGTTCTTCTGCACCTTAGTTCCTTGGTTCGCCTGTGCATTGTTTCTCCTGCACCTTTGTTGCTCTGCGCCTGTGTTCTCCTGCACCTTTGTTCCTTGGTTCTCCTGGGCCTGTTCTCCACCACCTTCATCCTGTGCTGATGCTCTCCTGCACCAGCATTCTCCTGCACCTTGGTTCCTTGTTTCTCCTGTAGCTTGTTTGTCCTGCACCTTCATTCCTTCGTTCTCCTGTGCCATGTTTCTCCTGTGCCTTGGTTCCTCTGCACCTGTGCTCTGCTGCGCCTCGGTTCCTTGTTTCTCCTGCACCTTGGTTATCCTGTACCATTGTTCCTTGGTTCTCCTGGGCCTGTTCGCCACCACCTTCATCCTGTGCCAGTGCTCTCCTGCGCCATCATTCTCCTGCGCCTTTGTTGCTTGGTTCTCCTGTGCCTGTGCGCTCCTGCGCCTTGGTTCCTTGTTTCTCCCATAGCTTGTTTTTCCTGCACCTTCGTTCCTTCGTTCTCCTGTGCCTTGGTTCCATGTTTCTCCTGTACCTTGTTTCTCCTGTGCCTTGGTTCCTTGGTTGTCCTGCGCCTTGGTTCCTCTGCACCTGTGTTCTGCTGCGCCTCAGTTCCTTGTTTCTCCTGCACCTTGGTTATCCTGTACCATTGTTCCTTGGTTCTCCTGGGCCTGTTCGCCACCACCTTCATCCTGTGCCAGTGCTCTCCTGTGCCAGCATTCTCCTGCACCTTTGTTCCTTGATTCTTCTGTGCCTGTGCGCTCCTGTGCCTTGGTTCCTTGTTTCTCCTGTACCTTGTTTGTCCTGCACCTTCATTCCTTGGTTCTCCTGTGCCTTTGTTTCTCCTGCACCTTGGTTCCTCTGCGCCTGCATTCTTCTGCACCTTTGTTCCTTGGTTCTCCTGCGCATCTTTGTTCCTTGATTCTCCTGCACTTGAGTTCTGCCCTTGTAGTCTCCTGCACCTTGGTTCTCCTACGTCTGCGTTATCTTGTACCTTCATCCTGCACCTTGGTTCTCCTGTGATGCTCTGTAAAAGGGCAGAGCGTTTTCACTGGGAGGATGGTGCAGCAGTGGGAATAAGGAGAAGGGATTAATTTTTCTACCACTAGGAAAAACAGTTATCGAACTGCACATGCAGCAGTGTGTGGAGAGAGGTTTTTTGAGAGGTGCTTTCTGGAATGAAGGCACAGTGAAACGATCTTGGAAATAAAGTGAAAAATGTGAGGGAAGCCCTGCCAGCCAAAATGAAACTACAGCCTGACAGCAACCAGTTTTGATTGTAGAGGGACCACAGGGTCCATCCCTCTGTAGGCACGGTCCCTGTGTCACCTCTGATGCCAGTTGTGTGTCTAGTTAAGACCAGAACTGCTTGACCTGAAAAGAAAGACTTTGAGGTGCTCAAGTGTGTCCAGAGGCGGGCAGTGGGGCAGGTGAAAGGTCTGGACTCGCTTCTGAGAAGTGGATGAAGGAACTGGGATTGTTTAGCTTGGAGAAGAGGAGGCTGAGGGGAGACCTTATTGCTCTCTGCAACTATTTGAAAGGAGATAGTAGCAAAGTGGGTGTTGGTCTCTTCTCCTAAGTGACTAGCGACAGGATGAGAGGACATGGCCTCAAGTTATGCCAGGGGCGGTTTAGGTTGGATATTAGAAAAAAATTGTTTACCCAAAGAGTAGTAAAGCATTGGAACTGGCTGTCCAGGGAAGTGGTGGAGTCTCCATCCCTGGGGGTGTTAAAAAAATATGGCACCTGGGGACGTGGTTTAGTCGGCATGGTGGGTTTGGGCTGATGAGGGGACTGGATGAACTTAGAGGTCTTTTCCAACCTTAATGATTCAATGATTCTGTGGCCTCTGCAGGGGCAGAGGTGGTGGTGGGATGTCCTGTTGGAGACCTTCCGATAAAGGTCTAATTGTGTTCCTTGCTTTCAGTACTCCTTCCAGGAAAATGGCTGGGGAGCATTCCTTGCTGAGAGACTGGTCAGGTAAGAGCTTTAAATTACCAAAGTAATTTTTAGCATGCAAGAAGTCATGCAGTTTCTTTAAAAGAAAACCAACACAAGTTAATATTTAATTTGTATTTATGAATTTATTGAAGTGGAACAGCTGTAGTGGTAACCTGCCCAATACTGCTGGAAATACTGCGTGTTTGTTTGAGTGGAAAGAAAAAAAATCCTCAGTGATTGTCAGGATGTTTTTTTCTGGTTTCACAGTCTTAAGTGACAGGTAAATACTACATGTGCAGTCTGTGCCAGCGCTTTCAAAAGATTCAAGTTATAATCTCTGACATCTCATTCTTTCAGAGAGGGATGGAGGCAGGTATCACAGAATCACAAGGTTGGAAAGGACCCATTGGATCATTGAGTCCAACCATTCCTAACACTCCCTAAACCATGTCCCTAAGCACTTCATCCACCCATTCCTTAAACACCTCCAGGGAAGGCAACTCGACCACCTCCCTGGGCAGCCTGTTCCAGTACCCAATGACTCTTACTGTGAAGAATTTTTTTCTGATATCCAACCTGAACCTCCCCTGACGGAGCTTCAGGCCATTCCCTCTAGTTCTGTCCCCTGTCACTTGGGAGAAGAGGCCAGCTCCCTCCTCTCCACAACCTCCTTTCAGGTAGTTGTAGAGAGTAATAAGGTCTCCTGACTGAATGATTCAGAACTTCCCGAGTTCTGTTCTGCTGGGCAGAGAAAAGCTGTTCTTATTGATATGTGCTTCTGTTTCAGAAAATGTGATGTTGTGAACCGCGGGTTCTCGGGGTACAACACCAGATGGGCCAAGCTGATCCTTCCAAGACTGATCAGCAATAGTGCTGATGCCAAGAGTACTGTTGCAGTTACAATTTTCTTTGGAGCCAATGACAGTGCTTTGAAAGGTACAGCAGCTTTCTTTTTTTTTTCCTGTGAGCTGTTCTTTTGAGACAGTTGTACAGTTTAGCAGAACAGAATAGACTTTTCCTGCAGCTTCTCTGTGGAGCAGCTGCCCTTTTATTCATTTTTACAGTGGATTGTTTTCAGGCACTTTATTGGTATTTAAACCATGCAGTGCCTTCTATTTCTCTTCCTGTCACTAAGTTTTAATCATAGGATCATAGCGTAGTTTGGGTTGGAAGGGACCTTAAAGATCATCCAGTTCCACCCCCCTGCCATGGGCAGGGACACCTCCCACTGGATCAGGTTGCTCCAAGCTCCATCCAACCTACCCTTGAACACCTGCAGGGATGGGGCAGCCACAGCTTCTCTGGGCAACCTGGGCCAGGGCCTCACTACTCTCATAGTGAAGAAATTCCTAGTATTAAAGTAAATATGATATTTAAATAAATATTTAAGAAATTTAATACTAAAGTAAAGAAATTTAATATTAAAGTAAATTTGAGGGTGTTCAAGGATTAATCCTATATCCATCACCTGCAACTGGAATTGGGCATCCACCTGATATTTCTGCCTTTAAAGCAGTCTGATGGTTTCTTGGCAGGCGGGTTGAGAAAATGAGGGAAAGGGGAATTTGGATTCTCTTTAAGATAAGCATAGCAGCGCACAGAACTACTTTAATCAAAATAACAACATCAGTGCACAACGAACTGACTGTATGTGCATGGGAATTTCCATTTTGTTTACTGCATCCAGGAAAGTTAAAAATCTTAGCTTTTGGGTCAGGTGAGGTTTGAGGTGATTGTGTTATCTATAGTGAGATAAAGAGTTGTAAAAAAAAGCATCTTAAAATAAAGGGGATTTTTTTTTCCCTGTGCCTTATTTGTGTTGGTTGGAAGTGCTGCTTTTCAATTCTTGATATGTCGGCTTTGGATATTGAGGAAAGGCATTTTCCTACCACACCTCCTGAATTAGTGGTTGAGGTGCACTGCTTGCTGAAAATGAGTGCCCACATCCATACACTGTGTAAAAAGCATATTATATTGTGTAATAAATACATCTGTAAGCAGTTTAACATCATGGATCCATGTGCTCTGTCCCCTAACAGATCTGAATCCTAAGCAACATGTTCCTTTGGAGGAATACGCTGCAAACTTAAAGAGCATGATACAGTACCTGAAGACAGTAGACATTCCTGAAGACAGGATTATTTTGATAACACCCCCGCCTCTTCAGGAATCAGCTTGGGAAAAGGAGTGTCTTGCCAAAGGTAAAAGGATACTGTGGATGAGCAGAAATTCTGTCTTTTACAGCAGAGTGTAAGTTGCTGATCCCAGGCTGACGGATCTTTAGCTTCGTGCTTGTAGTAGGTTGCAGTCACATTCTGTTCGGTTGGTGGAAAAGGACCGCTAGCTGTTTTGCTGAACAGCTTTTGGATAAGGTCGCGGAGTAACGACCAACTAATTCCTAATATCCTTTAAAAAGTGTTGATTGATCTGTTCATGCATGAAGTGGCTGCCCTTGGAGGTCATAGGTTTTGATGAGATGTCCTAGGCAGACTACGTCATGTCCCAGCAGCTTCCAAAATAACATGAGTAATGAAAGAGATTTGGGCATTGTGTGCTTTATGCTGTGACTATTACACAATTTTCTGTTTCACATCTATTTGGATAAGCAGTAATTCCCTAGCCAGGTTTATTTTAAATTGAAAAAAAAAAACCCTCGCAGAGAATACCACCTTCTAAGGACGCTAATAAAAGTACCTGAAAAAGAAGCAAAAGGAGATTAAATGATTTCTCATTATGTTGCTCAAGCTGCCTGTGAAAATGGAGACATAACAGCACCGCTTGCTTCCTATTGCTCAGCTGGTGAAAATTGCTGTAATCCCAGCGGCTCCTGAGAGCGAGTCCATCAGGACAGCTCGTCCAGTTCTTGCGCCTTTATAAAAGACTTCTGAGTTAGATCTGAGTAAATACAGAGCTATCGTCTTAGTATTTGCAGGGTTTTCTCTAATTTAGGTGGTACTGTATGTCCCAAGTTGTGTCCTCAGTCAAAGTGGTATTGCTTTGAAGGTGAGCTCATGTTTAAACTGCATTAAAATTGACTGTGTTATTGCATGGCTTTGCTTTAGGGGGCTTTGGTGTGTGGCAGGGATCGCTGCGCAAATCAGATTTTGGACTGTATGGACACTCCAGCAGGGTAGTTCTTGTATTTGGAAAAGGAGGAATAGCCCTAGAACAATACTCAGGGATTGTGTAAGGCAGTAGCCGGTCAGATCAAACATCAGGCATGGCCAGGACCGTATATGTGACAGCACTAGATCCTTGGGTAGGATGTAAAGGGATAGGAGAGGTGCAGAGCAGCTTTTCCTGGCACGGGTGCCAAGCTCCCACTAAAGCTGCTGCAACTGTGGTTTGTAAAACGTGCATCAATATTGTCCTTTTGAAGATCTGTTTGGTGAGCCCATCATGAATACTGCTTATCTGGCTCCTAGCTGTCAAGTAACACTTTTAAAATGTTGTTAATTCATTTTCATCTTAAAGCTATCCTTTTATGGGATAGGAAGGGAGGAAACTTGCATTTCAGTGTTGAATCTGCTGGTATCTGTCTAAAAGAGATTGCTCTGTAGAGATGGAACAGCTGATAGGGTGATCTGAGACACTGGATCTCAAATAAAGTGGTGTGGGCACAGTAAGCAGCAATATCAGATCATCTGCCCTCAACCGGTGTCCATGAGAAATGTTCTGCTTAAGTCTAGTTTTGTCAGATAGTATCAGAGCAAAAGAGAGATGCCAAACATGAGGATGATGGTGTTCACAGGAACATTCATCCAGGTGTGAAAAGAGATGCGAAAAGAAACAGTGACACTGCTGTGGATACAGAGTCAAAGCCCTTACTAAGGTCAGAGCTGCTCTTCATTATCTGTGTAGCCATCATTTCATTGCTGAAGGTTATTGGGTTGGTTAGGTACTATCTGGCTTTGCGACATTTGTGTTGATAGTTCCTTCCTTGTCCTTCATGTGTTTGGAAATGAATCCAAAGAGGAGGTAACTCCACTATCTTTCCCAGCACTGAGATGAGGCTGAGTGATTGACAGTTCTTCAGGTCTTTTTTCTTGCCTTTCTTAAAAATGAGCCTGTAGAGGAGTTGAACCAGGAAGAAAGTCAAAGAAAGTGAGAATTAGGAAAGGTACTGTGGTGGGGAAGGACCGGTGAGGCTGTAGAGGGTATTTTTATGATGAAAAGAAATGAAGGGAGGGAAGAAGTGGCAGTGTGAAGAAGTAGGAATCATCACATGGCATGTAGGAGGTGGTGAATTGCATTATAGGTCCTGTTAAAAATCCAAACAACTTTACTTAATATCCTGACTCAAAGTTTCCCTGTGGTCCATGCGAAATTGCTGGCTTATAGCATCTAGCAGTGAGCACATACTGACCGTGCACCTCCTAGTGTAACTGCATGCACAAATGGAGCTGTTGCAAGTGCTAATAGAGCTTTGCAGCTAAGCGCACCCCTGGGCTCACCTGGTTTTAAACTAAGGGAGGGGAGATTTAGACTGGATAAGAAGAAGACAATTTTTTTACAATGACGGTGGTGAAACATTGGCTGTCCAGAGGAGTAGTGGAAGTCCCATCCCTGGAACCATTCATGGTTAAGTTGGATGGGCCTCTTAGCAATGTGGCCTGTTTGCAGATATCCCTGTTTCTGCAGGGGCTTGGACTGGATGACCTGTGAACGTCCCTTCCAGTCTAAACCAGCCTATGATTCATCAGTGTGTTACAGCGACTGTCGCAAGGAGGTGTTTGATGTCGGGTGGCATCCAGGAAGCAGAAGGCAAGCTTGTAAATGGATTCATGTTTACTTAACTCTCCTCCACATGCCAGCAGCAGGTTTATGGAGAGTTTCGTATCTATGTACTGATTTCATTTGAGGCAGAAGCTGTGAGCAACACAGAAATAAGCCTTATGCCCTGTGCTTGTTGCTGTTGCCTCTGTCTTGTCTATTGCACATCTGTTTAAGAGAAACGTATTTTCAAATGGCCCTGAAACAAAAAGTGCCCTGGAAGAGACTAAATGAGAGGCAGCTTCCAGCCACTTAAACAGAGATGCTTCGGATTTAGTTTGCAGTTGGCTACATCTGCTACTTTAACAAACTGATAGGCATCACATGCACCACAGACTCTGAAATCAGGCGGTATCGCTCACAATTGCTAAATGTTTTCTTTGTTTCTTATTGACAGGTGAGAAATTAAATCGCCGCAATGCCACCACTGGGGAATACGCCAAGGCCTGCGTTCAGGTTGCTGGAGACTGTGGAACGGATATACTCGACCTCTGGACTCTGATGCAAAAAAATGAGGTATGATGTCATGAGAAAGACTTTGGAACTGTCATGAATTGTGAAATGCATTGTTTAGCACAGAGGAACCAGTAGTGCTGCGTTGTTGCTGAAATGATACCAAATACATCCAAATTACACTTGGGATAGGAAAAAAGTAATCCAGAATGCTCCGTAGTGGGCTATGAGAAATAAAGCATAGTACAACCTGGGGTTTTATATTTGGTTAGCAAGTGTCCCCTGGGTGTGCATTACACGTAAATAACCTTTTCCTTGGACATGGAGTCATCGAATAGTTCAGGTTGGAATGGGGCTTCTGGAGGCCTCTGGTGATGTGCAGACTTCAAAGTTAGATGAGGTTGCATGGGTATCTCACAGATACTTCTGACCAAATGTCCAGACTTGTCCATGTGACAGAGATCGCAGACTTTGCCTCTAGGAGGGTGACTTTGGTTTGGACACTTGAACCTTTTCTCTCTCCTGCGCTCCTGGGTGCTGTAGCCTGTTCAGTAGCACAGGAGCCTCTGTATTTTGATTGCACCACTTCATCTCATGATCTTTTCCTGATGAACAGCAGTGACTTTGGCCACCAGAACATTCTCTTAATATTTTAATACAAACAGTGAAAAATAAAACCAGCCTATAAGTGTATATATGTATATGTACACCATCTGGCTTTGAAGAACTTAGCTAGAAATTACTTGAGACCTATTTGTGGCTAGCAAATACATTAATACATGGTTTTATCCTCCCCTGTAGGACTTCTCTTCCTATTTGTCTGATGGGCTCCATTTATCACCAAAAGGCAACAGCTTTGTAGCAGCACAACTTTGGTCACGCCTGGAAAAAAAACTGTCCTCTCTTCCTTTACTGCTCCCTTACTGGCGTGAGGTGGATCACACGAACCCCGAGGCCAGCCTTCTGTGAGAGCCCCTGTGGGGAGGAACCCTGTGGGGAAGCAGCCATGCCAGACTGTTTACGAACAGCCGGTGTTCAGCAGCACCCGGCGAACACAGTGAATTTGGGGGAAAGGGGTAGTGGGGAGTCCCTGCTGATGCTCTCCTGTGTCTTCTTCCCTGTCTGCGGGAGAATAAAGATGAGACCACTCGGTGTATGTCGTGGGGTGGTTTGTCTGCCTGGTGCTTGTGCTCGGGGCTTGAACATCTAGGTCAGAAAACAGCTCTTTCCTTGGAAGACCTGGAGGAAAATGAGAGTCTCAGCTGCCTGGTGACCAAGGGACGGAGCTGCCTGAGGAGTGCCTGGCATAGCTGAGCTTTGGGGACTGCACCTCGATTATTGCCATCTGCTTGCTTTAAACATCTCAGAGCTGAGAAGAGGCTGCAGCGTGGAGTTTGTCAAGAGCCATTAATGCCAGTCCAGATTCATTTATTTGGTTGCAGTACAGCGGTAAAAGCTGTAACCTGAGCTTTAAGGTGACTTTTTTGATAGGGATACATCGTAGTTCAGAGCAGGGGTTTTAAAAATTTGACTTTGGCCCCAGCAGCCACTTCACATTCAGACAGAGATTTTAAAACAGCGCATAGTTTTGGGCAGCATAAAACTGGAGATGCACATGCTGCTTTGGAGGAGCTTGGCTCTTGGGGCAGCAACTAGAAAGGGTCTGCAGCTCTGCAGCCACAATTGCATGGTATGTAATTTGCCATCAAGGAGCTCTTTCAAGTGAGCCTTAGTGTTCAGAATTTAACAACTGGTATTAACGGACGAGGACTGAATACTCTGTTTAGGTTTTAGCCAAGAGAACACAAACTACAAAACTACCTTCGCAAACTTGGAAAATTGCCTTCAAAACTTCAGCAAGTGTCGGGGAAGAGAAAAGCAGTTTGGTGAATAATTGGCTAACTAGCCAGATAGCAGAAGTTAGACTAGTACAGGAGCATGGATTGAAGAGAATTAGTGTATCACTGCAAATGCCCCCCCAGTTCTGGGCCATATTAACCGTTACGCTGGTGCAAAACCAATGATACCAGCAGTGCTGTATTTATTATGTAACGGGTGAGACAGAGACTGATGAGAGTGTTGGGCTGTCCTGTGTCGTTAGTGCCATGAGGCTGCCTTTGGTCACTGAATAAGGAAGACGAGTTGGTTAAGCCCTGTCATTTGCCACATAACAATGTTAGAAGCTGGAGCACAAGCAGTTATTTTTCATGTGCCTGGAGTCAGAGCAGGAGCTGGTTTGATCTATAAATACTTATTAATATTAAAGAGGCCTGTCCTTTCTGTAATGAATGCTCACAGTAAAGACTGGCTTAACAGCAGAACGCTGGGGAAGCTGTGGATCTCCCCATTAGAGGTTATCAACAAACTATGCAAGTACCGCTTTCTGTTTGGGGAATATAGCTCAGACTGGGGATGGATTCTGATTGCCGAGGCCTGCTCCACGCCTCTATTTTCAGGCTCCCAAGTTTCTGCCACTGCCTGGTTTTTGTCTGGGAAGTAGACTTTAGTGCTAAGAACATACACTTGCAGATTTGCTACCTGAGAAGGCATATGAATGCACACCCATACCTTAGATATGACTTTCACCCTCAGAATTGACTGTAATTTGTGGGACACAGAATCACAGAAGGCCCTGAGCTGGAAGGGACTCACAAGGATCATCAAGTCCAGCTCCTGGCCCTGCAGAGGAAAACCCCGATGTTCACACCATGGGTCTGAGGGCATTGACCAAACATTTCTGGCATACTGTCAGGCTTGGGTCCACAGCTGCTTCCCTGCAGAGCTGTTCCAGGGCTCCACCACCCTCTGAGTGAAGAACCTTGTCCTAATGTCCAACCTAACCCTCCCCTGGTGCTTCTTCCTGCCATTCCCTCAGGTCCTGTCATTAGTCACCATACAGGAGATCAGCTTGTGCTTCTCCTCATTGCCTTGTGAGGAATCAGTAAACTGCTGTAAGGTCTTCCCTCGGTCTTCTCCAGGCTGAGCAGACCAAGCTGCTCCTCAGATGGCTTCCCCACTAGACTCTCCACCAGCTGTATGGTCTCCTCTGGATGTTCTCCAGAAGCTCAGTATCCTTTTTATACTGTGGTGCCCAAAACTGCACACAGCTCCAGGGTCTGACCTGGAGGGGAGAATCATAGAATAGTTTGGGTTGGAAGAGACCTTAAAGACCACTCAGTTCCACGCCCCCTGCCATGGACAGAGACACCTCCGACTGGATCAGGCTGCCCAAGGCCCCATCCAACCTGGCCTTGAACACCTCCAGGGATGGGGCAGCCACCGCTTCCCTGGGCAACCTGTGCCAGGGCCTCACCACTCTCATGGTGAAGAGATTCTTCCTTATGTTTAGCCTAAATCTGCCCCTCTCCAGTTTATACTCATTGTCCCTCATCCTATCACTACAAGCCTTTGTGAACAGTCCCTTCCCAGCTTTCTTGCAGGCCCTAAGAAATAGAGAAGTTAGAAACAACAGGCTCAAGGCTGACTGCATGTCAACTTCTAACTCAGGGTTTGACAATCAGTTGGATCACTTAGGAAAAGGACTGCACAGAAACAGCTCATTTAACTGTTTTTTTTCTCTTTAATATAAAAAAAAAAAAAAATTCATTGTACTGGGAATTAAATTAACTCCGCACACATGTACTTTGCACTGAATCAAAAAAAAGAAAACCCAAACACAACCCCCCCATGCTCAAACCCAGTATATAAAACATGATACCTAGTCAGATCAAATACCATAAGGCACACGTTCAAGTATTAGTGTAACAAGTATCCTCGAAGGGGGAGGAGAGGGGTGCTCCCACAGTCCTTCCGGCACAGGTTCAGCTCCTTTCCCTCACATGTGAAGACACAAAGGCTTCCCACTGCTGTGGTTCCCCAGTAGCAGAACACAGGCTTGTAACAGTGAAAATGGTTCTACTGTTGGTCACGGTTTTCTGTCAGTTCTATCAGAAGATTATGTATGGGAGAAAACAGAATTACGATGCTGCTTTGCTACCATGGCAGTTGCTCAGCTAACAGATCACCTTATGCATCTCCAGCTGTTCTCAGAGGACAACATTAAATTACAAACTTTTAACATCACATTGTCCTACCTGTGTGGGAATTCGAATTCATGAAGTCTCCTCCTTATTCCTGCCCTGTAAGTTTAACAAAGGTTTATTTCCGTTTTTTTTTTAATTAAACTCACAACTGGTTTTAAATAAATGCCCCCCCTGCAATGGGGTGATTTTTTCACCCCATTTCTTTGTGCAGCACAGGCTTCCAAAGGCTGCAACAGACCCTGAAACCAGAGGCCCAGCTCTTTGAACATCTCAACAATAGTGTTACCTACCTCAGAATAACATTTGGAGAAACATCCCTGCACTGAAACAAGTGCCGTAAACAGCCAAATGAAACAGTCCTCATCTGCATGAACAATTTCTCCTCTTACAATTCTTACCCTACCAGACACCTGCGAGACACAAGCCTTTGCGTGCAGAGTGGGAAACTCCCAACAAAAGCCCTTCTCTGCAGCGAAGACACAAAGAGAAGAAACCTCACTGCTAAAGGCAGAACAGTTCCATGCTACAGGAGCATCTTCATGCATCGTATCAGGTTGAACAGCTTCTGCATGACCCTTTTATTTATATTTATTTAGAAAATGTTTATCTTAAGCTTCATGACTCCATTATGCATCTTCACTTAATGCCATCAGACTATATTTTTACCTGTTTCATTACTCTCAATCTGTTCTCAAGGCATCTGTCTAGGCTTTTGCTTACATGTACCTTAAACTGCTAACTGATCTACTCTATACAGAACATACTGCAGTGTTCTCATTTTGGTTTTAAAAGCCTCTTTTGTCTATCAGTGCTGTCAGACTACAAAATATTAAATTATAAAAAAGGCTGATATACACAATCCAATATCCAGCAGGATATTTGGTTTTGCACCACAGGTTGAAGGAAATGTTAGAGGTCAAGGAAATACAAAAACAAATCCAAAAAGCTTCAAAAAACAAGCTAGTTTTAGTTTGGAGTTTCCTTTCCAAAAGATATAATGCTCTAATAAATGTAATTTAAAGGAAGGTCATACACATGACCAGCATCTGCAGTAGGTCGCTTCCTTATTTCCCCCACTCTCTCACAAAAATATATATACATATATTCATATTTATAGAAATGAAATGGTTTTAGATCCAAACAAACTTATTTTGCAGACACGAGTCATACATTTAGAAGGCAGTGAGACATTAGCATTCTGTTTCTTTGCTGTCCACCCGGTTCTGGCGCTGTAGTTTAAAGGACGAAGCTTTCTCACTCCGAATGACAGGATGGTCTGTCAAGTCCTCAAAAGATTTGGCGGCTGAGCTGCTGTTCGGGAAAGGGTCCTTCTCAAACCCATCGTCGTCAATGTGAGAGTCGGTGCTTGGGTCCTCCTGAATAGTGTCCATTCTTTGGTGGTCCTGCTTTGGCATTGCAGCAACGGCGGGCACGGCTGTGATGGGCTGCAGCGGCTGGTGCCGGCTTGCGGACTGCGCCACTGGGAAGGGCTTGATGATTCGAACGGAGGCAGAGTCCAAGCTGCTGAGCATCTCCACGTTCTGCAAGACACAAGCAGCCACATCATCTGGGAAAGCAACCAGGTTCTAGTCCAGAGTTCAGTTTTTACACTATTTAAGTACCAGGCACCTCCTGAGGAGCACCCACGCTTGTTCGAGTGGTCTAAAGGCTCCTGCTTCTTCTCCTCCCAGAGGATATGCTACTGCCCTCATGTCCACCCTGCACTAGCTGGGGTGAACCCACTGCACCGCCTCAGAAAAATAGTTAGATTGTGGATTTCACATTAGACTTACGCTTAATTAACAGCAAGAGAACATCCAAAGTAATTTGTTGTGTTGTTCTTTTCTCAAGAAACCCAGCTAGGCTAAGCACTAAAGGCAGAAAGGCCCTTCCAGCTCTGCTTGTTCCTTCCCCATATAAAGCCCCAGGGGTGACAGCCGCACTGGGACAGAGCTGACGGCTCAGCCCCACCTCCCCTGGGGCCCAAAACTGCTTTGGCAGAACCTGGGACTGGAAATGCAGGGTCAAGCCAGAAAGCACTGAGAGCTCAGTGTGGGAAACCACTGAAAGTACAGCTTACTCCATTCTTCCAACCTGAAGAGTTCCATGTTTTGCATGCAGGAAGCTGCACTGAACACAGGGTCAAAGACTAGGGGGCGACCACTGTGATCAAACCCAAATTCTGCAATCCACATTAACTTAAATCCCATGTTTCTTTTTGAGCATGGTTTGGAAAATATCCAGAGATTCCTGGGCATAAGAAAATCCCCACAAACCCTAGTGAATGCTAATACCGGGCGGGATGAGATGTTTACCTTCTACCAGTAGCATGTTTCCCACCTGCTCAATCCTCAGCAGATGCAGAAGACACAACATTTGTTTGTTGAACTGTTGCTGGTGCAAGAAGCCTATTAACTATACCTGTCCTCTGTTGCTACACCTGCTTCTAGGATTTTCTTGATTGAACTCAAATATAAAGCTCTGAGGTGACTTTTCTAATGCCATTCAAGGCCAGCTATGGGAAACTTGAACTAAGATCACCTCAGTTAAGTCAGAGTAGATGACAGAGGATCTGCCTTGGCAGTCTCTGACCCCAGTGTGCCTCCCGCAGGGGTTGTACAGCAGCTCTGCAAGGCTTTTTTCCCTCCCTCCCGTCACAACATGACACTTCCTTAACTGAATGTTTCAGTTCTTAAGAACTGGGCTGTCAAAGCACTGGACAGGATACCCCAAAATCTATTTTTCTGCAGCACTGCCCTGCTCAGCCTCATGCTTTGTTGACACCACTTGTCTGGGGACAAGCAGTCTGTGGTTGAAGCTGCAGAATGACCTGCAACCGAAGTACCCCATGCACAGGCACCCGCTGCACAAAGTGGCTCTCCGCAGAGCACAGTGACTGCTGCGAGTGCTGCTCGGTCAACAAAGTCAAAGCACAGCTCTTACAGGAAGGAAGAATCGCAGCCTGCCGAGCTGCAGGGATTGGTATATTGAACATGGGCTTGTTCATGACAAGTTTCCCCTCACTGATTTATCCAGCTGCAGCATGAAGCACGGTGCTCCAGGGTCTGTCTTTTATTACTTTTGATAAATACTTGGCACGCCCCTTTGGTTCAGATTTTCTAATACACAGGGGACAGCTTCCTGCTAATTCACATTCAGAAACTTACACTGGGGCAAAACAGGGACTTTGTGTTCTCCTCATACTGCTTGTCCAATTTCTTGTCCTATTGGAAAACAAACAAACAAAAGCAAATGAAAACACACACACAAAACCATAACAAAGTTAGTTTACCAGTTGCAAGGTCCCTGTTCCCCTGCAGAGCGTAAGACTCTTTTCCCTTCCCCTCCCTCCCATCCCTTCCCATCCCGCAGCAACTCTCCACTCTAACCCCACACTGCTGTCAGCAACATGGCACATGCCAACCTTCCCAGCTGGCATGAGCTCTCTCTCTCCAGCCACCCAAGCTCAACCAAGACCACTTCCTGCTCTGAGTCTCCCCATAAACTGTGGGGTCTTCTTTCTTAGCAAGGCCTTACAAAACTTTGACTCTAACGGAAGTTACCAAAGTTACACTTGGGTGGAATCTGGGAGGCAGAGGAAGAAAACCTGCCTAGGCAAGAATGGGAAGGGCACCAGAAATAGTCACAGGAGCAGTGGGTCTGCCAGAGCTCAGCAGAAGTTTGGCCTATGGAGGGAGCAGTTAAGTCTTACCTAGGCTGGATTCAAGCCCCGGCATTTGCTAAAAGTTTCCCATCACCTTCTCCCACAGACACCTGTCACTTTGTATACAAGCTCAATCCAACAGAGCAGTCATCTCAAAGCCAGATACTCACCACGCAGTGCACAAGGATGCTGAGCGGAATCCAAAAAAGTAAGGAGAAGACGAGCACAGAGCCCACTATGTTATCCGCTAGGAACTTCCCTGTGAAATCAGTTCAAATCTGTTAGTTACCTATCCAGTACAGTTTCATGAACATACACATAGATCCTATTCCATGATCCACTCCCACAGCCACTACTCAAGCAAGCCAAGCCACTGAACCTCACAGAGAGGCACAGGCTGCAGGACCAGGAAAAGATAAAAACTATACAGTCTTAGAAAACAGTATACATTAACAATAAAAGTTTTTTTCTACTGTTGTTCCCTGATGAGAAGTGGTGACAGGCTGTTTAGTATGGTTGGACTCCATGATTCTAAAGGTCTTCTCCAACCTAAATGATTCTGTAATACCAGTTAGAATCATAGAACTGTTTAGTTGGGAAAGACCTTTGAGATCACTGAATCCAAGCGCAGTCAACTGAGTTGCCTGGAAATGGGCTCTATTGAGTCAGCCAAGCTACCCCGCTTGGTTATACCGGGCGCACTGTGAGTCTGCTAGCAAATTCTGATTTTATAGCCACGTGATAACTGTCTCCTCCACAAATAATGTACTTGAACATCACAGACGTACAAACTGTCACCACCTGAGTAGGCTAAATAGCTTTAACAATTAACTAAAAAACAAGTTTTTGACCAGAGAACTCGAGATCAAAAGCCTGAACACAGATAATTACACTGCATGGGCAGAACGTTACCGTGAGCACCTGCAAGTCACTCAGTCATTACCCAGCACGGCGTAATTAACAGGCTTTATGTGTTCCAGTAACACAGAGTGAGACACTGGCGGGGGCTGCCTGCTTGGATTGCACGGTGGGGATGAAGGCCAAGGAGGTCCCCTCACAATTGCTGGGCAAGGATTTAGTGCAAGGCACAGAGCCTGAGGTTCGTGACCTCAGTCGTCGTCTAATCTAAGAGAGACATGAACTTTTTCTTTGGCAGTCTGTTGGCATTTCAGTCCCATCGAGAGGCCCACTTCATACTACTCTGAATTTAGCTGACCTCTATTATTTATTTTTCTCTAATTGACCTATTTCTTGGTATTCAGACAGGAAGCTATCGTCTCCCTTATGAGCTTGGAAGATGCCTAGAAAAAATAACAGAGTGGGAAAATGCAAAATGATCCCCTGTTCTTCCAGCTTTAAAAGGCAAGATCAGTAGTGTCGAACTTTAGGCAAAACCATAATTATATATCAGAAACACAGCTTCCAGCTACCTTCGCACCCAGGTGAATAAAATCAGCCAGCTGGCTTCCTCTGAGACTTTAGAGGTTCATATCACAAACTACAAAACCCCAATGCATATGGTTACATTTCTTACCAAAAGTATTGATGCTGAGCTGGTCTATGAAATCCCAAAATCTTTCAATGACATCCTGTACTTGCTTCTCGCATTTGCCCTGCAAAAGTAAACACTTCTTTACAAAGTAACCTTATGCTATCTGAGTGTTAACTGCTGCCTTCTTGGAGAGGGAAGATAAAAGATGGTATTAAATGAAAACTATGGACACAGCAGCACCTGACTCACATTCTGGGTACTGGTTTGCGCTCATGCCCAACAGCAGTAGCCCATTTTTACAGCCTTTGTTTTTGGCAAAATAGTTTCAATTCTATTGCGGTCAGAAACAGATGAAGTTTTAATGTTTAAAATGTGCAAAGAATACACTACCCCTGCTCCCTGCTAGGGGACATAAAACTGAAGTCTCTGGAGAGGTTTAAGCACAGGACATCTCAGCTCCCATTGCCCACAGAGAAGGCCGCAGCTCTCAGGAGCCCAAGGTTACAGACAAAGTCTCCAGATCTGTCTGTGCTGGTTTAACACAGCAGAACACCACTTTTGGTTCTGCCAGTGGAAGGGCTGGGGTCTGCCCTCCCAAATTCACTTCTGCCCACACTCAGTTTAGCTTTGACTGCTGGAGTCTGCAGGTGACGTGACTGTTCGTACAGCTGTGCCACAGAAAAACGATCTCCAAGGGCCTGCAGCCCACCAGTCTCCCTGGCACAGGGTCACTGTCCCCTTCAGGTACTGCTAGACAGGTTTTCATGCGATTGCTTGCTGAGCCGAATTATTTTAATCAAAATTAACTGGGTGAACAGCTGAAATAGCAAGCACTGCAAACCTAGGCCAGCTTACGGCCGTGCTCATTCACCCTCACACAAACTGCCGGCTCGCTGAGCTGTGAGGAGCATCGAAAGGGGCAATAAGCAACGGCAGAAGGTAACAGCTTCACCTTGCACAGGTCTCTGCAGAACCAACTTCCACCTGCAGCCTCAGATACCTTTCAATATTTACCCTGTAAAGAGGGACTCGCATGGCATCACTCTGCTCAGCAGCACGTCAAGTTATGATTCCTCTTTACCAGCAGAATCCTCATCACAGAGGACACAAACACTCAGGCAGAGCACACAGGGCATCAACATCTGGGAACACTTACATTTGTATCGCAGAAGCCCACAGTGCAAGGCTTCCCCTTGCGCAGGAACAGGAACTGGTCGTTAGCATCGACGTACGGTATGCACCTATCCTGCTTGTCCCGGCAGCACACCTTGCAGGAATTATCCGTTTCTGGAATAAAGCAACAAACTCATTCCTTGGCAGGACCAAGAGTTACCTGCAACCTGTAACCACACAGATGTACAACCCGATATGTCCTCTCTGTCCATGTTTCTGCCCCATGGGCAAGGCAGGGCTGTGCAAGTCACCCCACTTCAGGCATTCTGATGCCCAGGCCTGAAATTCAACGAGATGCCCTGTGCAGAGTAGGGGACTTTGCGGGATCTAAGTCTCCAAGCTGATACTCCAACACTGCAGGAATCAACAGGCAGGTGAAGAAGTTCCAAACACATCCAAGACACAGATTTAAATATTCCTTGGACTTGGGTCCTCTAGGCACCCTTCTCCTTTGCTATGCCCTCCACCTCCAACGGTGTGGCTCACAGCACTTCCCTGCGCTGCCCCTGGGAAGCTTTCCCTCTGCTCCCAGCTGCTTTACCAGATTTATGAGCTGAGATGGAGAGCAAGCGCACAGTAAAGCTTACTGACAGAAGTATTCCCAAGTGACAGGGGACAGGACAAGAGGGAATGGCCTCAAGCTCCACCAGGGGAGGTTCAGGCTGGACATCAGGAAAAAATTTTTCACAGAAAGGGTCATTAGGCACTGGAACAGGCTGCCTGGGGAGGTGGTTGAGTCACCTTCCCTGGAGGTTTTTAAGGGACAGGTGGATGAGGTGCTGAGGAGCATGGTTTAGGGATTGATAGGAATGGTTGGACTGGATGATCCAGTAGGTCCTTTCTAACCTAGTGATTCTATGAAGTATCTAAGAGGCAGGTTTGCAATAGCAAGGGACTGGACTGAGGGATCCTACGATCTAAAGGCACTTTAACCTCTGTGAAATCTTTCTTTAACCACTTGATGGAGGCCACCACTTCTCTGCCAGATGTCTGGACCAGAGGCTGGTTGGAATCTCTTTACAATCAGAGAAACGTCACTTTCCCTCCCAGCTTCCTGCAGCAGAGAAAGTGGAGGGTGGGAGAGTGCCCTGTTGTTTAACTGGGGTGCCAGGCCGTAGCTCTTATCTTAATGTCTTCGAACCCAGACCACCACAGCATATTTACATTCCTCTTCTGAACAGAAAACAGTAGTCTTGAAAAACCAACAGTCTAAACTTTTCCAGAACCTCTGCCCTTCAACAGGCAACCCTACAGCAAGGGCAGCACCCTCCAAGGAGCAGAGCTGAAGCATGTCGTTCAGTTCAGTCCCACATCACCCACCGTTGCATGCACATGACCGTAGGTTCTTCTCTCTCTCACAGAAAGGCACGCACTCCCCATCCTTGCACTTCCCCATGTCCACGCAGACTGTATCATCTGGAGCATTCCCTGGAGGGGGGCACTCACTGCTGTTCCCTACAGATGGGGATTGATAAGATTATTAAGTTAAGAGAGCACCTAAGTGTGCAGAAGGAAAATAAAGGAAACCAAGATTCATCCCAACTCCTCTGAGAGGCAGCAGAAGCTTTGGAGGCTTTCAACAACTCTGGCATTGTAGCACCCTAGCAACCAAGCAGGAGGTACCAGACCCTGGAGGCACCACCTGCAAAGCAGCAGCAGCTCTGACTCCTTGCCTCCAGGGAAGATCATGAGGAGGAAGTAAACAAGTGGGGAAGTGAAGCAGAGTTGCAGTAATTCCGCCCTTTCTATGGCAAGATTCAGCTCATTCCTATCCCCTCCCAGTGACACACCCTGTTTTGCTTTTTGGTTTTTATAAGGGGAAGAAACAAAGGGTAAAAAAAAAAAAAAAATCAAAAAAAAAATCAACATTTTTCATGCTCTTCTGGGCAGTAAATCACCGAGCAACTCCTCATCTACAATGAAACTCATTATAGGGCATTATTAACTGGTCTCTAAAATTATGCACCGGATGAATAAAGGGCACTAGATTGAAAGCGGATCGAACAGGACACCGAGCCTGGAGCACTTGGCTAGCTGACATAAAGGCGACAGAACCACGTCCTACCAGTGCAAAAAGACTCTCCTTTACAAGTGGCATTTATGGCTTCTTGGCATTTCTTCTGTGCACTTTCAAACTGGCAGCCTTTACAGCAGGGACTGTTCCGATCACTGCGGAAAGATCAAAATAAAAGGAAAAAATATTAGACAACTTTTTTCTAAAAGCACAAGCATGACAAAGCCAGGGGAAAAGGATGTTTAGGAAAGAAAGAGGCTACTATGACTCAATGATTCAAAACCCTTGCTCTCTCTGCGCCCTCCCACAACTACCTTTCTACACACCCACTCGGTCTTCATTTACCAAAGCTAAAAGCACATAGAAAGTACAACATATTGAGAGAAAACAGAGATCCTTATATTTATTCAAGGCACTCAAGTCTTTTGTCACTTGCTGTGCAGCTTTGGACATTACTTTCCACTGATTTCCCCCGCCCTTCCCCCCACCCCTTTTTATCTTGAAGGTTTTCTACTCCTTATTCTGTGCTCTCTTTTTTCTCTTTGTTCTGTATCTCATGTAAGAAGGCTCTTAGTACAAACATGGTCATTAAAGCTGAGGGAGTTGCACGATTCCTCTGTTAAGTGGTGCAGAGCTGAACTATGAAAATGAGATTGGACATGGCATCGCAACAGGGCCATGAACACCCCAAAGAGGACTCGTTCAGTGCAGCCACTGTGTCGTCTGCTCAAGCTCAGTTTGCAGCAGTCTTGAGAATATCTGTGTGATCCCAGTTTAAAGCTGCCTTGCAATGGAAGCAAAAATTGCATTTGCATAGGAAGCTTGCATAAAAAAATGGTCAATGTTCATTTTCTGAATGTCTGAGTTTGCTTAATAACAATAACACAACGCTGCCTGTAGTTCTTGACACTTCTCAGAAAAAGTAATAGAAATCTATAAACGTAAAAGCGCATTCCTGTAACCTATAATTGCCTTCAGCTCACACACTTAGCCTTAAAGCCAGGAAATGGGCCTGTGACACTGCAGGTGGCTTTAGGAGCTTTCAGCCCAGCCCATCATTCTCTCCCCCATAAGAGAAGCTGCAGCCATCTCCCCTCACCTGCATTTGGCACCCTCTTTCAGCTTGCAGTCAGCAGAGCAGCAGGGATCGGCCTGTTGGTATAAGAGGCCAGGATCGCATTCCTCCCCTTCATCCACTCTGGAGTTCCCACACACTTTGTTGTTGCGCTCTTTGAAGCACTCCTGGGCCTTGATCTCTATGGTCCTATGGATGGATTTTTTGCTGCAGCTTGAGAACATCTAGAGAGTCACGAGGGGAAAGAGCAGCACTGAGGAGTGTACCTTTCTGTCAAGAAGCAGCATCTAACACAGCCTCAGCCTCCTTACACCTCCAAATTCTGGTGCCTCAGAAAGCAGTTATTCTTTCTCTACTGCCAAGGTTGAAGACTTTGGAAAAATTTTAAGATAGGAAAGTACAGGTTGGGTCCATAAAGGACGTTGCTATGTTACAATGCAGAGACACCCGCATGCAGTCTGACTCAGGGTCACAGAGCCGACTCCACCTCTCCCACAGCTTCATGAGCACAAGCAACCATTCCCAGGAAGGGCCGCGAAGTTCCAGCAACAGGGAAAGACCGTGCAGCCTCTCGGCTGCAGGGCTAGGTGTGAACCACAATAAAAAGTCAGACTAGACTGCAGACTAATTGTTCCCTCGATAATCTTGGTTTCTCATCTGAAGTTACAGGCACGATGCCGAGTCCACAGCGTCAGTGCAAGCTTTTGAGACTGCTGTGCACCATGGCTGTGGTGTCCACCAGTCTCTCTCCAACAGGAACAGGTATGGACCACCCAAACACTTTGGTACCAAAGGTCCTGTGTTTGAAGCTTGCTGATGACTTGCTTTTAGGAGCATGTGGCTGCAACAAATTATAAACAACTACTTAATAAAGCACCTGGACATGCTATGAACTTCAGTGAAACTCAGAAAGCAAAGACAAGCTTATCTTACAGAAACCCCAAAGGCATGTGAGTACATTTTCTTCTTATGGCTAATCCATTAAATTCCTGATGGTTTCAAGCTGCAGGAATCATTAACTAAACAGACTTTCCATGCAAAGGGTCACTGACCACAGCCGAGACTTGTAAGCGGAAGCAAACCTATGCAATTATACCTTGTTGTTTTCATGATCTCCACTGACAGCAATTGGATACATAACGTATTTCCCTCCCTGGTCTTCGGTGGGGGCACATTCTGGCAGACTATCGGGATCATGCTCTGCTCCAAAGTTATGTCCGAGTTCATGCGTCGTAACCAGGTCAGCCTCCTTTTTTGAATAAAAAAAAAAAAAGCAATGCTGAAAAAAAAAATCAGTCTGAGCAGGACAGCATATTTCCAGTCCCCCCACAATCCTAAGATACACTGAGATAAACACTTTTCAATGTTTAGGTTTTTTTTTTTAAAAAAAGTGTGAAAATAAAGGCAAGTAAAATTACGGTCCATTTCCACAGGCAAGTTCCAGGCCTAGGTCTGACTACTAAACCACTGTTAAAGGCAAAATGCTGTCCTAGAATACCAATTCAATCTTTTTTTTCAATACAATGCAGACACATAAAATATAAAAATTTGCTTTTAAATAGCTGGAAGGCATAAAAAGACGAAACAAAAACCAATCCAAACAAACACCAGCTACTACGAGTAATGTCGTTTAACATATCCTGTCATTAGAATTATTTCTTCTAAATAGATGATGACATTAGGAGTGCTGAAGAAGCTCTTCTAGAGCACAATTACTAGGAAGAACATCCAGAAATGTGGCCCAACAGGGATGGATTTGCAACATTATTTATGCACGACAGGACTCCCTCTGCCAAGGATCCCAAACTGGCTCTGCCTCTCTGCACACCTCCCTGCCGTGCCTTGACCAGCAGACGGTGTCAAACTCACAAGGTGAAAACCACAAATAAAACTAGCACAGGAATAAAAGTTAACCACAAGGACCTCAGTAGAAAAAGGAAGAGAGCAAGTTTAATGAGCTACTCATCATTTCTGCTGGTGTGCAGGCATAGGAAGGACCAAGCACTGCAACAAGCAGTACCAGTACCCAGTGTAGGCACAGCTATTGAGCGCCAGAGCCAGGAGCATAGCCCAGACGTCAGCCCCGTGCTTCACTGTGTTCAATCTGAGGAAGGGTTTTAAGGAGGTTTTTTCTTTTTTTTTAAACCCAAGCGGACACCACACAGCACTTTCCCTGTGAAACCAATCCATAATGCTCCCATCACCTCATCCCAAGCTTTGTGCCTGCCACTGGGAAGACAGCAAACTCAATTTCCTTTGCAATCCAAGGCAGAACTCCAGCTTGGAGACTGATCAAGTGCAAATAGCATGGCAACGGCTACAGCTCTTTGTCAACATCCTTCTAACACAAAGCTTCACTGTCTTTTTTTTTCTCTAGCTTCTTGACAGCTTCTGTGCCAAGCTTTAGCCCACACATCAATTATGAATTCCCTTTATAATCAGGCTACAGAAAAGCACAGCTGAGAAGTCAGCAAGTGAAATATGCCCAACTGCAAAGATCTGGTAGACTGCAAACACAGGCACTACTCTGGTATCTTCACAAGTGAGACAAAGCTCATATTCAGGCCTTTACATATTTACTATCTCATCAAATATGAAAAAAAAAAATCCAGACAGCATCAGTTTACATTAGGCTTAGCATTAGCACTAATAAGCCCGGTATATTACACTGCATGTTTTCCGCATTATTTATGAAGGACACACATAAAAAATAGGTAGAAGAATTTAATTAAAAGGCCCAAACTAAACCTCCTACTTTGCCTGTGCTACTTTCATTGCTTTACCTTGCAACTGGAACAAACGAAGTATATGCAATTGTCCATCTGCATGGTGTAGGTCTACATAATAGCTAACATGCAATTTTTTTATTATTTGAGTGAGCAGACTGATTTTATTGTTACTGTAAAGCTATTATTGTATAGTACCGCTTGTTCTCCTGAAGGGTTTGGTTTTTCTTTTAAAGCAAAATAAATTTAAAATCATCTTTAGATACTAAAATCCTGTTTATATCTGGTATCTACGGCTCCTATTAGACATTATCTACACTTTTTCATTCTCATTCTGCAGTGAATTCAATCTTCAATTCCATTCAGTCCCAATTCCCCTTGTCAGTGTGAACAAAACCGATGATTTTGGGTTTGTGAACTACATCCTTGTCCCCAGACTAAATCAGAGCGCCAACAGCTTGTTTCTGAGAGGGCATGGAAGCTTGTCACAATCCCATGGCACATATCAACACACCAAATGATAGTCTGCAGAAGAGGATGCTATCCTACCTTAGTGAGGATGGTCTTCCCATAGTTCTTGGTGCTGGTTAAGCCGCTGTTCAGATAGATGTCTTTCTTTGCAATCTGACTATAATAAGCTACAGAAGTGAGAAAGAAGCAAATAAAAGTTGACCAAAATTTTTCTTGGGTTTCAGGGACTTCTGGGGCAGAGAGAGATCCTTCTTTGGGGAGAAAAACAGCTTTGCTGTTCTCACAGGCTCACCAGTGAGACCCTGCCTCTTGCCAGTTTTTGGAATAAGGAATCTTTCAAAGCACAGAACAGCTCATGTATTACACGGAAAACACATGAAATTTCTACGACAGCAGAATCTACCATTACTGAACTACTGCAAGATGCACCCACACAAAACTGCCCTTTGTCTAGGCTTTGTTCTAGCCAGCTTGCTAATCCCAGACAGCTTAGTGACTTTTATCCTTCCCTCCCTTCTTCCAGCTCCTGCCAAGAAAATGGCCATTTACTCTATCAAAAAAACAATTACTAGAGTCTGGGCAAATAAAACATCATGCTTGATGGAAGCTAGAGAAGAGGATTAAACAGAAATAACAAAAACTAGCTTTCAACCCACAACCAAGATGGAAGAAGAAGCAGCCTTGCCTTTAGGACAAATGCCACCATGGCTGTTAGGTCTGGGAGAGCCAACATATGCCAATCCAAGCGTTCCCATGTCAAAATCTTGATACGTGAAGAGATGAGCAAGGCACACGTGAGCTGCTTTCTCAGCAATATCAAAGCTAAATTGCTGTAAAGAGAATAAAAAAGACAAATCTTTTTTACAGTACACGTCAGAAGTCTATAGATAAGACCATTTACCTAATGAGCCAGACAAGCACCTTCTAGAGCTGGTTAAGCCAGAAAAAAAAAGCAGCTGTTTAGCTGTCCTACAGAGCTGTAGAAAATTGAACAAGCAGCCAAGTACGTTGTATGCATTCATGTACATAACTGGTCTATTCATTTCCCCTTTTCACAGAGAGGGGAAACCAAAAGTACAAGAATTTAACAAAGGTCACAAGGCAGCCAGTCTCAGGGCCAGACATCTCTGGACTGCCTCTCTGACTCAGGCCACATATTAATAATTCTAATTGGTGTGTGCACTGCAATTATGCAATGGAGGCCTTCACCATGGGCTACAAGGCACAGCAGCTTGACTTTGTGTAACATCAACGCGTCACACAAAGGAAGTAGAGCAGTTTCGTCTGTTACGACAGCGCAGCTGTATGAGTCAGTAATTCTCTGCAAGGGGCAAAATTTTTCAAAAGTTGCAACCTACCTCTAGCAGCATTTTCACATCCCAGGCATCTTTCTTATCATCTGGGTAACTTTTTGCCATGTTGTAATGCTTTTCTCCAGGTTTTACAGGATTTGGCTCATTGTGGATGATAATCTACATTTCAAAAAGGGCAACAACAATGTAGAGGAATTTTGATCAATTTTACAGCTACAGAAAAGCTTTCGATATAATCTTAAACGTCTCAATAGATCTGCAAGGAGAAAAATTCAGACTCAGTATGCTTCCAGTATTAATTTTTCAGCTTCTGCTAGCTAAGATACATTGACTACATCATAAGCAACCATGTAAGATGTTTTATAGAGCAATATCAACAGTTTTCTGCTTCGAGTTGAATGTTGCTTTATCAAAAAAGACCATCCCAAATACAACCAGGATTTACACCTAGTATAACCTCAAACCATTTCAGAGTTCTAGATAACCAAAACATATTCTAAATGATGGCTACTTTCTCAGCAACCTAGAATTACCACATCATGTTCTTTCTCCCCCTCCCCGCCCAATTAACTCTCCTCCCTTGCTCCTCCAGACCTTTTCCCAACAAAGAGGCAGCTAGCCTGTACCATGAGTCCCCATGTTACACATCACAGTGTGCACACTGCAGTACTCCAAGCCAAAGGATTCTTCTTTGTAATGCCCTTTTCCAGATTTCTGTGCACTAACCTTCAGGAGCTATTAATTTAATTGCAGTCACTACAGCCCCTGTATCCACCCTGTAGCAGCCTCCACTCGTCATGATATCTAAGGGGAGTTAATTAAGCTCTCCAGGCAGGATTTGTGCTTTTTCATCTGTGTTTAGGGCCCATTCAGGTTTTGTAAGCTAAGCACTAGCCACAGACACACACATTAAATACGTGCATAAGAGTATGTCTGACAGAAACAAGAACTGCTCATATCCTGGAGAAAAAGCACCTTTGCATTGAGGTTAAATATACAAAGATTCTTCCTGAAAGCTCCCATCTCAAAAGCTGTGAGGAACTGAAAACAGGCATGCTGTGTCAGATCACTAACACCTTCTCTGACAAGATGCAATTTCAGAGTGCTCCTGGTACAAGTTAATAAGGTAGGATTTGATTATTTTAGCTCTAATCCAGATAAAACATAATCAGAAAAATAATCAGAAACCTTGATATCCAAAACATGTTCTTATCCTTTAAATTAGAACCTCTTTGCATAATTCAGTGAATACCTGCTCTATCTGTATGCCGTACCCATTGAAGGCTCCATTGTCCCACGAAGTATTTCGGTAGATGTCATCTACTCTGTCTATCAATTCAATCTATGTAGAAATGGAAACCAAGTTATTTAGTTCCGAGCTTCCATGTAATAAAGTTCAAGACAAGCAGAGAGGCTGCAACATACTGATCTAGAAACACTCAAATTAAAACTGCACCTCATATAACGTAACAGACACACTCACTGATTCAAAACCAACAGCACTTTAGATCCAGAGGGTATTATCAAATATCCCTGAAAATTCTCCATCATAAAAGAACATTACAAACTTGCCCATTTATCGCTTTCATTTTTGTAGTGGAAGAGTCATAATATTAAGAACAAGACATCTTAGGAAATTATTTGTTCATGTACTTGTTTTCCAGGCTACTTTGAGGGGAAGGGCAGAGGAGGGACCTGTTTTTACAGCTTTGTTTTAGCCTGATGTTTAACTAGTTTAACTAACCCCTGAGGCCTCTTTCCCTCTCCCAGTAAAAAACCTATTATTTTCCTCATAATTCCTTGTTCAAGCACAAGGTTCCAGAAAGTCTCTCTTCAGCGTTCTCTATCAATACTTCCCTTTTCAAGCTGTTCTCATCGTCTTAAAAAACACCTCCTACTAAATATAAACCATCAAACTTGCTCAGAATGGAAAGTGATCGTTCACACTTTAGTTTTCCAATCACCGTGTTGTTTAGAGGACACATCTACCCACAAAACACAACAGCAGGTTAGCCTGGAAGAGTCATATGTCAGACACAAAGATAATAGGATCTCTGCAAACACAGGAATTAAGGCTCCCTTACCTGGGGAATGTAAACATTTCCAGGGACAGAAAGGTCAAAAAGCCAGCAAAGGTGGGACACAGTGACTGGCATTTCAAAGATTCAGGCTTAGGAAGAGACTTTAGATAAACAATAGGCCTCCAAAAGTGTTTTCATTTGGTTTTGTCTTGAGTCTCCAACACATACTCTTCACTGCTGCTGAAAGGCTGCGGGCAGGCATTCTATTTTACAGAAATCTGTCGGGTAGACAAGCCCACTGTACTGGTTTTGGCTGTCTTACTTGGTAACCAGCACATATGATGGAGGCCTGCTTTCTTGAGGATGGCTAAACACCTGCCTCCTGATGTGAAGCAGTGAATTAATGCCTTATTTTGCTCTGCTTGTGCCCATAGCTTTAGCTCTACTTATTAAGCTGTTTTTATCTGAATTCACAAATTGTCTCACCTTCACCCTTCTGACTCTTTCACACCACAGAGAAGCAGCAAGCACTGGGTGGGGCCAAGCTGCCTGCCAGGAGTTAACCCTCAACAGCCGTGTACAACCAAACAAATTATTTACTGTGCCTGCTTCAATTTTATTGTTCTGGACATAAAATCCTGCAAGAATTTGAAAACCATCCCTATAACAAGCCACTTTTGCCTCTCATATAAGCTTTAAACAGGCTACAACTTTAAAGATGCTTGGATCATTTGCAGCGGAATTAAGAATCAAGGAGATTCTAACGCTCTTAATAGATAAATAACATTTCTTAGGCAGAAAAGAGCATAGCCACAAGAAGTATGGGAAGAGATTTTAGCTACAGTATCACCATTATAAAATGTTTAAAGCACTATTTAGCACTTAAAAGCACACACAACCACGATGTAAATGTATCTGTTGTAGAGAATTAGTTTAAGCTGTATGTTGTTTTAACTACCGAGCCAGCATTTTTTCCCCTCCATTTTCTCCAGAAAATTGTAACAGAGTGTATTTACTTACCAAATAGTTTATAGTAGTGCTTTCTTCCCCACGGCCCATATACTTGAAAAAACGATGATCTGCCACTACCAACATCTTGCATGTGTTCTTGGAGCTCTCTGGGGCAGCTCTTTTCGTCCGTTGGACACCTGCTAATGTGAACATTTTAAATACAATTAAATGAACACTCAGTCAAATGGCCGTTGCTGTGTCTACTGAAGACAGGAGTGTGAGTTCAGGTGGGTTTTTTGGGGCAGAATGGGGATGTTCAGGTTTTCTTTTAAATAACTATTCTTAAGTTTTGTCTTCATAACAGTCCTCAAACTTGTAAGAAAGGAATATACAGTAGTGAAACTGAGTTATTTAAAAGATTTACCTACAGAGCTTTTATGACCACCACCTCAGCCATAACACCTCTCCTCCTCCTGTTCCTAGTCATTATCCCAACCTCTGCTGAAACAGCAAAGGACAGGTGAAAGACGGACTGACAACTCTCAAAACCCCATCATAACTCAAGATGGATTCTCTGAGTGACCACAGCGCACAGAAGTACAAAATTCTTTTAATGTTCATCTTAGAAAAACGTTACCTTCATTGCTGACAGCTATCGCAACAAACACTACTTAGGCCTGACGAAATAACTTCTCCTCCTTAACCTACATTTTGGTGGGGCCAAATACCCTTCCAACAAGCCAGGAAGAAACATGCCCTGAGCAACAGTTTCTTCCTTTCATCAGTTGTTGGGGCTTTCTTGGATGGGGAGTGGGCATGAAGAAGCATGCTGCTTTTTTCCCATACCAATGAATTTGAAAATCTAACAGTTAAACTAGAAGCAGCACCACAGATTATTGCCCAGCTTCTGATTGTACTTGCCTACACAGCTGGAATTCAAGACTCCATTTCAAAGATACTGCTCTCCAAAGATATGGATGCTCACCTTCGTTTTGGTGCCTGTCTTCCAGGCCTTTTGGCAACAGTTCTTCTTCATTCAGCTTTACATAACCACACACTTTGGGGGACTGCAATCGTGAGAAATCTTTAATATCTTCAGATCTGTAGACCAGCAGTCTTCCATCTTGCACATTATCTACAAATCTCCACAGTGGCTGCAAGCACAAGAACAACAGAAATGCAATTAGGAACACAGTGAATACAAAGACTAAGGCTACCTAAGTAAAAAATGGTATTTATCCCCCATCAAATCTCTACAGCTTTATGTGCACACACACACAAACACTGGACTACGGTTACTCCACCTACAGCAATCAGACTACTGATAAAACGACATCCACAAGAAAGCCAACAATTCAACTCTTATGCTAGACAGGCATCCAAAAATCCAAGATCATTGCAACAGAGCAGCGGCAGCCACCTGATAAGGCTGCAGAAGAGACAGGATTTTTCTTCCTTTCCAGCATATGAGCCAGCTGAGGAGGCATTCCGGGCTCCTTCGCTCCTTCTGTAACAGTATGGAGGCTGGCACAGCCAGGGAGGAGATGCTTAGACTGTGCTAACAAACACACTGGCCAGAACCACGGGAGCTGGCAGATAGAGAATATCTAAATACACGGCAGAATGCAGTCTTCACAGCAGCAGGCAGGCTCTTCAATGTTCAACAGCTACCCAAGTCACTTAAAAGCATGAAAACTTCTCAAAAAGCAAAAAAAAGAAAACCATGAAATCTCTATTAATTAGAATACTGTGCTTTCGGTTCATAGTAAAAAGGTCCTAAACCACAAAGCCTGTGCTGGCCCAACACAAAACTGAGGCACACATTTTGCACATCCTAAGGCAAAGCATGAGGGCACCAGGGGTTTATATGAGAGTCCGCAGCCTTTCTGAACAGTGCAGGAGGACTATGAAAGCCAAGGAAGACAACAGCAGAATGGCTTTGTCCATGCTGCCTTTTGGGAATGGTCCCTGGCACACACCATCTCTGACCACACACGGGCATCCTCTCATCCAAGGCTGGTTAGGGGCTAAAGGTGACCCGGGGATGCTAACAGCTGGGCAGTGTGGGCAAGCCAGAAACTCCACACCATTCCCTGTCTTTATTTAGTTGTACAGACACTGCCCGTGAGGAGCCAGGTTGCTGGCTGCACAGGGAACCAAGATGTGCTTACATTACTCTGGGCCACAAACACAAAAAAATGCTTTAAACCACAATCAAACAGCTACTAAACGCTTTTAATGATAAGCACTAGTACAGCGGTTTGGGTATTCTAATTGCATTTTCATACTTTAACATGACTAGATTTGCGAAGTTTACCCATACTTCTGCATATCCTTGGGTTTGGAGACAATTACAGTATCCATATAATACTGAGTCATAATTACTGTTATTCAGCCATTCTAACACGGCTTGTGTCTGGGAAAATGGTGAAAAAGAGAAACAAGGGAGCAGTGATAAATACCAGATTTTCAAATAAAGCTTTAAGAGTGGGAAAAAAATCTAAGGACATAAAATAAAAATTTTAGAAAGCTCAATAGACCTCAGCTCTCAAGGCTGCGCAGTCTGTTATTCTAGAGGACATAATCACCACTAATTACTAACATTATCCATTTCTGTTTCTAAAACCCTTTCCTGTTTAAAACATACCTTTTCCCTGATGTATAAAAAAATGTGAATGTCAGAGAATGTCACTCACTAATAAAACTCAACACTTGCTAAAGTCAAACTAGTTTCACATTTCTCTCTCTCCTCCCTACTCGCCCCAAACCAAACACCACCACCAAGTCTATTTTGAGCTACAGAGGTGTCAGTGTGACTAACTAGAAAGAGAAACACCCACAGAGAAAGAGATGATGGTCTGAATGTTGCTTTCAACAGAAAAACATACCTCTATGTTGTACTCTTCTCCATCAGTATTGATTCTCACTGTAAAGTCTTCATCCCCAATGTGTGCCACAACCTTGGAATTATGCTCTCCTTTAACATAAGCAAGGAAAAATAAGTTAATTCAGTTCTATTTGTATGCACTCCGGCACAGATGTTGTTTCTTTCTTTTAATTTGCTTTAAACTTAAGTCTAATCACTTTCCTCGGTCTCTGAAGAACACTATACTGACCAGTTCACATAAAAAAAAAAAAAGAAAAGAACCATCTCCCAAAGGTCAGTCATCAAGACTTGGATGTAATTGATAATTTGGAGAAGGTGGCTGTGGAGATTCGTAACGGGACACACAATATTTCTGCCAACAAAAGCAGCTTGCATCTTAACCACTATCAGACAGCAATTTCATGGCGTCAGCCTGCATTCCAGTGGGAAAGACTTTCACCACATCACAAAGGCAACATAAAAATCAAAACAACTCAGCAGAAACTTTAGTGCTGGACTTCAGTGGAGCAAGATAACTTTTTCTTTACAGAAAAATAGTTCGCAAAGAACTATCTTAATGACTTTTAATATAACAATCTGGGCAACACTGCATAATCACTACCTGGGCTTTGTGTTCTGGGACAAGGAACACTTAAGTCCTACATTCCAGTTGTAATTAAAGCCACCATAATCACTTTCAAAAAGAATCACAAGCTGCTGCTCAAGAAAATTATACCTTTGTGCTGTGCCAAATTAAGCAGAAGTATTCTATCTTAGAACCTTGGTGCAATAGCTCAGAAAACCCTCCAAAACCCAAAGCCACCAAAAAAAAAAACCAAAAAAACCCACTACCCCAGCCCTGAAAACCCGAGGGGCATAAGAATTAAGTTTCCTTGTTCATTCTAATATCATCTGATGAAAGCGAGGGCAATATACCATTTACTTTGGCCACGAGACTTGTGCAAAGCTGTGCTTTCTCAGCACTGAAACACAGTCCAGTCCATACTAACCAACGACATGTCCGGTGAAAAAGTCTTGCCATTGAACACGATATTCCTTCTCCTTGCCTTCCCCATCCACAATTAATGCTTGAAATCTTTCTGAAAAGTGTTCAGCAGTTGCAGTTAAGTATAATTTAAAGTGCCTGTAAAAGAATTTACTTCCATTTATTTTTAAGCAAAGTATGCATACATCAGACACATCTAGTCTCCATTTCACTGAGGGCCCCAAAGCAGTTTGAAAGCATCCATTGTGATAAGCAGGCTACAAAATCCTCTACTGTGTAATTCATAAATGCAAACTTTTTAAAAAGTGGCAAAGGTGTTCAATTAAGAAGATAAAAACCCAAACAACACAAGCACCACACACCCTTTCCCCTTGAAACAGTCATGGTTTGCTCACGATGCACCTTCTCCACATGCAGTCAAGGAAAACCACCTACCTGTTTAAATAATTTAAAGAAGAACAGACTAAGGAATATATTAATCTATTTTAAGTTAAATTACCTTAAAATACTTATTTTATGAAGAAAGATAGTCAGAGAACTACACACAGGAATCTGAACTCTAGATTTTTATAACAGTGTCACAAAAACTAAAGGCTGCCCCAAGAAGCAGAAAACCTTCTCTGGCAGAAGCCACATGGGCTCCTGGTTTATACAGACTGTGAATCAAAGCTTTTTGGTATGCCCCTCTGCAATTATTCTGTCATTATCACTAGCAGCATCGCAACATCACCGTAAAGTCAGGGTGCACGAGGCAGCGCAAGACGGAGACAGCCCAACATGTGACCCCATTAACCTTTTATACTTGTTACCCCACTCCAAACATTTAGAGATTTAAAAAGTATTCACAACAACTTGCATGGCAGTTGCAGCTGTAGATGACAGATGGGGGAGGCACATGAGAACACAGCAGACAAAGATGTCAGATGAACAAAATCAGCCTACGCTTGTCAATACAAAGCGCTACTCTCACCCTGCTACCCCATTTTAGATTTACAGTTTCAGCACTCAGATACCCGTCAGGCACTTTTCTGACACTCAGAATAGCTTCCCTACAACCTTTGTGCTTGTTCTCTTCTGCCTCTCCTTGCCCTTTCACGTGGGCTTCCATGTCTTGTCTTGTAAAAACAAAATAAAAAAATATTTTAAAAAGTGTTTTATTGAATCAGAAATCTACACTCAGTAGGAAGAGGATTAAACCTCCAAGAAAAAGAAACCTAACAAATCTCTTGGGCAACAGAGCGCACGCACTTCACAAACTGAAGGCAGATACTTTCAAGAACCAGAGGACAACCCAGGAGTACGGCTATGTTGCCAATATGAGGGAGAAGTGAGATCCAACCCAAAGAATACAAGTAATCAACATGAAACTAATGCTAAGAACAAAGCAAAAGAAGTCTTGAAATCACTGTAACTTTGGCAAACAGAGCTGTACCACACAACTCAACCTATTCTTCTGCTCTCTCTGAGCCTCTCTGAAGTCATATAACTATGAAGATCACTAACTTACAAGAACTGGCCAGTCATAACAGAAAACAAGGTTACCCTCTCTGGGTTTGGAGTTACGTATTGTTCATCACAAACTGAAGGAAAAGATTACACTCTTTTGTTGTTGATGATTTAATTACCTTTGCAGGGCTGAAAAACTTAAGAGTCTCTCTACATGTGTTTCAGGCTGAAGGTCCCTTTTCTTCAGTGAGTGTTGCTGGATGCTAGACTGAGAAAGGATGTCGTAGTCTGAAAGCATGGACTCAACTGTGTCTGGAAGAACAACAAGGAAAGGTTTCATTTCAGGAGACTCTCTTTCACAAATGCACAGATAGACCAGTAAAACAGAGCCTTCCATTTCAACAGCAAGCTCACATTTTGCTCTAATTTTAGGATAAGTATAGTACTTCTATGTAAAGGTGCTTTTTCTGTAGGTAAGTAGAAATCATATTGTGAGATAAGAGACAATCTGAGAGAAGTAAAGAAAAAAAAAAAGAATTTAGTTCACTTATAAGCAGTTTTTGAGCAATCAATGTATCATTTCTACTGCCATGGCTGAGCAGAGCTAATGCCCTCCCTGGCTGCCTCCTGGACACTAAGTGGTGGAGAATGTGAATCACTCTCCTCAGCTGCTGGTCTCCATCCAAGTCTGAGGAAGAAGAAAATTTCATCTAGGAAGCTTCCAACAAATTCATTGCAGATCAAGACTGCAGTTACTACTTTTCTGTCCAACAGCAGCAAGAAAACAGATGGCTGCACAAGCTCATCAATCAGAAATAACTAAGAAGGCACCTCATGAGGCACGTTCAAGTACCCTGTTTTCCCAGAATCTTGCCACACACAAAACTCCTTCGATTTCCATACTCAGAACACGAAAACCTGTTTGGATGAGGGAGACCAAGAGCCTGAACCCCCAGGGGGAGCAGCACACAAATTGCAAATTGAGGTCAATATTCTGCAGATGTTTCCACCATTAACAAGTACATAAGTGCCAGCTGCCAGTGGTGTTTGACTCCTGCTGATAAAGCCTCCTGCTGCTTTTGCAAGGCATTCCTTCACCAGGAGCACCCACCCACACTCCTCCTCTCTGTAGCACCCACCACCCAGTGAGACACCTGACAACCACCCTCGCTTCCACCAGCGCCGATTGATTCATACGCTATTTACAGCCTTAAATTGAGGCTCTTACTCCCACATCACTGTCTTCCTTCTCTGCCAGAGGCTTTCACTCTTTTCAGTGCACCAAATGAGGAGTCAGCTGTGATTTGCAAGAGGCAGAAGTGCTCATCCTGTCATCTTTTCATGAAAAACAATGCCTTTTTTTCCCCTCTCCATTTCCAGTTTTGCTTCTAAACCAGACATGACAGCTACCAAAGTAGGTTTTTATTAAAGAACATGGCCTTCCACTTCTTCAGAGCCCCGATCACCAACTTACACCACCCAGTGAAGTAACCTCACATGTTTTATCACACTTCTAAATGAGCAACATCGCTAGGAAGCCAAGTTTTACTGTCCCTGAAATAATTTTTATTAAACCTGGCACTCAGTACCATGACTTATCCCCAAACACATGCCTCTATAGCCCAAGAAACCCTTTAAAAGTAGACGCACTGTAGGGTCAAGACAAGTATCTCTATTTTCTTCTGTAAGGGTGTAGGTAAGGAGAATTCACCACCAGTGTGTGTGCACACATGTGTTTGTGTACATGAGAAGTGAAGGAGTTGCACAATCAGAGATGACCATCACATCACTCTTGGCCCTGTGCCAGATCTACTAGCAAAGAGATGGATAGGGGACAGAGCTGCCCTCTGCAGCAGAAACCACCGAGCAGTAGCTCCCACCCAGGCTTCTCCCTCTTGGGCAGTGCCTTGCCTGCTCTTGAGCAACACAGGAAGGGCAGTGCAGTTGCAATTTCCTGATTTCTGTTTACAATGCACAGGTTGAGAGCACCTGCAATCGATTACCTTGTGTTTCGGGTTATATGCAAAAGCAAGTTTCCACCACCTTCCTTTGTGCTGTGGGATTTTCCCTTCGCATGCCCAGTCGCTGCATGCCAGGCAGCACCTCTATCATTAGATTTCCGCATGCTGCAGGGCTGGTTCATTAGAGCCACGCAGTGAGCAAATATGCAAATACTCCCAAAATATCCTTTTTCTTTAAAAAGCCCACTATAATTCATTGCTTATGGTCCAGAACCTGCCCTCATCCAGAACCACCTGGGAAGAGGGTAGCAACAGTCATAGAAAATCAATTCTGGGAACAAACTCATTAAACTGCCTAGTCCTAAATTCTTTTAATTAAGCCTGAGATTCTTTCAACACACTCAGCTACAGCAGATCCCTCAATTAAAGTCAATGTTGATCTACAGGAAACCAAATGTTTGTGATACAGAGCAAGCGTGTGGTATGTGGGCCATGAAGCAAGAGAGGTGTGGTACTGCTGTTCGGGGACTCACTGACACCAGGACTTGCCAAGCACAAGGTCTGACCAAGAAGAACAACCGCAGCTGCAAAACACTGCTCCTTTTGCCCCTTTCCATTGTTGCCTGAAGAGAATAGCCCAGAATGAAGGGCAGGTCCTGCCAAAGCGCAAGATGCAGCTGCCACTACAACAAAACATCCTTGTTTCATGGCAAGAGAATTGAGAAGTCTGCTACTAATAAGTTTTTTTCATTTGGTGGACAAGGAGAACTTCAGAAGTCCTGCTCCATCCACCTCACCACACACAAACCCTGATGGAAACGCCTCACAGAGACACAGGAAGGGTAGTAAGATCGAGACCCACAGAGCTGATGAAGATGAGTAAGATGATCCTGTTAAGGTAACAAACAAAACACAGGGCACTCCTAGTTCCTGTAATCCTGCAACAAGAATGCACTTGTTTGTATTTCCTATTACCCTTCCTAAATTTGATTGCTTTTAATTTTACTTGAGACATACATCAAGACATGTTGCTGCTAGACATAAATCTGTGAACTAATTCAGGTATCAGTCAGATGTGAAAAAAATACCTTGGTAACACACTCAAATCAAAATTTCTCTGTAAAATTTTCAAACTGTGAAAAATGAATCCATGGCCACAGCTTTTTGAAAATATAAGATGAAGTGTCATTATTTTAAACAGAGTACAGAACTGTAAAGAGTCGAGCTGTACAGCAGGCTGCAGATGGGAGCCACAGCAAGCATACACTTGACTACTTTTTATTCAAGTTTAATAGTCTTTCTGGCATTCCTTATTTTCTTCACTATAGTCCAAAAGCCACTTCCTATGGGCTTCAAGAGCACTGAGTTGACTCAGGTCTTCCCAAAGTATTTTCCTGCGGTTCCTTCCCTTCCAGCCTCTTCTAGATTTCTGTATTCCTCTCTTCTTGCAGGAGGACACCTCAATTTCATCCCGATATCCCAAATATTTATTGTTCTACAATTGCCAGCCTTCACCTCATCGCACCTCTTTCCTTTGGGGAGGGACACCCCACCAGAACATACACATCTCAGGTTTATAAGATAGACGGGGAAGGAACAATGGTGACAAAGATGATGCCGCGAAGCCCTCTAGAAGAAATCCACACTAGTGGCTCTACCCATGCCCCCAGTTTTGAACTGATCATTTACCTTCTTTTCTTCCACCTGGTTTCAAGGCTAAAAGCCCAATGCCACTAGACTTTGCAACTTAAGAGATACTTTCCTGCCTTTTAAAGTCAATTATGAGCTAAAACACACTGGAGTGGCTACCTCCAGTAGTAAACAACTCAAGAGTCTGCTGGGCAACAACTTAGCTTACTGATTTGGAGGCCAGCACATATTTTTTAAAAGGGAAGGTCCCTCTTCAAGTGCTCCGCTATCAATTCAAATACCAACGGCATCCTCCTCCAACTAGCTCAGCTTTCATAAGCTGAACAGTGAATTCCCATGATCTCATGCCCAGTCTATTGCCCAGAAAGCAACAAGTGTGGCAAGTCAGCCTTTCATAAGCATTCTTTTGAACTGCTTTATTTATAGAAACAGTAAGCTTATCTAGAAGCATGAAGTTTTAACCTACAAGATATAATTAATATTTTTAACAGTGATAACAAGAGTGTCAGAGGTGTTCGCAGTGATGATTGCAGTTATTTCTCCAACCATCCCACAGGGAATAAAAACAGAAATCAATCTCCTGTCAAAAGGCACTGAGCTGGGATGACAAGCCTACAGACAGGAGTCCTAGAATAAGCGCAGCAAACATGCTCAGGGAGTAGTTTGCTGTGTGACTTAAATCATTGGCACCTCCAAGTCTGCAAGAAGGGTTCCAGCCTGTGTTTTGTGTGGAGCTTGTTGACCACAAGTCCGGTACTCATCTTGAGCTGATTTCCAATGGGTAGCAAATGCTTAAAAAAAGCTTGTGAGGAGCTGACTAAACAATTTTTCTGATGCAGCTGGGGAGTGACTGAATGGTTGAAGGGCTCCACATTCTTTATTGCTATTATTTTTTTTAATTCTTCCAAATAAGAAGAATAAAATATAAAAATGTTTTTCATACATTAAAATATTTTAATTAAAGTAACCAACTGTAATCACTTCAAATATAAATTCACAGTCTCAGTCAGAATTTGGACCAGGAAACACAGACTGGAGTCTTCCCAGCCTTGATCAGATGAGCTAAAGCAACCCCCATCATTCTACATAAAACAGCTGCCCTCATGTTTGTGGGAACAGCTGGTCACTGGCTGCATTATAGTGTGATCATTCAACTGGAGCACCATTCCAGGGAGCACAAATGGAGAAAGCCAACATATTCGTACCTCAACTGGGCACACAAATGTAGTTTGCCAGGCAGGAGGGGACGCAGTAACATCTAAATGTTTATGGGTACCTTCTCTTAACAGTTTACATTGCTTTTAGGAGACTGCTGACAAAGGATGTGTTGAGAAGATCCATCTGTGGGAAAGCTGTTCCATAACAGCTCATTACACGTGCAGTTACATCTTTCTGCAGTACATCTGGTACAGAGCCATTGCCAAAAGGAGAAAACAAAGAAAACCAAAATATTTAACCCATGCGCAATAGCCCATGCTTTTAACAGCTCAGATAAATCGTGTTTACTTGTTTCCACCAAAGAGTGGCTGCTGTTTTGCTCACCAAGCGTACATGAACAGAAGTGTGAGAAACAGGTTCAAAGCAAGAACTGAATGCACGTCAGAATGCTTATAAACCGTGACAGGATAAAGGTTTCCACTCTGTCTAAACACATTTCTAGACAAACCTGTTGGTAAGAACGGCCAGTCACATCGGTATTGCTGAACATTTTAAAAGGCATGAGTTTGACTCGATCCCAACTGCACCAGCCTTGCTGAACCACGTGAGAAAACAAGGTGCCCGAATTCAGTTAGTCACCAGCACAGCACAGACAAAGCCTCAGGGTATGGTTACACAGACCTCGCACTGGCAGGCAAGGGAGGCTGCCCGTTTACTGTCTACCAGCTACTCCACAGTTTACTCTTCCCGCAGTTACACAGGGTGAACTACTCGCTACTTCTCACACATTCCGAAGTGTCCGGCGATAGATACCATGGGAAAGCTAACAACTTACAAAGCAGCCTTTAGCTCATCTCAGGAAAAACTTGCTCATATATCTGCACATTTATACTACTCCAAAGTTTTTTCCCTACAGGAAAAGCGACAGTTATTTCGGAAAAGTGTGAATATTTCCTTAAGAGTGGAAATTCTGTTTAGCAGAAGCTGTACAGATACTTGAACTGCTATTTCTGGTGGTTTTGAAAACAGCTGAATACCTCCAATGGCTCCTACACATTACATCACACACTTCCAACCTTGTAAATTTTCTCCTTTGCTAAACATATCTTAAATAGGGACCAGTGAGGAACAAAATTTATTCGGTTGTATCCACTTAATTTAATAACTCAGTCTCTCCTATTAGTGAGAGCAGAAAGCACTTTTGAGGGGAAAAAATGCAATACCCTGCTCAAATACTGACATTATAAAACATAAGGAAGCCCACTGAATTAACATCCTCATATTCAAAGTGAAACAAGGGCAATACAGCTGTCTCATTTTAAACCAGAATAGTATCATATGACTTGATGCTCAAAAAAAACAACCCTGAAAATCACATGCTTTCATATATCCTGCAGACAAGAACAGCCAAGTCACAGGATGTAGTCTCCTCTGGAAACAGATCATTTGTCTGGCTCTCCATAAACGGTCAGCCTCATCACTACTGTACTTGGATAGCACACCACAAAATCCCACCGGGTCACAAAATAAGTTTGAGTGGAGCTGATCCTAGGTAGAGACTAAACACTTTTTGGACCACGCTTGTGAGACCAATCTCTCCTCCCCTTCTAACTGTGTCTCTTCTCCTTGTAGTTATGACTTTGGACTCACTCACACATGACCTTTCAAAATCCAAGGTACATCACAGGTACTGAGGGGCAGAACTTCAGGATTTCAGTAACAATTTGAAAAGGTGAGAATGGAAACCAGGGAATGCAAGGGATACCATATTCTTGTTCAACACCTCAGTAACCATGGATCAACGTTGACTAGGTGGCAGCTAGAGGTGCTGCCCTGCATAACAGAGCCCCCTTGCCACTCCCAGTCCGTGTAGGCTGAAAAGGCAAGTATCAAGGAAGGGAAAAAAGTACAAATAAAGCTTATTAAGAGCAGCACAGGAAGGTATGGATGGATACTGTGAAGAGACACAGGACATGACTGACATAAATATGGGCTAAAAAGCATACAGGCTGCAGGCTGGCAGGCCTGGTCGCCTACATCTGCAAGACATCAACAAGATCACTCAGAGGGTTTCACGATGTCCCAAAACTGAGCAGGCTGGAAACCAGCATATGAAATCTGTAGAACAACGTAGAAAGACGCACTCCTCTTTGTTAAAGAAACCTGTTTCCTAGTTAACCTTCTAGGACACAGCAAAGGACTTCCCTTGATCGGTCTGGGAAACAGGCGAACTCCAACTCCTGCAGTTTATAAATCAGCTTGGTTATTACAGATGTTAAATATAAACTTCTATCTGGAAGATGAATCTCTCTACTGACTACTAAACATATGATTCAACCCTGGTGTAATATTAGAGTGAGAACAGTGTACTGGAGAGCTGCCTCATTGTGCTTCCTCACTTGACCCTTCCAGCCATGGAGCAGAAACCCACGCTGGGACTTTTGCACACACACAAATTCCAGAGTAGCAGAAAGGCGAAACAGATGAGTCACTGCTGCTATCGGCAATGAACAGCGTGGTGAAGTTGTCAGTTTTCACAGTGGGGAGAAAGGAAAATAAAACCACTCCAAATCTTGAATGCAAACAAGAAATTTAGTCTTCGGCTGCTTAAAGATGAGACCAAATTAGCACCACTGAAAACCAAACTCACACTGGGCACTTGATTATGTTCTCATTACAAAAATCTTGCAATAGCTATGGGTAATTGTTAATAAACAGAATTTAATCTAGTGTTGACATTCTTCATTTTGCTGACTTTGGGTACTTCTCTTGGGAATTACACTTCTATCACATCTTCTTTCATTTTTTTTCCAGATGGAAAAAGAAACATCGACCAAGTCAAATGAACAAAAGAAACCAAACCCAAGAAAAGTACTTCAAAATCTTGATACTGAGTATCTCTGTAGAACAGACAGCAAATCCACAAACAAAAATCACACTGATAATTTGCATTCAATAAGGCCGTGTCTACATGAAGCATTTACTGCCTATATGAAGACAAAGCATCCAGAAGACTATCTTTATCCCTTAGCCTGCAATACCATGTGTGGAAACACTGCATCTATAAATTCCTGCAATGATGTTGAACTAATCCCACAGCATCTCAGGGAGATCTCACACACAGCTATTGGGCTGTGCATTCCTGGATTCTCCTCCATGTGGTGTATGGTGAGATACAGACCCAACCTTCAGTTTGTGGAGTCAAACAGCAAAACCAGCTCAATCCCAAACAGTCATTTTGCTTGGAGGATATTAGAGTGGGATAAAGAAACAGTAAGAAAAATGGCAGACTAGGGTATGAAAATTAGTTATTTGGCCCTTACCGAGGTCTTGCCTTAGCCTCCAACAGATGCTTCAGTCCAGAAGGACAAAGTTTAATCTTCCATAAGGGTTTTGTCACTAATTTCACACCGCACATTTTTGACACTAAGCTAAACTACCAACTCCTTAACTCTCCAGCAGCCGGTTACATTCCTGGCCTTACAGACCTCCTGCACTTTGTCACATCAAGCATGACGCACAATTCAAAACTGAATGTGAATGACTCCACGCTGCTCTCTGTATCGCTCAACTCTTGAGTTTCTTCATCAACACCACTATCATTCGGGGTTTTTTTCACCCAACAACTTGTAAATTCTAGTCTTTTGATGTGCATTACGTAGGTTTGTACCAGACCACTTATAAGTGGTCATTTCTTCAGCTCATGCAGTTTGTTTTGAGTTCTGCATGGTATTTGAGCAGTGTGGAGAAAAAACAATTCAAGCTCTGGTTACCTGCCTCAGATTTTATTACTGCAGTATAGCAGGTAGAATCACAGAATGGTTTAGGCTGGAAAGACCTTTAAGATTGCAGAGTCGAACCATTAAGAAAAGGACCACCAATGAATGATTCAGAGAATATCATCTACCTGGGATAGGAACAGCTGTCTTCTTTCTTCTCACTCCCTGCCTAGTTTGTGATAAAAAGATCTCATTCAAAGCCGATAACAGTACAGCAAGACACATTTTACATACAGAGTCTATTCGGGGTGGACACACACTGCTTCATGGCAGCGCACTACTAATACCACTGTGTTGTAAAACAGATTCAAGCAGCAATCTAGATATATTCAACAGCAACGAAGCTAGGTATTCGCACGGCCGTTCTTTGCAAGTACATTAAGGCCTGTTATCATTCAGATATGTCTGAACTCCAAAACAAACAGCATTAATATTTAATAGTTATAAAAGGTTATCTTCAGAGATAGATGGTTGAGAGAAAAAAAAATTTAGTGTTGACAACTTTTCAGGGTCACACTTCTCCCAGAAATTAATCCCTGCTGTTAATGTTATTAAGAATAGCACCACTTCCAGATCATCTAAAGGCAACAAACTGAAACTGATTTCATCCCTCACCTCGAGCACAATCACTACCATCCCCACCACAAACGGCAGGTACCTGGCCCCTCACACTGCGATTGAGTCCAGGGAGCGAGTTCCACAAATGGAAAACAACCAAACACAGACACCCTGCCCCTTAGCAGAAAAATAATATCAATTAGCTTCCAGGTGGCTTCGCTCCATGAATGTGCTCACAGGAACGGGGAAGGGATCAGAAAGCTGAGGCCAGGATTGTGGGGCAGTCCCAATTTAGATGAGTTTAGGCTGCTGGAGCACCACACCCTAAGATTACTTCAGCTGGGAAATGCTCCACATCTTTTTATCTATTCATCCTATTATTTGTCCAATTCTGTTTTTTACCGTATAATCTTTTTTTTTTTCCTTCCTGAAAAACTGAACTATTAGATAAAAAAGCAAGAAGAGTTCTTAATAGAAATCACAAAATGGCAACCCTTGAAACTTCCTTAAAGATACCGTTTGCCAGAAAGCTGATTTCAGTTCACAAAACTCAAGCTCTGTGGTTAAACAGAGCTCTCAAAATAGCACAGTTGAGGTTATTAGAAAGAAAATATGTTCCTTCAGAAAACCAGGCTGTGTGTAATATGAGGACAACAGAACTCCAGCGAAAGATGAACATAAAACCACAGTAAAGTAGTCAAAGATATCGTGAAGAGCAGCTTGTAAAAGGCATAAAGTTAATCCTTGAAAGAGTGTCTATTATATCAAAAGAAACTACACAGCTAAACAATGAAAGAGGCTTGTAAAACAAGTAAGCTGCAAGACAACCCCAAGAATGGATGCTAAAGGCCAGTACCAAAAACATAAGGGAAAAAACAACCTCAGTATTCACTGCAGAGGAGATTAAAAAGATCCCCAAAAGCTTTTCTTGACAGGGTGAATCTAAAGACCTGACTCCAAAATTCAGGAAAAGGGACTTCAGAACAAGCCAAGAAAATGAGCCATAAGTCAACAGGACATGAATATATTAACCCAAGCGCTATAAAGCACTGAAAAAAATTAAACTGATCAACTACAACATGCAAGTACAGTGCCATTGGTCTTGCTGCAGGTGGGCTTAAAGGTGGTAAATGCAGGACCAATTTCCACTCCAGGCACCATCTAGGGACCTAATAACAAATATGCTCAATGTCCCTCCCTGACAAACAGGTAATAACAACAAATTGTGAGTTACCGACACGTGGCTACATAACACACTAGAGAAGTAGTGCCTCATATATATAAGCATTCTAAAGAATAAAATGTGTGGATAAATGTAACACATTTAATGGAGCATATCTCGCAAAATGCTTTTATATATTTACTGTACAACAGAACAAAATGTCTGATGAAATTCAGCATGTGAATGTGTGAAATAACACCTGAGGGAAATAAATCCTTGCTATATCTATGCAGCAAAGTATTTCAGCAGGGTTATTACCACTCAAAAATAAAAAAGAAAAAGAAGAGAGACCTCGGAGTGACTATTAAACAACAAAAAAGACCAAAAAAACTACTCAGAAAAAAACCAAAACCAAAACCATTCACATTATAAATCCACAGTACCTTGGTATCACAAATACTGCCTTGCAATCCTGGTCATACATCTTAAATAAATAAAAATCTAACAGAAATAGAAAGTATGTAGACAAAAGTAACCCAGACTGATACAGTCATGATTTTTTTTTTCCTCATAATAAGAATTATTATATATACTAAAATTTTCCAACTTAAAAAAGAAAGAGATTCCAAAGGAGACTAATTACTAAAGGTAAGAAGAAAATTAATAACTCTCCCATACTGATCATTTCTGACAACTGAAATGGTCAATATGGGAGAATTATTCATTGGTCATCATTCAAATGGTCCTTTCTTCTGTTTCTAAACTTTGACCATTTCTGATACAGAAGTGGTCAAAGTTTAGAAACAGAAGAAAGGAATTTTTCCTTCATGCAGTATTTCATAAAATTCAAGAGTTCATAGTCTAGGAAGCCAAGGATACAAAGGCCATCAGATAAAGATTACACAAATTCATAGTAGATAGGTCCTTTAGAAGGCATAAAAATCTGACAGCCCATGATGCAACCTCTGTTGGAGGAACTCCCTAACCTGCCTGTGGTTGAAAGGACACACTGTGGTTGTTCTGTTTATGTTACACTTCCTGGAGCATCCACCACTGAATCCAACTGTTGAGGCCTGCACAGAACCACAGATCACCCTCAGGTATGGGACAGGAGGACACAGGAGCAGCCCAGATGCCTATTGGGAAACCTGCTGACAGATCTAGGCAAGGAAAGGCGACTTGAAGCCATCACCACTGGTCTCACCAGTTGGAGACAGGACATCTGACTGGGCAAGACAAGACCACCACCTCTCACAAGAGCTCGTCTGCCATTTCAGTGATAAGGTTTCGCTTATCGAACAGAAGCCTGCAACTCTCTCACTCTGAAGAAAAAGTTTAGAAGCAAAATATTAGATACGAAAAAGAAATTGTTTATTGTGAGAGTGGTGAGGCACTGGCACAGGTTGCCCAAAGAAGCGGTGGCTGCCCCATTCCCAGAGGTGTTCAAGGCCAGGCTGGATGGGGCTTGGAGCAACCTGATCCAGTGGGAGGTGTCGCTGCACATGGCAGGGGGTGGAACTGGATAGGCTTTGAGGTCCCTTCTAACCCAATCCATTCCATGATTCTATGAAAACTAAGTTTACAGAATTGAAACAAAGCAAGGGCTCTGCTCCAAGTTAAGCTTTTCCAGAAGTCACATTCAGCTTCAGGCTCTCTCTGCAATGGTGAGAGCTATCAAGGGAAGCCCTGTACACAATTATGCTGCCTGAACACAACACAAACTCCTGCGAGGAAAGCTCTTTAGCAGACTTCGACGTGAAGATAAAGTGGTCTCACCACTGCAGAGATCCCCCAGACCCTGCCCACGGGTGATACTCCCAGCTGAAGAGGACCCTGCCGCAGCAGGGCAGTGGCCTTTCCCTCACTCCTTACTTTATCTCATCACCAGTCCCTGTTAGGGGCGTGTGTGTCCCTTTCTCTGCCCCACAGCAGTGGTCTCGCCCACTCTGCAGCTCCACGGGGCTGGTTTCTCCCCAATCCCATTCATTACCCCTCACCACCTCCTGTTAGAGGCATGTTTGCCCTTCTCCCACCCCACCCAACACCACTGGTCTCTCCCCACCTCCCCTAGTGGTGTCTCCCCCACGCCACACTTTACCCCATCACCACCCCCTGTTAGAGGCAGGTGTGTCCCTCTCCCCTCACCCCATTGCAGTGGTCTCTCCCACTCTCCCCCATCCTATTCATTATCTCGCCACAAGCTCCAGTTAAGAAGCGTATGCGCCCCTCTCCCCCTGCCCCACAGCTGTGGTCTCTCCCAGTCTCCCCCACTCCATTCATTACCCCATCACGACTCCCTGTTAACGGTGTGTGTCCCCCACCTTCTGCCCCACAAAATTGGTCTCTCCCATCCCCTGCCCCATGCGGCTGGTTTCTCCCCCACCCCACATGTAATCCCATCCCCACCACCTGTCAGAGGCCTGTGTTCCCCCTCCAGCGGTCTCTCCCCCACCCACTCACTGCCCCATTACCACCCCAGTTAAGAGGCGGATTTGCCCCTCTCCCTCCGCCCCACAGCAGAGGTCTCTCCCACTCCTCCCCATCCCACTGATTACCCCATCACCACTCCCAGTTAAGCGGCGTGTGTGCCCCTTTCCCCTCGCCCCTCTCTCCCCGCGCCGCAGCAGTGGTCTCTCCGCACTCCCCTCCCGGCGCTGCCGTGGTCCCACCCTGCCCCGTACCTACCGCAGCGCTGCGGGGGCCGCCCCGCCGCCGCCTCCGTCCCGCCCGGCCCGTACAGCAACACCAGGGCAGGGACCAACCACAGTCGGAGCCTCATGGTCCGGGCGCCTCTCCCTCCTCCTCCTGCGCCTACCAGCCCCGCTCGTTCACATCCGGCCGAGGGAGCCCCACGCCGCGCCGGGCCCGCCGCCCCCCTGGGCTCGAACCCGGAAGCGTGGCGGCCGCGGGGCATTGTGGGAGCGGGCGGGGACGCCATGTTGGGGGTGGGGCGAGGCCCGGCGCTAGGGGCGGCCGTGGGCGGGGTCATCGCCGCGGTGGGGAAGGGAGTAGCAGGGAAAAGGAAGGGAAATAAACTAGGGAAGACTCGTGTTGGGGGTTTTGAGGCTTGTGTCCAGTGCTGGAACTCCTAGGATGAAGGATATTAATCTGTTGGAGCGAGTCCAGAGGAGGGTTTAGGGAGTGTTAGGAATGGTTGGACTCGATGATCCAGTGGGTCCTTTCCAACCTGGTGATTCTGTGATTCTGTGATCTCTGCTCTGAGGCCAGGCTGAGAGAGTTGGGGTTGTTCAGCCTGGAGAAGAGAAGGCTGTGGGGAGACCTTAGAGCATCCTCCCAGTATGCAAAGGGGCTCCAGGAAAGCTAGAGAGGGGCTCTTTACAAGGGCATGGAGCAATAGGATGAGGGGGGATGGCTTTAAATTGGAAGGGGGAAGATTTAGATTGGACATTAGGAAGAAATTCTTTACAGTGAGGATGGGGAGGCCCTGGCCCAGCTTGCTTAGAGAAGTGGTGGCTACCCCATCCCTGGAGGTGTTGCAGGCCAGGTTGGATGGGGCTTGGAGCAGCCTGATCCAGTGGGAAGTGTCCCTGTGTTTGGCAGGAGGACAGAACTGGGTGATCTTCAAACTGCTCCATGATTCTATGCAAGCAAGCACCCTTGATCAGGCCTGGACACACAAGGATTGATCTCCATCAACCATGTGCAGCGAGACGAGGTGGGACAGAGTGCATTGCCACTTACAGGCATATGGATAAGTTCTCCCAGAAATCTTATGCATATTCTATTACTTCCCAAGGTCTCATTTTAATGTTCGTATGAACTTTACACCAGCCAAAAGTCTTGCTAATTTGGAGCTCTGGAGCCAGCTCTGACCTTTCATTTGAGATTGAGAAAGGCTGCAAACAGAGGTGATAGCAGAAGCCACATCTGTTCTGCACAGATCACACCGAGCACAAGGTGTTACCATCTTCAAAGAATGAGCAAGGTCTGGAAAAACTGTGTGAAAGAACACATGCGATCAGAGGGACATTCTATCTAATGTTCAAAAAAATACAATTTGTTTGATGAAACTTAACTCTAGCTTAAATAAAAAATATTTCACTTTTTGAATAGTAACTACGTCTTGTATCTGGGGCAGTGTTCCTCCCCCAGGGACCCTCCTCACCACAGCTCCTGCACGAGAAACAGGCCTCCCTGCTACCCCTGGAGTGTGTGTGTGGGTGCTCTGTGTGTCTGTAGTCCCTCTCTGGGGTGAGATCTGGAGGTGCAGTGCTCTCCCATCTCACACTCACAGCAGTCTCCGGTACAGCTGTGTTTGCAGCTCCTCAGAGATGGTTTCGTCTCGGTGCATGCAGCTGGCTTTGATATATAACTTTACTCTGTTTTGTGTAGTTTTCTTAGTGTGACTGAGTATTGATTATGGCATCTGTTGCAAATAATGGTAGAATGGTTTGGGTCAGAAGGACCTTAAAAATCATCCAGTTCCAAGCCCCCTGCCATGGGCAGGGACATCCCACTGGATCAGGTTGCTCCAAGCCCCATCCAACCTGACTTTCCCCACCACTTCTCTGGGCAACCTGGGAAAGGGCCTCACTGCCCTCACAGGAAAACATTTCTGCCTAACATCTCATCTCAATCTCTCTCCTTTCACCTTGGACCTCTTCCCCCTCGTCCCATCCCTGCACTCCCTGATCAAGAGCCCCTCCCCAGCTTTCCTGGAGCCCCTTCAGTACTAGAGGCTGCTCTAAGGTCTCCCGGCAGCCTTTTCTTCTCCAGGCTGAGCAACCTCAACTCTCTCAGCCTGTTTTTGTATGGGAGGTGCTCCGGCCTTTGATTATCTTCCTGACCTCGTCTGGGCTTGCTCTAACAAATCCATGTCCCACAATAAGTGATAGGGCCGTGGATCAGCTATTCCCAAACACCTGGTTGTGATTAAAAATACATGAAAGTGTTACTTGGGTTACAGCAGTGTTGTGTGCCAGTTAATGTTTTCTGAAAGTGGCTTGATCCCATATCTATTTGCAGATGCCTCCAGCAAAGACGGTTGCAAATGATATACTCAGCAAAAATGGAGAAAAATCCACCACATCACCCATCCTGCTTTTTTGCTGTATTGTTTGTTAGTTAACCTGAAACACTTAAATAGCCATAGCATGAATAATTACTCTTCATTCAATTGCTTAAACACGTTGGTTAAACCAAGGACTTGTGTCTGCCCATCTCCTGTCCCCAGAGATGGGAAGATTATGAGAGGCCAAAACTGGTGAGGATTCCAGTGGGTCTGTTTTGAATTCCCAGCAATTTGCATCTGTTGACTCCTTAAATCGGAGGTAGTCTCTTCTTCCTTGGCAGCTGTCAGTGTATCTCCTTTAGATGTTTGTCTGCCTAACCATCAACTTCTTGTAAACTTGTAGTATCCACAACATTTTGTGGCAGGGAGTTCCACAAGGTAGTTCCACAGAGGGGGCTACAAGCTGGAGAGGAGCTGTTTACAAGGGCTTGTAGTGATAGGACAAGGGGCAATGGGTATAAACTGGAGAGGGACAGATTTAGACTAGACATAAAGAGGAATTTCTTCATGATGAGAGTAGTGAGGCCCTGGAACAGATTGCCCATGGCAGTTGTGGCTGCCCCATCCCTGGAGATGTTCAAGGCCAGGTTGGATGGGGCCTTGGGCAGCCTCATCCAGTGGGAGGTGTCCCTGCCCATGGCAGGAGGTTGGAACTGGGTGATCTTTAAGGTCCCTTCCAACCCAAACTATTCTATGATTCTATGATTGCATGCTTCTATGATTCTATGATATGAAGCTACTTTCTCTGCTTTCCACGGGACATTTCCTGACACCATTTGGTGACCCCTTCTTCTTGCTTTGAAAAGGACAGTGAACGATTTTGTTTTCTCTGTGCTAGCCATCACTTTGTAGCCTCCATGAGATCTCCTTTCAGTCTGACAAGACTTCTCTTACAGACTGACAAGTCCGTGTGAAATTCACCTCTTCTTTTGATGCAAGTTGTTTGTTGCTACTCTGTGAACTTCTCCAGTTCCTGCTTGTGGCAGTGGGACTGGAACTGCATGCAGTGTTCAAGATAGGGACATACAGTAAGTGGCACAACAGTATTCCCTGTCTTGTTCTCAATATTTTTCCCAAATATTTCTAACATTTAATGTGCTGTTGATCTTCAGTGAGCTGCTGTTGTCCTGCAAATAACATTAAATTTCCAAGTTCTCATTCCTGAAGCGCAATGGTCAGTTCAGACGCTGTTATTTTACATGTAATGTAGATTTCCCTCCGCCCCCCGCCCCCCCCCCCCCCCCCCCATTATTTCACATCTGTCTGTATTCATGGTCATCAATCAATTTGGAGAATCACAGAATCTTTTAGGTTGGAAAAGATCTTTAAAATCACAGAGTCCAGTTACTGAAAGCTCAATTCAGTTGCTCATGTGTAGGTGTCTAGTGCTGTTTTGGGTAACACAGAGAGTCAGAAGATCATGGGTCCCCATTAGGTCCTGTGCCAGAACCGTTAAGATGTCTCCCATTTGTAAAGCAGGAATGTGCATAAATGAGCCCTGAGTATCGAAAGGTCTTTCTGCAATTCTTTGCAGCCACACCTTTTCTTTGCTTCCATGAGTAACGTGATATCATCAGCAAGCTTTGTCTTGTCACTCCTCACCTCCTTATTCGGATTATTTATGAATAAGCGTAGAGATGGGAAGGTGAATTACTGACTTCCTTTCACTGTGGAAACTGACCATTTATTCTTTGCCTGCTTCCTGTCTTTTAACCATATTTTAATCCATGCACGGATCTTCTCTTTTATCCCCTGGTTGCTTAGTGTCACTAAGAGCTTTTGGCAGAAAAGTGTTGGAAATCTTTCAGAAATCTCATCAAACTGTATCTTTCTAATCCCTCTTATCCAAGTCCTTGCTGACATCTTCAGAAAATTTCATACCAAGTTGATAGGGCAAGACTTCCCTTTGCAAAGAAATTGTTGGCAAAGACTGTGTTGACCTTTCCCCAGTAAATTGTTTTTGTCCAGGTGTGCACTCTGACAGAGACTCACCTGTCAGAGAACAAGTGTCGCTTTTCATGTTCGGTGGTTCTCCAGCTTTTCCCTAAAAACATTTTTTTTAAAATAATGTAACATTTGGTACAATCCACTCTAAGAAAGTTTTAAGCAAGAAATTACACTGCAGTTAGAATTTCAGTTATTGTATTGTTGGATTTCTTGGATGAACACCAGCTAGACTTGAGAACCTCTTACTGTTCATTTTGTCTCCTCTTAATTTATGAACCTTTTTTTAAACCAAAATTTCAGTTTGAAACAGACTGGAGAGAAGGGTGATGAGGAATTGTTCCAGTGGAGGAACACAAGTGCAGGAAGTTCTCTTAGATTTTCCACGACCTTGTCACCTCTGAGCTCTGCTTTTATACATGGTTCAGTTGGTGGGTTTCAGAATCTGGCCAGCTTCTGGCACTTGGTACATGAAGATTATTGAAATCCTCTCAAATCCTTTTGAAAAGGATTTATTGTTGAGTTTTATACCCTTTAATAACTCCTCCCTTTGATGTTACTTGTGAGTTTTGTTGTAAGTAACCCTCTGAGCCTTTCTTTTTCCCCAAAATGAAAAGTCTTATTTTGATTACTCCTCCCTTGCATGAAGTTATTTCATATTTGTGCTTATTCTAGTAGCCTCTTTCTGTATATTTTTTAATCTATAGTATACCCATTCTGAAGTATATAATATATCCTTTTCCTCGTACCATGTCTTTGTTCCAGTGCCTTTCCTATTTTTTGACCTTATCTGAATACAGAGTTGAGATTTCAGGGAGCTGATACTCCACCAGCTGTCCAAGATCGCTTTCCAAAGCCGTAATAACTAAACAAGTGCATATCATGCTATTTGGTCAAGGTTTATACTTGGCATTCATAGACATAAATTTTCATTTGCCGTTTTACCAGATGTCATTTAATATTGCAGGATCTTTCTGCAGCTCTTAGAATCAACTTTAGATGGAACATTTTGGAATAGCCTTGTTTTGCCTGCAAACTATTTATCCCTATTTTCAGATCATATATTGAATGGCAGGGGCCCCAAATTCATTTTTTTTATGCATGGTGGACTTTCTTAAGCACTATTTTGTAACTTGTCAAAGCAAGATACCGAGAGTCAGGTCAAAGGTTTCTTTTCCCTTTACCACATGATTTTTCCAACTGAATATGTTTGTTTCTTCCATTTAGTTCTTCTCTCACAAGGACACCCTAACAATAAAAGTTGATTGCCTGTAAATATTTTTAAGGTTACCGACTGTGATTTGTGTTTTGACAGAACCTGTCGCAATGGAGTTTTTTTTAGATTAAGGCATTTAGACATCATAATAGCAAAACAGTAAAAAGGAATTGGGAAAAGTGTAATTTATTTAGCAATATTGTTTATTCTACATTAATAATTCTGATTTATTTTGTGCCAGTAGGTCAGTTTTAAAATCTACTTATACAAACTTACCATCTTGTGTCCAGTACAAGAACACTTTGGGAACGTGTTGATACCCAATTTTGATAGGAATGCATTCTTTTCTTCCCCCATTAAGGAATTTGAGCCATTTTATTGATGTCATTAAGGCCTAAACGAAGGTGTGATTAGAAAGAGCATGAATGGGAAACAATATGTAGTGTGTTTCAGTGAAGAACAGCACAAGTACAGCACATTGAATAAAAAACCCAAACAAATTGAATACTAATAGCTAATAGAATGTGTTTTCCTATGTTAACAATAAAAGCTAGGGAAGTGTAGAGACAGGTAACTGGACAGCTAACCCTCTTCAGAAGAAGAGCTCCTTTAAGAACGTGTATTTGATAAAAGAGATTAGCCTGCTCACCACAGTGATTCCTAAAATATACAGTTTAATAGGTTTTGTGGCAGGCCCTGGAGGAGGATGGAGGATTACCATTGTTTTGTGAATGTTTGAATAGTAAATGATGCCCTAAGGAAAACGTCCTGATCTTGGTTCTGAGCTAAAGAGATAAGCAGAGCCCCACCCCAGCCGTGTGGGAGACTCAGGCTGCATAAAGCTGCATATTTTCCCATGGGAATTATTGGAACTCCTATTGCTTCTGGCTCTTGAATCTGAGTTGGGTGAAGTCCTAGGAAGCACAGTGTTTTATAAGGAGTGTTCTTCCTTTGGGAGGAGGATGGAATGAGTGAGTTCGTAAGTCTTTTCCACTTTCATGATTGTCTGCCAAAAATTTCCTTAAAAGTACTTGGGAGTTTCTCAAAGTAAAATAACCTCCAAAACGTGGAAAAAAAACCCTTCAGCCAACCAGCATCCATGTCTGTGTGTACACAAGGAGAGCTTTGTGTTTGTTTAATACCGGGAAACATAGGACCTAATAGCATGAGCAGATCTGCAAGAGTCAACAGACAAAGAGACTGGTGTATTTGCATCTTGATCGCTGAGGTTAAGTCTTCTCCCTCTTGCTGATTGAGACTGTTCTGATAAATGAGAATTGGACTCCTGTGGCATACTCATTCTGTACTGTTCAAGAAAAAAATGTGGAAGTTTCTAGAATTCCTTTCTTCTTCTCCTTTTTATTTTTTTTTTCTCTTCTGTTTTTTTTCCATGGCTTTCACCAACTCATCTGACTTAGTCTATTCTCTTTTTTCTCCAGAGGTGTTTTTCCCATACAGCCTCACCCTCACTTAGTCCTGCTTGGCCCATTGTCACTTTCTAAATTTGTGGAACAACATTCCACATTAATGATCCAGCAGTTTATGGTATTAATAGTCTTTTCCCCACTATTTCTCCTGCCTACTCAGTGGGACAGAAACTTGGCTACAACTCTTGACATTGAAAATATTCCATTATTTTCTGACTACAGGGAACTTCTATGGTCTTTTGTGGCGTTCCAGTACTCTGGATTACACTGAGACTGGACTGGCTTACCTGCTGGGCTAATTTTGAAAGCTGCTGTTACTACAATGTGTAGGAGAGCCGGGATGCCAACATGAGAGAGCTTTTTAAAGGCAGAAGCAACCTGAATTTGTTCTTCATGATTGTGAGCATGTGTTCACCATAATTAGAATAGAACATAATGCTTTTCTTCCCTGAAGCACATCAAAATTAATCTTCCTAGTGAGGGAATACACTCTTGTGAAGTTACTTTCTGTTACAGTCTTTAAAATCCATGAAGAAATAACTTGGCCCTACTTTTTGACACAAAGTGGTCCCTATTTCTTATATCTGCCAGGAGATGGTGCTGCCAGTCTTCCATCTATTCCAGTTCTTAAGAAAGGTGGCACATGTTTATGTAGTATTATATATGTAAAAAACAGAGATACTTCTGTCATCTGGCTGGTGCATATTTATACTGATAGGGATCGTAACGGAAACAGAGAACTCCGTTCTGTATTTAAAGCTTGCTACTGTCTTAGGACTGGACATACATATTTAAGATCCATCATATGTCAATGACAAAGCCTTTCAGGAGTTTTCCAGGGTTTTCTAGTGCTCCATGACAGGATGATGAATATAAACCACTCATCTTTATGATTTGCTGGGTAGTTTCCACACCTGCCTTTCTCACCTTTACAGGCATTTCTGGATGCACCCTGACAAGGTTGTTCATGCTTTCACAGGCATCCCAGCCCTGCTTACAGAACCAGAGCTTTGACACTGCTTTAAATCAAAGCAGGAAGGGGTTAAAATGTCATCCTAAATCACTTTAGGCAATTTAGGCAATTCTGTTAGCCTTGATGCTGATGTGGACAGGTCCAGTGGCCCCTGGTTCCACTGTGCACACTGGCCTGAACAGACCTTGCAAAGTCTAATTTGGGGGGGGGGGGGTTTGTGTCACACCACACACATTCTATTTGGTTTGATCATTGTGATAGCTTATTTGTAATTTTTAATCTACTGTCAGCACTGGGGTTACATTTATAAGTATATACAACTGTCAGAGAGCAACCAAATTCCTTTTAAGTTCAAGGATTCAATTTTTTGAGCTTGGTTTGTTTGGTATCAGATTTTCTTTTCACCAGGGCAATTGTTTGGTAAGACTCATGGCTGTAGTAAAAAAAGAAAAAAAAGAACAAGTGGACCTAAATTGAAATTTCTAGGGTTTGTTATGTTCTGGTGCTGAAATACATCCTGGTGATTTTTCTTACCCACAGAACAACTGTCACAGGCACCAGTGAAAGTTAACATTTCTGATACCAATCTCCTTTTCAGAGGGCATCAGACACTTCTATTGGTTCTCTTTTCTCTCCTAAGAAAAGAATTTCTCTGATTTGGTATATCCTCCAGTACCTGAAGGGGCTACAAGAAAGCTGGGGAGGGACTGTTTATAAAGACTTGTAGTGATAGGATGAGGGGCAATGGGTATAAACTGGAGAGGGGCAGATTTACACTAGACATAAGGAGGGATTTCTTCACGATGAAAGTGGGGAGGCCCTGGCCCAGGGTGCCCAGGGAAGCTGTGGCTGCCCCATCCCTGGAGGTGTTCTAAGGGCAGGTTGGATGGGCCTTGGGCAGCCTGATCTAGTGGGAGGTGTCCCTGCCCATGGCAGGGGGGTTGGAATTAGGTGGGCTTTAAGGTCCCTTCCAACCCAAACTATTCTATGATTCTATTATTTATTAGCATTGTTAATGTAAAAGCAGCTAATGTGGAGGTTTTAGGAAGCAGTGAGATGTGGGCTAGTCTCCAGCTGTACTGTTTTAATGTATGAGACGCTGATTGCCAGTGTACTCCCGCAGCCCAAGCAAAAGCTGGCAGCTGGACAACTCAACATTATCAAGCTTCAAAAAAAAATTAGTAGAAATTTTAACTGATTAAATTTTCACACATATAGATTTGGGAAGATCTGTTGGGAATCTACCTTATGCTGACTACTTTGGCCATATATCTGTGTGTATCTGTATGTATCTCTGTCCATATATATGTATGAACAGTCCCTGTCTAGGCTTAGAACTGTACGGGAAACTCTTTTGAGCAAACCGTGAAATCGGTGTTCAGTGGCTCCATGAGTGAGGTTTATTCCCACGAGTGAGAGTTGCAAGGTGGAACTCCTGGGTTTTACTTTACCCATAAGCTAGGTTGGCAATGTGGGACTTAGGTGTAAATGGAGACTTAAACATGCCATGAAAAATTAATATATTGAGTGCTGCACAGTCTGCATTGCAAAGAAACAAAAAAAAGAGTAGTCTAGGTTAATGCCATCTAGGCATTTTTGGTAAGATCTCAAATAGGAAGCAATTCATGGAATACATGGAACGTAGCATTAGGCTTTGTTTGGCATTCCCCATTTGAGCTGTAGCAGTCCACACTTGTGAATGTGGCGTTGCTGAGAGTTGCTTGAAAAGAGACAAACGCAAATAACACTGTGCATCTTCCTTGGGTTCCACAGGAAAACAGGAGCCCAGAGCCACTTGCTCAAGTGCTCTTGGAAAAAATCTGCCATGACGAGATGTTGCAGTGACTTTCCTTCTGTGTAATGAGAAGCTGCATGGCTGTCTTAATGCTCCTATAGGTACCATCTTGAAAGCTTCAATGGAGGGGCAAGACCAGGATAAGAAGAATAAATTCTGATCTCTTCTAATGACCTGAGAGCTTTGCAGCAGAAGGCCAAGGCAGATTCAACCTTACCGTACACCGCTGGCTGAATGAGCCCTTTCGCACCAAAACTGGAATAATGCAGGCAGATTTTCGCTGAGCTGGTGCAGCTCTCAGTGTCAACAAGCTCTCAACCTGTTTGGAGGTTTCATTCTTGTTTATTTTTGACCCTGTCAACTCATTGGTATCTGAGCAATCTAAGTGTGAAGCGTTACTGCTGCAGGCTAGCAAGCACTCACACTCTGAATAGATGTAAGTGACTGCACTGAGCGGGAAATCTGGATCCACCTTCTCACAGTTTTCTCAGACAAAATTGTCCTCCTGACTATGTGAGGGAGACCAAGAGGATTTATTTTTAAGTCACTTCTTTGCAAAGAAAAGAAATTCACCAGATGCCTTAGGTCTATGAACACTATACCAAGATCTTTACACTACCAGGATCTGCACGTGCCATCTGTTTCCAAATAGAAAAGGAAATACCTGTGAGCGACATATGTCAGGGATACCAGTTCACCACTGCAAAATGGGTCTGTTTGTGTCTTTGGCTTGCATGCAACCTATGGATGTCAGTCTTGGGAGCACCAGCTGGCTCATTTCATCTAACAGCTGGGGTTCAGGTTACCCACACAGGGCATCCTCAAGGTGGAACTTTGATGTAGGAGCTGCGCTTGAACTGATTAAAATCTACATGAAATTCAAGAGTCACCAGCCCATCAGCTGAGATTTCAACCATGGTTTTTATATGTCTTTATATTTATAGGCCTTTGATCTCTCATTTTCATGGTGCCTCATTTCTATCCCCACTGCAGGCTTTTCAGTTCCGCATGCTGAAAATGTGACTCATACAATTGCCACTCCCCAGCCCGACCTGATCACACTCCTCTGTGATTTGCTCACCAGCTAGATCTGCTATGGGACACACAATGGGAAGACAAAGAAAAGCATACTTCCAAGGAGCACTTCTGCCTCAGGAGAGTGCTGCTAGAAGGCATATTCCCTTCCTACACCTGTGCAGGCTCTCCTCCTTCTCCCAGTCTACCTGTACACCTGGAGGTTTGTTTGGAAGTATACTCTGCGTAGTGGTAGTAAAAAAGCCTTGAGAGATCTGCCCTCTGGGTCAACAAATATGCCAGAGCGCTAGTTTATTCGAGCTGTGACTTAGACTGCGCTGGTAGCACAGCTCTGCCATCACAAGGCACCAGGGAGCACTTTGGTGATTCTCTAATCACAAATGTCGAATTAGGTCAATAGTCTCCAAAAGGTTTGGACCACTCAAGTGTAGTGAACTCTCAAACCTTATTGTACCCATTAAAATCCTGCCTGAAAACATGTTTTCATATGGTTATGCAAGACCATACCGGTGGCTCTTGGGGCACGATAAAGAAAGGACTGGTTGGAATACTTTAAGTAACTCAGGGTAACTCTGCAGATGCAGAGAGACCTCCAGACAGGTCTTTTCACCCTTCTGTGTGTGAATTAGCTTTGTAATGGTAGAGCAAGAAAATTGATATACAATAAGTATGCAATGTGAGTGCTAAGGATTTGTAGTTATTGCACACCTGCTGGCCTAAAGCACCAATTTAAAAGAACGGGGGAATAACCTGAAAATAAGCACAGTGCTAGACCTATTCTTAAGTGATTATCTTAGAGACAGTTTTCTTTATGAAAAGTGAGACTGATACTTAGAGTTCCTGTTTCTCACATATACGACTGCGTGCTGTTAATGGTGAAGGACTGGTAGGCAGGAAGTTTCTGAGGTCCCTAAAGCACTAAGGACAAGCACAGAGTTTACTGCAAATCAAGGACAGAAGCTCATACTCTGTTATCACTCTTTCAGTGTTTTTGATCTCCAAAGAATACTGCTTTATATTTAACTAGGGATGTTAATGTACCTGTTAGTAAATGAAAGTATTTTTGCACTTGAGAGAAAAGATAATAAAGGGAGTGTTTGAGCGAATGTCTGTCCTGAGCAAGTGCCTGTTAGTTAAGATAGTAGGTAAACAGCACTGTAATGAAAGGACTCAAACTCTTTTGAACTTGCTGAGGAAGTATGTGACAAATATCATCAAGAATGCAGTTCAAAGGATACAGTTTATCTCTAAGACACATGCAGAAGGCCTGATTCTGATTATATGCCGCTTGTATACCTGGCTATAGCTGAATCAAACTTACTCTGCTGTCAGAAACCAGCAGTGGACAACTGTCCCTTCTTGCTCTGGGATATTGAGAAAAGCTGACCCCATGGGGCCAAGGGAAAGAAGGACTCTGCAATAGGCCATAAAGAGGGCATGGAAGATGAGGAGGTCAACAAGGTGACCAAGAAAAGTTTAAGGGAAAAAAAAAATCAAACTCTGTAGTGCCATCAGAGCTTTTGCTCTTGCATCGATGATCCGAGGGCTGGAGCACCTCCCATACGAGGACAGGCTGAGAGAGTTGGGCTTGTTCAGCCTGGAGAAGAGAAGGCTGTGGGGAGACCTTATAGCGACCTTCCAGTACCTGAAGAGGGCTACAAGAAACGTGGGGAGGAACTGTTTACAAAGACTTGTAGTGATAGGACTAGGGGCAATGGCTATGAACTGGAGAGGGGCAGATTTAGACTGGACTTAAGGAGGAATTTCTTCACTATGAGAGTGGTGAGGCACCGGGACAGGTTGCCCAGGGAAGCTGTGGCTGCCCCATCCCTGGAGGTGTTCAAGGCCAGGTTGGATGGGGCCTTGGGTAGCCTGATCTAGTGGGATGTGGAACTAGATGATATTTAAGGTTCGTTCCAACACAAACTGTTCTATGATTCTATGATTTGTTCCCTTAACTCTCCTTCTCTGCTTTTCTGTTGCCCTTTCAGCTTCACAAAAGCTGTTCCAGTTTGATCAGTTCCACTGTGCTGAATGTAGTTTGTCTTCATAGATATTAGTAATTAAACTGCACTGAACTCTATGCGCATCCATGGTTTGTTTCATTGGCTGGTTGTCTTCTTCATTTATTTGTGTTATTTCCAAATATGGATAACAAAAAGGAGGGAAAGGTGTAAATAGTTATGTCAAATCAAGGTCTGGAAAACCTGGTTGACTGGAAGATTCCCCAAAGCTGACTGAGAAAAATCAGACACAAGCGGTAACACTTTTGATGGAACAACCATGGACCTTCTTCAACTTGTTGGGCAACAGTGTTTGAATTGCAAGGCTCCTGAACTCTTATAATGATGGTCATCACTCTTGGGCATCTTCCAGAGGATTCCAGCCAGCAAGTTCTAGTGGCGCTTACAGAGGCCTTGCTGTAGGGGTCGTTTCCCAGTAGGAGTTAGCAAGATCAGCAGACTGTCCCCTGCAAATTTAACCATCCTTTTGGTCCAAAAGAAAACCATCCTTTTGGTCCAGTTCTTCTATGTCTTTTGATGAGAAACATTGCTGGAGCCAGTGTAGGCAAGGATGTGTTGCTCCTTTTTTTGATGCAGTTATACTGAGATTAAAGAAAATGTCAGTTTCCAGGACTTTTTACCAATACTAAAGCGATTAGAACAAAATTAAACCAGTTGCATTTTAGTGTGTTGCTGTTGGGCATCTTTTCTCATTTATCACAGCTGATGCAAAACCAGGTCTTTTTCCCTTAAGAATACAGATTATTTGCTTTTATAAGTATCTGAGTAACGGCAATCTAAAGCGTAATTCACCGAGCCCCACTCTTCAGAACGCAGTGATAGTTCACCAAGAATAAAACCACCACCACTGACTAGACAAATATCTTTGTACTTACCAGCTTTTTGCAACAAGGGGTCTAAAATAAAAATAGGATAGTAGAAAAATAAAAGCAGTTAAGATCTTGAGAGAAAAACAGCTAAATCCCTGCTTGTGTGAGATGAAATAAGTATAGTGGCTGAGTTCTAACACAGGATGAGTCTAATGTAGCTGGTTTTCAGTGGATTAGTAAGAACAACTGACTACGTTCATGCTTTTAATGCTATGTAGAGTATTAGGACTGTGTAGCATTAAGTGTGTTTCAAAGGCAAGGCCCTGAGGAACCTGTAACTTTGAAGTCGGACCTGCTGGGAGAGAAGAGTTAAACCAGGTGATTTCCAGAGGTCCCTTCCAGCCTTAATGATTTTATGACTCTAAAGCATTAGTGAAACCAGCCTGCTTTTATTAAAATATTAGCCCTGCTAGTGGCTTACAACATTGTCTGATGATAAGAGCAATGCAGGTGTGATGTGAAGCTATAAAAAGTTATCATCAGTACTGTATAAAACCATAAAGCAATGGCTGTATTTTATAAATGCATGTGCAATGTAGGGAAACAGTTTAAATATGAAATGTTTTTGTAAGATCTCTTGTCTTGCTCCTATTAGTATGAAGATATTGCATATACGATAGTAAGTAAACCTGAGTGGTTTTTATATTGTATGTGTTTATTAGACTTTTACATTGTTGTTTTTACTGTGGAAGCCTCTAGTATTTCCTATAAGAACTTCAACAATGTTCAGATGAGCTATTTGAAAAGTTAAATTTCATTAAAGAATAGGTATTTAACTGTCTATTCTTATGTAAGTCTACAAGAACATCTGGAAAATAGTTTATCTCTGTCTTTAAGGATTTATGCTTTTATTTCTGTTTTTCCAGACAACATGATGAGTAATTCCTGTGTCAAATGTTGTTTCTAAATAGTCCTCACCTGAGATGCCATAATCAAAGTATTTGGTACAAAATTTTAACTGTAACAACATTTTTCTGTCCCCGTATGAGTTCAGAAATGTGAGTTATGCAAAGGCATGAATCGCTTGGAGGACTGCAGACTTACAGTTGATGGTGTGTAGTTACTGGCGTGGGTTCAGCCTAGGTCCTTAGCAACCAAAAGTTGTTACCATCTGATTATAACTCGATTTCCAAAATGAAATGAGTCAGTCTTCTGCAAACAGATGTGGTCACGACTCACAAATAAATAAATATACATACATATACAAATACATATAAAATATAACATAATCTTTATAAATGAAATATATATTTCAGTACACACACCCCAGAACAACTGAAACCAGTTGGCGTGCTGCTTATTACTCCTCCCTCCCCTTTACTTCCTATAAATGTAGTGCATCTTTTAGGTTATAATTTTAAAGTAGGGATTCCAAATACCCTTGGCTTCCCGATGGAAATAAGTAGGAGTCTTGCTTGTTGTATTCATCCCATATTCTTCCATTTCCTTGATTACAGGCTTCAGTACCAGGACATTTCATTCTGGAACACTACAGAAACAGCCTCCCACACAATAAAGCACGGGAAGAATGAAAACAAATTTTGTCTTTTGATGCTTGAAATTGTTTTTTAACCCTAAACCAAATTGCAAAGGTAGGAAGATATTTGAAACATACAGAACACGTTAAAATTGTGGTAAAGCACGTTTCCTCACCACGCCGGTGTTCTAGGTTGCCGTTTGGATTGGTTGTTCTGCTAAGGATTCCAGGGTTTCTTCCTTGGTGAAGATCATAGTTTTTGTCTTTTAGATGTAACTCTTATTTTTACACTACTTACTTTTGAGTCTTGGCAGCTCTCACTAACGGAAAGTATTACTCCTAAAGAGACTTCTGTCATGCAGCCCTAAGGAGTGTGAATCTGGTACCGCTTACTTTAAGCCAACGTAAACATTACAAGACCAGATGCAGAATGCATTGAAAACCAGACAAATAAACCCGCCTTGAGTCTGAAAAATGGGAGTGTCCCAAAAGTCCTTGTACTCAGGTTTTTGTTATGCAGCCACATTAGCCCAACATAATTTGCCTTGCCATGGGAGGGGTAGTCCTCCTGGTTTCTCCTCCCATGCCTTTCTCCTGTTGCAGAACTAGGCTGGATGTGGATCAGGATGTGGTTGGGGAAGCAATAAATGAAAGGTGTCCATCTTCGTACTTGGTTTTGCATTCGGGCTGCCTGATGCCAACCCAAGGGAGGTCGTAGGGGCAAGCGCAGATGAGACAGCAGAAAGTTTTGGAGGCAGTATGGATTTATGTTGGACTAAATTGACCAAGTAACTGTAGCCTCAGGGGTCCTCCAAAGCATGGATCCAGTGCAGGAACTGCTTGTCAGCACAGGAGCTCCAGCACTTGCCACTGGAGCTTTGTACCGTGGCAATTCCCTTTTAATGAGACAGTCCTCAGACACCACTGGCAGCAAATAGAAACCAGCAGAGCTTTTGGGTTGCTCTAATTTATGAGGCTCAGACCAAGACATTTCATCCCACAACATTGTTTCAAAGCAAGGTGTAATGTTTTTAAGCCAAGAATCTTTGAAATAAGAAAACGAGTAAACAAATTACTAATAGCAGGAAGAGTTTTGGGAGTGGGTGGATGCCAGTGAATATGAAAGCTGAGTGACAAGGAAGAAAAACTACATGTACCAGTTACTTTTGTCTCAGTGAGGTAGGGCTCCAAGGCAGTTTCCCTGAACAGCAACAATCTCTCTATTCCATTTGGAAAAGGGAAACATGGAAAAACTTCTCAAGTCAAGGGAAAAAACAAGTAGTGACAGACAGGAAATATGCTGTTAAATGTAGGATTTTGAATTTTTGGTCATTTCTTCCACAAAGGGCCCTCAATAGTCACACATTCCTCATTTCTAAATGCTGAAGTTAAATTTTCTTCATAATCAGAGTACTTTTCTAATAAAAAAAATAAGATTTTTATATTCCACATGTATTTATATATATTTCTTAAGACCTTAAAGATATTTTTCTCATTGTCTGTTTTAGAAATTGGCATTGCTCTGCACAGGGAAATACTTTAGGAATGCAGGGTGTGGAAAACAGTTGCCATCCCTGTATCTTGTCTTTGGCTCCGCAGGTAGAGAGAAGAACTGATGACCAGTGCCAAAGGAACACAGGTCCAGCCTTTTACATCTGAGCAAGCATGTAGTAGGCACAGAATAATAGAATCATAGAATAGTTTGGGTTGGAAAGGACCTCAAAGCCCAACTAGTTCCAACCCCCTGCCATGGGCAGGGACACCTCCCACTAGATCAGGCTGCCCAAGGCCCCATGCAACCTGGCCTTGAATACCTCCAGGGATGGGGCAGCCACAGCTTCCCTGGGCAACCTGTCCTGGTGCCTCACCACTCTCATAGTGAAGAAATCCCTCCTTATGTCTAGTGTAAATCTGCCCCTCTCCAGTTTATACCCATTGCCCCTCATCCTATCGCTACAAGCCTTTGTAAACATCCTCTCCTCAGCTTTCTTGTAGCCCCTTCAGAGACTGGAAGGTCGCTATAAGATCTCCTCGGAGCCATCTCTTCTCCAGGCTGAAACACCCCAATTTTCTCAGCCTGATGAGAAAGGATGGGAAAGGAAAATGTCACAAATGGTCAGAGAAGATTTTACTTGCCAAAAAAAGGAGAAAAAAATTCCTTTGGGTCACAACAGCTTACGTCGCAGCCAAGATATGAGCAGCAGGAAAAAGCCATCTTAACACCAGTTTAACCGACTACGCAGGCAGTGATTTCACACCTTGAGTCGGCAAGGGAGCCCGTGCCATTTGTGTACAAGGTATGGTAATGTAGAAGTAGTCAGCACAGTGCTGCACTTCCAAAAGCTTGTTGAGGATGAGTTGTGTGGGAAATTATTAAATCAGGGTATGGATATATTACCTCTGTAACTTCTTTGAGTTTTTCTTCTCAAGTCTTGCATATATTCACCCATCAGCTGCATCAAGCAGATGCCTCGTGCAGCTGAGAAAGCAGTTCTGTACTCCAGGCAGAGCAGATGGCAACCCAGTGCTGAAAGTTTCTTCTAAAAGACCAGCATAAAGATGGAAGACTATATGGCATTCAATTAATCGGTGCTTGCAAGGTGATGGAATCAAGAAGAGCAGGTTTTCTTTGTTATGTTGGGAGACATGTTTTCCATATTTTTTTATCCTTCTTGTCAGTCATGTGCTTGTATGACTGGCTGGGGAATCGGAGACAGCTCTAATGGAAAAGAGAAATTAGGTCATCTGGTCCATCCTCACTGCCAGGGCATGACTGTTCCCTGCAGTGTATCACTTCCCACACAGTTATCTTTCCAACTGTCTTTTGTAAGATGGAAATGCAATTCAGAGTCCCATTTGGTTACCAGAGCTTTTGAGCTTAATGAGCGAGACAAGGGTAACAATTTGAAAGAGATTTAAAAGAAAAAAAAATTGAATCTCAGAATTTGCTTCTCAGTAAAGTTTTTAATAGAAAAATTGTGCAATATTGGGGATAATTGGGGACACTGGTTTCACTCAGACAGGAAATAGTTTCTATGACTCAATTCTACAAATTAAACAATAGGTTTCCTGCTAAAGAATCAAACAACTAGTTCAGTAAGTAGTTCAGGGAGCAGGCAGTACTTGTAATGCTCTGAGCAGACTCTCATCAGGAGACTCAGCACTGGTGCTGGTTGGCTGCAGGTATTCCACGCTGCCTTGATAAATTACTCTAAGTGCTTGGATTGCCATCCTTCAGCAGAGCGTCTCTGTGCAAGCACTCAGACTGTATGGAGCAGGATTGGTTTATTAAGGGAAAAAAAAGACAATTACAAAAGGGAAAACAACAATGTAACCTACACATACAGAAATTGACAGGCTGAGAAGGTTGGGGTTGTTCAGCCTGGAGAAGAGAAGGCTCTGAGGAGATCCTACAGCGACCTTCCAGTACCTGAAGGGGCTACAAGAAACCTGGAAAGGGGCTGTTCACAAAACCTTGTGGTGATAAGATGAGGGGGAATGGGTATAAACTGGAGAGGGGCAGATTTAGAATAGACATAAGGAAGAATTTCTTCACCATGAGGGAGGTGAGGCTCTGGCACAGGTTGCCCAGGGAAGTTGTGGCTGCCCCATCCCTGGAGGTGTTCAAGGCCAGGCTGGATGGGGCTTTGAGCAACCTGATCCAATGGGAGGTGACTCTGCCCATGGCAGAGGGGTTGGAACTGGATAATCTTTAAGGTCCCTTCCAACCCAAACTATTCTATGATTCTATAATTCTAAATGGCAAAGTTCCCTTCTGGCAGCTTTAGTATTACTAACTTCCACACTGCCTGCAGGTGAGAATAGCACCCATCTTTTTAGCCCTTGACTGCATTACGATGCTCATCGAGTAAGTTTAATGGTTTGAATTAGAAAGTGGCAGTCCAATGGGTTTCCTATGGTTTGATCTCCTTTCCCAAAGGACCTGTTTGCTGGGTGTTACTGGGAGGGGCCATTGTGTAGTATGGTTTAAGGATTCATTTTCCTAAGTTAGGCGGGGAATCTCCAAACACTGCTCAGTTTTGCTATGGAATTTCCTTTTGCCACCAGATTCTCAGCCTTCTCTGCCCTCACATGCTTATCTGCATCGCTTCTTGTAGTTTTTAGACCACCAGCTTTCACTGGATAATTTTGTTAGCAGTGCACCCTGCAGCAGCATTTTTACTTGAGAGGACCCAAGAGCATTTAAGGAATTTCAGCAGAAATCCAGGAGTTCAGAAACAAGCTCATCATGACAAAAGGAGTAATTTCTCCTTTAAAACTTCTCTGAAAAGATCACAAGCACCGCAAGCCCAAATACAAGTGCATGTGGTTGGGTTTTATGTCCTACCAGAGGAACTGTAAGATTTTCTTAGTGAGAAAGACACCCTTTCCCCTTCTCTAACAGAGGAAGAAGAGGTCTCTTAGGTGCTTCTGAGTTCAGGAATTAAACAGGTTATTCTCTACAGGTGCCTTATTAAATCTACAAATAAATCCACTTAAGCTTCTCCTTTTGCATCCAGGAAATTAGACTCAAGACTACAAACAGATTACAAGGCTATTCCTTCTCTACTATAAACTCTTAAGTCAACATGAAGTTCTTATCATGCTACGTATCCTTTAATGTCCATGAGAGCACTCTGCATTTCATTCTTTTACATAAATAATGCTTGACCTTGTGTTAGTTTAAAAGGGCTCTAGGGCTTTGCCCCATGGTTTTAGGTAGTTCTTGAAGCAGTCTACTAGTTACAAAAAAGTCATTAGTTATGAAAGCAGGGTCGGCTTTTCAGGCATGGGCTTCTTAGGATGTGACTTTTCTGGATGCTTGTGTATTTAACACCCTCCACAGCCAGGCTGTGAGGCTTTGCTGTAAAAAAAGTAATGATTAGATCCACTCTGACATGACAATTTTCATTGTTTTTCTTGAAGTAGCAGGTTTCTAGACTCCACTTGATGAGCAAAGATGTGATTACTAACAGAAGAACACACTAAATTACAGTGTTTTTGTGGGTGGAGCAATTTCATACTGGTAGAGGAAACCAAACCCCATTCCAGTACTACAAATTCACTGAATAGTCAACTTGTTTTCTTTCCCATTATTTTTGCTACTGCACTGTTTAATTCCAGTGATTTATTAATTAGTAATGAGGACTGCCTCAATTGTCTCGACAAGTGAAATATAGAGAGTCAAGTAATAAAGTTCCAGGATACTGATATTGATCTTACATTGGCATCTGTCTGGAAAGAAAAAGGTTCTCTATGTTACATTTGGAAGGCTTAAGCACGTTTTAAAAATTGAAGCACCTTTGACAAGAACGATCCACCCTTTCTCCTTTGGTTCTAAGTAGAGAACAATAGTATTTCAATTTGACTCATCAATCAATTCATCAATAATGAACAATTTTGTCTTCTACGACAGTGAAGTAACCAGTGACTCACCTTTATAAAGAGCAGTAATTTGGAAAAAGAAAAGAAAATGGTTAATTTCTTTCAAATATTGATGCCCATGCTGTTAAAGGTCATTCTAACAGGCAACCAAAATGACAACTTAAGAGATTCAATGCAATTGAGATACAATCGAGAGCAGCCCTACAGAGAAGGGCTTGGGGGTGCCGGTCAATGAGAAGCTTGACATGAGCCGGCAATGTGTGCTCACAGCCCAGAAGGCCAAACTGTATCCTGGGCGGCATCAAAAGCAGCGTGGCCAGCAGGGTGAGGGAGGGGATTCTGACCCTTTATTCCTCTCTTGTGAGACTTCATCTGGAGTACTGTGTCCAGTTCTGGAATCCTCAATATAAGAAGGATATGGAACTGTTGGAACAGGTCCAGAGGAAGGCTACAGAGATGATCTGAGGGCTGGAGCACCTCCCATACAAGGACAGGCTGAGAGAGTTGGGCTTGTTCAGCCTGGAGAAGAGAAGGCTGCAGGGAGAACTTATAGCGACCTTCCAGTACCTGAAGGGGCTACAAGAAACCTGGGGAGGGGCTGTTTACAAAGGCTTGTAGTGATAGGATGATGGGCAATGGGTATAAACTGGAAAGGGGCAGATTTAGACTAGATATGAGGAGGAATTTCTTCACTATGAGAGTGCTGAGGCTCTGGCACAGGTTGTACAGAGAAGCTGTGGCTGCCCCATCCCTGGCGGTGTTCAAGGCCAGGTTGGATAGACCTCAGGCAGCGTGATTTAGTGGAATGTCCCTGCCCATGGCAGGGAAGTTGGAACTAGATGATCTTTAACGTCCCTTCCAACCAAAAGTATTCTATGATCCTATGATTCTATGATTCCTCCTTCCTCATCTGTTTTTTCCCTTTGCAATGTAGATTCTGTGCACACACCCCAAACCAAAATGTCCTCCTTGCCTACCAAATAATTATTTTAAAAGACAAATCTACATATTGCAGACCATCTGCAAATGGAATCCCCACTAAAATCAGCAAAACTGGGAGCAAAACAAGGTGCAGCATTAGAACCTGCTTCTGAAAAACGGTCACTATTACAGATACATCGAAGCTCTGCAATTCCTACCATCACTGCACACTGTTAAGAGGCTCCTGGAGTGCTCTGATCTATTAATTTAAGATTTTTCTCCTGACAGCTGAATGCTTACTGGATTTTAGCCAACAAACAGCACTGACACAAAATCAAGTGGGTATAAACTAGGAGTAAGCTTTTTAGTTGTATTTGTAGCTATCAGCAGGGTGAGGACCTGGAACAGGCTTCCAATAGCAGAGGAAGAAAAGAATCTAAATATAAGGCTTGATAAACATGCTATGTAGTGCCTGTGATGGGACTGAGTGGGATGTGATGATCTAAGGGGTCTCTTCCAGTCTTATTTTAAGTTCATAAACCACGGCATGCGTTGTCCCACTTTGAAGCAAAATTCTCTAATTGGCACACTTAAGGCTCTCTTCTCCATAGGGACCATTTATGTTATAATAAATTAATATTGTTCATTACTTATTGATGCTGATGGTTTTGAATCACATTCAACAGTTCCACCAGAGGTAACGGTGCATTTTTGATACAGACCAGCACATAAATGTACTGTCTCGTTCCTGGTAGAAGAATGGAGCACCACATCCATGGAGCTATAAACATCTTTTTAGCCTTGATGACAAAAGAGACCTTCATGCCTCTGCACATCCACGCATCACTGAGTGTTTAAAGTAACAAGGTATTTTAAATTCTTTCCACTTTAGCGGTAATAATGAGACAGTCATGTCAGCATTCGGTACTGCTCTGATCTATGGGCTCTTTTCCTTTTTATTCTCTTGGCTTACAGTGCACTTTCAGTAGCCATCATCCAGTTGCACCTTCTCCTCTCCAGGGTCCTACACACCTTGCCGTTCCCTCTAATAAGTATTTTCATGGTGCAGGACAGTAGAACCACTCATGCCTTCAAGAACATCTCCTTACTGACCGTACAGCATGCCCAATCCTTACTCCAGATCCTTAGCAGAGAGTAGAAAGAAAGGGCAAGACCCAGAACAGCTGGAGTGGAGCAGAATGACCAGAACATTAGAAACACGTCTGTAGGAACAGAAGTTTTATGGAGGAGTAGTTCTACACTCAGTTGGTAAGGAACTAAAGGGCAAGCCTAGCAAAAGCTATCATTTTTTCTCCCATTGCGTATTATTGAAACTGTCACAAATGGGATAAAAATTGAGGGAAAAGGACAAGACAGAAGAGCAAAAATGTGGAGTCAATTAATCTGCCTCTAGCTATGGTACTAGTGTACACAAACTTCTCCAGCGATGCTTGGTACTGCTTGAGAAGTTCCTCTTGTTCTTCCCACTTATAATCATGTCAATCATTTCCAACAAACTGGCTGGTTTTCACTTTATGTAATATTTACTGGGCACTAACATTTATTTAATGCAATTTAGCATAGCTATATATTAAATATATATATATATACACACACTTGGAGTGTGTGTGTATATATATTTTCTGAATTTTATCAGAATAAAACCAGATTTTGCATGGGTACCTCTAAAACCAATGCTAATCCTGTTAGCATAACATCCTGCTTGAAGACCTGATCTATGAGAATTGAGTTACATTCTCAAGGTTCTGTATTTAAACTGATTAATTCTAATATTAAACGTGAATTAAGCAATGAATAAAGTTCACCAACTACTGAAACCTTTTAAATCAGATAGAATGATCTCGTTCAGATGATTTATTCTGACCAAATTAGCTGTAATTGGAATTTAAACCAGCTATACATTGAAACCAACGACAATCATGCTAACAGAGCAAAAGCAGCTTTTTATGCCAGTCCAGACTTTTCAGTAGGGATAAGAGAGCAGCAAAACCTTGATTCTGCCGTTTTATAAAATAGCTCCAAAGCATTCTGTTCCCTCCCAGTTCACATTGGTGTAACTTCTTCTCTGAGTAGAAACTTTGCATTTTCTAAACTAAAGTAGGCTGATACAGGCATCCTGTACTACAGAGTCCATAGTATCCCTAATATGCACACAAAAATCTCTTTGAAGACCGAGTTATGTGAATAACACCATAGCCTACAGCTTTGCTACTGCTGTATTGCTAAGGCCAAACTTTATTGCTCCCTGGTCATAATACATCAGTTTTCCTTAGAGTATGCAATTCAAATGATTTAGAGCACAGAAACAAACCTCTCTTCTCCCTCTCCTTTTCCTCCCTCTCTTACAGGGCTGTAACGAGTCCCTTTCAGTGTTTCCACCAGATTTACAACAAATCTGAAATGCCAACATCTGCTCAGCAATAACAAGATCAGCAGCTATACATAATGTGAAGCCAAGGCCTAACCCCCACCTCCTTCTCCTCCTGAACAGGTTTGACAAACTGTCCTTTCGTTTCCACAAGTAGATGTATTTTCTAATTATGATGACCACGACAGTATGAATGAGGATTTAACTCAGCAAAGAGATTGGACAACTAAGAATATCATTTGCAATAAAAGAGCTTATGAGCCACTTCTAATGGCATTTACAGAATCTCAGCTTGGGATTCTTGCCTTGATGTCAACGCACAGATCCTATGCTACAAACTGCCCTGATACAAGGTTGCACATACAGAAATTTAGGTTTTAAAATACTTAATCACATGGTTTGAGGCTACACTTTGTTATCAGAGATGTACTTGTGTCTGTTTATCGATGGAAGGATTCTGGACGAAGACAACAAAAGCATTCCTCCAGCAAGTTGGAGTCTTCGCAGAGTAGTGGAAAATATCATGGCAGTAATCCAGAGCTGGTACTAACATTTCACCCTTCCCACACTGGCATTTAATTCATCTGAAAGCCAGCCAAGCTGTAATTGCCGGAGCTTTCAGCAGCCGTGTCACCTAGCTGCACTCACACAAAAGAGGGCCATTAGTTCTTGTTACAGTGGTCTGGGATTTCAGTTGCAGAATTGGGATTCCAAGTCTGCAGTCTTCCAACAACGTTGAGAATAAATGTCAAAGTTTGTCCTTTTCCTTTCAATTTACCCCCTTGGTTTGGTACGAAAGATAATTTTAGGTGGCAGCAGCCCTTTCTCAGACGTATTTAGGATGTTGTTATTACTTTGAACACCACACTAACATTAAAAATGCTGGTATTTTTTGTGTGTTCATGAAAATCCTGGTTACCTGAATCAATATTTCTACTGCCTTCTTTTTTTTTTTTTGTTTTGGGTCTGTGTCTCTCTCTAAAGTCTAAAGCTTTCACCAAGATCCTAAACCCAAAAATACCACACAAACCCAAACTTACCCTGGTCTCTCTACACTGCTTCATACTGCACAAACAAAGTCAAGTGCAAAGGAGCAAGTGCTCTGTTTGCTTTACAGAACCGTAATACGATTTGTGTCCTGGTATGACTGGTAGCTGCCGCCACACCAAGGATGCTGCAGCTAGACCTAGAGAACAGGAAAAGAAAACAGCGCGTTTGTTGATATTACTAATTCTTCAGGATCTTTGTTGAAATGAAGTACAGAACTCCTTGTTTTGTTGCTGAACTGAGTTAATAGCACAAATACCATAAAATAGAGAGGTTTAGTGGGAAGTACCGCCTCTATTACCATAGAATCATAGAATTGTTTTGGTTGGAAAGGACCTTAAAGCCCATCCAGTTCCAACCCCCTGTCATGTGCAGGGACATCCCACTGGATCAGGTTGCTTAAAGCCCCACCCAACCTGGCCTTGAACACCTCCAGGGATGGGGCAGCCACCACTTCCCTGGGCACCCTGGGCCAGGGTCTCACCACTCTCATAGTGAAGAAATTCCTCTTTATGTCTGTTATCACCCATCCAGCAGGAAAGTGAGAATTCTTTTTTTCCTTAATATTCCGAAAATACAGAGAAGGAAGTTGAAACAACTAATGCACGAGTGTGAAATTGGTTATGGAGGTTAAGACAACAACTCTGTCCCATTGTATACAACGTATTCAGCATACAAAAATCCCATCCCTAGTTTAACAAGACCCTACTGTTTTACTAAGGTGTCTTGGACTGTACTGTCACTTGTGTCTGGCTTCCAAAGAATGAGTGTTGTTTGGGATTTGAGGCGGTAGCCTGTCCAGCGACTCCCAAGCTGTGGGGCACATCCTCTCACACAAGGCTGGTCAGCATAGAAATAAATGTAAATTATCTCCTAGAACGGGAAACCACAATCCCACACGAATTCACCCAGTTGCTTGGGGTGTTGCACTAATAATGGAATTTACCTGGGAGCAGGGAACTAGGCAAAGGCATTCAGGGAATTACAGTCTGTTCCTTTTTTGTATCATCTTCCCCTCATGTTCCCTCCCCCTTCAAAATAATACAAATAAAACACCAGATTCCGGAAGTAACAATATGAGAGAAGATGTTACTGCATTTGGCAGTACTGAAATTCAAGAGATGCTGCTGCAGTTTCAAGACTCATGTTTTCCACAAAATGTAGATGCAACAAACAAGCGGCAGATAGAATTTGCACAGCTTGATAGACATTAGAAAGAGCATTTAATAAATTAAGCTATAATCTAGATACAAGGTCCAGATACTGTTCCTGGAACTGTTCCTGTAAAGAAAACTGACAACTGTCTTGACAAGCTGCAAATGGAAGGAAACAAGAGAACGGAGTTAGCTGACAACGAAGCGCACGCTGAGACAGCACTCCAGAAGACAAAGAAAGCAAACCCTTAAATGAGCAGACAGAGTCAACTGCAAACACATCAGCACAGAAACATTTTTCCCAGAGAATGAGAGCACTTGGGAGTTAACCTTTATGAAACAAAGGATCAATAAGAAATGCAAGGGGAGGGGAAGAAATTATGAAAACAAAACACCAATTAAGAAGCATATGAGTTTATGTAGAATCCCGCCACACAATACTTTGACAGCAATTCAAAGTGACTGCATGAAGAAAATGGAACTGATACAATTTGTTTTTTAAAAAGCACATAATTGAAGCACATCATCTGAACAGTTTTATTGTCAGAATACTCGTGCACACTCAAAGAATGAGCAAAACCATGGAAGGTGGAAGATGTACCATCAGATGCCTGCAAGTACTTGCAATATATCCTTTTTCGTGACGTCATGTCCCATCTAGCCAGGACACAGAGGAGATAAATATTTTCAAAAACCCATTGACATGGGAAACTAAGAGGTAGAGGTTTAGGAAAAAAAACTCCTAACTGATCTAGGGGAGGAAAGAAAACCAAAACCAAAACAAAATAAAGGCAGAGCAAGGTGTTATCACAAAAAGCTCAAAGAAAAGGGGAAACTAAAACTAAAAGCACTCTAAGAACAACAGGAAGCAGATTATGATGTGGCAGCACACAAACTAATGTTCTAGAGCAGGACGAATTCCTCTCAATTTCTAATAGTGTAGCTGGAATACTGCAAGGATGATGACCATCAGTGAAAAAACACAACAGGAACACATTATTGGGGAATTTCAGAAGATTACAAAAAAAATGTCTAATTTAGATGGGAAGATTTGCAAGCCATGGAAGAATAACATGAAAGTAGCTGTTTTTTCTTAGGTCATTATTAGGGTGAAGCTATCAGCCCAGGTAGATTTAGTTATTACGAAGTCCACATGTCAGGTTAACTATGAAAAGTCATACAGGGCATTGTCATAAAACCAATGTTGCTCAAATATGAAATGAATTCATTGAAGAGCAGACTTTTAAAAGTATGCCCTAAATTTGAGAAAGATACTTCTAGTACAAGATACTTACAGTTAAGTTTAGCCCTTAAGAGATTACATGGAATTGTTACAAGTCAACAGTAAGTGGTTTATAAAATGTAATTTTATTTAATGTTACTTTGCTGTTACAGAGGGCATAACATTTTCACAAGGCTTTTTTGGGACTACAATCAATGATTAGCAACACACAATAGTGGTCCAAACTCTCTAAATAACAATCACTGGACAAACTTGACACCTTCTCACATGTGCACAAACCTGCATGGAAAAGTACTAAATTTTATACTTGGACATGTGAACTTCAATTGGTTTTCCCATTCCAGTGTATTAAGAAATGACATGCACTTTAGTCTGCCAAAAAGCACTGCCTGTACTCCGGCAGTAACATGCTGCTTCTAATACATAGTAAAGTGAATACCAGAACTACGAAGACGGGAGTGTAAGTGAACTTTTATTGGGAAGGGATTCCAACTTAAACAGCAGCAACCAAAGATTAAGAGAAGCCCCTGTTGTCAAACACACAAGCTTCTGTGTTACATGATACAGGAACCAACTCAATTTGTCATTCTCCAAACTAGAAATGCTCGACTTGATCTGGCCCAATACTTCCCTTTTCGTACTGAAAAGAATACACAGTAGCGTGTGAAAGTCAATTATGGAAAGGAAACCCTGCAGAATAAGAAGGGAATGTGAAGAATCAAAAGCTAATGTGGAACACTCTTTAGTTGCAATTAACTACATTTTCATATCTTACTGTAATACAAAACACAGTTGACTGGCAGGAACTGGTTCAGATTTGTTTTTAAATACCAGGTACACTTTAGTCCGCTACATAAGTGTTTGGAAGTTACTTATGTTTATATGAAATGAAGCTATTAATACTTTTCTACAGCAGTAACCGCACACCAGGAAGGCCAGGACAAACACAAATCAAGGAATGGAGTTTTCCCAAAGCTGCAGTGTGAAAAGACTATAAATTGATTTCCATACACATGGATGGGTTTTCTTTGCTATAGGAAATCCAAGTGGAGCTATAAGGAATGGAGACGTGTAAAAAGGTTTCTTGAGAAGGAAAGGGAAGATGCCGCCCCATGTGCAGTTTAGTTTTCTGCACCTTCTGCAGCATCACATTCTTCTCCTGCACTGTCTGATGTCCATAACTAGAAAGGAAAGAAACACAGTGTCAGCTTTCAGAAGCATGGCTTTACTTCCAAAAAGCAACGACTACTGATTGTATAGAAACAATAATGAATTAGACTTAAGGATGTCTACAAAGTACCGGCAGGTGGGAGCTGTACTCGCTCAGAAAGGTAACTGGAAACATCTCCTTGTACCCCAGGCACAACCAGCTCTGCACCTCCGGGATCAGAGGCAGAGCAGAGACCTAAACAGGTCCAGACTTCTACACTTAATGGCGAGCTATGTCATTGGCCCTACATCACTCAACATGTGGCAGCTTCATCAAGTAACAGCAATTTCAAAAGCAGCAGTCTAAGCCCTGAAAGTGAAGGTTACCACTTAGGTTACTGAAGCTAAGTGTTTTACAATGCTAATAAAAGGCATTTCTACTGAAGGGAGTATAGCAGAATAATAAGCGCTGCTGTGATTTTAAATACAGTGAATATCCAGAGATATTGCCTAAAAAAATTCCCCTAGTTACATATTTTAATAGAACCTAGTAGTCCCATTAGGCAGTTCTTAAAAATAGTTACTTTCAATACCTATCAACTAATTTTATTCTGAAATTCTGGATTTTTTCTTTTACATGAAAATTAGGAAAACAAATGTAGCAAGCTGCACTGGATGTATGATGGGAAAAATATTTTGTTTCTGAGGCAGTCGTCAAAAAGTTTGATTAAGAATACCTGACAGATCAGACTGCTCTTTTTTGACCCCTTTTTCTATCGGTACTTTAAGACCCACATGCACTTTCTCCCCTTCCACAGCAAACTGAAGAATGTGAGCTATCCAAGCTGTTATTCTACATTACACAGCACCAAGTTCTGACATCAACTTACATGACATTCTAACTAAGTCATAAAAAGGTATAGTATGGTAAAGAGCCCGAATCAGTGCTATGTTTTGTGCTAGAGTGAAATAGTTTTTTTTTCCGCTCCATCACAAATTCAGTTTAACTCAACAAATACATGATTACAGAACCAGACAGCATATAAAAAGGCAACTTACTGTTAGGTTGTCTCTAAGCAACTGCATGATGAGAGTACTGTCTTTGTATGAGTCTTCGTTCAGTGTATCAAGTTCTGCAATAGCCTCATCAAACGCCTAGAATAATTAAATCATCTTTAGTCTTTCCATTAACTGATCATTAAGCGACGAGAATCTAAGTCTATCAGTAAAGGTAGATTAAAAACGAACAAAAAGAAGTTAACAAACTTGAATTATTCCGTTTGAAACAGACACATAAAAAAGCATAATAAAAGCTTGCCATGTTGCTGAAAATTTAAGGTACATTGTAAATACAGCCTGCTTGTACTCCTTTAATCCCACTTAACAAAACGAGCTTGGAAACCAGACACATTAAATAGGATCATTTCCTGCATAAGCTCTGGAAATAACCATTCATATTATTTGAAGCATAAACTCTCTTCTACTGACCCCGAAGGCACACAGAAGAAAAAAGTAACTTACTGTCTTTGCCAGTGTGCAGGCAAGCTCAGGATTGTTGAGAATCTCGTAATAAAATACAGAGAAGTTAAGAGCTAGACCCAAGCGAATGGGATGTGTTGGCTGCATCTCCTTCTTGCTGATATCAAATGCCTCCTGATAAGCTCCCTGTGAGTTTTCTATTGTTTCTGTTGAAAGAATGAAAAACATTTCAACATTAAAAAGAAACAAACCACCAAATGTTAAAGATATGACTATTTAAAGCACTCCATTAGCAGGAGACTGAACAGTCCTCTCTTGAAACCTCCTCTTAGCAGAACACTGCACTTACTTTAATCAATGTAATGATTTTAAACCCGTTTTAAGTAAAGCTGCCACACTGACAAAATGCAGGGAGCAAATTAAGCTACTACAGAGCAAAGGTATTTAAAAGACTGATAAAGACACAGAAGCTGGTAAACACAAGAACCCAGGATGACAATGTTGTTACCTCAATGGCCTTAGGTACAAAAAAAAAAAAAAAAGGAACTGTGCTTAACTCGTTCTACAAAACTCCTGCTTCATTCCTTGCACTGGATGGACACGTTCATGTGAGCCAAGCATGCAGAGTAGAACCAGCCACTGCCTGCATTGGCCCTACCTCCTCTTGAGGGAGTCTGGAAGGCTGGTACTGCATGTGCAAAAGTTTGCCTCCAAAAACTCAGTGTAGTCAGGTCAAGAGGAAAGCCCCAAGGTTGTGGCCAAACTAACTGGGAGAAATGCCACAGAGAAAAGAGGTTACCAGGCTAGAGTGGATACTTTAAAGAGTGCTATTTATTGCCTATTTCAGATTCTCTTCCAATACACAACCAAGGGCCAAGAGCCGCCCTAAACACATAGGCAGAATGGAAGGTGACTGCAGGAAAAGAAAGGCCATTATCAGAGCTCAGAATCCAGCTAATACCATAATTGCTCTAGAAAGTGCTAGGAAAAAGGAATTTCGTAAGTAAAATCTGTTTTCAGGAAAAGTCACAACATTGACTTGGGTTTTTTAGTATCCACACTGTAATGAGTGCTGATGGGTTATTCATTTGTTGAGAACAGGTGACTAAAAGCAAAACCGCTACAGCCTGTAATTATATAAAACATATTTGAAGAAGAGATAATAAACAGATGCTTAGGAGGTGGGACATCAGAAAAGCTTCAAGTAAAATTCCTGGAAGTTTGTGAGAAGTCAAGCATGAAATGTATGGTTTGTGACACGTAGGCTGTAACTTCCCAGCAGAACACCAAGAACTGCTGGTAAGGTTGTCGATCAGTCCCTATTCTATATGCATCCCTACCAGCATGCATATCACTTCAAATGCAACCTTTTTTGCCAAGATAAGCTGCTATTTCTCCTCTCGGACAAGCCCATGGATTTGAAACTGTTGCTGGAGACAAAATATGAATCTAGTTATCATTGTGAAAGCAAAGACAAGTTGTCTCCACTAAGCTTGGACCTGCTGCTTAGTTGTTTCCACTAAGCTTGGACCTTTCCAGTCAGGCAAAGAGTTAAGAATTTCTGAATGCAACTCATTAATGCAAAGACTTCTACTCCATTTCATATATTTTCATCTTTAAGTTTATACGCTCTTACAATACAAAGAGGCTAACAAAGCCTTTATTTAAGTGACAATCAGCTCTGTCCTCCCACTTTGCAATTCAATTGGTTTAAATTAGCCAGCACTGTCAGATACCTACTATGCCCAACCCATAGGCACAGTCACTTCAGCGCTCTGCCAGCTCCAACAGTCCTTCTCCTTTCTGCATCACAACATCACTCCAGGACTAATTTTAGTTTATGTAGAAACTTATCAGTAGCTTATGCCAGACCAAGAGCTTTTAACATCACAACAGTACCTGGGCACCTTGCAAGACAGTTCTAAAACTTAATTCAACAGAACTTCTGAATGGAGAGTTAAAACCCTCCCCGGAAGAGCTTCCTGAGGTCCTTACAACCACCTATGTGCATGCTCTAAATTCTAAGAATGTTCTACATTCTCAGAGTGCCCAGTATCAAGTGACAGTGCCAGCTGTGAAGTTTTCCAAGCCTTTTCTGCTGGATCCAAAAGAGCAAACTAAAATTACAGGAACAGTATTATCCCCGTGAACATCAACCCCTTCAGAGTGCATCTCACACTTTTTTTGGACAGTGGACTGACCTAGTAATTTCATTCCATCTTTACAAACTCAGGTGACTACAATGAAGTCTGCTTCACACTGATATGGTTAAAACCTATGGATCAACAGGACTCCATCACCCAGTAAAAAACATTGCAGCGATCTCTGTACTCTTCCTCACCAACTTCATAGCAGTAAAGAAATATGAACACATTAAATACGTTAGCAGGCCTTTACCTAGTTTTCCAGAAGCTCTGAATAAGCAGCATAGAACAACTATCCAGAAATTTAGGGTGGATGATGGGAACACCAGCTAAAATTCCCTGGCATACTATGCTTAGGGTCTATTCAGAATTTCACTCTCCATCTGTATGAATGATGGAGATTTCCAACTGAAATGTTGCTTGTTCCCACCCAGCTAACTCACATGAACTCATAAGACACTGCCATGCACACTTGATTTACTGTTCCAACCTTGGCCCCAAACTGAAATTTATCAGCAATTACAGACCCAAAGCCCACAAGGTACTTACGTTTTCTGTCATCGCCACAGGCAACTTCAGCAAGGTATCGGAAGTAGTCTCCCTTCATCTTCAGGTAGAATACCTTGCTCTCTGGATTAGTTGCATTAGCTATTAAATATTTGTCCAACAGCTCCTGAAACAACAACAGACATTGACGTATCACATATGCTGTTCCAACTAAATGCAATCTATTTTTCTTCTCTCCAGAAAGTCGGGGTGGACTCAAGTGTTTGCTATAAGGGAAAAAGGAGTTTAAAGAACATTTTAAATCATAGAATCATTTGGTTGGAAAAGACCTTTGATATCATCAACTCCAACTGTACCTGCCCACTACTAAACCATATCTCTGAGAAAAATAGATGCATACTTATTAAAACGAACTGTGTGAAGGCACAAAGCTAGAAACTACATCAAGATGATGAGTCCACCACCTGATCAGAGTGCAGAAAAGGTAACAGGAAAAGGCTTACTGGTGCACAGTTTCAGGACCTGTAACTGAACTTGGTTTTCATTTTAAAAATGCTGTTGCAAATGAGTAAACTTTTACTGGAAAAATGATACACCATGCAGAATGTTTCAAAGCTATTTGTAAGTAAGAACTTATTCCCATGTCACAGGAAAAAAAAAAAAAGAAAAACTCGGCGTTTTTTTTTTTTTTATTATTATTAATTGAATTCATTAGACTTGTAATAAGGAACCTCCAGCTCAAAGCCAAGACAGGCAAGGATTTGAACCCGTCTAGTTGGTAACCAGTCTCAAACTGTGCCAGTTCTTTGCTAGGCTGTAGAGTAACATCCCTGCAGCGCAGCAAGGAGGCATCCCTCATATTTGCCCTGCCACTCCCAGGAATGGAAAGAGCTACACACTGCTCTCCAGCACACCCTGAGCTGCTGCTAACACCATTCCCCTTGCTCACAGCTCTCCTGCCCGACAGCCAGAGGGACAGGGAAAGGTTTGCAAGCCTCCAGCAAGAGGAGACAACTCTCTCTCCAAGGCCACAAGGCCTCTTAGCTCTTCCAGGATAGAGGTGAAGGCGAAGGAGAAAAGAGGAACAGGATTTTTCCCCAGTGAAGGCAGTACTTCAGAGAACTGAGAGAGAGCAGAGCAGCTTTGGGTGACTTCCTTGTCCCTAAGCCCCAGTGATTTTACTCTACTCCATACTGCAATCAACCCATGTTCTCTCAAGTTGACAAAAGTCCAACAGACTCAAGGAAACCCCACAACTCTCACAGCAACTTTACACTGAGAATTTAATTGATAAGGATCTGCATTCAGTTACTTGGAAAATAAACAGGTCAGAAAAGCAGCAGAAAGTTTCCACAGAAGCCTGCAAAGGGTAGCGTTAAATCAGATTTTTGTTACAGGAACATGCATCCAAATTCACAAAACAGCTACACTATAAGCTCTCAGGGCAAAACCCTTTAGCATTTTAATTAGCAACTGCAGCACTATAATCAAAACAAGCTAATTTTAGACACAAACCTACTCCCTATGCATACCATCATACCATTATTACTTCCTTTAATTACCAACAGTAGCAGAGCAATCCAGCTGAAAGTGTTTACTCATTCCAAGTCCATCTGAGGTACTGGCAATTATTTCAAACTGACACTTGTAGTAGGGTGCTTCCAATTGGGTGAAAAAAGCATTTGTGTGTCCACAGCGTCCTTACCATGGATCATAGAATCATAAAGGTTGAAAAAAGACCTCAAAGGTCATCAAGTCCAACACCACCATGCCTACTAAGCCATGTCCCGAAGTGCCACATCTACACTTTAACTCCTCCAGGTACAGTGATGCACCATTTCCCTGGCTCCAGAAACAAGCTCCCTTCAGAGATCCCTCTACAAGGCAGTAAGAGACAGCAGAGTTACAAGTGCTGTAGCCATCGCCCTAGAGAAACCACAGTGAAGGCAAGATGATACCGAGCCTGACGTGCCCTTCCACTTAACAAATCAGCAACAGGCATCAGGATGGGGCCTTGAGCAGCTTTGTTTAGTGGGAGGTGTCCCTGCCCATGGCAGGGAGGGTTGGAACTGGGTGATCTTTTAAGGTCCCTTCCAACCCAAACCATTCTATGATTCTATGATCTTAAGGACTTTCCATAAGACTGGAAAACCATTGCCACAGACCAGACCCAGGCTAGTATGGCGTAGGGATAGGTGGGGAATTTGTGTAACAGTTTAACACAGTGAAGTATGCAAGGGCTTGAGCAAGCCTATTGAATGGTACACCGTACTGTTTCCCTAACACTGGCGTTACAGAAAAAGCAGCAAAACCTTAGGAATGTTTCTAAACAAGAGTTAAGACACCGTAGGCAGATGGGAAACACAACCTCATTTTAATACTGTTATTTTGCATGAGTCACTCCCATATTAGAATGAATTACTCCTACCCTACAGGTTTCAGCAGTGAGAAAAACTTCGCGTTTTGTCTTGATGTTTTCCTGATGCTTCTCCCAAGACAGATGTCAACGCCAGCCATAAAAGCAGAACACTGCCCAAACCAGTTTCAAAGTTTCAGAAATAACAATGCAGTAACCTCAAGTTTAACACAGAAATTTGATTTTGCAGGAAACTGTCCAGAATCAAGAAAGTTGACATGTAATAGCTTAGAAAGGTTCTTGGATCAGTTACAACCAAAGAGTAACTTGCAGCCTCTGAAGGGCATTCTCAGGCTGGGACTGCATTAAGCAGCTGAGATGTGATTTATCCATGTGCTCAGATTAGATGTGAAAAACTATGCAGCAATCTAAGGAGCATCAACCAGCCACCCAAGAAAGATTTGTACAGGACTTTAAACCAAATATTTGACAAAACTCTGACTTTGATTGTTCCTTTAAATGCTGAAATAAAATTTTTCAAGATGTTTGAATGTTCAGGCACTTTTCTTTTATGCTTTCTGAAACCTAAAGGTTTATTGTAAACTTAGTGCACAAAAAAATATTACTCATCTTATTATAAAAGTCTGCCTTTGGCAACAGCTCTAGCACTAGAGTGCTGCACGAAACCAATGTGGCTTGATTATGGCTTAAAAATACTAACACCCTGGAATCTAGTGTACACTACATAATGTTTACAGGAGCACTTCAGCATGTCTAATCTAAGATGAGCCTCAAAACCTACATTCCTTAGAGCATTAATGCCCACTCTGTTTTCAGATGGAGTAGGCCACACACTTCTTCCAGGAGCACAAAAGGACTAGGCCACGGCCCCAGACCTATCACAACCATGTAGCGCTGCAGCTGGTGTGTCAGTGCATTCTGAAAGTGCTGCCTTCATCATGCAGGTATGAAAGCCAGTGGTTGTGTGCAGATTTCTGAGAAACTTTGGAAAAAAATGGATGCTGGGAGCATGCTGTAGTTTTTCAGACAGCAAAGAGTGTTACATACACTGCTTGATTTCCTGGGCACTCCTCAGTTAGAAGAGCTGAGCTGCCCAGTCAGCAGCTCCCACTCCCAGTTCACCTGGAGGGCTTCCTAATCCTTACCACTGTGCCTCCATCAGCTACAGTGGAACATCCTCACTCTGGTGTTTACGTATCTAGTTTTGGTTTTTTAACAGCCTTAAATGGAAAAAGATCTTATTCACGAACCATGTGGGATAGAACAGAATACAAACAAGACTTTGAGTAAAGCTAATTATTTACCGAGCCAGACATTATCTTTTGAATCGATAATGTATTTGGTACACTTAGTGAGCCACTCATCTCAAGACAGCAGCATCATTTCCTGGAAGGCATCTTACCCTCTTTAAGAGACAAAATGTTGGCAGGGCAGTAATAGCAGGTAGCACAATAAGTGAAATTATTTACTTTATACTGTTGTGGGTCAATAATAGCCAGGAAAACTCAAGATTTCCTACATCTGTTCTCTATCTTTGCCCACTCGGTCTCTTCTACCCTTCCACCTGACAGAAATCATCCAGAATCCTCATTTTAAACACCAGTTGATAGTAAGTAAAATGAATACAAGCATTGAGCAAAAAAGCAGACCTCAGCCAACCTCAAAATTTAATATGATAAATTTTACCTAAAGAGGGACAGGTACTGCCACAGGACTGATTCTGTGATAGAGTCATTCACGTCATAAACAGCAAACACGCCCATCACTTTTTATTTTGGTCAGAGAAAGTTATGCACCAAAATATAGTTGCCATCATCACCAAAAACTGTGACTGCTCTTGTCACCTTCTACACCAAGACCTCAACAACCAGCAAGTACGTGCTCTACAATGTCAAACATGCCTCAGATGCTGCCAAGAAAAACCACATGATGTTCAAGCTGCTGGCCTGCCCTCTTGGTAGGTGACTCCCAGAACCATGAGCAGTAGGAAGGTGTAGGAACTGAAACTCTGTCCTCAAGTTAGACCCTTTGTGTCCTGGTGCGGCTATATTAAAGGGTTTGCACTCACAGTTTGTGGTTGGTATCTGCCACTTCCCTGACACAGACGCATTATTCTCAAGGTCCTCCTGTAGTGTGACAGGATTTCACACTCCACTTCCCATTAGTGTTGCTTATCCAGCTCTATATATTTCTACCTTCAGTGTCCCAACAGTCCTTCTGTCCTAAGAGCATCATATTCTCATATACGATATTGTTTTCCCTTCTATGGAAGGCAGGCTTATTTATTTATCTATTAAAGAGATGCCAGCAACAAAGGGCTGCTGGTCCCTGGGACAGATCTGCAGCAGCCTGAAAGAGCTGTGGGGAGCAGGAAGGAGTCTGGCAGCAATCCAGCAATCCACTTCTTCCTCCTTTGGAGTTACAAAGTATTTTTATTTTTTTCTCTCTGTTAGTAGACTTATTCCTTTACATGCCAAGCAAAAGTTAGATTGCAATTGCCTTTTGGATCCTCCTCCAGTTCTACTTTTGTTCTTTCCCAGCTGAGCAACTCTCCTTTCTCAGTCTCTTTTCAAGCAGGAATAAGGGTTGAACCTGTAGTACCAGACCACTGCAATTAACCTGGGCCAGAAATATTTTTAATTCATCTGCTCTCACCCCTTCCCCATTATTTCAGCTTTATGAAGAACAAACTCTGAAGGAATGTACCAGCCGTATCGTATCTGTACTTGAAGTGCACAATACAGACAAAGCAGCTCCCTCAATTATTTGTTGTGCATGCACGCAGCCAGCCTCTCCTCACATATATCACACAACCCCTGCAATTCAGGTACCAGTCCCACTCCACACATGCTTTCCGTTACCTGTTTTCAGGACTGTTTTCCGCCAACAGAACAAGTCCCACCAACCCCCACATCCCCATCTAAGCCTAAGGGTAACCCTGACTGAGATGCCAAGTTCAACCACAGTGTACACTGAATAGTTTCTGTACAATTTAACTGTGCGGTACACTCAAGTGGCACTATCTGATCTGTGGTGTTCTATCAACCCACATATTCAGCTATAAAGAATGCTGACAGCAAAGATGAATTAAATTCGGGAATACCAAATTGACCTTTGAGCCACGTGCAGCCCTTGTGCCATTTGGAACTCAACTTAAGTAAGAAAAGCAAACACCTCAGCGTAAGTCTCTGCATGTACCCTAGTACCATGGACTAGTAGATAGATTCTTCACGCATACCTATTCGCTACCACAGGATGAACATGAACCAGGTCAGCTCCAGAGCTCATCCACTGATCACAAGTAGTTTGAGGTCAATTTTCAAAGCAAGCTAAAGATATCATGTGCCAGTACCGACAGAAGTTCTCAATGTGGTAAACAGAAGTAACTCAAAATATTTGCAATCCCATCATCACTCAGATGTCAACACCTATGACACGTTTGGGTCACGTCACCAGCACCAAGTTATTTAATGTTATTCTATTAAAAGACTGATCTACATTGCCATATGCATTTCTCACCAACTTTGTATGGTATATCATTACTTTTGCTTCACCAGAAAGAAAAAAAGTCAATGCAAAAGCAATTACTATGAGCAGCAATACTCGCCAAACATCTGCCAGCATAAATATAAACTGGTTAAGCTGCTGCATGACCTTCAGCAAGAAGGAGCTGCTGACACTCAAAACTTCTAGAGCAGAGTTTTGTGAATAAAGCCTATAAGTTTGATTTTAAAGTCACACTGTTTCAGCATTATTCTTCAGTCTAAGGCCCACGTATCTTATTTCAAGTTGTTGAAAACACCTTATTCCAAAACCACCTTCAACTTCTGAGCATATCATTTTAAATGCTATTCTTTAAAAGTAAGCACCATAACAATTTGTGGAGAGTAGTTTGTATTTGTTTTGAATGGCTAAAGCCTACAAAGTCCTCTGCTGGACTTTAACTCATATCACAAAATCACCTAGAAAAAAGAAAAATTAATAACATTACTCCTTTTTAATACAAGAACAAACTAATTGGTATAAATGCATATAATAATTAAATATATATATATATTCCTCCTCACTCCATGATGGAAAAAGTTCAATGATACGAAAGAAAAAAAAAAAAAAGACCAGCTTGAACATCAAATCAACTCTTCAGCAGTTCTCTACTGTCCAAGCTCTCATCAGACCTGCCCACAGAGGAGGTGCTGCCGTTCCACAAGGTAGTAAGTTTCATAGGTCTTGCAGAGACTAGATTGAGTTTTACTGCTGTTTCCTAAACATTCCTTCCCCTCCTGAGCACACTGAACACACTACTTTGACCTTTAAGTGCCTTTTTTTTCCTAAGGAGTATTGAAACTGGCCACCAGAACCAGGGTGACAGCAAATAACTCTCATTACTTAATGCTGTACTTGGCTATAACAGCACATACTTATTAGCCAGAGCCCACAGAAACAAATCACAGAATCATTTGAATCGAAACGTCCTTTGAGGTCATCACAGTCACAGGCAAGCAAAGAAACTGCTAACCTATTTTGAAACAAGGTACCTTAAAAATAATGAACACACACACAGCGTGGATGTCAACATTGCTTCTTTTAGCAAGTTGGCTCTCCACCATGAACATGGATTCAATGTCAGTCTCATCTAGAAGATGAACAGCTTGTATCTGACAGGCACACTATGCAAGGTCTGTGACACTACATAAATTCAGCCAGGGCTATAGCCTGCAGAATACCTGGAAAAAATCTTCAGCCTCAAATATTTCTGAAGGTCCGTCCAGATCCAATGAGAAAAACCACCTACAGGCAGCTTACAGGGAAATGGTTTCCACCCTAACCACGGTCACAAAGTAAAGCTAAAAATTTGGTGAGGCAGCTCAGACCAATATATTCCCCTAACATTAACTCTTAAACGCAAATTTAAACACATTAAATGTTCCAAAGTGTTTTACAGCACACACGATTGGTGTAGGCTCAGATCTTTCAACAGGGCTTCTACTCATAAACGACTGCCTGTTTTAATCATCTAGTAAAGTGGTATTAAGACTTTGAATGTTCCAAGTACAATCAGTCATTCCAAAGTCCACAGTATGACTCACTGCAGCCTAGGTGTGTTTTAACGTTCAGTGGTTGTTTTCTTGACAGGAAAGGGAGAGTCCCCTGCTGCAACAGTGAGATCACTTTACTTTCAGAAGTGCAATTCAGCAAAAGTAAGCTCTTCATCCCGCTGGATTCAAACTCTATGCATCGGCTCTTTTTAGGAGGACATTGTTTTCATACAGATCTCCCAAGACCACTAGTATTTCAGGTTATACACTGCGGAAAATATGCCTTTCCAGTAATGGCATGGCCTTAAGATGTCCTGACAAAGCACTGTCAAACACAGAGACAAACGTACCTGGAATGGAAATGGAGAGGGTGACCTAATTCATCCGTTTGGTTCTGAGTCTTTGTCTATGTAGTTTTAAAAACTGGCAGTCCATATTTAAGTTTGGCCCTGAATGAAGCATCTGGAATCCCATTTAGTAGATGCATTAGAAGCCTGAGCGCATCTGCCCACACTACTCCCACCTGGCGCCAAGATTAATTTCATCTAGAATTCACATACACTGCTTACATTTCTCCCGAAACGAGAAGTTAGAGAGTTCTGTAGTCCCCAAAGAACTATGTAAGCCAGGAACTAGAAGTGTGTGGAAATGCAAGTTCTCCTTTATACAGATTTTCATCACACAAAGCCAACAATCTAGTGAACATCTATTTAAGTTTTTATGGAACAGCCTAAAGTTTTCCAGTTTCCCCCCGCCAAATGTAGAAATTGGTATTAGAAAAAAAAAAAAAAAGTAGTTTCCCTTTTCAAGAGTCACAGATTTTTGCTGAAGCTGTGGCCATACAACAATTCTTGGTATCAGATTTACCTCAAAGCGATTCTAACATTCTTCCATGATTGCATTTTCCATATTTCTAATTCCTCAAAATACTCCAAGTATAATGTTCCTCTTAGTAAACATGGATTACAGACACTAAACGCTTCCCTTCATAATCCTGACTACCAAAAAGTGTCTTTCAGCATCCTCCATTTGTTATCTTCCAAGTAATACAGAATCAAACAAAAAGTCTAAATTTGCATTTAAAAATATTTCTGTGCTCTGTGGTTACAGAAGCCCCGAAGGTACGAGTAAACGATTGACCGAACTATAACTAGACTAACAATACCCAAAATGAACAAGAATGTGCAAGATTTATGTGGATTTGATGCGCATTACCCTTGTGCAGATAACTGATTTTTAAAGCCAGCCTTTCATGATAATTAATAAGCTTTGGAGGGCCTTTGCTTCAGTTCTGTTCCCTGTCTGGGAGCCCTCAATCAGAGGCTTGTGATCACCAGCTTCCAGAAAGAAAGCTAACAGAATAGATGCGCTTCTGCCTGTCGCTTAGTGCAGCTAGGAGAGCCTTTTGCATTGTCCAGCTTCACCTTGAAGGAAACCCAGCAATGTAATATTTCATTTGGTATACTAGGAGCATACCAGTAATTTGTTATTCCCCAAATGACACAGCCTACAACAGTAAGGTCTAACCTTTAAGTCACAAAGCCCAGAAGCCAACTTTTCAGACAACCTTGTTGGAACAATTTCTTAAAACAAGTGAGCCTTGACTTTCTTGCTAAGGCCCTGGTACCTACTTCCATCTAAAAAATTCTGCTTACAGAAATTCTGCAAAAAGTATTCAACTTCAGAACAGAACTCCCTGAAGAAGTTCTATCCACGAAATACGAGGCTGCCATTATAACAGCGTACACAGCATATTTAGAAATTTTATTATCACAGCAAATAGAAAGTTTTCTGTTTCCAGAGCCTAACATGACTTCTATGTCCAACTACTTCAGTGGATGGATTGTATAAATTCAAGGACAGAATAAAGACTGTTACAGCAAGGAATAAACCTTTGTCAATGCTAGAAACTGGTAACCTGAACCCTTGATTCCTTCAACAAATTAAGAGAAAAGCACAAGAAAATCACAGCTAATTCAGGACTTTCTGGTTCATAAATCTTTACATCTGTTTTGTAGGGCACACAGAACCACAGCATGTGAAACTTGGCACTTAAATTATTTTTACTGCCTCCTATGTCAAAAGTGCCTGGTTCACATGAGCCATTACTGAGACGTAGACTGAATTAGCAAATGACAAGCTTACAAATCAGCTGTACGCTCAGCTGGAACATTCTGATGTTGGTTCCAGCATCCTGGAAAACAGAAAGGATGACGAAGAACCTGTAAACATCAGGCCAATGGACTCCATAGAGCTATAAGGAGTAAGCGTCACAAATTAAATGTTCCAAGAACAGTCTCACTTACCTTACCTAGTCAGCCTGTGATAAAATTAGCTTCAAGTTTATGGTCAAGTACAAAAGCCTTAAACACAAACAGCAAGTAACATCTATAAGCACTAGACCCATCATTCTCAAAGGCTAAGAGCATAAAACTAAAAAAGGGTTAAGACCTGCACAAATAAAAAACCCCACCCAAACACCGACTAATCGAGCACACACCTTCATCCACCAAACTTACAAAGAAAGAATATTCATGCACTTTACCAGCACCCCCCCACCACCATTTTCCTCACTACCTTTCTCTGAAAATCAGGTATCCCCCGTTACTGAAAATAAAACAAACTGTGCCAATACAGAAACCGGTACCATCGACTGCTTTAATAATGTGCTGAACAACCCAAATTTGCATCATCATAAAGAAATCAACTGCTAACAACCTTCAAGCTAGAGTATGTTCTTTCCACCTCTATTTCTTGCTTCTCTGATGCACATCCTTCTATGGTTTACATCAAAAGGGCATCTAAGGTTGCAGAAATGCCTGTGAGACAACTATCTAGCAGGTAAGCATGACTGATTTACAAAAATCTGTTAAAAGCTTCAAAGCATTAGCATAAAATTAGAATTTGTGGTGGTGTTGTCCAGTTCAAGCACAGAATGCCAGGCTAGGATGGACCTCAGGGACCATCTGGTCCCACCTTTTAGGTGATATACAGTTTAAATAAGGCGAGCCAGAACCCTCGTAGAACTAGTTCTACCTAGTGAGCGCACCCTATTTTCTCAAGGCCACCAAACCAGTAAATGTCCTCCAAGAAATTTAATTCTAGGTGTACAAGTGGACTGAGGTATCACATAGACAAAGCTTCAATGACCTTGACTACAACCAGGCTAGTTTATCTATAGCTTAACCTGATCAAAAAATGGATTTGATGCTGCAGATAGATGAGGCTTTGGCTGCCCTATTCTCTCTAACTGGTCACCTACATTGATACTACAATATACTATTTTCAGTTGCTCCACATCCTGATTCACACAGGATGTTAAGATTCAGGACAGGCCTTTCAGAGCTGTTGGGAGCTAGGGCTTTGCAGGAGTGCAGTTCTCTGGTGGTCATTTCTTAAGCTTTAAGAATGGACAAGCCACTGATCATCATTTTTTTCTGCTTTCAACAGACATAAGTTAGTCCTATTCTCAGTTTCACCTCAAGAAGGAGATATCCACACAATGAAATCAGTGATATAAACTCACCTCAGTAGCTTCTGAGAAACCAAAGGACACTGCACACAAACAGGGTAACGGTACAAGTTTTCAGAGCCCTAGACAGAATTCCTTGATGCCCTTCATCTTGTAACCTTCACTAACTTGCATGTATCTTTTAGAAATTCAGTATCCAGGCTCAGGGGGAGGGGGCAGCAACGGCTGCATGGAATGAAGGCCTCGGCTAACATCAGAATTCCTTGAACTATTTTTAGTTGTGCTGTAACAGTTTTCAGCCGCTTCAGGAACCTCAGAAGCATTCTAGGCTTTGTTTCTGCAAGCTTCAGTTCTTTCTTAAAAACAGGTTTAGTTTTCCTTGCACAAAAGTGTTGTACTACAGCAGCAGAGTCTAACAACAGGGGAAAAATGACAGAAGATACAACTATCAATAAGTCAAGTTCAGATCATGAATCAAAGTTAAGTTTCAAATGTATTAAACTAGAAAACATTCATGCATTTAGTTACAGAATTCTTGCCACTAATGTGTTGATATTTGCTAGAAGTCATGCTTAGAACACAGAGGAGAAACAACTCTCCCCACATATTCCCTTCAATCAAAAAGACGCCTGTTATACCAAATCAAAACTTTCATTTAACATTCACTCCACAATTCTGGATTTGCCAAGAAGTAATGTTCTCAACATACGGTCTAGCTTTGAGCCATGAAGCAGCCAGTCAGTTCCTTAACAGAATGAGTAAATAGCCTTTGCTTTCATTTACAAAAGGTAAAAAAATTAATACCTGAAACACTGTCCCAACTACTATCAGGAAAACAAATTCAAGTCTAAAAGTAGCATTAAGTGATCAGCATGCCTGACCATCATAACAAAAATGCATCCTGCATAGTTCCCAGTGTCAAAAGACTAATATTCTTTCATTCAGAAGCAAGTTTCACCTCTACAACACTACATATTTCTGTATAAACTCTGGCCTTTCACTGAAATTAGGAAAGCAGAGAAAAAGGATTCACAAGACAAAACTGTAGTAAATTGTTCATACAGCCGTATCAGGCTGATGCCCGTGCCAAATTTCTGCATGCATAACAAAAAAAAAAAAAAATAAAAAATTAAGATTTCACTTCTCTGTAGGCCAAAAGTAACAGTAGGGAAAAAGCAGGGCTATGGTCAAAGCTTATTCATCATCTGACATCAGCTATTTTAGCTGACATGAAAAATCTATTGGCTGCTGCAAGAGAATACCAATTTAATTTTCAATGTAGCTATGAACTTATCCTGTTGAACAAAGCGGCTTTGAACATTAACTTCTAGTAGGGGGGCCTTTTGGTTTATTCTTAAAGGATTAACGTTAGAACCAGATCTACAAAATGGATAAAAATCACAACTGGACATAAGATTTTTTTTTTTACCCTTGTTTTTATTAGCATTTATTGTTTCTTAATTACACAAAACAGAAGTAGTAACAATATTGCGACCTTAGGGAGGGGAGAGAGGGAAGGGGAAGCAGAGTTAGTGTGTTGCTTTTGCCAGCTCTGATAGGTGCTTTCAACAATTAACACTACAATCTCACAGAAGAGCAAATATTTACAAACTTCCTCTCAACTTTAGGACAGTAAAAATTGAAATAAGATACACCTTTTTAAAAGTTCGTGATGCCCTTTCCCATTTCCAGAAAAACTCGTCAACATGGGCTTGGCACAGAGGACATTGTAAAATCATACTTGGAAAGAACTGAAACCCCTCATATATGTAACTTTTCTACACAAACAAAAACCCCTTGAAAATATATTAAAACAAGCTTTCAAGTTTCTGCTAGAGACATAAGGCATAAGTGACCATCAAGCTACAGCTATTTCCAAGTCTTGAAGATTTTAGCCATTGTATCTTCATCAAGTTTTAAACTGTAGGCAACTAGTTATCAAATCTCATCTCTATTGCTCTAAGAAGAGCTCCAACAACACAAGGACCTAGAAACTGAACATATTCAGAGCACTACCAAATAGCCTAGAGATGTAGGTGGAGAATGAACTAGTTCCAAGCAACTGCTGGTGTCCCTCCTTCACACTACTTCTCTCTGAGGAAGGAGCTTGAATGCAAAGCAAGGTATTGTTATGCAAAGGGAGGGAGGCTCCCAGAAAACCCAGCAGTTTGATCTGTTCCCCCAGAGAAACTCCAGTTCAGAAGTTACCTTTCTGAAAATGCCATGCCACTGAACAGCAGAGAGTGTGTACAATAAAGCATTGGAAGGTGGAATGTCCAATGTAATACCAACTTCCACACATTATTCCACTAATTACATGAAAGTTGCTGCTGCACCCATCCCTTGTACACTACCTCGTATCCCTGTCTTTAAATCCCTCCAAGAATATAAAGAAACATGAACTTTGTGCTCAGAGTATACACGAAACAACATAGTTCAACTTTACCTTGAAAAAAAGTTGAGTTGCCAACCTGTCTCTTTATTCAAGGACAACAGAGCTTCAAACTAATTTTTGACTATGATTCATAGGGGATGATTCAACATCAATTCTCTGTTACAAAAGAATTAGTCAATCAATACAGGTATGCCAATAAAACCTCGCAGCGTACCTTTCAAACAAAACATTCACGCAAGCTGTTTGACGAAGTAATACCATTTTTTCATTAAAGAGCCATCAGTCACAAAATTAACAGTTAAAAAGGGGTTCGGATCACATCTACTCGTATTTGCAAGATAGGCAGTTAAAGAAATGTCTTCTCTGCCTGGCATGAGACAGAATATCCTACTGTGACCACTGATTGTGGCTGTACATTAACTAATTGTTAAAAGCTTTATCTTTATTTGCGTATCTATCTATCCATATACAGATCTGAAGATAATTTTGGATATTTGTATCACAATGGTGATTAAATTTAAGATCCTTATCAAACCATGGCCCAAATCAGTGCCTTACCTAGTTGGCTTGAGGCATTTCTACAGGAAAAAAATTAATTGCAGATTCAGGGTGGCTGCCTTTTTAGTCAAAAATTAGTGGTATTTTGTAATACTAGCACAAGTGTTTCTAAATTAGGGTTTCTATAACAGCAGATATTCTTTGTTTTGCAAAGCTGTGCCATACCAGTAATAAAAAGAAAAAAAGCCTTTTGAAAAAAACCCTGTTAGTAGTATGAGTAACAACAGTGCCACTCCACCCAACACATCTACCCTTGCTAAGCCCAAATACTCCAGATGACAAGCAACCTTTCCATACTACTTGCCAGCAGTTGTTTCAGTTTAGCTCTCTTCCTAGAATTAAAAAAAAAAAGCATCTCTGAGATTCAAATCAAGAGGTCTAAAAAAAGCTACAAGTAGTTAGTAAAGCATTAGTAAAGAAGAAATTATCATTTAAAGAAAAAGGAGTCAAAACCACCTTGTAGCTCAGCTTTGGGAAACCCATCCTTTGCAGTGCCTGCACATTGTGAGTTCCAATCGCTTCGAAGCTGACTCACGGATCATAGGAGCGGTAGATGGAGGAGGAAAGGGAGCAAAGCAGAATAGAACTGCACATGGCCCTCAAAGGAAGAGTGAAAATGGGAAGGCTCGAGCAGAGAGCTGACATCTCCTCCCACCAAAGGCAGGCACATCTTTGCCAGCCGGCCAGAACAGGAAAAGAACGCACAGCTGCAGCTTTCGGTCTTTGCTGCTTCCTGTAGCCTTCCAGTTGAGAAGGGAAGGAGAGAGTTGCTAACCAGCCCACCACTGAGAATAGAGAAGAAAGACTAGAATGCAGGGAAAAATTCAGCTGGCACAGAAAGAACTTGCCTTCCTTATATCTGAGGTTTGTGTTTTCACAGCCAGACTGGACCTGCTGTCCACCATTTGATGCAACCGGAATAATTTCAGTATAGACACTGCATGAAATGGCTCAACGCCTTTATCACAGACATTCCATCTTCTCAGGGAAGCACAATCTCCTTGCTAAGATGGCATAGCAACCAGTATGAGGTTTTATGTATAACCTTCTCTTAGGAACTAGATTTGGTAGAGGACAAAGGGAGATGAAGTTTGAAGAGCGAGCCTTATGTCGAGGCCCCAAGAAGTTAGTTCTGAAGTGGGAAGGAGCACAATGCTGGAATCCATCACACAGGTTCTAGTGAAACTCTTGGCACAGGGAGCAGAAATCAGTGCCCTCCACAAGTCACACCACTTTCACAAAGGTAAAAGTGTTACAAGTTAACTGTGCTTTTAATGGTAGGAACAGATCCTTTGGAAGATATCTTTTAAATGTGTTAAGGAATTAACTCAAATGATTCACTATGCTAATAAATTTCCAAATGATTTTCAAGCAAAGATAACTCATTTTGACTGATTTAGAAAACGAACACCTAGGTGGCAGCATGCAAGGAAGCATACAGGCATTTTCAGTGCAATCCAAGGAAGTATCCCCTCATACGTGAGCCAGAACCGTTAACCAAGAGGTAAATTCAGTTACCTCCAAACCAGTCAGCTTGAAATTCAGGTCCCCTAAACCAGCCTAGGATAAATTCACCTCAAAAAATTTATAAACTTGCTTCTTCCTGTTCTCATAGCTGCAATACTACACACTAAAAGAAAAAAGTAAATAAGAGGAATAAATTAACCGCTGAAGATTATCTGCCACACGATTACTACTGCCTTACATATATGCAGTTTCCTGCAGCCACAACTCCCAAAGGCCAGCAGCCTCCACACTGCTGGCATGCATCTCTCCAGCTCCCACTACAGTGCAGTACAGTTTTGCTGTCAGTAACGTCTGAAATTCTGCTGCTTGTTGAGAAATGTATTCCCGGGCTTCGATGCATGTTTGAGGTATCATGCCAGTCTTCACACCTTAGTTTTTCATTATTGCGTAATTACTGCAAATTCATCTTAAAGATTCCTCTGAGAAGTCAGCTTGAGTTTGACAAAGCCAATTTCTACATCTTTACTTCCCATCTTCAGTTAGATGCCTTACCGTATAAAATCATATTTTACATTAAAAAAATGCTAAAAATACCTCCTAAAGACCCCTTGAGAGTGTTTTTCTTCAAGAGAAGTAAATGAACTGCACAGCCACTTACTTCAAATGATTTTAACAGGTTATTAGCTCTGATCTGAAGAAATACAAGGGGTCTTTCATTTTCTTGTCAGCTCATCTTATGATTAGATAAGCCTACTAACCAGAGCGCAAACATTCACGAGGCTAAATTCTCTGCACCTCTGCAATTACCTGGCAAAATATGCCTATGGATCACTCCATTAAAAAAAAAAAAAAGTACTTAAAACGCACTTAAAATTGAGTGTCCCTCAAATACCTCTGCACATATGGGACCCATAACACAGTGCAATGATCTTCCTCCTCACAGCAACCCATGTAATGGTCACATAAGTTACTGCACTGACTTCCTCCACACCACAGTACTTCACATGTTATTCTCCAGCCAAGTTCCCAGTCATATTCCTCAGTACAGCAGCATACATGAATATTGTTTCTCTTAAAAAAAAAAAAAAACAAAACAGAAAAAACAATAAAACCCTCACTCACCAGCACAGTGGTGCAGATGGACCTGAGCTCAGACTCCACCTTCTCCCGATAGTCCTTGATAAGCTGCATCTTCTTGTCACTGGTGTCTGTCTTCTGCTCGATGCTCGAGATGACCCTCCAGGCAGAGCGTCGCCCCCCCACCACGTTCTTGTAGGCCACCGAGAGCAGGTTGCGCTCCTCATTGGACAGCTCGGCACCTTGCTCAGTTACTGCCTTCATGCAGGTGGCCATGTCATCATAGCGCTCAGCTTGCTCAGCCAGCTTGGCTTTCTGGATCAACTCGGTCTTATCCATGCTGGCTGGCAGTGGGGCAAGAGCAGTACAGTAGCAAAAGCAGGAGAAGCTGGGGCTGTCACACTACCAACAGGAGAATACACCTCAAAACCTGCCAGAAAGAAGACCACGATGCTAGGATGAAACACTACAGAACACCACCTCATGCCACCTCTTGCAGCCTACCAAAAACCCCGGATCACAGTAAGAATTGCCTTGGAAGGGAGTAGATTTAGATTAGACGTTAGGAAGAAATTTTTCATGATAAGGGTGGTGAGGCAGTAGCCCAGGGAAGCTGTGGATGCCCCATCCCTGAAGGTGTTCAAGGCCAGGTTGGATGGGGCTTTGAGCTCTCTGATCAAGTGGGAGGAGCTCCTGCTGATGGCAAGAGGTTGGAACTGGATTGGCTTTGAGGTTCCTTCCAACCCAAACCATTCTACTATTCTATGATCTCCAGACGCTTCTCATGGAGAGAAGGACTGCAGCATCCCGCCCTTCCACACAGGGTTACGGGGAATGGCACTCATCCCAAGGGTCCAACCCTAGGGAAATCATGACCTAGAAACCCAACAGGGAATGGAACACTCAGCCAAGGGATGCCAGCCTGAAGACCAAGTGCTGGAAATAACTAATTTTTTCCATCACAGAGTACTTTTTGTCCTCACCCTGCTTTTCTTTTTTACCTCATGCGAACACACTGATCCACTAACAGGGACCTGATAGGGATGTTCAGCCTTACCCAAAGCCCCCATGTGCCAAGGAAGCACGGGTGCCCCATGGAAATGGGGCCAGGAGAGAATAAATCACAGAATGGTTTGGATTGGAAGGGACTCAAAAGATCACCCATTTCCACCCTCCCCCCAGCCATGGGCAGGGACACTTCCCACTGGATCAGGCTGCCCAAGGCCCCATCCAACCTGGCATTGAACACCTCCAGGGATGGGGCAGCCACCACTTCTCTGGGCAACCTGGGCCAGGGCCTCCCCACCCTCATTGTGAAGAATTTCCTCCCAATGTCTAGTCTAAATCTTCCCCCTTCCAATTTAAAACCATTCCCCCTCATCCCGTCACTACAGACACTTATAAAAAGCCCCTCCCCAGCTTTCCTGGAGCCCCTTTCAGTAGTGGAACGTTGCTATAAGGTCTTTCCGCAGCCTTCTCTTCTCCAGGCTGAAGAATCCCAACTCTCCCTGCCTGTCCTCATCGCAGAGGTCCTCCAGCCCTCGAATCATCTTCATAGCCCCCTCTGGGCTCGCTGCAACAGCTCCATACCCTTCTAATGTTGAGGATTCCAGAACTGGACACAGGGTGCCAGGTACAGTTTCAGAAGAGGGGCAGAATCTCCTCCCTGGCTCTGCTGGTCCCACTGCTTTGGATGCAGCCCAGGACACGGTTGGTTTCTGGGCTGCGAGAGCCCACTGCCGACTCATGTTGAACTTCTCAACCCCCAGCACCCCAAGCCCTTCTCGCCAGGGCTGCTCCAAATCACATCATCCCTCACTGAGAAACCGCGGCGACCACAGCAGCACAGCCGAGCTCGTCCCTAAGGGGAGTGATGGTGGAAGGAGTTAAACCCCTCGGGGCCCGGGATCCGTCTGCCGCGGGCACCGAGCGGGGCGGGACGGGGCTGCGCGGCCCGAGTTCCCCCCACAGAGCAGCGGGGGGCCCCAATCCCGGTGAGGGCGGGGATCGTGGCGTCTTCAGTCGGAAGAAGAAGAAGCCAAGCGGGTGCGAAATGGCGCCTGCGCCTCCTCCTCCCGCTGCTCGGGGCCGCCGAGGGCTTCGCGCCGCCATCACAAAATGGAGGACGCGGAAAGGAAGGAAAAGGGGGGGAGGGGAGGGAAAGGAGCGGCGCCGCAGGTCCCACACGCGGACACTGCGTTTACCTGGTGTGCGCTGCGCTTCGGGCCGGGCCGCGGGCGGCACCCGATCCGTCTGCGTCGCTGCTGGGGCGGTGGCGGAGAGAAAAAGGAGCCGCTCCCGTCTCCGGCGAGAGGCAGCGCTAAAGGGCGTTGGCGCGGGCCGAGCCTACCCCGCGGCCGGGCCCGCGCCCACGCGCGGCCAATCGCAGCGCGGCCTCGGCGCCAGGCCCCGCCCCCCGCCCTCCCCGCCGGCCAATGGCAGCGCCGCGCGCCGCCGCGGGGGCGAGCGCCGAGGCAGGGCGGCCGCGCTCGGGTTGGCCCGTGGGCTGCGGCTGGGGCCACGGGGTTTCCTCCAATGAGATCCAGGGTGAGATGACGTCACTGTCGCCATGGCGATGCTGCTACAACCCCCCCTCCCCCCACCTCCTCCTCCGCCCTATTCCTCCCCCCTCCCCCCCCCCCCCCCCGCGCCCGGGCGGCCGGGGCCCCGCGCGCGCGCCACTGGGGTGGGGGGGGGGGGAACGGACGGACGACGACACGGGACGGGACGGCGAAGCGGCGGGGCGTGGGAAGCAATGGCGGGAAATGAGGGTGGAGGGTGGGGGACACGAGGAGAGGGTTGTTGCAAGCGTGGGTGGCCAGAAAGGCCGAGGAGAAGCACTGCGGAAAGGGATCGGGAGTCTGTGGTTGATGGAGAGGTGGCCATGAGCCAACAGTGAGCCCTGATAGGCAAGAAGACAGCAATAAGCCCCTGTCAGCCTAGAAACCAAGAGGGAGCTCCTGGTAGCCGAGGAGTGAGCAGTGACTCCCTGATAGTCAAGGACCGAGCAGCGAGCCCCTGGTAGCCAAAGAGACAGTTTTGAGCCTGTGGTAGCCAAGAAGCCAGCAGTGAGCTCTGATTGTCAAGGAGCCAACAGGGAGCCCCTGGTAGCCAGGAAGCCAGCTTTGAGCCCCTGGTAGCCATGTCCTGGAGCGCGTCCAGCACGGCATTCCCATCCAGGTGGACGGAGGAGATTGTCCCACTCCGCACTGGTGCAGCCTCACCTCGAGCACTGGGGGCAGTTCTGGGCCCACAGGATAAAGAGGATCTAAAGCTGCTGGAAAACATCCAGAGGAGGGCACGGAGGTGGGGAAGGGTTTAAAGGGGGGAAGCGTGTGAGGAGCCGTTGAAGTTACTGGATCTGCTCAGCCTGGAGAAGAGGAGGCTGAGGGGAGACCTGATAGAGGGCTGCAGCTTCCTCACATAGGGAGGAGGAGGAGCAGGCGCTGATCTCTCTGACCAAAGGGAATGGCAGGAAGATGCCCTAGGGGAGGATTAGGTTGGACATTAGGACAAGGTTCTTAACCCAGAGGGTGGTGGAGCACTGGAATAGCTTCCCGGGGAAGCAGTCATGCCACCAAGCCTGACAATATTCCAGAAGTACCTGGCCAGTGTCTTCAGATCTACGGTGTGAATGTTGGGATTGTCTACGCAGAGACAGGAGTTGGAGTCAATGATCCTTGTGGGGCCCTTCCAACTCAAGTCATTCTGTGATTCTGTGAAAGGGCTCCCTGGCTGCTCCCTCCGCCCACTTATCCGCACAGTGGGAGATCCTGCAGGAATTGGGGCAGGAGTGTCTCAGAGTCTTCTTTTTCCCAATGGCAGGATCTCAGCAGCCATTTCTGAGAGAGGGTGTCTGCATGTTGCCCCTGGGACCAGCGTAATGGGAGGGTGTTTGTGAAAAACTTATATTCCTGAGGCCCCACACACAGAGAGGTGAGAGTGTCCCATAAGCAACAATCAATGCATTTACACCGTGTGTCTGAAGGCATTGTCCAAATTCTTCTGGAATATTGTCGGGCTTGGTGCTGTGACTGCTTCCCTGGGGAGCTGTTCCAGTGCTCCACCACCCTCTGAGTGGAGCACCTTTTACTGATATCCAACCTAACTCTCCCCTGGCACATCTTGCTGCCATTCGCTCAGGTCTAATCTTTGGTCACCAGTTTTAGGTCCACGAATATGGATAATAAAATGTTATCCGCCCAGGAACAGATAAACATGAGGCACCTATTGCCTGGTTGCCCTGCCATGCACTCGCCCACCTTGCCAGAACTCTGGCCAGGTGGGTGTATGAATCTGTGCGCTCATGCTGTCCAAGTCTTACAGAACGTGGTAGGCACACAGTGGGTTTGTGCTCTTTGTTCTGGCATTCCACATACAAAATCCAGGGGTGGATCAAATACATCTCTCAATGTCAGGGCTTGGGCTACTTTGGATTCACCCATGTCTTTGTGCAGTACCAAGTTTCTGCGAGAAGCAATGAGATTTCTCACCTTTGGTTTCTGCATCACCAAATATAGTCATGTTGTGGAACTCCAGCATCCAGATGGGATGATGAATTCTCTGAATCAACCCCAGGATGTTATTGTCTCAACTTGTAAAGCTCTTGAGCTGTGTTTGGACTAGGACTGGGATTAGGTGCATGGAATTGGGTTCTGTGCTGAGAACAAGCCACTCTGTTTATCATTTGAGTTTGGGGAGCATTTATTCTGTTATAAAAAAAGACCTAGTACCCTTTCCTAAGTTAATTAAGCTCTTCCAGAAAACGTTATGGAAATGTATTACTCTAACCCAGAAATTACTGTCTTGGCAACTTGCTACAGTTCTAAGTTGCCTTTTTATTCTTCCTTGTCACTAGGGTACTCTTTCATTTTCACCAAAGTCCCCAACGATTATCATCATTTACACGTGAAGTAAAGACCTAAATTGACCAATTGTACAACAATCCCTTTTATGATTGACATTATGCCTCTGTCAGAGATAGAACTAGCAATTCCACCTGTATGGCATGGATGAGTGAGTTTTATTTGGGGAAGGGTAGGTGAACTAATCAAGCCTACCTCCTCCTTCACTGATTCCCCTAAAAAACGGGGAAGATACTGGAATTAGCCTCATACCATTTATTTCGCATCCTTATCCCACCTACTGAGAGGTTGTATTAAGAAATGCAGAACCATCTTAAAAGCTGGGAAGTGCTGGGTGTAGCAATGCCATGTGCATAGGGCTGTGAAATGGACCTAGACTTAACAGCATGTGTGATGTAGAGTCAGAAGGATGTGAGCAGGGCAGCTGCGTGGCCTGTGTGTCTGGCTTCAGCCTACAGTGTGCTGCAGCTCCTTGCTTTTCAGGTTTGGGTCCTGTGAGCTTGGGTGGCTCAAGACTGCACTGTGATACGGTTTTCAATCACATAGCCATAAGCTCATTTCCCTAGAGGAATCGTATCACTAAGTAGGATTGTTGTTCTTTGCAGGAACTTTTATGAGAGAAGACTTGAAGAATTTGTTGTGTTTAGCTTAGCAAAATAAAGGTTAAGAGAAGATTTGATGTCTTAAAAAGAAGAGTAAACAACATGGATGTAGAAATGTAAGTGGAAGACAAATGTGTGCAAAATGGATGTTAATGAATTTAGACTGTGAATTAGAATATTTGGAATTTTTGGACCAAGGAGACTGTGGAACAACTTCCTGTGCTGAGGGCAGGAAGGCCATCCACTTTGAAAGTGGAGACTGATCAATTTATGAAAGTGCTTATGTGATATATTTGCCTGAGATAGCAAGAGACTAAACTCCAGAAGCCAGAAGCTTTCCAGTTCTGTGTTTCTATTTAATGTTTCTTTTATTGCTTATTACATGTATACTTCAATGTAGTTTACTGTATAGCATTATCCTGTGTTAATAAAAGAAAAATTAATTTCCTTTAGAGCATTTCAGGAGTGCTATTATCCTGCTAACCATTAATGACTTCACCCTGGTCACACTAATATGAAGTGGTTGGCATTATCTTGTCTTATGCTCAGGAAATGAAAATTAGCAACACTTTAGGATACCCACATGGAGAAATATAGGACCTTTATCTCCAGAATGGTAATACTAAATCAAAGACCTTCATTTCCAGGGTGGGAAATGATTTGTGCTACGTGACATGTACTGAATGTCCACCTCCCACTGACTTCAGATGCACCTACTCGCATTCAGCATCTTAACAGCTCACACCACAACTTACTTAATTGGGAAGTGGGAGGAAACAAGGAATATATATAATGCAAATTCCTTAGACTTACCTGCGAACTTAAGGATAGTTAGAATCAAGATTTCTAGAGGCTCAGTTATTTGCTGTAACTGTAAAACTCTCCTTTCTTTTTCAAAGCAGAACCTGTCCTACCCCACTTGCTTTCCAAGTAGGGAAAAGGTAGAGACAGAATCTTCCTTCCCTACAGTCTGTGCAATGGGTACATGACAGGTGAAAGCAGTATCTCACAGAGCAGACATGTAGCACAGTGAGTTAAGGTGAGCACAGAAAGCCTAAAAAGCATGCTTCTGTCACAGGATTTACAGAGGCTGCCATGGAGCATCAGTATGACCGAGCCCTTTGGATCCACAGCAAACTCCTGTACTATCTGAAATTGCCCTGTTGTAAGCAGCGGTAGAAAAACTTACTCATTCTGTGTCCTGCCTTGAGTGTGATGGAGAATCTTTACAACTAGTCTCATGTCTGATTAATGACGAGGGGACACATTTCAAGTTTCTAAAGGATCTGTGTTCTAGCAGTTACAGGACTTTTATCTTTAGCTCCCAAGCTGCTTCCTGTCCTCCTCTTTGCCTTATTATCTTCCCCCTTATTTGCATTGCTATTGCATCTCAAAACTGCAATTGCCCCTGATTTTCTGTGTCAGAAACAGCTAAACCATGCTAGCTGAAACACGAGAAACATTCTAAATGTGTTCATACAGTCTGATCTGTGTTTAAGCCTTTGGAGAGGAACTAAAACAACAGTCACAACTTTTCTAGATAAAGTAAGACATTAGATTTGTTTACATCATGCTTGCTTTGGGGACTTGGGAATGGAGGGATGAGGAGAAGATCTTTTGTTGCATTACTGTGTTTTGTGTTCATATTGCAAAGGTGCTAGAGGTTGGGAGAAGTGCTCTTCTACTTATGTTAAAAATAAAATGTCACCCATTTAAGGGGCTGAAGCATCATCAGTGTCCAGTAAGTAACAAATAAATGTGAGCTAGTGGGATGAAGCTCTTTAAATGTTATTTAGCCTGATTCTGTATTGTATCTGTACTGTGCTGTGAGCAAGGCCATGGGACTCCTTTGATTTTCAAAATAGTTGCATGGCGTGTTCATTACTGGGATAAACTAATCACTTCAGGGAGGACGAGCCTCTGAAGGAAGTTGTTGAGTGTGTAGCTAGTCATGGGTGCTATTTTATGCAAACCATTTTCTTCTGCTGGGAGAAGAGGAATCGAGGAATACTGGGGTTAGGAAGGTGAGTGTCAGTGTGGAGGGTGGCACTGAACCTCAGTTTTGCTGCTGAATGCCATTTGTCTGGTTAAACTAGCTGCAGGATACGTGTATCTCCATGCTGGGAGTAGTTTGGTCTTTGCTGATGAAGGATTATATTGATGAATGTCTGCTGTGGGGTAAATGCTGCTATAGTCTGATACACTGAAGCAGCTACTGGTAGTGGTTGGTAGTAAAGTGTCAGCCTTTGGCATTTTTTCTTCCCTCCTACCATTACAGTAGTTGATGTTAAATTCCATTCCTGTTTCTGGAGGTGCAATATATTATACCTTATTGCACATAACAGTGTTTGTCTGCATCCTTCCCTTCACTGGCATGTGTTACTGAAGACTGGAACAGGCTCTAGAGAGCAGAGTAAAACCTGTGTTACATGGGTGAGCTATCACCCTGCATCAGAGAGCTTTCCTTTCCTTCTGTTGCACTGTAAGGGAGGGAGGATGCTGGCTACACAGAACCATTCCCTTCTTTGTGCTGTTAGCATAAAAAATACAGGTTAATCAGTCCTGGTCCTAGGCAGGTCCAGTGAATCTCTTGTGAAGTGGCTCCAAAGACCTGGGGCCCCACTGTGCTGCACCTGCCAAGAGTGTCTTGTGGAGGAGTGCTGTAGGGGATTCCTCTCCAGGAGGACCATGCACTAGTCTAGCTGGACACAAAGCTTTTGCAGATCTCCCTTGGGCCTCCCTCTTATTTTCCCTGGCTCTGTACCAGCAGTTGTGACTTGCCAGTAGGAGGACAGAGGAGCCAGCTGGAGCTAAATGAAAGTTGAGGTGTGTCTTCTTTTATAGAAATGAAACAAATAGCCTCATAATGGCTTTTGTTCAGTTAAATGCAACTTGCTTTTTCAAAGCAAAAAGGACTCCCTTATGCATGAACAAACAGGAGTCGCAAAAGTCACTGAGATTTTCACCTAATTTTTATCCTCCTGAAGCCTCTTCTATCACGAGGCAGTGATAGGGCCCCTAAAATGAAGATAAATGCAGCTAATTTCCCTTTAATGGTGATTTGATTATTCTTTCATTACAAGTAACTAGTTCCCTTTTCTAATTATATAGCATGTTTTTATCGAAGAAAAATTACCTAATTTATGGGAGTGGACCATTAAAGTCACTCATCCATGAACAGTTTATTGTGGTGCTATGAGATTGCTGGTTTCAGAAAATGTCTGTATTACAGTAGACATGTATAGATTTGTGGCTCTTCTGCTGTCTTACAATGATTGTGACAAATGAGAAAGCAGGGAACATGAATGGATGTGCAAAGCACAAATTAAATGCAAAGGGCAGAGGGCATAAACCCCGCACACATTTAGGATGTTGTGAAGGGAGTGAGAAGCATTGAAGGGGAAGGGGATACTGAGGAATGAGAAAGAAATGCTCAAAGGTGCGCTGGTACTTGGAAAGGCTTCGTCAGCTAGTTGTTTAGTGAATTCAGGTGCAGCTCTGTCTGTTATGCCTTTGATCTCTGCACTTCTTGGTTTTTATCTCTCTCTTCTTCTCCTTCCCTGCAGTATAAGCATGTTATTCAAAGGAGATCAGTCAACTAGATTACACAACAGGGACGGAAACGGGCCTGTTGGAGGTGTAGTGAGGAGCACGGTGAGCTTATGAGCAAGCCTCGGGTCCTGCAGGCAGGTCGCTGCAGGCCACTCTGATTATTTTGGTTATCTAAACTGATGTAGCTGTGATGGGCTAGCGATGACAACAGGCGGGAGATGTCAGATGGTGCAGAGGCTAAATCTCTTACTAGATCAATTAACAGTCAGAAAAATAGACAAGGATTTGATCTGAGAGCACCCAACATATTTTCTCTGTATAAACTAAACACACTTTTTTGTTCTATGCAATATAATATTAAGGCTGATGGATATTTGAAGGTCAAGTGTTTGTATGGGGAAAATGATAGGGTGAGATGGAGGTAAGATGGGGTAATTCTCCACGTGGAAACTCCCTTCTAGAAAGAAAGCCATTTCTATTCAAAATTCAGTGCCTGCTAAGGATGCAGTAACAATGAACTGTAATTATCAGGTTATTTTCAGTGTAGGCAAACCATAATAATAAAGCAAGTAAAGGAAGAAGACAGAAAAGACTGAGATGGAAGCAGGTAGTCAAGCAGTTAAGCAGAGGTGCCTGTGGGAAGATGTGATATAACTATCCTTTCTCAGATGAAGTTTATAGGTGAAAATAAACCTGTAGTAAGGCTCAGAAATTTGTTTAAAGGTAAAATATTTTTTCAAACTCAGCTTTCAAGAGTTCTTGCTTTTCCATCATTTCAACACGGATGCATATGTATTGATTTTTTCCTTACAATTTGTAATGACAAGGATTTGGTTATGAGTTTAATTAGGACTCAGTACTGTCTTCCTTGTACAAATGTCAGAAATCTAAGGACTATGAAAAGTGCATATTAGATCTCTAGCTAGTTATTATTATGTACCTGGTACATCATTAATAATGATTAATATATAGAACAAAATAATCCTTCAATGGAAGAAGGGAATGGCATATGCACATATATACGTATATACCTATATACAGGTACATATGTATGTATATATATACACACACATAGGTATATATATCCTTATGTACATATAGATATATATACATATATGTGTGTATATATGTATACATACCTATGTATATACATATTTTAGGCCGAAATGCTCTTTGATGAGCCAAGAACAGGACGCTATACATGCATCTTTAGTGTCTGAATTAATTTTGGCAGTTAACATGCTGTGTCTTTGGTTTACTGAAAAATTTTTTCACCATTGTACTTATCTGCCATCATTAGAAGCAAGCTACTTAATGATGGCCTGTACTAATGCAAGTTGTATCACTTAATTACTTGCGTTAATGTTGTAGGAAGCCTTGAATACACAATATGAGTGTCTGTGGAGCTACAAGCAAGAAAGGGAAGCTTCAGATTAGTGAAAGAGGTATCTAGGCAATGGGTTGCCTCCTACATTAGTGAGAAAAAAACAATGGGAAGTTTTGCTTTCTGGAGAAACCTAAATCAGAAAGGCTTTTCCCTTTCCCTCTTTTCATGTTCTGCTGCTACTGAGGGAGTAGAGCTTTCTGTTGAGGTAAAGAGCTAAGCTTATGACATATAGCACAAAAAAAAGAGCAAGATAACACACTGCTGTTTGCTGTGTTGGTAGGTAATGCCATTCCTGCAGTGGAGATAATTCTGAATAGAGAGAGTCAAATGTGGACCTGATCCATGGATGAGTACATGAGGAGTTTACTCTGAGGATGCTAGATGTTCACAATGCTAAATAGTGATGCTTGAAGAAATTTTCAGATCTAATTTCCATGTATTTGAACACTGGAGACTTTCAAATAGAACACAGAGAAAAGCTGTAATTAAATCCCAGTATTTTTTCCATTCTGCTGCTTTATGGGATTCTTCTCAGAGCAGTTAAATGGTTCCTGTTCTCAAATTATTCTTGTTTGTGTAACCTTCAGTGAAGTGTTTTAGAAAGGTTAGATGTTATTGTTATGTAGTTAGCATTGCCCCACTTCTTAAGAACGAGCAATTTTATTAATTGATCTAATTTATGTAGGTTTAAATACAAAGTTTCTATAATTTTTTGCCTGTGCTTAAAAGTTATGCATGGATCTTTAAAAGCATAAGGTATAATAATTACAGAGAAGGCTTTAGTATAAAATGTTATGTTAAATCTACCAAATATTTAATACATCTCTGTTTTTCTGGTGTCACAGATTACCTCTTTTCTTAGCTATTTCATTCAAATGTTTTCCTGGAGAACCAATGCCTTTACTTTCCTAGATGTGATATTGGAGGAGTCCTGGTTGGCCACTTTGCTTTATTGTTCCCATGCTGCTGTCGTCAGAGCTGGGTAGGAAATGAATGTCCTTCTCTGTCAAACTCTTCAGGAATTCAGGCTTCACCAGTGCCTCACCACCCTCAATGTAAAAAATTTCTTCCTTATGTCCAATCTAAACCCACCCTCTTTCAGTTTAAAACTGCTGCCCTTTGTCCTTTTACTACAGGCCCTGGTAAAAAGTTTTTCTCCATCTTTCTTGTAAGCCCCCCTTATGTATTGAAAGGCTGCAATAAGGTCTCCCTTATAGATTAACAGAAGGATACATCCTGGAAATGTTAAGTCTGTTTCACAAGACTTTGTTAGGACACTTCACAGAAAGACAGACATGGATTTCTCTCTTGTAGCCATAATTCCAGGCTGCTGAATTTTTGAGCATAACAGTTCTAGGATTTCTTTGAAGCCTGTGAAAAGTGTTTTCAGGGGACAATATTTCCCATCCCACTGAGCCTGTGGAAGTGTCTCCTTCTGGATCCTTAAGTAACTAAATAAAACGGAACAGGTTGAACATAAACCAAAGTCTACAAATATGAGAGCAGTTTTGTGAATATTCATAATGACTGAAGTTTGCTTCTAGTGAACCAATGCAAAGACTACATACTAATTCTGTGCTGGTACATTCACTCAGGAGGCACATAAGTAAGCCTGGATGTAGGGCTTAATTTCACGCTGTTTAAAGTGTTGGGTTTTTTTAGGGGGCTGAGTTCTCCAGATTTTCCCTTTTGTATCACAGTTACATACTTTCATTCAGAGTAACATATTTTTTTCAGGGGGAGAGGAATATTCTGTATCGCTGATGCAATTGGTTTTATTGTTGTTCTTGGCACACAGCCATTTATTTGATCTGAACCAACAGTAGTTGCAGGGCCTTATGAGTAGGATGATTATCACTAAGAGTCATTTAGTGCTTTACTTTCACAGTGCACAAACTCCCTTTGATTCATGTTAGAAGGATAAGGTCAGATTTTCATCTGGTGTAAATCAGAGAAAAATGCTGCCAGTTGTGAATGTGTGTCCTTTGTATTTAATTAATTGCTTGAAGATTTTTCTTGTAAGCCCATTGTAGGATTTGTACAATCTCATTAGTCCGTCCTTGCTTCTGAAATTCTTCTACTATACCTCCGTGGACACTTTCTGTTTCTCGTATATCTTTGTGATGGGAGACTTGGAACTGAATGCTGCTTGCAAGGTGAGACTGAATTGATTTAGACAGTGGTTTAGTGCTTTCAGGACTTTTCTCAGTCCAGGGCTTTCTCATATCCTGTCAGCTTTTTAGAGTGATGTTGAACATTGTGCAAATGTTCTTATTTTGCTGACCACATCAATACCTAAATGATTTCTTCCAAAACTTATACTCAATAACATGGATTTTCCTCTGTTTTGTGTTGTCCATTCAACCGCCATTTGTTAGGTCTGTGTGCAGTTTTTTTCACAGCCTTATCTCAGGCTCCTGTTTTGACTATCAAATAACATTGTGTCACTTGTAAACTTGCCCTGCTCACTCTCTTTTCCAGATTATTAGTCAAGGCATTGAGAAGTAGCCTGCTTCTTTAGGCACTGTGCAATTAATTTTTGGCGTAAGTAAAAAATAAAACTTTTATTCCTGCTTGTTTGCCTACACCCGTGACAATGACAGAACTTAATGCAGCTGAAAAGGCAGCTAAAAAAGTCATCTTGTCCCTGTAGACTTTAGTATTGGCTGATGTTTGAACCAGTTTGGATAAAAAATTATGCCGTGAACAGCTGTGGTGGCATCAAAATCTCAGGGTGGTTCACAGAAAGCTGTAGGAGCTGCACAAGTGGAGCCCATCGATGACTTTTTTGCATGGCGTACAGAGCTGTGCACTGGTTATCTGGAACCTAACCAGCTCTGACTGCCATCGTCCAGCAGCTAAGGTAATGGGTGCGTTCTGCTCTCTACAAGATGTGTAAGCCTGGCTGGTACACTGGAGATTGTACACAGCAGACCTGATTGCACTGGTTTCAGTGTAAGGCGCTCTCTACATTTTTTCTTTTTCTTTCATCAGTTATTACCAGGAATGGATGTTTACGCACATAGCTTGCATCACTGTGGCTCATTCAACAAGCATGGATAGTATGGAAGTCTGAAATCCCTGGAAACTCTCCTCTCTTTGCTATGCTATATTCCCAGAGCTTCAACATAGGATGATTAAGTCCTGGCATCTTTTACATTCCCAAATGATTGCCTGGCTCCTAGTCAGCTATGGGCTTTCTACTCTTCTCATGCTGCTGAAATATTGATACTGCTTCATTGCAAAAGAGCTACTTAATACCCATGTTTAAGTACAAGAGCCTGATGTGAGACATTCTATTCTGTATTTCAGCTCATCCTTCAGATGCATGTAGGCAGCTTGCAGGGTGAACGGGCTGAGGTGTCGGGGGAGAGAACGTGTGAGCAGATGGGGAAAAATGGGATCAGATAGCAAAACACCAGGACAGGAGTCTCAGCTGAGAAATCTGAACAAAAGGAAGTGTTTCATTAGTTGGAAGGAGATGGTTATGTCTAGTCCAATTTGGCAAGGAAGATCCACTTACTTTTCCACATTTTGCCAAGGCAGCTTCTGAGGGAGCCGTTCCTGCAGGCCTGTCTCCCCTCTTGGTTTGTCTTTAATTATGAACAGTAGAAGTTTGCTGGGGGTGCCTTCGGGAAGGCAGCACGAAGGATGCTGGAAGGCTCTGTGCTTGTTCACTGAAGCACGAGAGCAAATTCTGTGCACGTTTCAAGACAAGAGCAGACCTGGTTGGCTGTGTCTGCCTCAAATGCTGCAATCCTACCTTACAATTCACTCATACTGCCTGCACAAGAGTAGCCTAAATCTTCTATATGCTGGCCCCTTTGCAGCTCCCTCCTGCCCTCCATCCACCAAAACAGCCTCAGCTCCTCCTGAGCTGGAATTTGTTGTTCAAACAAAAAAGCCCAGTGACTTAGAGCATCCGAGTAAGATCCCAGAAGAATTTTCAGTGCCAGCACATTTATTTTATTACTGGTGAAAATGGCTCTTCTTACCCCTCTCAGTATCACACTTTGGGTAGTCAACCCTGTATCACATTAGCAGGGAGTTGTCAGATTGCGCTTAGCTAGAAATGTTGAGTGCTCCTTTTTTGCTGCTAAATTATGGGCTTCTGTGTTTGTAGCAGAAATTCTGGTGTTAATTCCTAAATACATGACGTTATATTCCATAATCTTCAGTTTTATCCTTCCTGTTTCACTGTTAGCCCACCTGTATAATACTCTGATCTTCCTTTGCACTGACACAGCCTTTGAGTCTTGTGCTATGCTTTAGTTTCATTAGCATGTTTCCATTTTTTTGTGCCTAAGTTATTAATGAAAGTATTTAATAAGATCGGTTCCAAGGTCCCAAGCTTTAAGAAGCCTTAATTGGTTGTGCAGGGTACATTTTGTAGATAAACAAAGGACACAGCACAGATCCTCATGCGACCAAATCAGCCTAATCCTGGTGACTTCTGTAGAGTTATTCTGGTTATTCAGAGGATGCTGCTTCATTTCAGTCTTTTGTCCTGCACACTTATAGCAAAACTGTCCCTTGTCCTATGGCTTGAGTAGCTTTATAAGGACAATGAAGTGTGATTTGGAAGAAGCAAGCATGACTGGATGGATAGCACTGATATTGAGGTGGAGGCTGGATAGAAATCCTAGTATTTTACCACTGAGTGCTTTTGCAGCAACTTTGTAAGGAAAAAAATGCTAGAAGGTCTTGTGCAGATGTGGGAAGAGGCCATGGATACATGAGCTGAGTGCCGTGAACAGCCAGATAAGGAGCCTCACAGAAATGCTGTACGTTCTCGGGGGCATAGAGTCAGAAAAGCATTGTGCTCCTGGTGTGACTCAAACAGCCACTTGTGAAAACAGATACATCTTTGTATAAAGCATTAGTCAAGCTTATTGCATGTCTTCTTGTGTATGAAATACTATTACAATGATTCACATGTATCTTTTACCTTATTTTATACACAGAATTAATCGCGCTTCCTGTGGAATAGAAAGATATTTTTGATTATTTTTTAATAAATAGCAAGGAGCACATATAGCCAAACACTGAACAAAAAACCATTACTAAGCATCTGAAAAGCAGTTAGAGGTATTAAAACCCATGGGCTCCAGGAGGGTTTTCTGCCTCTCCATGACCCCCAAGAGCTGTTTTGCTGTAGCGTATCAGCCCTTTTCCTGCCCTTTTGTGTCTCTCTTCTCTTTATTATACTGAAGCTCTGGGGAAACACAAAGGAGATGAACAAGAAGTTGCTTTCCAACTTAAAGGCATCAACTCAGTGCAGATGTTCTTTTGCCCTTTCCTCAGGTTTGGGTCTTCATTCTCACAGACTCTTTCCAGACCTAAACAAACCTGAAGCTACACGGATTTCATCTTCCTGAATTTTTGCTGGTCTCCTGGGCCTGCTGTGTAAAGACCATGATTGTCTCATAACTTGAGGAGAAATCTATTAAACACAGCATGGCTTTTCAGGCATGGCTTTTTGTGGCATCCAGGGAAGGAGCAGGAGGGTAGAAGGCTGTTATCTGGAGAGAGGCTTCAGGAGGTGTGTGTGTCTCTGCTGGGAAGGTTGATGTCTACTTTCAGTATGGGGTAGCAAAGTGTATGAAAGGCAAATTAGTAAGTGGGCACCTTTAGGGCTGTCCTCACTTTGAAGGTTGTCACTGTCAAGCTTATTGCCAGCAGGAAAAATCAGATTTTTTTTAATGAAGGTAGGGGCAGAGGTGAAAAAATACATCCTATTCTTCCAGAATACTGGCCCCAGACTAGACATAAGCTCTTTCCCTCCCCATATGAGCACCACAAAACAGCTGTGTCGATGCACAGTCTCTGTGCTAAGGGAGAGCACTACTTTTGGCATAAGTTCATTTAATTCCAGCAGGTCAGCATGAAGTGCACTGCAAAATGACAGGAAAGCTGCAGAGAATTCCCTGTAGCAACTGTCAGAATTGCTTTCCTTTGGCAAGTGTCTGCATTGCCTGAGCTCAGCAATTTCCCTCATAATAATAATTTATGCTGGCTCAAAGCTGAGGGCAGCAATTAAACTGTAAGCCAGCAACATGTCTCTAGAAGTTTTTCCCTGCTTGTTCAGTAAGCGCTGTTAGAATAAAAGAACTAAAAGAACTTTTCCTTCCAACTGATGTGGTTTTCCTTTAGCTGTGGATTTCTTTGACTGATGTAATGCCCTGTCATCTGGGCAGTCAGCTCAGCGGAGGAGGAGGCAACAAGCATAATCAGTGATCTGGACAAGGGGATCGAGCGCACCCTTACTAAATTTGCGGACCACACCAAGTTGTGTGGGAGTGTTGATCTGCTTGAGGGCAGGAAGGTCCTACTGAGAGATCTGGACAGACTGGATCAATGGGCCAAGGCCAACTGTATAGGATTCAACAAGGTTCAGTGTTGGGTCCTGCACTTGGGACACAACCCCATGCAATGCTGCAGCTCTGGGGAAGAGTGGGTGGAAAGCTGCCTGTTGGAAAAGGACCTGGGAGTCCTGATCAACAGCTGGCTAAACATGAGCCTGCAGTGGCCCAAGGGGCCAAGAAGGCCAAGAGCATCCTGGCCTGTATCAGAAACTGTGGCCAGCAGAAACAGGGAAGTGATTGCTACCCTATACCATTCTTGCAGCCTAGCTGCATTTTCCTTATTTTGATCACAATGAGTGTCCTAACTAATGTTGTATCCCTCATCTTATTTTCTTCCTGCACTAAGCACTTGCTAGGGACGTGACCAAGAGGCAACCTCTTCAAAAGGTCATCAGCTCCAGACTTCAGTATGAGATTGTAGTGATAAATCAATCGCTGCCAGCTAGAATATGGAAGACCAGCACTGGGCTGTTTGTCAGAGCACAAGAAGGCAAGTAATGGCTGCAGCAAAAAAGAAGTTGGAATGTCAGCAAAAGAATGTTTGCATAAGAAAGATGCACCTACTGTTATTCTGAAAGGGTTAGACTCCTCCAACAGCTTACTGAACTTGCTGCCAAAATGGGTTTAAATCTTGGCCAGCTTGCAATAAGTAACATTAGTTGTAGAAGTAAGACTAGCTAATACTAGTTTACAAGCTCTCCTACGCAGAACCTAGGTGGGGACGAGGATGACATCCTACCTTCAGTGACACTGATCTCTCTCTTGGTTCAGAAGACAAAGAGGTGGGAAAGCTTGTGCTTCTCCACAACCTCCTTTCGGGTAGTTGTAGAGAGTAGTAAGGTCTCCCCTCAGCCTCCTCTTTCCAGGCTAAACAACCCCAGCTCTCTCAGCCGCTCCTCATAAGACTTGTTCTCCAGCCCCCTCACCAGCTTCGTTGCTCTTCTCTGGACACACTCCAGAGCCTCAACATCCTTCTTGTGGTGAGGGGCCCAGAACTGAACACAGTATTCAAGGTGCGGTCTCATCAGTGCTGAGTACAGAGGGAGAATAACCTCCCTGGACCTGCTGGTCACACCGTTTCTGATACAAGCCAAGATGCCATTGGCCTTCTTGGCCACCTGGGCACATTGCTGGCTCATGTTCAGTCGGCTGTCAACCATTACCCCCAGGTCCTTCTCCTCCGTGCAGCTCTCCAGCCACTCTTCCCCCAGTCTGTAGCACTGCATAGGGTTGTTGTGCCCAAGTGCTGGACCCGGCATTTGGCCTTGTTGAACCTCATCCCATTGGCCTCAGCCCAGCAGTCCAGCCTGTTCAGATCCCTTTGCAGAGCCTCCCTACCCTCCAGCAGATCCACACTTCCTCCCAGCTTAGTGTCATCCACAAACTTGCTGAGGGTGCGCTCAATGCCTTCATCCAGGTCATTGATAAAGACATTGAACAGGACTGGACCCAGTACCGAGCCCTGAGGAACCCCACTTTTTTTGTTTGAGCCACATCTAAATGTGCAGTATTGCCCTTTTTCATTCCTGTATTAGTGTTTAAGCTGTAGTTCCACTGTTGTGCTACTCCTCAGGCTTAAGCAGCTCTCTGACTGCATAGGAGAAGGAATCACCATTCCCAGCTGGACACAGTTATTATCGTTTATTGTTTACTGTGTATTGAGTGTTCATCTCAATTCTATTAAACTCAGAGCAAGTTCGTGAAAAGCAGTATACATAACTCCTATCCCCCTGACATCCATCCAGTTGGACTTAGACATGGAAAGAGGAAGACAAAAAGCCCTCTTCTGGCTCATCCTTTGCTGTAGGAAATCACTCTCCTTCCACTTCCCCACATTCTTTGCATTCTTTCGCAACTGGGGCTAAGTCTGGAGTGAGAACCAGCCAGACCATGAGCTTCCTGCAAAGCCACTCAGGCACAGGGTTGAACCTCAGCAAATGTTCACCTGCGGGAGAAGGGGGAATGTGCCTTGCAGAGCATGTTATTCTTTCCACTGAAGGATTAGGGATCTGTATCTGCAAAGGAGAGGGAGCATGGAGGACAAATATCTTCTGTTCAAATCTGTTCCCTTTCAATGATGGGGAGAGGAAAGGTTCCTTCTGCCTGGTGGAAAAAGCAGAACCAACAGTAGATTTGATCGCTGAGCTCAGGACATCATATTATCTAGCTTCCCCATAAAATTCCCTGAATTTTACCATTTGTGTTTCCCCAAATCTAGGCAGAAGCTTCCTAACACACTTCTAGGAAGATGTGACACACATTTTAAGGTACACTGTGGGCAGAATGCTGTGTGTGTACAGTACTGGGCTCACTCCTGTTTTGCTTGCAAGCTTTCACTATCAAATACTTGGGAGTAGCTTAGTTCTTGTGGTAATGCAGGTATACATCTGCCAAGGTAGATCTGCTCTGAATGATGTTAACTTCTTCCAAACCTTTGTCCTTTGAAGCATTTGTCCAAAGAAGTCACTTTCTTTGTAAGGCCAACAAAGGATAGCTTGAGAAACAGAAGCAAGCTAGCTTCTGAGCTGGAAGGGAGAATATGGCCACAACAGTGCATTCCACCAACAGGGAAAATAAAGCTGAAAATGTTTTTTTTTTCCCTGCTCAAAGAAGGAAAAGTGAAATAGAAGCCTTGTAACTTTTAGTATGAACCTAATTGAACAGGAAAATGAAGGACATCAAGTAATTGGGACTTTATAGCTGAAATCTAATTTCTGTCAAATCATTTCAAGGATGTGCATCATGCCTGTTAAAGGCATTACAATCCTGGAAACATAACTTGCACGCTAATTTGCGCTGCCCTTGCCACACAGTACCTGTTGTACCATAAAGTACGATTTTCCTTCTGTCCTTTTTCTGCATCATGAAGGAGGCTGAGCCCACGTTAAAACTCACAATCAGGTACTGAAATTTTGCCTGCCTCACCCAGATGTCTCAGCTAGCTGTTAAGAGCCTGTAAGCAATTTAAAAGCAATAATGTGAGGCGAGGTCATGTGTGTTTTCAGGCATTGCTGTGCAGCAGGCAGTGATCCCTGCCATAGTATCTTTGCGAAGCTCCTATCACTTTGTCATCGTGACTGTTCTTGGTGCATTAGAAGGAGTATCCCTGTAGTTATGCAATTGCTGCTGGGTTTGTTTATTTAGTCCATTCCACACCTCCATCTCAGCCCAGTTACAGAAGCTGGGCAGGACATTAGGATATTTCTAATGAGGAAGTGTTTGAAGCATAATACATTTGTGCACACAGAAAGCTCTGCTCACCCTGAGTAGCTGTGGGTACAGAAGGCTGTTGGCCACAGCCCCTGCTCTCATCATCTTCCACTGCTCAGATGTCACTTACATGCTGCTAGTAACATGCAGCCCAAAATATCATGTTTCTCTCATGGAGTTTTTCAAGCTTTGTCTTGTTCATTGATTAGATTTAAATCCTGCTTCAAGCACTGCCTGAGAGCTTGTTAAAACTGAACATTAAATATCAAAGTTATATTCCAACACTTCATTTAATTTCTTGTCTTTTGCACTTAGTGCAGCATCTTGCTTTTGTTTAAAGCCTGCTTCCTCACCTGTATTTTGGGTGTATGCCTATGCAATATTTAAATGACTGAGATTGCTGTGTGACAGACATTTAAAATAATTAAACTGCAAGTTAAGGACTGGTTTATAACTCATCATTTTAGCTGAAATCATTAGGAACCCTGAAGCACTGGTTGGGCTTTAGGCCTGAAACACTGCTCAGCTCCTTTTCGAGTTTCAGAAGTTCAGCTTTTGCCCAAAGAACTAAAGTTCCTAAATGTTACAATTGCTGAAGTTTATAAAAAAAATGGAGATTGCATTAACAGATGTCATGCAGTTTACACTCTTAATTCCTTGTTAAATACCTCAAAAACACCATTAAAGGTTGTGGGAGCTGGGCACTTAATTAGGTGCACTGACTGATGGGCTCTGATGCCAGGAGGGAAAGTCAACTAAGCCAAGCCATAAACAAAGCACATTTTGCCCTCCAGATCCTTTTAGCAGATCCTTTCCTAGGGCACAACTTGTTGTTTACAACAAAGGAAATATTACAACTGAAATACAGTCCCCAGGGGGTACTTCCCTGTCTCCGTTAACCGGAGGAAATAAGACACACCTTCCATGTGACCTGAGAAACTGCTTTCTAATGTGCCACACAGACCTGAGGTAGGCAGAGATGCCAAATCCATCCCTAGGCTGCTGCTCTATCTCGTAAATACATGCAGCATTTGTTAAAACAACACATGTGAGCTCCTGGACACTGAGATGGAAAAAAGCAATGCAATGGTTTTGAAGATCCCACCAGGCCCATTGTATGATCCAAAGGTCACATATTGCTCTGACGTGTCTTGAAATAAGAAAGGCAATCCTTCTTCTTGATGAGTGGAAAGCATCTCTGCATGCTGATATGAATATGCCACCCCGTTACAATGTGGATCGTTTCCCACCAGTTGTAAACTGAAACTCTTCTTCGTCGAGTTGCTGCACAAACCCTTAAAGCACTTTGGCTTTGGTGGCAGCTGGAGCTGATAACACCTTGTGAGGGGTTCTCAGAAGTTTGTAGAGCAGTTTTCAATGGGATGGCAGGTCTCTGTTCCTCCAGATGATAAAATGATTCTTTAGGTTGGTCTCCATATTTGGAGTTGTATTACTGATAAGGTCAATATTTTATCAATGTAGCTGTCTGCATGTCGCTTTTGAAGACAACGAATATTTCAGAAGTGCTGCGCATTTGTGACTCCTGGGCTTCTGGCAGTTCAGTTCTGAGTTTCGATTTATGTATTTAGCTATGATATTCATCCTGCATTTGTTATGCAAGCCAAGAAATATTTTCAAATAAAGCTCTTTTGCAAGTAGTAGCTCAAGTTAAGTCGCAGTGCTTTTTACACCAAATATTTTATTCAGGACTTGCTTTTGATAAATGTCCAACAATTTGAGGGATAGAAACATTTTCCATCTCTTCCAAGATCATTGCCGTGCTGTCAGATTCAGGAGTAGGCTGCAGGGGAATCCTACACCTTGACTTCTGGAGGCTGCTGCAGCAAGGCTCTGAGAGAGATACTTGGGTCAGGCCAGGCTGCAGCAACAGAGCTCTCACCTAAAGGAAATATCAAAAATATACCAGTTAAAATACTCTGCGGAATGGTGTCCAGCTCTAATCAGCAGAGATAAACAAAACAACATGCAAAAGTAAGAAAAGCCTGAGAAGGATCCTCCAGAGGTGGTGGTTTGAAATCTGCCCTTATATAACTTGTTGAAGTCACCGAATATGAACTGGGTCCAGCAAACTCATTCAATTTTTTATTCTATAAATAGCTTCCTCTCTCCAGCGGCATGAGTTAAGGCTTAAAAGTGGTTTGGCAGTTTCCAGGGAAAAACCTGAACAGTCTGCCAGTTTACTGCGAGGGAGAAGCAGAGGGATGGTGAAACACCCTGCGACTCATTCCCACTGGAGCCTACTGACTGAAGGTTTGAACTTAACCCCTTTGTGGGATTCAGCATGTCCAAATGTTCAGAAAACATATGAAAACCTAAACTTCATGGGAGGCTGTCTTCCCCAGCACCCTGCCTGCCAGCCTGATTCAGTGCTGGAGCCCCCACTGCTTTCCCCACTGGGCTTTATGCACACCAGTTTCTGCATAGTTTTTCAGACAGGGGAAAAGGATCCCAAATGTTTGGTTTTTTGAATGATTATCCCTTATGACTTGCTTTCCCAGCTCAGTCCTGTGTTGCTAGCCGGAAATGCAGAACTAAAGGATGCGGTACTAGAGTTACTAAAGAAGCCAGGCAATAAAGAGAAAACAATGGCTTGGATAAAAAACATCCTTCCAGACAGAAATGGACAACCAGGCTGAGAGGAATGAAAAGGGACCCTGAGCTCCATCCCCTGGCTGGGAGGCTGCTTTGGGAAGGCTGGAGAGAGGGAGGCAGGCTGGACTGTAGACATAGGAGCTCCACAGCAAGAGAGGGAGCTGGGGGCTGCTGGGAAGCTGGAGGTGGAGGGACCTGGCTGTGAGTGGTGCTGGCTGCGAGTGATGCCCATAGCTCCTGTGACCCCTGAGTATGAGCAGACAGGACTTGCCTGGGCTGGGAACAGAGAGGATACACATTGGTAAGGCAATATACTGGGAGAAGTATGTGTGTGCCAAGGAGGTTATATCTTGGCCATGTGTCCCTTTGATTTTTGGTGGAAATGAACTACAAAGGTTTCTGGGGGGAAATTGCAGATTCATATCCATCAACCGGCAGAGAGAAAACCTTTTTCCGGGAGAGCTGAAGTAGCTGTAGTTGGTTACAGCTTGGTGTGAGATGTGGCAACCCCTCCGCAGGAAAGGAGGAGGGACATGAGCCCCTCTGCTCACTGAGCATCCCTGCTGAGACTGCGGGAGGGAGGACAGTGTTTGTGGCCCCGCAGCCACAACAGGACCAAATTCTCATTTATTGCTGACTGCTGGTAGTCTTTAATTCAAAAATCATACAAAACCATCAGAGTCATCCCTGCCTTGGCTGTGGATCCTCTGCTTAGAGGAAGCCTCAAAGGGCCGTTCTTGGAGAGTAGTGGACTGGCTCAAGTTGCAGACTTGCTCTGTGTCACTGGCACAACTGTAAATGCAAACAAGAACACAGGGTTCTGTGCCCTGGCCTGACCTCAAATCGCTTTTGTGCACAGTTTGTTCTCTCCTATGCAACAGGGAGAGCCTGCAGGGAGAGCCTTTCCTTTCAGAAATGTACCCTGCTCAAAAAAAGAAAAGAAAAGGAAGAACATCCTTTCCAGGAGACACCTGAGAGGATCAAACAAGAAGAAACCTCTGAAGATTCTCCTTATGGGAACGTTTCATGGGTGCCCACTGCCATGGCAGGAGTGGAATTTGCCGCCCAGTAAGTCACAATGCCAACACTCATCTCCCATAGTTCTTTCTGGATTTGCCTGTGTCTTCTTGCACTAACATGACCCAGGTGATCTGCACAATATGCCAGTTGTCCTGGCTCTTCTTCACTGTTTCAAAACTGTTTTGCTGTTTAATTTCAATCCTCCTGTGCTCTTGCCCTAGGATCTTGCCTTCCTTAACAGTGTTTTCATCATTGTGATCATCTAGTGTTCAAGTGTCCATCTCTGTTGTGGGGCACCTGTAGATTGCCTATGGAAACATGATTCATTGGCTTCTCAGCTGGCCCAGGTTTTGCCTGTTGCCCTTTGCCCACCATGGACACTCTGTGTGACCCATATGCTGTGTAAGACTTATCAGGGAGAAAAGGTCTTCTCCAAACACAGCGTCCTGCAGTGCAGACCTTGGCCACGCTATTCTACCTCACACAGAAAGTAGAAGCTCTGTTCTTAAGTATTTTAAGTGAAATATTTTTCATTAATAAAACTTTCTGACATTCTTCACTATTTACTTTTTCTCATTTTCATTCATTGGGTAGAAAAAGGAACATTTCTTTTTCTTATAAAAGATTAAGGAGGGTGTATATTGTTGATTAACAAATGTATTAAATATTTCATCAAGGGAACTGTTTTAACAGTGGTTTAAATATTTCATCAAGGGAAATGTTTTAACAGGCATTCCTAGTTTCAAGCACTATTTACTTACAATAGCTTAGGGGAAAAGTGTTACTTGAGAGTAAACATGATATCAAAAGAAGTGTGGCCACCAGATCAGGGAGGTGATTGTGCCGCTCTGCTCCCTTCTGGTGAAACCGCATTGGGATTCTGTGTCCAGCTCTGGAGCCCTCAGCACAGGAAAGACATGGATCTACTGGAGCTGGTCTAGAGAAGGGCCAGAAACAGATGGAACACCTCTCTTTTGAGGACAAGCTGGGAGAGTTGTGGCTTTTTAGCCTGGAGAAGACGAGGCTTCATAGAGACCTTGTTGTGGCCTTTCAATAAAGGGGGCCTACGGGAAAGATGGGTACAAACATTTTAGCAGGGCCTGTTGCAATAGGAGAAGGGGTGATGGCTTTAAACTAAAAGAAGGTAGATTTAAACTAGATATAAAGAAGCAATTTTTTACAATGAGAGTGGTGAGGCACTGGCACATGTTACCCAGAGAGATGGTAGTTGCCCCATCCCTGGAAACATTTAAGGTCAGATTGGAGAGGGCTCTGAGAAACCTGATCCAGTTGAAGATGTCCTTGCTCATTCCTAGGGAGTTGGACTGGATGATCTTTAAAGGTCCATTCCAACCTAAACTATTCCATGATTCTATGATTCTGTTTTCTTCTGCCAAAGCAAAATATTTCTTAGCCCAAGTCATTACATGTACTTGGCCATGACCCTGACCAGAAGACTAGTGAAACTAGTTAATAAATTGACTTTCCTATCAGTGGCCTGATGAAAGATCAGATTTTGCAGACTTTAAAGACTGTGCATGGCACTATTTTGCACAAGTAGTGTTTATTATTATATCCTGGCCAGTATATTATGCAAATAATTAAAAGTTGCCATATGGACTGTCCCCTGTATGTGGAATGAAACCTGGTCTTAGCAAAGGAAGGATGCAGAACTTCACAAACCTTTAGGGCTATATCCTCATTTGGGATAAGTTGCATTTGACACATTGACTTCATTGTGTCTGTATCTGGTACATCTATATGAAAGTTAGTGGTGGTTTGGGCTGCGTTTACACATTGACATATGACTTAACGCTATGCTATTTACCTAGAGTACAGTATACGGGAATAGAGTCTGCTCTTTGTCAGTGAGCTTCTAAATCTGATGCAATATACCTGTGATCAGGGACAGCTGAAAATGAGCTGTCAGAGAAGATTTCATGAAACCAGGCTTAGCATACTATGTCAGCTCATCTAACCTTCGGCTGCAGGGGTGAAAGGCAGGGACGCGTTCTCTCTTCTTCTGTGGTTTAGCATCTAAGATGACTGTATTTTAGCCTGAAAAAAAAAGAGAAATAAAAACTAACAGGCTGATGCCACTTCCCTGGATGTTGCCTACAGGCTGAGAGAGTTGGGCTTGTTCAGCCTGGAGAAGAGAAGGCTTCGAGGAGACCTTTATAGCGACCTTCCAGTACCTGAAGGGGCTACAAGAAAACTGGGAAGGGACTGTTTACAAAGGCTTGTAGTGATAGGACTGGGGGCAATGAGTATAAACTGGAGAGGGGAAGATTTAGGCTAGACATAAGAAGGAATTTCTTCACTATGAGAGTGGTGAGGCATTGGCCTAGGTTGCCCAGGGAAGTTGTGCCTGCCCCATCCCTGGAGGTGTTCAAGGCCAGGTTGGATGGGGCTTTGAGCAATCTGATCCAGTGGGACGTGTTCCTGCCCATGGCAGGGGGTTGGAAAGAGATGATCTTTAACGTCCCTTCCAACCCAAACTGTTCTATGATTCTATGATAATCTGTTTCTGTATTCCTTTTCTTCCATTAGTCAAATGGTATTTTGGATGACAGTTCTACAGAGCAAATGGCTTGACATTAGATAATTTTTTTGGAAGTTGTGAAGTGAAAAGGGGAATAAGGAGATTTCTATTCTTTCTTCATTACCAAAAATTACTGCCCTCTGTCTTGGCCATACAGAAAGGATAATTCAGACACAATAGGCTTATTCCTTTCTCAAACACAACAGCACAGATCAATAATTCTACCAGAGTCAGGACTCATCTGCATGGGAATTCAGACCACTGTAATTATAGATAGATTGCTGCAGTTATGTCATATAATCTCCCATGTGGATCCTCTTATTACAGGATAAATAGTGTCTTTTTTCCAGCTTAGTTTAACCTATCTCTTAAGAAATATCAACTGCATTGAAAATGGCCATGGTTCATATTGGAAGAGAAATGTTCACTTGGGGAATTATGCTGCCAGAATGATTAATTAAATTCACACCTTCCTTTATACTGGTGTAATTCCCCTTATCCGTAGTTAGTGTCAAGTTCAAGGAAGTGTTAATCCTTCTCCCAGCCTTTTTAAACTTCTGTTGAGAGTCTGGTGCTAACAGGCTGTCAAAACAGAGAAGTGACATTTAAACAGGAAGGTCCTTTCTGCTGCTCTACTTGGCCTGGCCAAAGCCAGAAACTGCCGGTGTAACCATATCACTGAGACCTCAAAGCAGTGGATAGTGTCCACTAAACATTACTGTTCTCAGGTTTGCATCCTTTTTCATTTGTGCTTGGTACAAAAAAATGAAATATCGACCCTACTGTTGCCAATGGCAGAAATTAGAGATGGTCAGAGCAGAATGGATTTTTGCTCAGAAACTGCAGAGCAGTTCTCTAAGGGTTACCTTTGTCTCAACTCCTAACCCTGCCCTCACTCTGACAAGCAGCAGTTTTCTTCTAATAGAATTAGTGAGTTTGGTAAACCTTCCTCCATGAAACAGGTTAGTTTTATCCGCCTCAGTAGGGTGTAACTACATATACAGAAACATGCTCAAGTCTTCACATGAAGGCTGAGCTCAGACTAGTAATAAGGACCGATTTTTAGCCGTGGGGACGTTTCTCCTGGTTGCTCGGAATGGTCTGCCACATCTTAGAATCCAGAATGATCCCCTTTCATTTCTCAATCTGACTGGAAAAAAGATGCCATGTTGTCAAGTATTTTAGTCAGCAGTCTCGGTGCCAGAAAGGGCTGTTCTTCAGCAAATCTCCTTTGACTGGCAGAGCACCACTCACTGTGCCGTAGGTGGTGACCTTTCTCAGGGAAAGAGCAGTGAGAAGTGCCTGCTGTTGGCTGCTGTTAGTGTTTGCATTTTGGGTGAGTTGATGCCTTTTTATTCCATTTAAAAGCAAACTGAAATAAAATGAGTGCCCTTCATGTGATTATTAAATATACACATTCCTGGTTTTATTCAGTCAAGAAAATTAAATCTTGTAGTTTTGCTTTAGTGTATACAAACTTTTGAAAACCTAGGTTAGAAAGAAGTGCAAGATGTGTTTTAAAGCCGCTGAATACACTGTGAGTAAAGATGAACCAAGAAATAGCATCTGCTTCCCAACTTTGTTATATTAAGGTTCAACTTGTTATTTGAAGGTCAGAAATCTGCTTCCTGCGTCCTAGGGTTCTGGCAGGCTTAAACTGGAGATGAGATTATGCCCATCATTGAAAAAGAGAGATGTATTTTGCTTTTTATTTTTTAAGGAAAAGTGAGTTAAATTATACTGTCATGGAGCCAGTTTTCATCAGTGCCTTACTTTATGCAAAAGATGTTACAACCGGAATCCTACTTTCTCCATAAAAAAGTGACCAAAATCTCCTTCTGCTTTCTGTAGTTTGGGACAACCCATGGTAGCTGCACAGGGATAATTCCAACTCAGAAACAATGCCATACATACAGATTGCAGCTTGTTGGGGTGCTGGTAGATAATGTCAGGGTGGCATCAGTCTTGAGTTTTATGTCTCTCCAGACACAGCTTTCTCTCACCTGAAGCCATAAGAAGGTGCGACAAGCCAAAGTGTGCTCCTTGCATCACTCCCAAAGCACAGCTCCACATTTTTGTGTCATAGCTACAGAGCAGTTTCCCATACAAGAAGATACCAGCTTGTATCCAGACTGGACCGGTTTCTGTGATCAAACTAGCTCCCCTTAGCCTCCAGCAAGCTTAAAACCCCGTAACTCTGACAACAGAGAGCCCAAAGGTCTTGCTGCACGAGAGCTGATATGTAAACTTGATGATGAATATTTATGGTACAATATGGGCTCTTTCTTTAGTTGTGATTTTTCAGGGACAAGCTCAACAGTGTGCAAACTGCTCTATGAGTTCTTAGGAGCATTTCCCTTTCTGCTCCCAAGTCAGATGAACTTCTTTGATCCTGTTTTCCCTGGTAACAGCACACAGCAGGAAATCGGAAGAAACACAGCTGAAGCATGGTTATGGAGAAAAGGAAGAGCATCACAGCTGATGGATGTCGCTCACCTCTGTGTGTTACTGCATGGTTGGATGATTTACAGGGATGTACAATGTTGTGCCTTTCCCTGCGGTTTGTGTGCATTACTTTTCCCTTGAGCGATTCTTACATATTAGACCTGCTTCCTCAATACTTTTAAAAATCTTTTTATCCACCTGATGTATTTGGCATGCAGAGGTGACACTGCTGATCTGAATCACTCCAGCAGGATGAGGCAATGCTGCTAATGGCTCTCCTACTTGCTGGGGATGCTCTCCCCACTAGGAGTGGTGATCCAGAGACAGTACAGCTGATCGGGACGGGCTGTTCCTGCTTCCAGACCTCACTCCTGCAGGAGACTGCTTTATTTTCCTACTCTTCATCAAATTGATTAACCCCATTTCTTCAGGCTTTCTTTGTGCTTTCTTCCTGTACATCCTGCAGGCAAATACCACAGCCTGGCTCTGTTGGTTAACAGGGGTACAGATTAGTAAATCAAGGTTTCCTTTTCACACTGTGCATGAGCATCTCACCTGTGCAGTATCTCCTCCCTGCCCTCTCTGTGGGGTGCAAGCTCCCACCAGGAACTAGGAGTAAGCTTTGGCCAGTGGCAGCTCCACATGTCACACTGCTTGTGCCAGCAGGGTGTCCCTTTTCCCTTCAGGGTGCCCATGCTGCCTCTGCTCTCTGTAGCACCTGCCTCCTCCTGCCTATGCCTCCATCCCTCTGGATCTCTCTGCATCTCTCTGCAGTCCTGTGTGTCCTTCTGTGTGTCCCCTGCACATCTGGGTGACCAGAGTGAGGTGCTGGGCCAGCAAGCAGCCTCACTCTCCTCCTGCTTCCCCTGTTGGGAAGCAGCCAAATGTGACGAAGCAAGGATTGCTGGAGGCTGTGCCCGCTCTCTTTGCTCAGAAGCCATTTGCACTCTGTGGCCAGTATATTTGTTTTAATTATATTGCCCCTGGCTCAAGTGCCATTCACCTGGAACAGGCAGGTTTTCCTCAAGCTCAGCAGTGTACTTATAACCCTGCTAGAGCTGGCACAGAGAACACGAACCTGTGGGACATGACCAGGTGCTCAGACAGACCACAGAAACAAGGAGTTCTATCTATATTTTATGTTTTATAAGATTACATTTATATGTTATATTGCTCCCAGCCCTCCTCCCCTGTGACTGGGACAATTCCCTCTGGCAGGATGAGGCCCTAGCAGCAAGATCTGTGGGGTGATGCCCCTGTCCCAGGGACCACAGAGCATGCCGAGCACCTTGTGGCCGATCAGTTCTTATCTGTTCTCCCAAAGCTGGCAAAAGCAGGGATAAAGCTATATAGTGAGCATAAACTTGGCATTATCTGCTCCTACTAATTCTATACAAAGGTAACTACATGTTGGTATCAGATCTAGATTGTTTATCTTTTATTGCACAAATCTGATATTGACAATCACAGAACTGCAGCCGCGAGTACTCATAAAGAAATAGTCTTCACCAGGACTGATGGCTATAGAAGAGGGTGCCAGTGCTGCTCTGTGATATGAAGGTCAATTAGAAGGACATGACTTTTGGCACCTCAGAGGACTGGATAAGTTTTCAGAAGTTTCCCATCACTGGGAAGAGTCTTTTATCTCTGTGAACACTGCCACTGTCGCATTCCTCATGTTCAGCTGCCATTTCACAGAATCACAGAATCACAAGGTTGGAAAGGACCCATTGGATCATCGAGTCCAACCGTTCCTAACACTCCCTAAACCATGTCCTTAAGTACTTCATCCACCCGTTCCTTAAACACCTCCAGGGAAGGCGACTCGACCACCTCCCTGGGCAGTCTGTTCCAGTACCCAATGACTCTTACTGTGAAGAATTTTTTTCTGATATCCAACCTGAACCTCCCCTGACGGAGCTTCAGGCCATTCCCTCTAGTCCTGTCCCTTGTCACTTGGGAGAAGAGGCCCTCCTCTCCACAACCTCCTTTCAGGTAGTTGTAGAGAGTAATAAGGTCTCCCCTCAGCCTCCTCTTCTCCAGGCTAAACAACCCCAGCTCTCTCAGCCGCTCCTCATAAGACTTGTTCTCCAGCCCCTTCACCAGCTTTGTTGCTCTTCTCTGGACACGCTCCAGAGCCTCAACATCCTTCTTGTGGTGAGGGGCCCGGAACTGAACACAGTATTCGAGGTGCGGTCTCACCAGTGCCGAGTACAGAGGGAGAATAACCTCCCTGGACCTGCTGGTGACCCCATTTCTGATACAAGCCAAGATGCCATTGGCCTTCTTGGCCACCTGGGCACACTGCTGGCTCATGTTCAGTCGGCTGTCAACCAGCACCCCCAGGTCCTTCTCTTCTGTGCAGCTCTCCAGCCATTCTTCCCCCAGTCTGTAGCGCTGCATAGGGTTGTTGTGCCCCAAGTGCAGGACCCGGCATTTGGTCTTGTTAAACCTCATCCCATTGGTCTCGGCCCAGCAGTCCAGCCTGTTCAGATCCCTTTGCAGAGCCTCCCTACCCTCCAGCAGATCGACACTTCCTCCCAGCTTAGTGTCATCTGCAAACTTGCTGAGGGTGCACTCAATGCCTTCATCCAGGTCATTGATAAAGACATTGAACAGAGCTGGACCCAGTACTGAGCCCTGAGGAACTCCACTTGTGACTGGCCTCCAGCTGGAGTTAACTCCATTGACCACCACTCTCTGGGCCCGGCCATCCAACCAGTTTTCAACCCAGGAGAGTGTGCGCCTGTCCAGGCCAGAGGCTGACAGTTTCTGAAGCAGAATGCTGTGAGAAACTGTGTCAAAGGCTTTACTGAAGTCCAAGAAGACTACATCCACAGCCTTTCCCCCATCCAGTAGTTGAGTGATTTTGTCATAGAAGGTGATCAGGTTAGTTTGGCAAGATCTGCCTTTTGTAAACCCATGTTGACTGGGCCTGATCACCCGGTTCTCTTGCGTGTGCTTCATGATAGCACTCAAGATTACCTGTTCCATGACTTTCCCTGGCACTGAGGTGAGACTGACAGGCCTGTAGTTCCCCGGATCCTTTCTGCAACCCTTCTTGTATATGGGCACAACATCAGCCAGCCTCCAGTCCAGTGGAACTTCCCCAGTCAGCCAGGACCTCTGGAAGATGATGGATAGGGGTTTGGAAAGGACATCCGCCAGTTCCTTCAATACTCTTGGGTGGATCCCATCCGGCCCCATAGACTTGTGGACGTCTAGCTGGGCAAGCAAGTCTCTAACCGCCTCCTCTTGGATCACGGGAGCCTCAATCTGCCCCTCTAACTCTTGGATTTGTAAACAGAAGGAACAACTTTCTTTGCTATTAAAGACTGAGGCGAAGAAGGCATTAAGTACCTCAGCCTTGTCCTTATCCCCTGTCACTGTTATTCCTTCTGCATCCAATAGAGACTGGATATTCTCCCTCGTCCTCCTTTTCCTGTTAATGTACTTGTAGAAAGACTTTTTGTTGTCTTTCACAGACTTAGCGAGTTTTAATTCTAGTTGGGCCTTGGCCCTCCTGATTTTTTCCCTGCACGATCTCACTTCGTCCCTGTAGTCTACCCAAGATGCCTGTCCTTTCCTCCAGAGCACATAGAGCTTCTTTTTCTTATTGACGCATCTTGAGATCACCCTGCTCCACCAAGCTGGCTTTTCCCCCCGCCGGCTCCTTTTCCGGAACACAGGGATGGCCTGCTCTTGAGCTGATAGGATTTCCCACCACTGCTTTCAAAAGAGATCAATATGATACAGATTTGTGAGGATGTATATTCCCATAGACATAAGTCCTCCAGCACATAAACAAAACAGGAGGTTTTTGAAGATGATGCCTCTTTGAATGAAGTAGGTAGTGTCATGGGCTCATGGATGATGCAGTCATAGGGTGCCAGTGGTCTAGAAAATAGCTGCACTCTCCCAAAACTATTCAGAAATCACCTGCTAGATTTTATCAGAATGCTAAATAAGCTGAAGCAACACTCACTGGCCTTTAAACCTCTGATTGAAGCGGAGAATCATACTGGAAAGGCTGTGAAATTCCACATCTAGCTTTGTAATAGAAACACTCACATTCACTCAAGAGCAGCAGTACTTGCTTGTCTAAAGTCTTAAGATTTCTTATGCATGCTGTGACATTTCCCTTCCATTTAATGGCATTAATCCTACTCTGGGATTGCCTTGGCCTGTTGCTGGGACGGTCTTCTGCCCAGCCTTTCGCCACAGTTGAACAAATGAATACTTTGTGGTATGTAAAACTTGCCATTTGGGTATTATTTTTGCAATGCGTTTTTTTCTTGAATTCCAGCACCACTTTTCTCTTGCTCCCTCTCTTTTGTGTGTTACTTTCTGTGTTGTGTGAGCCCATCTGCATTTAGTTGGATGAGTGGGAACTGTGGGCACGCAACAGTACATGATCCCTTCTATTACATAATTAAATTGCCATAATGTATATGATTTGGGAATGTGTCTGAACAAGTTGCTATGAATCATACATTTTTCAGCCTGAAACTGCCCTATTTAGCTTTTGTTAATCATTTCACTGTTTCTGCATTTTGAAGGAAAGCTTCCCTTTTCTTCTACTCCAAAGGCAAAAAGATGGGAAGGGTGAAGCACGTTTCCATCTCAATTATTCTAGTGCAATATGAACATAAGGTAAATTATGCCACGTGCAGCTGAGATCAGAGTCTGGCACAGTGTCTCTGTGCCCCATGATATGAAGTTTCTGCAGTCCCAACCCACTGAACTATCGGTATCTGCAAGGAAGTAGATAGGTAATTGTTGTAGTTCAACATCTAAAACATTTTTGGGGCACAGATCTGCAGGGCAAGTAGATGCTTTTAAAGAAAATGGTCCTTAAATCTGATGTTTTCTTCTCCTACAAATCCATCTTGTCTTTGTAAGGAGCTCTGTCTGATCAGAGCGTGAGGATCCTGCCAACACCACGGGAGAGATTTGGCTAGAATGAAATGTGAGAAGCCAGTGGTAAAGGGAAAAAAAGACCAATGTCTGCTTATTACTCTGTGTAAAACTTTGTCTTCACTGGAGTTAATTTAGCTTTCACCATGCAGCTTAGTGTAGAGCTTGGTGCTTGAGTGCCTGAGGTTTTCCAGTTTGGTTCAAGTTTGCAATAAGTAGACAGGGTAGCTGAATTGTTGCATCTGGGGAGCAGAAGTACACGAGTCAAAAGCGACACATACCACTCAATTAAAGAAATCCACCTTGTTAAGAGAGCCTCTGCCACAGTGCCATTACCGTTTGGGGAGTGAGTGTGTCTGATGGGCACGTGTGCTTTCGCAGTGGGCAGCTGCGGAGCTGCGCTGCCCTGGCTCTGGCACCATCTCTGGGCAGGGTCTCATGTCTGGAGGCTGGCACCAGCCAGTAGATCGTTCAGCGGGATCACCTGCCCTGGAGATCTCGGTGAGGCCTTACTAGTTCTCCCCTAAAAAGTCAGTATCAACAGGCAACCTGTGTTTCAGATGGGAGACTCGCTTCACTGTGGATTTTGGTGAGTCACGATCCTTCCTTTGTTTCTGCACTATTTCTGCTGTGTCAACTGCAGCACAGCGGTTGCATCTAAGGGACGTCTTATTGCCATGCAGAATTTTATACTGAATGAGTAATCAAAGCTCTGCAACGTATTTTAGAGTCAGGCTTGCAAAATCTCTGGTCTAGCAAAGGCACTGACTGCCATACAAAGGAAACACAGAGTGCGGTCCTGCCCTGCATAGCGATGAGGTAGTGAATGCACATATTTTGATGAGAATTTAATGTTCTATGTCTTGCAAAAAGTACTCACAGCACTGCCTGCATGGCTCCAGCCTCTTTTTCCACGCTGCAGCATAGAGACTGCATAGAGTGAATAGTAAAAGCCATGTTATTTCTCCTGGTTTCACAAAGCAGAAAGAAGTAGCAGTGTGGAAGGGGAGGGGTGTCTTTGTCATGCAGATTAAAGCACTTGCATTCATATATGCAGAGACTTTCTTGGCACAGTCTGCAATCTTTCTGCAGCTTTTCTTGTTTCATTAGAAGGTTCACCATTGTTATTTCTATTCCCTTCTACTATAGGTGTCTAGTATGATCTTGCATTTCTTTCAGACTCTACATAAACTGCACAATGGTTCTATTTATAAACAGTTTGCTAGAGAGCACAATCAAAAAAATATAGGTGATGTGAAAAAGAGTGATCACCCTTTGCTCTCAGTGGTTATGACACTATTTTCTTCTTGTACAACGTATGGTTGCAGTCCCAATGTTGTAGGGTACTTGTAAATGTTAAGTACAAATGTAATGTCCTGAATTTTAGACTGTCTTTGTGGGATAATAAAAATAAAAAATGTTCTTACCTTACATAGTGAACTCAAGCTACCCACCTGCTAGTAAAATACTAATGGGAATAAGGTAGAGTTGTACCCACCCTGGGCTAGTTAATTAAAGGAAATCCCTGCTGAAAACTGGTTATGGGAATGGCCTTCTCCAGCTATGCAGAAGTAGGTGTGACCTGTATCTTGCCTCCCAGGGATTTTCCATTTTAACATAGCTGTTTGGACATAGATGATACACTGACATGCATTGACTTTACCCAAAGCTGAGAGTGCTCGTCATCTCTGAACCCATCAAGCTCTGAGAAGCAAAATTTCAGAGGCAGTCAAGCATTCTAAAAGTTAAGTACCTCAAAGATGCTCAATACTACAGAAAATACGGGAAAATGTGACCCTGCAGGTCAGTGGCACAGGCAGGAGGACAACCCTGAAGGTCAGTACTGCTTTCCAGCCTCACACTCAGCCCGTACACCAACTCTGTTTCTTGGTCTACCACTGCAGTAGTAATTGCTTAGACATTTTTTCCATACAATGATGTCCTTTGAGAATTGTAACACATTAAAAATGCAGAGAGTTGTCCAAGTTAGTTATTCTGTACAGCTTTTTCAGGCTATTTCAAAAACAAGTCCTTGATGTGATTCCCATGTATACAAAATCACACAAACTGCTATAATAAAATAATGAAACTAACACTATATGAATGACATCCATAAGCATCAGCAAAGCCCACTACACCCTATCATTTGAGCATAAGAATCTGTTACAGGTTTGTCTTTGTGGGTATAAAAATAAAGAAAATGACTAGCACCTATTCTTGGAAAATATTACTGAATTATTTTTATTAAGGTTTTCTGATAACTTTTCCAGTGGAAATGATGCAAAATGCCTGTCAAGGAGTGTTCCATGTCTCCAAGCTCACGAACTAACAAAAAAATAGCCTTTGATTTGATTCCCACTACAGGCTTTTCACCCTGATAGGCCAGATACCAGCTATCTGGATGTTACCTAAGCCACTTTTTCTTAGGAAATTAATCTCATACTAATAACTCTGAATTACCCCTCAGTGTAGAGCAAGATGTTAAGGATGGACATAAGCTGCAATGTGTACTTGCAGCCCAGAAAGCCAACTGTATCTTGAGCTGCATCAAAAGAAGTGTGGCCAGCAGGTCAAAGAGAGGTGATTCTACCTGTCTACTCTGGTGTCCTCACCTGGAGTATTGCATCCAGCTCTGAAGTCTTCAGCACAGGAAAGACAGCAACCTGTTGGATTGGGTCCAGAAAAGGGCCATGAAAATGATTGGAGGGCTGGAACAGCTTTTCCTGTGAGGACAGGCTGAGAGTGTTTGGGTTGTTCAGCCTGGAGAAGAGAGGGGTCTGAGGAGATCTTATAGCAACCTTCCAGTACGTGAAGGGAGCTTGTAAGAAAGACGAGGACAAACTTTTTAGCAGGGCCTGTTGCAATAGGAGAAGGGGCGATGGTTTTTAGCTGAAAAGAGGGTGGATATAAACTAGATATAAGGAAGAAATTTTTCACAATGAGGGGTGCAAAACACTGGCACAGGTTGCCCAGAGAGGAGGCAGAAGCTCCATCCCTGGAAACAGTGAAGGTCAGGCTGGATGGGGCTCTGAGCATCCAGATCTGGTTGAAGATGTTTCTGTTGCAGGGTGGTTGAGCTAGATGACCTTTAAAGGTCCCTTCCAACCCAAACTGTTTTATGATTCTAAACACCGAGTAAAGAAGTCATACTTTACTTTTTGCAGAGATGAAGAACCACTCAGTAATGACACATTGTCTTTACAAAACACTATCTAGCTCCATTTAGAGGAGGATGCTTCTGAATTTATCTTTAGCTTAAGTGCCTGAATCCTGATGTTGGATGGCTGCTCTTAAATGTAGCACCTGGCTTCTGTAGTCTGTAACAGGAGAGTAACCAGCCAACCAGCCAAGGACCCCAACATTAGAAAACTGGTCCAGATCATTGTCAGCTCCAAATCTCTTCTCAGAAAATTGAAATGATATCAATTCAGAAGGTATTTGTAGTCAACATTTTATCCCAATCAAATGTTTCTTTAATTATTTCAAAGCATGTCTTTCTATTTTCATCATTACTGATCAACCAAACCAAATCAATCTGTGTGTTAAATTAAAGAAGTTCCCATGGAAATGAATTAGCTTTTAGCAAGACTCTCATTTTTACCTTTGAATACAGTGAATACACCTGTCTTAGAGCAGATAATAGTTCTTTTTGCTTAATATGCACTTATGTCCTGGTATGCAAGAGGATAAGGATGAAGATTTGGGTGATGTATCTTGTGGGTTCAAATAACAGTTCCTTTAATATGTGTTTCTGGTTTTTGGTTGTTTTTTTTTTTTTTTAATTAATGGAAAGAAAAGTAAGTCAAGAAAAAGTTATTTTGTATTAAAAGTGGGGGGTCTGATCCAAACCCTGTGAAATGCAGAGCTTTTTCCTCTAAGTTAGGTGAACTTTGGACCAAGTGACAGGCTATTTGTAAAAGCATTCCTGACCCCACAGCTTGATTCAGTGCTGGAGCTGCCTGCCAGATTGACATGCTAAACTGTTCTGCCAACGATATCTCTCTATGGATGAGGATCAGGATCCTGTGGCTGTTTGCTTTTCCAGGCTGTAGTTTGTAACTGCTGGGTTGAGTTGGGAGACCTCTGGTAACATTGAGCATCTTTCCTTGGAGGGACTGGTACTGGCAGTGTGATGATGTGGAGGGCTGGGGCAGACTGCAGAGTCCAGGGATGCCACCCTAAGGATGTGAGCATCCTCAACAGGCAGCACCCAGCAGGTCTGGGAACTAAACAAATGGGCAGTTATACAGTTTCACATGTTTTCAAGGCATGTTCCATCATGCAAATTTTTTAATAACCTAATATAATCACCTTTTTAATAACCTTGCTTACTTGCGACTGACTTGCTAAGAGCCATAAATAGTCTTTAAAAACAATATGAATTTTGTGCTGCTCCCCAGATTGCGAAAATCTCTTGTATGGCACATGCAGTCTATAACAGGTTTTTTCCTGCGGACTGCATGCTTATAAGCAAGCAATAGATCCACAGCTTTCACCTTACTGACAACCAGATCTGAAAAAAAATGCTTACAAGTAGTTGTGAACCAGCATAGGAATGACAGGCATGGGGACAGCTGTGTTCTGCCTCTACTCAGACTCTGGGACTTCTGGTGAAATGCACGCCAAGGGAAAGATGTTCTTGTTTAGGTCATCTGTAGGCTGCACATCTGGGAGTTTCTTGTGAGTAGATGGTGGAGTAAACCCCCAGAGAGACCCTTGCATTGTCTGACCTCCAGACAGGGCTCATAAAGCTTTAGTAAATTCTCTGTGCAACTCTGCTGAGAGGCAATGTTTTCCTCTGTAGTGGTGAAAAGCCCTTCCTTTGTGGCTCTGTTTTCTAGAGTTTCAGTTGTTTTATCTGCCCAATGAGCAAGTGATTTTTGCCTCTCTCTTCTTATCAGAGACCATGAAATGCCCGTGAGTATGGAGAACAGGACTCGTAGCGCCAGACAGTTGGTCTGAAAGCAGGCAGCCCTCCTACACCTACTCTGAAGGAGATGGGTTCTCCCCCACCACACTGGCCAAGGAAGACAGGACACGTGCAAGTTGTATGGTGATGCTCAAGGGGCTGGATTCCCTCGGTGTTTGTGTTTCGAGGTGGCTGGCAGTGGTATCTAAGGAGATGCAAACCGTGAATGAATTTTGCATCCACCATTGCACAATAATGTCCATGTACAAAACTGAAAGCAAAGACAACCTTTCTTGAGACTCTCTATTTGCAATTATCTTTAGAACTGCAGAAAGGGAAGAAAAATCATGGTTTGGTTTTGTTTTTCTTTAATGGGTGTCCTCCATTGAAGGACGTATCACAACAGTGATTTGGCAGTGAAAGTGAGTTGAAGCTGAAAGACCAGATGCTCAAATGGTGTAAAATGGCTTTAGCTTCTTGGAAATCAGTGAAGCTTCATTGCTTTACCCTTTATGATCTGATTCATAAGCCCTGACACCCTGTCTCCTGTTTCTAACTGCTAAAATCCCTTTTTCTCTTGAATAGCACTTCTGGAGTGTTTAAAAGAACTTTTGCTGGATTAAACAAACAGAAAATTAAAACCTTGTGAACTAACAGATTTAAGTCCCTGACTTAACCTAACTCAGCCTTTTGGATGTTTACTTTGAGGAAATGAAATTACACAAAACCGTGGGAGAGGACTGTAAATAAAAACCCAGCTGGTCACTTAACCAGACCTTTCCTACTTTAAAAAAAAACATCAAAAACCCCACCATAAAAACCCCAACACCTTTGTTTTTAAAAGTAATTACATGATACAAACCCTTCTCTCCCATGGCAGCCCTGAGATAAAAGCTTACCTGATGCATTGGGATTTTTCCCAGACCACGTCTGTCACATCCCGTCAGCGCTGTGAGGTGCTTCCTGTCCCCTACCCTGCCTGGTTCAGTTGTAGCTGTCGCCTGTTGGGGGTAGAGGTGGAAACTCTCCAAGCCTGGCAGCTCTGTGCCTTGCTTGCTGCTGGCTCCTTGCCCAATGGCCATGACAACTCCTTTGGTCTCATTGTCACAGAGTTTGATGTTCTTGTAGATTATTCCCTTCTCACATATTAGCTCGATATTCCCTCTTTTTTCCCTTGGTGTCTCAAATGAGGTTAGAGGACTGATTGTGATGGTCCAAAGATCTGCCTGTACCATAGGCAGGAGACCCCATCACACAGAGCAGGCTGTTCCGTCTCCTATTCTGTATTATCTCCCCAAGCACAGTTCTGCTGACAGCTTGCTCGCCTCATCATCTTACACCCAGACGATCCTCACATTCAGCAAAACTTGGCTGGGGTGTGACGCTGTGCCAGACCATCCCTTCAAAATGCATATAGCAGCACTTTGAAAAAATGTAGCAGAAAGAGATTAATGGATTAATGCTGTAGTTTTTCCTAAGAATCCAGTAAGCAACCTAGACTTGAGGGTCTCAGAATTCTTTGCCTAGTTTGGAGTGGATGTAATAACACAAATAATATTAGTGGAGGAGCAGACAACCACTTTTGGACCAGATCATAGAATCATAGAATCATAGAATTATAGAATCATAGAATCATAGCATGATTGAATCATAGAATGGTTTGGGTTGGAAGGGATCTTAAAGATCAGCCAGTTCCAACACCCCTGCCATGGGCAGGAACATCTCCCACTAGATCAGGCTGCCCAAGGCCACATCCAACCTGGCCCGGAACACCTTCACGGATGGGGCAGTAACAACTTCCCTTGGCAACCTGTTCCAGGGCCTCACCACTCTCATAGTGAAGAAATTCCTCCTTATGTCCAGTCTAAATCTGCCCCTCTTCAGTTTATACCCATCCTCCCTTGTCCTATCACTCCAAGCCTTTGTAGAAAGTCCCTCCCCAGGTTTCTTGTAGCCCCTTCAGGTACTGGAAGGTCGCTATAAGGTCTCCTCGAAGGCTTCTCTTCTCCAGGCTGAACAACCCCAACTCTCTCAGCCTGTAAGATGAGCCCCAAAGGCCCTTCCAGCCTCAACTGTTCTGCAAACTTGCACTGAGAATCTGGTGCCATGCAGTTGCAGAAATGCAGTCGCAACCTCCAGATAGCAAGTGCTCATAGAGGGCATCAGGGTAAATAAAGTGGCTGTGCTGAGGAAGGGGCATAGGAAGGCTCCCAGTCCATGATGGTGCTGCTGCTGCATGGGAAGCTGGCACTTACCCTGCCTTGCGCAGAGACTTTGGTTTCTCCTTCCCCTTGCCCTGGTTTGAGATGTGTAGGACAGTTTTTTTATTCCCTGTGTACAGATGATGTCATTGCAATCACCATGACATCATCTTCGTGAGAGTCACTGGTGCAGAGGGGAAAGAGGAGTGAGGCTTGCTCGTGCCATACCTGCCCAAGCAGGTTTGCTGCCGGCAAATCTTGGGAGTGCTGACACAGAATGAAAATGTCAGTGGCCCACATAAAAATTTGATACAGCAGTTTATAAACTTCACCATCCTGAAACCAAAGACCAAAAAGGAATTGATCCTACCAGCAGATGAAACAATAAGGCTGGAGCAAAATGAATTTGAATCTTATCAGATTTATTTCTATAGTAGTTTTAATTGAAGACTAAGTAAATAAATAAATAAGATTTCATGTAATTTCTGGACAAAGTTCAAGAGAAAATCTTGGCTCTTGGCCTTGGGAAACCATCTGTCTTATACCTAGCAGGAGTTTGCACCTAAGTAATCTTCTTTTCTTTTTTTTTTTTGGTCTAGTCGTAGTATGTTATTCCTTACCCTGAATTTCTTCCATTTCTGCCTCTTGTGAGACTGAGTCAGTCACATATGTCAGGTTGCAGCAGGCAGCAGGCCGCCTGCCCAAATAGCAGAGTTAATGAAAATTTGCTCCTTTTCCATCCAAGCAAATCAGTTATCATCCCATGTGCACACAGGAAAGGCACGGTAGTCTCCCAGGCCAAGAGATGTCTCATCAATGAAAGACCCCTAGCGAAGGGCTGCCAGGGCCAGTGGTGCATTTGTGAGTGTCCCATCCTGCCTGGATCCTGAGGACTTAGTGTGCTTGCTGACGTCTTTATGATCATCCTCTTCATTTCTGTTTCCTACCTCAATATGCTATCCTTGTTGTCACGCAAAACGAGGCAAAATGTTAGTACCACAACTGAACCATAAACTGCAGCTATGTACGTATACCTGTACAACTAGAAACACTATAGCCCTCAAATTTCTTCTTTTCAGATTTTTCTGATTTTCTCTTCTCTAGAACTGCCCCAGTCATGTAAAGAAAGGATTTCTTCCTCAAGAATATAAGAGGTGATGCTCAAAATTCATTGTATGGAATTCATTTATTTTAGCATGCCAGGTTTGCTCATTGTTCACCTTCTGTTGGTTTTTAACATTGAAGACCATAAGTTGCTCTAGTAAAGGAACGCCAGGGCAGGGAGAGGGCTGGAACAACTGTTTGAGTTAAAAGTCACAACACAATAATGATGAAAAAGGTGAGTGTGAGATATTTGTTTGGTTTTAATATCATTATTTATGAAGACAAATGGTTAGCAATATATACTCTGCTTTCAAGCACATGGTAGTAGGCGACTAATCTGGAAGCCAATGCTGCTAGGAGTTGGGATGATGAACCACATCCTTACATCCAGGCTCAGCAGTCCAATGGGTGTTTACAGCCCTGCAGATTGCCCCCGCTCTGTCCATGGCACTAGCTCTCAAGCAGTGTGTGGCATGTGGTGCCACCTGGGAGGGACATCAAAGTCAGGAGCTTACCAGCTTGAATGCATAGATGAATCCTGGTCTTATCTCTCCCATCCCACAAGATTGTGTCAATATAATAACTACCCTAAAATAAGAATAAATAAAGTCGTATCACTATGATTGAGTTTAAAGTTGGATTATTAGTTCTTGCCAAAGTGTTCAACACAAGGGTGGTGGTGTTCCCTATAGCAGCCTGATAGCGTGATTCCAATGTAAGCGTTGTCCAGCTCAGTCCCACTATAACATTTCCAATTCTTTTAGCTGAATTGGAAACACCAGGTACTGAAGACACAGTCCAGCCATATGCAGTGCAGCCATAATGAAGCTCAGCCAGCTGGCTCATAAAATGGCAGTGCAGAGGTCAGAAAGGCTCATCAGAAATAAATTAAGGATATGTGAAGATAATGATAAGCAGTTACTATTATTTTAGTTACTATACTAAAACAAGAATATTCATTCATATTTGGCTTAGTACAGGATCTAATCAAAGGCTCCAGAGTATGTTTTGAGGACCAAATTCTTGGTTCCTTCCTTGTTTTTCACTCTGCCATGCTTTCACTGAACTGGATGAGGATCTTACCAATGCCCTTGTGACATTTTGAACTTTCCAGCTCAAACTGACACCACTTTACATACCACAAAGCAATTTGTTTCCATTAAAAAGGACATTAAGGTGATGTAGCTGAAATTGTTCTGTTCCCTAAATCTATATAATTTCTTGCTCTTGAGCAATTCGGCTCAGCTTCCATTACCACATACTGACATCAACAAAGCATTTCATCTTCCAGGCCTGTCACATCAAGTTTTTTTTACAGCACTGTTATAACTTCATTTCAGAAAGTGACTGTGACAAAGACGGGGCTGCATTAGATTCAGTGTCAATAGCAATCTGATTTGCTTCTCAGAAATTTCATTAACCAAAAATAAATTAGAAAGTGACATGCATACAGCATAAGTAGTTCAAAACTATTGAGAAATAAAGCCCTTTGACAGTAGAGTTTCTTATGCATGCCCCAGCAGAAGCACCCTTGACCACTGATGCTTCCTTAGCAGTGGCATGATCGTTGCTGGTCCCATTCTCTCTCTGCTCTTAGCAGCTGCCAGGAAAATCTTTGTTTTCAGACCCACATCCTCTAGAGCTGCTTTATATCTCTGTCAAGGTGGCTGCTTCTCAAGTGGTGGGTCAAACTCTGGTTTTAAATAACAGGAGATTAAACCCCAGTGAAAGTAGAAGCACCGAGTAAGAGGGATGCAGGCTTTGGAGGGGACAGGAGTGTGGGGAAGGGTTCAACACCTGGCACAGAGCAAGGACTGCTAGTGGGTTTTATAGGTTTGGAGGCATTGGAGGGTGCTGACACAAATGTATTTGGCTTCTCTATGCTTTCCTTAATACAGTGCATAACTTCTACTGCCTCTCTGCTCACTAGACAACTTGTTTGCCTTTTTAAAGCACGCTGAGCGCTCATGGTGCATCGCTTATTCCAGAGTCACTCCATCTAAGTTGCAGTTCCTCTTAGGGCTGATCTACTTTGGGTCAGAACAACTTTGTATTTAACTACCTTTAAATGCCTTACTTTTCAAAACTCTCACTTTGCTATATGATTCAGATCTTTCCTCCTCAACAACTGCTGCATTTGAAATTTTACCAACAGAGCTTTTAAGTCTTACAAATAATGGATAAAAACTCTGGAGAGGTAGTAAGCTCCTGCTGATCTTCCTAAAATCCCACAAATAACAAATTTGTTTGATGAAGAAAATACTTATTGAGGTGTTTATTAGTCACTTATTAATCCACTTAATGCTTTATTAATATTTTACATTAATAATTTCTAATCAGGCCAATATGGTGACAGTAAAAAACCTTGCAAGAATCTATTATGTCTTTGTAGTTATAAATCAAACACGTATTCTCCTTAAAGAATTAAACCTTCTCGTTGCCAGGTCTTGTCTTCCATAATTACATTTCTACTCTTCTCCTTCATTAGCTTTTTACACTTTCTTGTCTGATACCACAACTCACTGCCCTTCAGTTGTTGAGAGGGTGCTAATCTGCTGTTTCTGAATTTGCTATGCAAACAGCTCACTGCTAGACTTCACAACCTGCTCATAAAGCCAAGGTTTATTCAACAGCACCAGCAAAGTAGACATCCCATCTTTTTTACTGTTATCTGCCCTGCCAGTAATGATGTTTTCCTCTAATTACTTATTATTCTTTACAAATTTCCTTGGTTTTACAATATTGGATTGATGTCATAGAAAGCATAAAATAGGGCAGGATAAAGAACTAATTGGTGTCTTCCTTACATTGTTTACTGACATTTAAAGGGCATTTTAGCCATGCCCATATAGTCACACAGTGTTGGCACTAGCACCCATGGGACTGTGTCCATGGGGATATTTCACAGTCCCACAGCAGCACAGAACCTGCTTACACAGATATTACCGTCAGTTGTGTCCATCCAAGTGATTATTTCTCAAAGTTGTTGAAAGTACAGCCTTGCTTTGGGTTGTTCATTGAGGTACAACTCCCCTGAGCATAGACCCCCTGGGTTAGCTGCCAAACTCAACCTGTTTCAGTTCAGAACCATCCATACTTAGCTGTTAGTAACCTCACTTAAAGCACAGCTTACATTCACACTCTGCAGACACTCCAAAATCACAGCTAGCACCTGCTCACCCCTTCTCAGACAAGGAAGCAGCAGTTTGGTTTCTCCATCACACGGAATAAGAAATGCCTCTCTCTTCTGTGTGAAGTGTCTATACTCATGCTGCCAACTACCTTCAACTGCTAGCAGGTGTTCAGTGTACCCACAGTGACGATGAAGTGTTTGTACCTGAAGAAAGTAAAGGCTATCTATCTTTTTTCCCAGACCCTGAGAGGTCTGAGTGATTGCCCTTTCTGTAGAGATGTGTTTTGTGCACTTTGCAAATGAACCCTGGCAAGTGAAGGGGTGACCAAGAACAAGCCCCGGGGACTGTGGCTCATAGATCCCTTTTGCACCAGTCTAGGCATTACAAAATAAAGGAAACCTATGAAAATGTGCTTGCGTGGTGGCCCTCATGGTAGTGGCAGAAGCACTTGTCACCAACCTCCTGGTTTTTTTCCTCCATGGCTGCTTGGGGCTGAGTGAAGAGCTTGCACTCACTCAGGTTCACTTCCACCCAGGAGTCTGTGTTGGTACAAGGCCCCCTCGGGTCCTTCGAGTGGCAGTAGAAAGAAGAGTGAGTTTTCGCTGTATTTCCCTTTGGAGTGAAAATTGGAGAGGTTAAGTCCTTTAATTTTGTCTTGATGTGTTTAATTGTCTTTACACAGACTGAAGCACACAGTAGTGCCTTTATGCCCTTTCGAGACTGTGGAGAAGCTGTCTCATGCAAATACTTCTTGTTAATAATTGTAATAGTTCACCTTTCATGAACAGTGAATAGTGAGTAGTGAGTAGTTTAGAGGTCTTTGAATAGAGTTTTCCATTATCTGGTGGTGGTGATGTATCTTACTTGCTTATGAAATCCTATAATGACCCTCCCTCAATATCTCTAATGCCCTAGATTTCTGTACTGCAACACCTCCCATGTCTCCTAGTTGACCTCAGACTTATATCTCTGGAGCCCTCCACATCCCTGAATCCCCATGACTGATGGAGCCACCCTCCATCACTATCCAGCCAAGACAACATCCAGCTTCCCACTCATTTGTCCCTTGGGCTGGGCAAAATGAAGTGGAGACAGCTTGGCCACTGGCCAGTAGTACATATGTGCTGCTTGGCTGGCCAAATGGTACACGCATTGTCACCAGCGGGGAGCCTGACTTGGGGTTCCTGCAGCCTGATGGGTCACTTCACTGCTCCTTGTGGCCTCCGGAGGGGCCATTCCCCCTCAACATCTGCAAAGCCAAGCAAGTCACCCCACAGACCATGTGTTGCACAGATTTTGTCCTAGTTTCTCTCACTGATGCTGCCTGATTGCTATCCAGGAGAGGGTCGAACCTCGTCAGGAGTTTGTTTCGATCACTGATAGTTCTGCCAGGGATAGGGGGAAAAAAAATTTTTTTAGGAGTCCCAGTGGGTATGTAATCTTCAAGAGGGATGCTAAGAAATGAAATTATGTTTTAATCTACTGCTGACAAATCTAACCACTTTCCAGTAGAAAATAGCTCTGCTGAGGCAGTATAAACTTATGCTTTTCCACACTCTTGGCTTGTTGTACCGAAGACTTCCAAAGAATGAAGTGTTTTTTTCTGATCTCCTTAATGTAGCCAACTAATTCCACATATGATACTGAGACAATTTTAGTAGGGGAGAACATAGAGGAACAGATGATCTTTCACGAACAAACACCCTTATTTTCAGGTAAATATCTGCAATAAAACAAGAACAGGGAACTGACCCAGACTTGTCTTTTTCATAAGGCAGTAGTAGCTCCTTAACATGGAGGTTTTGGAAGTTGCTTTTGAGATCTGCTTTAGAAATGGTCCTTGGCTGATATCAAGCCAGTATTTTTACGTTTCTGAAACCAGAGGCTTCAGTGCAACCTCCGACAGAGAGCCAGCATGCATGAGCTCTGGCCTGGGCTTTAGAAGATGTGCTCTGCCATGAGGGAAGTGCAGTGGTCTTTGGCCAAGCTAAAAAGCAAAACCATAGAGAAATAAAAAGCTTTCATTTGAGTGTTGAAGTACGGTCAAGAGAGAAAGCCATATCTGCAGTTCTAACCCTCCAAAGGAGAATGTTATACGAATATTTTTTATCTAACATGTCTATAGCAAAAAGAATTTGGATTTGGTAGCTGAGCTCATTTAAAGCAAACTGAATTTCCTCGTGTAGGATGGTTTGTGTTCCTTGGTATTCAGTACGTTATTCAAGGAAGGCAGCTCATCTGATGACACTGTTACCGTATCGAGGTAGCAAGATGTGAAGCATACATAATGTTTTCAGGCTGCAGAAGGAAGGCTGCGCAGAACTGTGTTATGCAGACGCGAAAGGTGCTTAGTTTCCAAATGGTGGCAAGCACGTAGAATGAATTGTGCTGACCTTCACTCTTCGGTACACCTGGTAACCTTGAAGGCTTGTATCAATGACTGGGTGAACTGTTTATCCCTACAGGGAAAATAACACAGATACGGAGCCAAGGAGCAGCCTCGGGGAAAGTGCCAGGGCTAAGCTCTCCCTGGCATGGGGTGGATTTCTCATGAGCTGGTCCAAACAGATGAAACCAATTCCCACCTCAAAACATTCTCCTGTCTTTTCTGAGGGCAAGATGGCTAATTCCGTCTCTAACCTTCACTAACACAAGCATTCATTTAACGTAGGTTCTTATTTGCAGCCTTTGCTTTTCATATTCTCTCTTGGAAACTGCCTTGGGAATATCTAAAAGGTCCCAGATTTTCTTTTCTTTATGACAAGCTGTTTTTTTTATTTCAAACAGCAAGAAAATCTTTGCACATGAAAAATTTGCTCAGCAACTACCAGTACCAGACAGTTCTGAGGAGCCTATGTTCAATGTAAAGCTATCGGGCAAGTGGGTGTGAATAATCCTACAGCTGAAAGTAAATTTCTGAAAGTAAACAATATTATCTCGTGGTCAACACCATGTGACATTCTGGGAATTACTTTATGCTAAGAACTACTTTGCATCTCTGTCTGATTTAGGCGTTACCAACTGCTGTAGCACACCAGATTCTAGGTTCCATTATTCAGTTTGTTGCAGTAAAGGAGTTTTGGTGTTCTTCTACAGCTTTTGGCGAATACCTCATACAATAGGATTGCTGTCAATTCCCTGTTTAGAAGAATCATAGAATCATAGAATAGTTTGGGTTGGAAGGGACCTTAAGATCACGTAGTTCCAACCCCCCTGCCATGGGGGATTCCATACAAGAAGTATCGAAAGAGTTTGTTCTGTTTCATGAATGTAGTAGTTCAAAGTAGGATTCAGAAATGATGATGTGGATTGATTTTATTCAGAAAAATGAACATGATAAAATAGAGCGTGAAGGGATCTTGGAACGCTTTCTGGTTCACCCTCCTGCTCCAAGACAGGATCAGCTCTGCCTGACAAAATGAGGGCAGATGTTTTAAAAGAAAAAGTCATTCAGGGCCAAAGATGCCCCATAAGGTAATCAGACCTGTTTTGAACCTGTATATATTTTGTGAATACAACTTAGGCATTCATGCTTCAGTACAGTTTAGTACAGATGTGATTGTGACATGAGCTTTTAAATCCTTCCTGTAGAAGCACCATGCTGGTCTGAGCAGTCCTTCCTGGGGTGGAGAAGGGCAGAGCCATTCTCTAAGTGCTCTGTGATGTCTAGCACAGCTGGCTGCTGTTCTGGTGACCAGTGAGGTGCTGCTCTACCACCCCATCCTTCTTCCTAAGGCACAATGGTCACTTTGCTGTTGGATTCAGAGCAGGGTGTCCTATGATGGTAAGGATTTCTCAAGCAGCATTTTTAAACTATTTATGCAAACGTTATTCCCTAGGCCAGCGATGTTGACACATGAATATAAATGTCCCATGAGTGACTCTGAACATTGTCACTGAAACACTGATGCTCAGACGTGGTGTGACCCTCGCATCTAGGAGGTGCCAGCAACATCTGTTGTAATGGCAGCAAAATGACCATGAGTTTATACTATTAGGCAAGGTCTGTGTCAAGCAGAGCCTGGAAACAAGATCTATTTCCATCTCTGCTGTGTCTCTGTCTCACCTTGGCCCCCATTTCCATTCTGTCCCCATCCCTCTCTCTGTAAGATGAGAATAGTAATGCATGTTAGCCATTAAAGACCGGTGCCAGGTGTAAGCAAATGAAATACATAAAGCATCAAATGTGAAGCCACAAGTGAAAAACTCCCTACAAATGCTGTCAACTTGTCATTGCACCATTCAGACAACAGTGGTACAAGTATTGCTGTGCTGATCTATCTGGTGTTTAGTTCTGAAAGGTATTCTCACGTAAGTGAAAGCATATCTCCCACATTACACGTGGATTTATTTTCCATTTAGCTGCTTCTCTGGGTAGTGGCCCATCAACATTCAGATGAATAGCACAAGAGCACACTGCAGATAACCTTCCTACACAAGAGATCAGTTTGTTTTCAAAGTGATTGCAGGCTTTAATCTGAGACAAAACATATGATTGATACTCCATGTTTTAAAGAGTCAAATTAATGCCTTATGATTCATCTATGATTTATAAGTAAGTACTTGAACTGATATAATGATGGGATCGCTTGATGACTCATGCGTGATTTAACATGTCTGCAAAGTTACCGTGTGTGTCACTCGGCAAAACTTCAGTCTGAACAGATGAGTTTTCAGCCTCGGCTGTGCCCCCAGGCAGCTTCCCTGAAATGCCTGCTGAAGAGGAGCAGGGAGGCCAAGGGAGCTCCCTTCTCCCATGCAGCCTGTTCCTCCGAAGTCCAGATGGGCATGGTGCGAAAGGTAGAGTCACAGTGGCATGTTCTCCAGGATTTTGTTGTTGCAATTTCTCTTCTCCAACAAACAATTGCTATGGCAACCTCGCTGCTGCTCAAGTCCTCTCACTTCCTATTTATTCTAAAACACAGATGCAAACTGTGACTGCTCCAAACACTTACATATTTAAGCCATTAAAAACTTCAGATGAGGAAGAGTGGGCAGAGAAACGTGATCAGCCCAGAGTGTAAGATGACCTTGCGAGGCCTTGTTTGCATCAAATTTTGTATATGAAATTTAGCGAGGGAATTGTAGTTTTCATTGATGTCATGGTTTTCTGATAAAACAAAGAGAGAGAAGGCGTTTTTGGTCTTGGTAGGCTGATACCTGATGGTGCTCTCAGGGAGGAAGGATGCTGAGTGCTTGGACTTCCTTCTGGATGCTACAGAATGCTCAGCGCTAGGGGAGATGATTCTGCTAAAATGAAACATTTATCAAAAGCCAGTTCATTGTAAACCTTTGCAAGGTACAAGAAGTTCGTGCATCACCTGCAAGGATGTTAGTGCAAGAGGAAGGCAAAGAGGCAAAAATTAAACAAAAAAATCTAAGACAGGACATGACTGCAGCTCCCATTCTCAGCAGAGTTTGCCAGCGTATGCAAACCCCTGGGTCCACAGGTCCACCGGTCACCAAGCTGTATCGAAACATCTTCCCCTTCCCATTATTTTTTAAAGACTTAATTACTAAAATTCTTGCTTTTTTTTCAGTTTTTGATTATTTTAAGACAAATTTATGGGGAATTTGAAGGAGAGATTCATCGCAAGGATCATAGAATCATAGAATCATAGAATCATAGTAGAGTTTGTGTTGGAAGGGACCTTAAATATCATCTAATTCCAAACCCCTGCCATGGGCAGGGACATCCCACTAAATGAGGCTTCCCAAGGCCCCATCCAACCTGGCCTTGTACACCTCCAGGGATGGGGCAGCCACAGCTTCCCTGCAAAAAGTCCCTGGAGCTTCTGAATGGCCCCCTCTTCAAGGATGCCTGATCCCACTGAGCTATGCACATGGTACCTGCGTGCTTCCTGAACCACCTGGTTTCATTTTCTATGTGAACAAAGAACAGCTTTTCATTGGAGAAAGAGTAGCTGCGGTGTTTCTGAGAGAAAGGTTTGTGCATCCACTATGCTCAGAATGTTCCTGCCCTGCTTTATCTCTTGGTACAATCAAAGTAAAGGCCTTGAGAAGGGGCATCTCAGACCAGCTTCTAATCTGATATTAATTGAAGACTCTTCTTTCACAGTTTGGGCTGCTGAACAACCTCTAGATCTAAAATCTATTCCTGGCCCTGACACACAGCACAAATTTAGGGAAAATACTTGTATTTGTCTATGCCTGACCTTCCATGTACAAAAAGTGATGATAAGAGGAATTAATTTGTTGGATTTTATGAGATTCATTATAATCATGCTTTGAGATCTGATTAACAGGACAGAGTTCAACCATTTATTGTTTTCTTTGGCTCAGGTTTATCCCTGTAAAAACAGTTGCAGTGGTCATGCTTTAAAACTGTTTGTGTGAGAGGTTTGATGCAAACCCCTAGAAGGAAATCAGAATCCATGGAAGGAAAACAGAGGCAACCGCACCAGGGGGAAGGAGCCTTCCTGCAGAGGTGAGTCAGTTCCAGTGGAGAAGGATGGCTGCGTCCAAGAATAACAGTACTAGAAAACAGGAACACACTGCTCCACTGAGGGCATCATCCACCTGAGGAAGATGTTGGGTTTCATTTGTGTGTTTCTTCTCTTTATTCATCAGGCAGATTTCTCATCTGCACTGAACCAGACTTATGTTTGTATTTTTGGTGTCCGTGTTAATCCAGCCTTTGACAAATACCCTGGCCACATATTTCTCTGGGCCCACAAGCAATTCAAAGTGACCCTGAAGGAATAATTTATTCACAAGGGCCAGTTTCTGTTTCCTTACGATTTTTGAAGGCAAGTTGATTAATGTATTTCTTTTCAGATTCTAGAAGTTCTCACTAATCATTCTCTTGCGTTTAGGCTGATTATACCGAACTCAGGATATTCTGGTCTGTGTTACTCTTTGGATAATGCAAGTAACAAGCATCTGTTCTTCAGTTTTCCTGCAGTGGCATTGCTGCTGAAGGGCTTCTTCGGCCTCCGTGACTCTGTAAGTGGTGTTAGGGGTAACAGAAATATCATCCTGAATGATTAACCCCTAGCATGTTTCAAGCAAAATCTTAACTATTGGGTGTGCTTGTTAAGTAGAGAAATAGATCCCTTTGAAATCCAGTTTTTTTTTCTGTAGAACAAGATAACAAGATCTACACATTATAGAGTTGGCAGCAAAATTACCCTGTATGAAATGAAATCTAGTAATACCCAGGACTATCACTTGCACAGCAGTGTGGAGGTAGAAGCGAGTCAGAAATGATCCCTCATGCAGAGAACTGTCCCTGGCACTTTACCCACTTTTGTCTGCCTCGGGAAGGGAGAGAGGAAGGAAGAAGAGCTTCTGACAAGAGAAAGCGTCTTGCAGTCTCTGCCTGCAAGACTCCCCATATACAACCCTCTTGCAGCTGCTGGCCTACATGGAGAGGGCTGTCTTGATGACCATGCCAGCTGGCCTCCAGCATCCTCCCAGGGACCAGGGTTCATGCCAGCCTCCCCCCAGCATCTTCCCAGGTAGCAGGGTAGGTGCCAGCCTCGCTTCAGCATCCTCCCAGTGCCCTACAGGAACTTCCAGAGAGCTGCAGCTTCACGTTCCTCAGCAGCATGGTGCAACTTAAGCAACTTGCAGGATACACAAGCTGGGGCCATGACATTTTTGGCCAGGCTGGAGCCTGTTGCATCCCATGTATTGTATGGAGGGAAAGCGTGAGAGTCCAGGAAGAGCTCCTGTCTCAGCTGACTCCAAATAAATAGGCTCAGAAGGAAACAGAGACTTCTGCAGGTTGCCTCAGCTCTCCTCCTTGTCCTGGCTAAAATCACAGTGATATACCAGGAGCATCAATGTACCATTAAGCATCTCTGTGCTTACTTGTTTTCAGTTAAAAAACAGATTTCCTACATCACGACCGATCTTAAAGCAATTCCACTTGCTTTTGTACTTAAAACACATGTTGAAATAAATTTCTTTCTCCTTGACATGCCCATAAAATGCTCAGCAATACTGCTAGTAAGGAATCGGCATGGGTACCTTATCCATTAGACCACAATAATCTGTTCAGCCCAGCTCACTGGATTTACACTGTGTAGTTGCTTATGGGCAGCTATTGCTGATCTGATGTGTCATCATAACAATTGTCTAGTTTATTGCAAACATCTATTTAGAAAAGGAATGTATCAGATGATACTGGCATTGTATTAAGTGTAACAATGCTTTGTGACACATGCAAATTTTATAAGTAGTTAAGTAGACAAAACTGTATACTAAACATTTCCAGCATTTGTTGAGTGAAAATCCGTGTGCTTTGAGCTTTACTGTGGATAATTTTAATAGCACCCCATTTTAATAAGGTATTTGTCAGTTGGGAACAGCTAGTAATTACTTCAATGAAAGTGAAGGTTGATTTAGACACAGCTAAGAGTTTAATGTTGAAACACAAGCTCTACCTGACCTGTGATATAAGTGTTGCTCTCTCCCTAGGACCTCTTTGTGAACTCCCTTACCTGTAGGCTTGTTTCCTTGGCATTGATTTAACTTTTATTTATTGTATCTCCCTATGCTCTGGGAGGGACTGACAAGAGGATCTTTTAATTTAAAGAAAGAAATTAATAAAAATGTATTTTTGGTGGCTCAGTTAGATACATGGCTGTTTAATACACAGCTTCAAATATTTTATTAGTCAAAAGTAAAAATAGCTGTATATCTAGAAAGAAAAAGAGATTGTTTATGCAGAGGTTGAACTAACCTAGGTCCATGCTAATGAAAAAGGAGGTGGATTTATGGGAGCCGGATGATGCAGGGCACTGGCATCACAACACACGTGCTCACTCTAGCGCTGATGGTCTGAACCTCATTTGTGCTGCACGCCTTGAGATGCGGGTCCTCAGTGCAGCCCAGCGGCTGATGGGTGAGGGTTTAAGTGCCAAAGCAACAGCAGAATGGGTTGGATTTTTGTTAGTAGAGCTGAACACTATGTGGAAAGGGCTGTGATCACCCTGTGGGCAGTGCAGTCCCTAATGGCTAAGTTCAAGGGGGCATGAGAGAGGAAGAGGATGGGCAGGTACCTCACTGCAACTCACATGCCTCCTACACTCTCACAGTCAAATCCAGGCATGTCTTCAAACTCATCGACACTTTTCCATGCACCGGTTTCCCTGGGGAGATTTTCCATACCCTTTGTGCTCTAACAGGCCAGAATTGCCTTTTCATTTTCAGTCCAAAGTCTTTCCTGAGCAGAGCAGGCCATTTGTTCTTGCAGCCCTGCCATCCCTCAGCTTAATCACATCTTTGCCCCTTATATTTGCTGTACTGATGGAGATCACTACCATCCTCATCCTTCCCTCAATTTACTAAGCTAAATTAAGTTTATTTCCCTTGCCAGGCTTTCTTCATCCCCAAAGTCCTTCCTTGAGTCTGGTCCACTTTGGACTCCTATAGCACAGCCTGTCCTTTTACTGGGTTGGCATTGCCTCATTTATAATGTCATTAGATCACTCCTGCATTTCATGCCAAGGTAATTCCTTAATATATTAAATAAGTTTGGCTCCAAGACAGTAAAACTGAAGAAGCCCCATTACTTGAAGCTTTGTAGAGCAAGCAAGGGCAGAGATGCTGAGAATCCAGATAATCTTGCTGATTTCAGTAGGTTTATAGTGGTTTAAATCTGTGACATTTCATCTGATTTATATGTTTAAAAAAAACCCCCATGAATTGGTATCTGTATGCAGAACTTATCTTGACTGCAGGCATCTGTGGATGTTAAGATAACCTCCACCTCCACCCACCTTGAAGTCATAGATCAGAGTGCACAAGCAGGAATAAATAACTTCGCAGGCAGCAACCAGGGATTTCAACAGTCAAAGGCAGATCCTTCTGTAGTGAAAATTGAGGTAATCTGCTAAAGCTGAGTACATTGTACACAGCTCTTGGCTTTTGCTGTGAGATTAAATCCAACTGTTCATACGTGATTAGAGTCAAACAAAAAAAAACTTAGAAAGAATGTGTCTATAAAGTGACAGTAAAAGGGTAGCCCCTGGGAAGGCAGTCTGAAAGTCTGTATTGGAAAGTTTGTCTGGGTTATTATTCTGCTGATAGCCCTATTGCAAGTTCTCAGTAATTGCTCTCAAAAGATCTTGGATTCAAGCCCTGCGGGAGGCCCCAGTCCATTCAGCAATGTAAAAGGTCTGCGGTTTAAAGCGCTTGTAAAATGAAAAAATGAACTGTTCCATAATCAGAAATTCTTGAGGTGCTGGGTTGATGGGTCATGGAAAGACCCTGCTGTGTTGCTTCTCAAAAAAGAAATCGTTAAATTATTGTAAAATCACTTCTAACCTGGGCTCGATTTTCCGTGCTTCAGTGACTGATTTCCTAGCGTAGACAAACATGGGATTTTCCAGACATGTTGTAGCAGCACAACACTTTTTCACAGGTATTCCTGGCAAATAAACCTGAAACGCGTGAGGTCACATTCATAGCTAAAAATTCTAGGGTAGGATGGTTGACAGAGGAGATACCACTGCTCTGAGTCGGCCTGCCTTAAAACGTCACTCATGCACAGCTGGGATCTGTTGGGATCTTCCTAGTAACTACTGGTTCTACACGCTTTTGTTAGCTTTGATACCTCAAAAAATAAATGCAGCCAAAAGGGAGTGAATACCCACTGTGAGGAAAAGGCCACTATACGAACTTCTCCCATACGAGACATCAGAGAACCCACAGTGGTGTCGGTTTTGGTGAAGAACGCAGGAGAACCCATTGGGACCTAACATTCTTCAGGAGGCGGCTGCATTGGTTGTTCAGCATTCACATCTGATGGTGCTGCCCCTTACCTGGGGCACGGGAGTGTGTGTATGTACCCTGAGGGGGAGTCAGGTCAGGCTGAGCTCCCAGCTGTGACAAACAGCTTCCTTTAACCTTCACAGGTAAGCTGCATCACGGACCTAAGCATTGTTAGAAGAAGACTAACTGAAAAAAGCAGAAAGATGCTGTGAAGTTGCGTCTAGAAGGCCATTAGCCAAACTTCCCTAAACTTACTATTTTGGCTTGTCACAAGGTCATTTATTGCTCTATTGAACCTAGACTGCTCTCTCACCAGCTTCTGGAGAGCATTAGAGAGAGGTGCTCTCTGCCTCATGCCATGAAGCCAAGTAATATACAAAAAAAAGCTTTTTGGAGAGCCTGAAATCCTTAATTATACTTATCCAGCATAGCGGTGCTAAGGAAGACACAAATGGGAGTTAAATCCATGCTTGCCTTACACTGCTTACCCAATTGCAAACCAAAGTAATTCTGAATTTATCTTGGGAAACCTCTCTCTGAAGTTCCTTAAAGAGGATTTAACTTCCTTACCATACAAAGGCTTTAATTTATTTTGAGAAGGTTGTCTCCCCCTTTGTCAGGAGAGCACGGGCCGCCAACAAGCTCAGGCACACAGAATAATGGTTAAAACCACCACTTCAAATTGTAAGTTTGCAAAAGGATTCTCAAAACCACATAATCCCGGTAATGTGAAACCAGAAGAGACACAGGGCTCTGCGGACATGGGGATGTTCACACTGGAAATTTAGTAGATGCGTTATTATGAGCAGTGCCTGGTGAATGAGCTGGAGAGGGTGGGAGAACAGCTAAATCCTCTGTCTGATGTCTCAAAAGCAGAGCAGGAATAATAGCACACCATGGTGGTGTGGACAATTCTGAAATTAGATTGGTTGAATTACTTATTACAAATTGTATTAAGCCATTTTTACTTCTCTTCTGGCCAGTATATAGCCTATGAATCAAATTTATCCTAATTTTATTCACTTACTATTGTTAAGCAAATTGAATGAGTGACAAATTCTTAGCCTCCTGACTTTCCAAAGTGTTTGCCTCAATTATGTGTGGTACACGGCTATTCCCTAGCCCAGTGGCATACTCACCTGCAATTTAGCATCTGTCTCGGGTATTTTTACAGCTACAGAAAGAAGATAAATCCTTAATAAGCAGAAAATGTTGTTCTGCTAAAATCAGGGAAATACCAGGACTTGCAAATGTGACATTAATACCTACCAATTGTTTCAAACTGCTCTGAGCAGTTTTTCTCAAAATCCCTTAAACCCTCTCCACATTAAAAACACTCTACATGAGGAGTGTACATGAAGCGCATAGATTATTCATGCTGATTATTTGCTTATAAAGCCTTGACAGAAGACAGGGAGGGAACCAGAAGTGTTCTACATTATTCCCAGCCAAGAATGTGGATTTTCTTGCTGTTCACCCCCAATTCTCCCACTTTATCTCATGACTCAGCTGCCTGATGCAAGGTTTGCAATAGCAGCTTTGCTGATTAGTTCCTCAAGTTGCATGCCTTAGTCTCTAGACTTCACATGCAATTTTGACGAATGTATAGATTTTACAAATTCGCTTTTGAAAAACACTTTGCTGTTCTAGTCTGTGAGCTTTCCTCTGATAAACCACAACCACCTGAACATGAATGCCATCTGGAAGCCAAGACACAAGAGCCAGCAATAGGGCAAGCCAGGACTCTATTCCCCTCTTGAAAAACATTCAGTCGTTTGCTTAGCACAGGTGACAAGCTCAGTGCAGAAAGGATGCTCCAGGCAAGCTACCTCCTAGTGCCAATGAGCCCAAGACACCATTGATCCAGTCCCTTGGTTTCCGCCAGCTTGGCTGGGAGACAGCCTGCTAGCAGGCGCCGACTCCCGTCAGGGGGTTAATGCTCCATGGACAAAGCCATAACTCAACAGCAGAGGAAAGTTCCTACTGTTTGTGCCTGTAGCCAAAATAATCTCTCCAAGACCACGCCAGCTCAGCTGGAGGAAAAGCCCCAGGGGCTGACATGGTTTCTGCTTCCTGTTTTTCTCTTTGCAGAGTGAACAGTTTTCTAAGGTCTCCAGAGACGTGCCTGAACCAAAACCTCTGATCTGAGCAGCCTTGAACTTTTGGCAAGTTTGGATTCAGTTCTGGATGCAGAGATTGCAGCTCAGATGTGTTTTCAATAATATTTATCCTCAGAAGAATCTGTCCATCCTCCCTGCACTGCACTGCACAGCAGCTACAGGAAGACTGCTGTATTGCCGGATGATGAGGAACATTAAAAAAGGAGAAATCTCAGCTTACCAAGCAGCTCTGCATTTTTTCTTTGCCATTGTGCTTTCTATGAATTACAAAAGTATGTCTGTGCAAGTGAGGTCTGCCATTGGCAAATCCCAGTTACACCACTGGAAAGGAGCAGGTCCTTCCTGCCTCCTTTTTGTAGCTTCTTCTAGCAGTGAATAAAACATCAATAACACATTTTAACATTCAAAAAAGTAATTTCCGCCTAAAAGTCTGTTTTACTAAATTTCCATTAGTGTTTTCTTTATTTTTACATGCTAGCTTTAGGGGATACAATCTTTGTATCTGTAGATATCAAAATTAATGGTCTGGCCTGTGACATAAAACTGAACTAAAGCACCAGGTGTTTGTGTGCTCTCCCAAGAAATGGTGCAAATCAGAGGAACCAGATTGTTCATCCACATACCATAACGTTTCAGCCACAATTCATATGATTTTCAGTTAGCCTTTTACTCTTAATGATCATTAAACACTGATTATTAAAACATGAATTAAGATCATTATAATCATCCTTGGAACTTCATGGAAAGGGAGTACTTGATAAATCCACCCTCATTTTTTCAAGCCCTTTAGCCTGAGGAACATTATTCCTCTTATAAATCAGGGCTCAGATAACCACTTTAACTTTACTTTATTTTTATTAGTGGTTTCTGTGAGCTGAGATGATGAGGTTGGTGTCCAGAGTGTCCCCCCACATGTGTCTCTTTGGGTCCCACTGACACAGGCAGAAACACAAACCCCACAGACAGCAATGTGCCAAAGTGGGCAACCCAGAGTTTAATCCAGATAACGTGCTGTAAAAAACTCCCTCCATTTACAATTTTGGCCACGTATCCCATAGAAATGTTCAGCATTGCTTATGAGGATGCCAAACGGTGCTTGTTAGTGCTTTGGCAAAGCTAAGTGTCAAATCCAGCATTCTAGCCAGGACTGCTCATGTCAGATAATGCTAGTTTGCAGTTTCCTCATGCTTTTCTAATTACAGCCCCAAAGTGTGCAGGTGAGGTTTTGGCATCCTCTTGACACACTCTTCCCCCCCAGCTCCCAGTTCCAGTCTGTCTTTCAATAAACTACAGCTACGGGATAGCCGAAAGGGTGCGCAAGTTGCTGGGTGCAATCTCAGCAGCTCTCACATTCTTCGTGCCATCATGATGTCTTCCCATGGAGCTCAGGGAGAATAGACCTCTGAGATGAGGGAAAGCAAGAAGCTGGAGACTCTATCTGCAGCCTCCCTGGTAAGTGGGGCTTTTACCTATTAAAACACCAATATTATTCCATTAAAGTAGAAAAGAGTTCCTCTACCAGCTAATGGGCTATTACTTATTAATGTAAAGACACCGCCGCTCTGGTGAGTGAAATATCTATCCTCCTGCAACCGGTTTTTATTCATCTCACAGGGCTTACTTGAGCTTCAGGATTTGTTGCCTGGGACCAAAAGCAGATGCTCCTGGGCACGGTCATGTGCAGCGTAACTTGTGGTGGAGTACCATGCCCCAGCGCAGGGACGGTGCAAGCATGACCCTGGACAATTCGCTGCTACAAATGCTTCCCCATGGGTGAACTGCAGAGCCTGCAGAGGACATGTGAATTTAGCCACAGAAAATCACTTATGGAAACCTGAGAACAAAACATGTAAGTCTTTTGAAGGGAAGCTGCTTTTCCTCTGGCTACAGATGCAGTGTTGGATTTGGCTTTTCTAAGACAACTTTGCTGCTGGTCAACTCGTTGGGGAGACTGAAGGCTGAAGAGGTAGTTGCTTCTCTGTCCCCAGTCATGGCTCAAAATGCTCCCCCTAAAAGCTGCAACAATGCAGACTGCTCCTTTTAATAGCTTACTTATCTTTATTAATTTTAATTCAAATATCATGTCTTCCACCCCAAACCAGGCAATTCGAGGCTGTTCTTATACATCACATCTCACTTCTTGCCAACAAAAGGTAGCTTCTGCATTAATGCAGGGGTAACCATAAAGATAAAACCAGAAAAAATGAGGTTACTCGCGAAGAAAAGACATTGAGTCATAACTACCAAATCTGTCTTCTGATCCGTGGTGGCATTTCCTCCTGGACAAGGAGAAAGCAGAGGTGTCTGTGAAAGAGAGGTTATTTTGTCTCATGCTTTCTGTGCTTCTACATGCTTATTTGGGTATTCTAGTTAATTACCCCATGTGAAAAGGCTCTCATCCTTCCAGTGTTACCTGGAAGTTAATAGCATCGGAAGAAGGGAAACTGCCTTTTAAGTAAAGACATTAGGCATGTAGATAATGGCTTTTAGCTTTCTGGTTCCCAAATATTCTCTGTCCCTATGGGGGTTTTAAAAATCACTCTCTCCAGAGCTGCAGTCAGGCTAGTCCTTGCAATCAGACATGCACAGTGTTTTTGAAAGCAATCGTGGGCAGAACGGTCTATCTCACTTGTAGGAAAGACGATGTTGCAGGCACTTGCCAGGGGTCTGTACGTGACTGGATGGGAAAGACTTGTGCCTCCAGCTCAATGCAGCATCCATAGTCTGGGAGATACCTTCCTGAAGCCCACATCAGCCAATGCTTTTCTATGCTCAGGAAACATCTCTGAGGACAAAGCTGTAGGTGAACACGAAGTCTGCCGTTGCCAGCAAAACCTATCTTGCCAGGGAAGAACAGTGGCATGGCAGGGAGCGCGTGGTTGCTTTGATGCTCCCAGAAAGTTTCAAGGAAGCCATAGGGTTAATTAACTTTTTGGAGTTAATTAACTTAATGTCTTCTGCTTGGTGTCTACTTTAACCTCTCCTCAGCAGAAGTGAAGGGAGACCTGGGATTGCTCCTGTCTCCTACCACATTAAAGGACTTCTACTGGAAGTGCTCCTACCTGTGCCCCACAGCAACAACCAGTCCTCCAGTCTTCAGGTCATCTCTCCTCCCACACATTGTTTAACCTCTTCCTGATCCAATATTGGTCCCGATCTTTGCAGAAAATGGTCTCAGGAGGTGCCCAGAACAACTGATGTGGACATCATCCAGCCTGGTGTTTGAGGTATAAAGGGAGGATAAGGAAGAGAGCAGCAGGGAGGCCAGAAAGTGATGGCTGATGAAGTGCCATGTCCATTTGATGCTGTCTCCTTCAGTGAGAAGCAGTCTTAGCAACATGCCAGGAGCTAGCAGGATAGAGAAATGGACTTAGACATCTGGTGCCACTGACACAAAGAATAGGAAATGGTAGATAGATACAGGCCGAACTCTGTCCATAACAACCTTATTGCTTTTCTTAGGTGAAATTGCTTGAGTGACCGTAATGGTGCCTTATGTCAGAGCAAGAACAGTGTCTGAAAGCTCCCACGGGCACACTTGCTCTTTCTCTTTCCTGTGACATTGAAAACAGCACTTCAAGTACTTTTGAAATAATACATTCCAGCTACCGTAACGTGGAAGAGAAGTAACACAGCAGGCTGCACAATAAATAGGAAAGCAGGTAAATCCAGGGCCAGATTTATCAAACAACTGTTTGCATCAGTCTAAAAGAAGTGAAAAACGTATGCTAATTACACCAACAATATTTCATTTTGTATTGTGCAGACTGCTATGCAGCGTGTGGACAGGTGAAAGCTGGGCTTAGCATGGCCAGACGTTTTGGGGCACCGCTGTGCTGTGGGGTGGTGTTGTTCTCCATGCCTTTTGCAATAGCTCTAATTCCTCCTGAGGCCACTCCAGGGGCCTGCCAGGGTCCTGGTGTAGATGGCGCCTCGAGGATGCACAGAAGCATGTTAAATGGAAATAGATTGCTGAGGAACAAGCACTTGTGCTTGGGCAGATATAGCAGAATTAGGCACCTCTATACGATTTTTCCATGAAGAGCATGGGGAGCCCAGACAGTCCTATTTCAAAAACCGTGATTCCTGATTGTTGTTTTTTCACTGTTGAGTGCTCCCTGTTACTCCACAATGATCATAATTATTTACCTTACAAAGGCGATGCGAGGGTTAATTAGCCTGAACATGCAATTTACTTGGGAAATGGGGAATGTTTCTTCATACAGGAGCTAAATATCATTAACTCTAGTAATTGGAAGAAGGTGCCAATTTCTTTCAACTAACCATAATAAGCAGGAGATGTTTTCTTTGACTATTGATTTAGCTCATGATTTTGCAGGGATTTAATTATAGGTGGGTCAGACTGCCACCTATAAAATGCAGGTAAAATCCAGGCTGGTAGCACGTTACTGCCACTGGAGCTGTATGGGTACACGAGCGTGACCTTGCCAACACTCTATCCCAGAACAGGAGTCTATGGATTCACAGAGAGCTGTAAAAAAGAGATGAAAATCGGGATCTCTCTGTATCTGTTCTTCCCAAAGCCATTGACAGGATGGAGTCACATCCCTTGTAGAGTCACTGCTAAAATGGTACTACACCTGGGTTGAGGCAGTCCCCGGGTTCAATACAGGATGGGGGATGATGTGATTGAGAGCAGCCCTGCAGACAAGGACTTGGGGGTGCCGGTCAATGAGAAGGTTGACATGAGCCGGCAATGTGCGCTCGCAGCCCAGAAGGCCAACAATGTACTGGGCTGCATCAAAAGCAGCGTGGCCAGCAGGGCGAGGGAGGGGATTCTCCCCCTCTATTCCTCTCTTGTGAAACCTCATCTGGAGTACTGTGTCCAGTTCTGGAATCCTCAACATAAGAATATGGAGCTATTGGAATGGGTCCAGAGGAGGGCTACAGAGATGATCAGAGGGCTGGAGCACCTCCCATATGAGGCCAGGCTGAGAGAGTTGGTGTTGTTCAGCCTGGAGAAGAGAAGGCTCCGAGGAGACCTTATAGTGACCTTCCAGTACCTGAAGGGGCTACAAGAAAGCTGTGGAGGAACTTCGTACAAAGTCTTGTAGTGACAGAACAAGGGAGGATGGGTATAAACTGAAGAGGGGCAGATTTAGACTGGACATAAGGAGGAATTTCTTTACTATGAGAGTGGTGAGGCCCTGGAACTGATTGCCAAGGGAAGTTGTGGCTGCCCCATCCCTGGAGGTGTTCAGGGCCAGGTTGGATGTGGCCTTGGGCAGCCTGATCTAGCGGGAGGTGTCTCTGCCCATGGCAGGAGGGCTGGAATCGGATGATCCTTGAGGTGCCTTCCAACCCAAACTATTCTATGATTCTATGATTCTATGATTCTAAGGTCCTGCTGAAATAATTCATTAAAAACATAGTTTTCCCTCCCCTGCCCCCTCCACTACCCCTATAAATACGATGGAATCCCATTCCCATGGGCTTTTTCCCATCTGCTGGCACCCATCTCAGGGAACAGCTGGGGCACTGTGTGCTCATCACCAGCAGTGGCTGCAGGATGTTGGAGAAATGAAATCCTGAATCCTCTTGACTGGAGACAGAAATATCCATTTCACACTCTTATTTAAACATTAAATCACCAAATGAATCCTCTCACAGTTCCTTCCTCTCTTTGGGTGATTTTCAGACAGAGGAGACACTAAGCTGTAAACAACATTTTTTTTTTCAGCATCGGCTCACTCCATAAATGGTTATGCTGGCTGTGCTGTGGCAGGTTTCATTGTGTGATTAGGCTGACAATGTGCTAATTTTCTGCCCTAGACCTTACACATTCCTTAGGCAGAATTTACACATCCGGAAAAAAAACTCCACAAACTTTCTGTGCTGGGAATTTTAACCTGTCTCTGTGCCTCGGTTTGCAAGGTCACTCTCCGAACCTTTGCGGACTTGGTCAGTTGCTGCTCCAGTGTCTGCTAAGGTACTTACCTGACCTTGAAGATCTATGTCATCTGCATCTCCCCTTCTTGTGGTCGCAGGTGATGAAAGCAGAGGAAAGCTGTCACAGGAGCAAGGTGAATGTGAAGGGCAGCCCCCCCTTCCCAGCATGGGGTGCACTTTGAGCACAGGCTTTGTGTCTCCCACCACTGCCAGTGGCTCAAAGTGGTGCATGGAGATCTCATGGTGAGCTTGTCCAAGTCCCTGTTCCACTTCGTGTCTGTGTGTTTTTCCAGCTATCACAACCATGGAGGGCTCTTCTACTCATCCAAGGCATAAAACAGAGATGTAATTTATTTTAGTGGAGCTGTTGCCTGTTCTGCATCTTCTTCTGGTATTCAACCTCCTTTGCTCTTGTAGAAGCATGTCCATGCTTAGAGGATGAATGCGTTTCACTGCATTGATGTGGTTAAAGCAGCTAATTGCAAGTTTCCTGTATTTGCTTCCTCTTCCACTGTTTCCAATATGAAGGGAAAAGCAAAGGAAGTGCCAGGGAGACTCTTAAAAATGTAAAGATCTGGAAATCACAGGTGTGTGCCCAACAGGGCTGTGACTGGTGCTGGGCAGGAAACGAGTGTGTGAATGTGTTTTGAGGCAGGCAGAAAAGAGCTAGGGAGGGCTTGGGAGAGTTTAGTGAAGAGGAAAGTGGGGGATACCTTTGTCATCATTAAAATGATTAAGCTGCACCTCCTTTCTTGAAAAGCATCTCACGGTCTGAGTGGTTGCTCAGACCTTTGATGCTGCCATGAAATTTCTGGATTGTTGAGTTGGAAGCTTCCCATGGGGTTCCCAATCAGCCTCTCCTACAGGACTTGCTTCTAGCTCTCTCAAGCCTAGATATGGACGTGTCTATGCCTGAGCCAGGGTGCTGCACATCCTCCTCCAGCATCATGGATCCAGCCACAGAGATCAGTGCCTTTGGAGGCAAAAAAGGAAATCACAGATGAAACCTGACATTTTGATTAGCAAAGTCCTGTGGGAAACAGTCCTTCAGGGCAAGGGAGCCCACGAGGGTTGGGCGCTCTTGAAAAATGAAATCCTATCAGCTCAAGAGCAGGCCATCCCTGTGTTCCGGAAAAGGAGCCGGCGGGGGGAAAAGCCAGCTTGGTGGAGCAGGGAGATCTCAAGATGCGTCAATAATAAGAAGAAGCTCTATGTGCTCTGGAGGAAAGGACAGGCATCTTGGGTGGACTTCAGGGACGAAGTGAGATCGTGCAGGGAAAATATCAGGAGGGCCAAGGCCCAACTAGAATTAAAACTCACTAAGTCTGTGAAAGACAACAAAAAGTCTTTCTACAAGTACATTAACAGGAAAAGGAGGACGAGGGAGAATATCCAGTCTCTATTGGATGCAGAAGGAATAACAGTGACAGGGGATAAGGACAAGGCTGAGGTACTTAATGCCTTCTTCGCCTCAGTCTTTAATAGCAAAGAAAGTTGTTCCTTCTGTTTACAAATCCAAGAGTTAGAGGGGCAGATTGAGGCTCCCGTGATCCAAGAGGAGGCGGTTAGAGACTTGCTTGCCCAGCTAGATGCCCACAAGTCTATGGGGCCGGATGGGATCCACCCAAGAGTATTGAAGGAGCTGGCGGATGTCCTTTCCAAACCCCTATCCATCATCTTCCAGCGGTCCTGGCTGACTGGGGAAGTTCCACTAGACTGGAGGCTGGCTGATGTTGTGCCCATCTACAAGAAGGGTTACAGAGAGGATCCGGGGAACTACAGGCCTGTCAGTCTCACCTCAGTGCCAGGCAAAGTCATGGAACAGGTAATCTTGAGTGCTATCATGAAGCACATGCAAGAGAACCGGGTGATCAGGCCCAGTCAACATGGGTTTACAAAAGGCAGATCTTGCCAAACTAACCTGATCTCCTATGACAAAATCACTCGACTACTGGATGGGGGAAAGGCTGTGGATGTAGTCTTCTTGGACTTCAGTAAAGCCTTTGACACAGTTTCTCACAGCATTCTGCTTCAGAAACTGTCAGCCTCTGGCCTGGACAGGCGCACACTCTCCTGGGTTGAAAACTGGTTGGATGGCCGGGCCCAGAGAGTGGTGGTAAATGGAGTTAACTCCAGCTGGAGGCCAGTCACAAGTGGAGTTCCTCAGGGCTCAGTACTGGGTCCAGCCCTGTTCAATGTCTTTATCAATGACCTGGATGAAGGCATTGAGTGCACCCTCAGCAAGTTTGCGGATGACACTAAGCTGGGAGGAAGTGTCGATCTGCTGGAGGGTAGGGAGGCTCTGCAAAGGGATCTGAACAGGCTGGACTGCTGGGCCGAGACCAATGGGATGAGGTTTAACAAGGCCAAATGCCGGGTCCTGCACTTGGGGCACAACAACCCTATGCAGCGCTACAGACTGGGGGAAGAATGGCTGGAGACCTGCACGGAAGAGAAGGACCTGGGGGTGCTGGTTGACAGCCGACTGAACATGAGCCAGCAGTGTGCCCAGGTGGCCAAGAAGGCCAATGGCATCTTGGCTTGTATCAGAAATGGGGTCACCAGCAGGTCCAGGGAGGTTATTCTCCCTCTGTACTCAGCACTGGTGAGACCGCACCTTGAGTACTGTGTTCAGTTCTGGACCCCTCACCACAAGAAGGATGTTGAGGCTCTGGAGTGTGTCCAGAGAAGAGCAACAAAGGTGGTGAGAGGGCTGGAGAACAAGTCTTACAAGGAGCGGCTGAGAGAGCTGGGGTTGTTTATCCTGGAGAAGAGGAGGCTGAGGGGAGACCTTATTACTCTCTACAACTACCTGAAAGGAGGTTGTGGAGAGGAGGGAGCTGGCCTCTTCTCCCAAGTGACAGGGGACAGGACTAGAGGGAATGGCCTGAAGCTCCGTCAGGGGAGGTTCAGGTTGGATATCAGAAAAAAATTCTTCACAGTAAGAGTCATTGGGTACTGGAACAGGCTGCCCAGGGAGGTGGTCGAGTCGCCTTCCCTGGAGGTGTTTAAGGAACGGGTGGATGAAGTGCTTAGGGACATGGTTTAGGGAGTGTTAGGAATGGTTGGACTCGATGATCCAATGGGTCCTTTCCAACCTTGTGATTCTGTGTGATTCTGTGATTCTGTGATTACAACTCATGAGGAGGTGGTTTTGACTTATCCGTGATTTAATCACGACTGTAGTATGGGACCAGATCTTATAAAAGCCAGCTTATTGCCTCTTATTGGTGCTTCCTTACACACCTGGGGCAACAATATTGCCTGAGAGTTTATTTTTATACTTACACCTATGCATGCTGGGGATTGATCTCTCTGTAGCATCCCAGCCAGTTTTTGGTACGGCAGGCAACAACTTGGAAGCCTGGGGAGTGGATAGGCTGTGCTGTGTGGGTTTGCAGGATGCTGCTCTGGACCCCAGACCCTCCAGCTTACCAATGGCATGATGCCTTCCATGTACCTGCCCTCTGCACTAGCCAGGGTGCCAAGGAGGAGGTGACCTGCCACACATGATATCTTGCAGCATAGAGAGCAGCTGAGCATCTTGCGATATTTTTCTAGTCTTATAAAATGAAACAAGTCTCTGAGGCAGATGGGAGGTGCTGAGCATTTCCAAGGAAAAGCCAGCACAAAAGAAGAGCTTAGAGCTGGATAAAAACCCCAAAGCCTTCCTCAGCTAAAGCCAGGCTGGAGCTTCCTTAGGTATGAGGTGGAAAAGTGACAAATACACTGTTGCAAAGAAGATACGAAGATAGATTGGCATAATCTTTCAACTGGGCAGCTATTTCTACTTTGTAAAACTACTTTGCTTCCATGAAACTATGTAGAAAACTTTGCTAAACTCAAACACAAGAAATGATTCTTCAAAATGTTATTGGATAGTAAACCCATTTCATATGTGAAAATAATCACTCTTTCTCTGGAGGCAGGGAAATTTTACATGCACATTCCATATTTTCAGGTGGCAGGGGCGGTCCCCAAAAGTGTGTGAGCATGTGTGTGCACAGTTATAACTGTTGAGGTGTTAACGGGCATCACTGGGAGGGGAAGGGCCCATAGACTTGCAGGTCTTGTTACAGTAGTGATGGGTCTAAGCCAGCAGAAAGAGCAGCCAAATCCCTTTAGGTATTAGACCCAGCTGCAGACAAGGAGCTAATGAAGGCATTAAGCTACCTGGCTGGAGCAGAGATAAATGAGGTGGATTAACAAAAGCTTTTCTGGTTACAAAAGCACAGCAGGGGCTGGAGGAGACCTGCCTGTGGGCATGGGGCTCAGCAGCCCTGGAGGGGAGTAGGGCGATGGGTTCTGTGCAGTGCTCCCTCCTGCTCAGAGGGCAAAGAAGGAAAATGCCCATTTTTTCGTTTGAAGAATATATCCAATTTACATGAGCTGCTCACCTGTCTGGAAATCTTCTAGCCCCAAGTTTTGGCTGAGGACTAACCGCGGTGCCTGTGCAGGGCAGTACAGGCTGCATGTGTGCTGATTGGGATCAACTGCAAAGTTGGCAGAGCTAAAAATAACCCCTACCACAGTGCTGGCCTTCAGCCAGCAACTCACTGGAGCCTGCCAAGACCCAAACCAGATCAAAGAGCCACCATTTGCATGGACAACCCTGTCCACCTTCTGGCTGCTTCCTTCCCTTCCTTCTCCTTCTCTTTGCCATTCTGGAGCTGCCACCCTCTGGCTTCACCGCTCGTGGTCACCAACATTTTGGCCAGCATCAGCTAAATGTGAAAGAAGACCCCAAACTTCTGCTGTTTGGCTGGAAAAGGAACAGTTATCCACTGGGAACAGGACAATCTGTGGCTTTCCAGTGCATGACTGAGCCCTTAGGGGCCTTGCACAAGCCTGGGGTAGAGAACTTGGAAACCGCATGGTTGCAGATGCAGTTTGGTTTGCAGCGCTCCACTTGTCTACTTTTTACTGTTTCTCCCTGCAAAACTGCCCTCCAGGTAACTAGGTAACTAATGCATTGGAGTTTATAAGCTGCTGTGTTTAGAACATTCCAAAATTAGCTTTTTTTTTGCAGTCCAGATGGTGGATCGTGAATGCTTAATGGCAGGGTATAAAGATTTTATTGGCACTCATGAGGGATGATCCGAACAGCTTACTTGCGCCTCTTCCCTCTGTGAGTAATGCATCTGTTAAAGCCCATGCCAGGAAAACTTTCATCCCACCACCTTGTATTTCATGCGTAAGTGTGTGTACATACAATTAGTAAATGACAGCTGATAATATTGAAAGCAAATCTCGGCAAACTACGCTTTATATTGATGCTATCTTAAATATTCAGTTAACTCTCTGTTTCCCTCCCTTGTGCTGACTTCTGCTCATTCAATGTTTTCATTTCCTGCTGGTCCAAGTCCTCTGCTGGGGTAAATCAGTGGTGTGAGGTGTACTGTGGGTCTGATCCTTGCTGGGCTTCCCAATTCCCCAAGGAACTCCAGTATTTTAAAAGACATCTGGCCTCAAGATACCCAGACAGAAGCACAGAGACCCCAGAGCTCTAGGGTGAACTGCCAGGCTCAGAGCAGAAACCCTGGCTTGAACTAAGGCTCAAGATCCACCAGATCCTACTACATCCTCGCAAAGCTTCTTCCCATCAACCAGAATAATCAAAGTTCCTCCCAACAAAGCAGACTCCTTCGAGGATCATTGAAATTCTGTCATAACATCAAGCTGAATATTCACATCTCCCTTTTTTAACATTAATATACCCCATCTCTTCTCATTTTATTTTTCAAATACAATCACAGATGACCAGGACAGGGCACTGCAGTTCTGCGAAGGCAGTGGTGTTGGCCACTGTGTGCACAGAGCATGACGGCAGCAGGTTTGGCTCTATGCTAGCCAGCAGCTGGCACAACGGAATCCTGGACTTCTCCAGTTCTCCTAATGCCTCCATAAGAGATGTGTTGATGAATTCTGAGGTGTGCCAGTTTGGAAAATGGTTTGTAATACCGCCACATGAAAAATCTCTGGGATGGAGCCCACATGAGAACCCTGAAGCATAAATTAGCCAACCCTCTTTTCACTGTACCAGTCGTCACCAAGGTTGGGACAATGCTGGTGGAACATCTTCTTGATCCTCTGCGTCTTCTTGAAGGAGAAATAAGAGAGTGGCAAGCAACCCAAAAAGAACAACAGGACAGAGGGCAGCCTCTTAGAAGTGCGAGTTATGCTTGGAAACTAGAAGCAAACAAGTGCAAGGGGGGTGCATGAAGTGGGGAACATTGGATGTAGGACTTTTCCAGTGGGTAAGGAGCCTGATTTTGCATCTCTGGTGGAAGGGGTAGCTCAGAGTTGAGCCAAACAGAACCCACAAGTGCTTTGGAGCCAGCCACATTTTCCCTCTATCTGCTGAAGCAGCAGCAGCATGGGGGATGCAAAGCAAAGGCACACCTACATGGGAGATGTGATTCCCCATAACTGGTGCCACCTTGATGGATCACACAGAGTTCAACGGCCAGAGACTTATGTTGCTGGCAAGAGAGGAAGCATCACTAGTTATGCAATGCCCACAGATTCTGATCTATTGTTCTATGTTTATTGTGTGTTTTTTTCCAATATGCCACATAATACATTTGTGGACAGATGAAATAAAAGTACTTGATCAAACAGCTTGTCAGGGTCATACATAAAACACATGTATGGCTAGATTTAACCTCCGGGGAGAGAAAGCAAAAAGCCTTGCAGTGCTCAGCCTCACTGGCCATTGGGGTTTCCATATGATGAGGAGAAGGTGCCTCCATGAAAGTCCCAGTCCTACTCAGCCAGAAATGTGCATTTTTTCATGGTGATCCTCTGAGGCCGGGAGTGGGCAGCTGAGACCGTGGCACAGGACGCCTCATGCCACAGAGGCTGTTTGTCCCTTTCCCATGCACAAGGATGCAGTAGGAGGCTCAGGAAGCCATATCAGAAAGTACAGCTTAAGCTTCATTTTCTGTTCTTGTTACATAGTATCCATGGAAACAAGGATGACTTTAGCATCCTTTTCTGGGGAAGGCACGGCATGCATGGCAATACAGTTTCTTCTACTAAAATTTTGCAAAATATCCCCACAGGGTGACAGATTTTTATACAGAAAGCCTGTAGTACAGTTGGTCAGAGGGAATGAGCCCCTTCTAACCCTCCCATGCAACACAGCATTTCCCAGCAGGGCTGATGATCCTTATTTCCAGCTGGATTTCATGTGAGAGGAGGGTAGCCACGCTGAGACCAAATCCCTTCACAAAATGCCTGGGGATGAAGGGAGGTGGTGGTAGTGAAGTGGGCAGGGACATGGCAAGGCCGTGGGGCAAGGAGATGCTGGGGGAAGGCAATCAGATTAAATACTTTCCTGGCTTTCAAGAGCAGGGTTAGTTTGGAGCCATTGGTGCTAAAGGTATCACATCTGGCAGGTGTCATAGATATCAGATGCTGAAGGTCTTGACAGGAAAATCTTCTGCTTAGAGTTGGAAAATTTCTGGAACTTTTGAAGTTCTAGAGGGAATCAATGTTTTTCGAAAAACCCATCAAATTTGGAAAAATACAGATAATTTCAGAAGTTATACAGCTTATGAGAATGATTCATTTTTAATTCTTTAAGGGTAAAACCCATTTTGTACAGTTAGCAGAGTAAAGGAACTGATGGATAGATTCAGAAAACAAAGTACCAATCCTTTAGTTTCAAACAGTGAGAGAGGTCATTGCTACGTGGTGAAGCACTTATACATGTTTTGCCCAGTAATTTATTTCTAACTTGTGGAAAAATTAAACACTGAAAATAAAACCCAGCCATCTAGCTGTCTTTAAACACAAAAAGCAAGCTGTATCCTGTGGTTTAGCAATGGGGTGTCAACAGTCACTTAACAGAATAAAGTAAAGGCTTGAAAAATGAACATTTGTTCTCTCATTATCTCTAATATTATTCACTTTTGAAACTAAAGACTTTCATTTGAATTTCTTTAGCTATAGAAAGCATTTTGAAGATCTGAGTACAGCAGAAGTAGTGTCACATTAAACATCTCTGTAACCTTGTTTCACTGTTCAGTACAAGCAAAATTAATTTACAAGAATGTTTCTTCTACATTTCTTCTTCAAATATCCAGTTTTCCATAGCAGGAAAAAAAATGAGTTAAATAGATTTTTTTTTTCTTCCAAGTCCTGCATTTTTCACAAAGTCTCCTGTCTCTCAATTTGCTCGTGATCCTCCTGCATTTGTGTCTCTGTACTGGATTTTTATGGTGATTGAGGGACGGGGGACTTGTAATCAGACATACCATAGTGCAGATTTTCAAAGCCATGAGACACTTTGCTCCTACTAATAAGAGATTTATGCACCCAAACAACTTGGAGACATTTGGCCCCATTGTCATTCTGTGCTTGCGTATCATTACCCAATGAAGGAGAAGGATTTGCTTTGGCTCATTCGCTTTCCTAATGAGTTGTTGTTCTGGCTTGCTATGGAAATCTATGCCTGCAGGTCCTCCTCCTCCAGCCGTCTGACCTGGTGGCCACTTTCACCAGCACTTGGTGTCTGGGAGGTGCTAACAAAACCGGTTGAGGTCTGGTGGGAAACGGGGATGCAGGGTGGACAAGGGTTGTTTCTAGGGATGGAGTAGCTGTGGGGATTGGGCCTTGCTGGATGGGATCTCACTCCGATATGGCAACAGACCTGTGAGAAGAGGTTGGGATGGAGAGACCAGTGTGCTCCATGGCCCTGAGGCAGGATGTGACCTTCTGGCTCTGGTTGCTTGAACTTCCACCACGCCTTCTGCTGCCAGCAGCCACCACAACTGGTTCATGTTGTAAGCCTTCCCAGCGAGAGGCTGCTTTTCTATGAATTACCGTGTCCATCAGTTCATGCAAAAATAAGGACGTTTAAAAAGAGATCATGTGATGGGCTCTCATGAGACCACTTCTAACAGCAAGTTTCTAGGTGAGACTTCCCTCTCTGAGGCACTGCTTTATCACACTTTAACTCCACTGCCCCCAACCCACGCTCTCTGAAAACAAAAGGTGATCTGCCTTGGTGTAAACTCCCCTGCTATGTTTGACCTTGCTTTGCAAATGCAGACAGCATATGCCCAGCTGGGATTGTCCTGGTGCTCACCAGGATCTCACCTCTTCCCAGCTCCTCAGTCACAGGTGAGGAGGGGCTCAGAGGAAGAGATTTGCAATTTCCGACCCTCTTTGCTGGCAGGGCCATCCCTGGTACATAGCATTACCCTGTGAGCCCAGCAGTAAAGTTTTGCCCCACCTTGAGAAAGGTCATTTTCTTTCTCCCAGTGGATCATTTTGGTAGATCTGGTGGCTCAGAACAACAAAGCAAATCAAGGAATGAGAGCCAACACCAAAACCACTGAAATCCCTGCTTGTCTCCAAGCAGACGGTCTTCTGCATGAAGCTCCTTTTGTTACGTCTGGCGAGGGATTCAGTAGCCAGACAGCAGTACAAAGAGGGTAGACTTGATGTTTGTTTGGTGGCTGTGCAGAGTCCATGGAAATGTGCCAGAAGAATTCTTTTTCCCCCTTTCAGAGCTTTACCTGCTGTTGAGTCACTAGAGGGCTGGCTGAAGGAGCGTTTTGTGCATAATTATCGGGAAATGCAATCTAACATGCTAACTCCTGTAACAAATTGTGTGATTCATAATATACTGAAGGACAAAATGCAACACAAACAGTTTAGAGGATCCCTCGCCTTATTTAATTCCCCCATCGCAGTCTTAACTAAAGAAGTCAGGAAGATGTGGGACTCAATAGGCCCTTCCCTGGCGCAGTCCCAGGTGTTTTCTGAGCAGCGGAGGAGCTGTGGTGCGGTGGCTGTCAGGGAGCAGATGCTTCAGTCCTTCCCCACCCCATGTCTCTAAACAGGATAGATCCATCTCTCCCAATTTTGGCAGTGAGCACTGGGAGGTGTGAAATGACAGCCACGGAGCTTTGGGAACAAAGGTGCTCTGTCTCCCTCTGATAACCAAAAATGTAAATGCAAAAGAGCCTTTGCCTTCCTCCTTCCTCTCTCCTGAGAAACTGCAGGGAGGCAACATGTAAGTGGAAGATGCACAGGATCACACATGTTTCCCTGTGCTCAGGGTATCTCTACAGCACAAAGTAAGCCCTTTCTTGTTTTTCTCTGTCTGGGAGACTTGTCCCTCAAGACAGCAGCCCTCAGCAAACTGTCATCGGCCAGACGTTTGCTGGGTATGGTAGTGCTGGTGCTCTGATGAGTGTTAATTCCATAGGAAATAAACAACATTTTGGTTTTGACTAGCAGCAGAGAAATAAAGGCAGGCAATAACACATAAATATAAAAATGAAAAAAAATGTCAGCCTTTACAAGGGTCCTTAGCTGGTCACATCAGGTGGCCTCATCTGTCCTCTGATGCCTCTTTTCCCCACACAGGGATCCCACTGTTTTATGGTACAGCATCCTTTGGGCTGTGGGTCCTTCCATACATTACCTTCCCCAGCAAGAATATGGTCAGAGTGATAGCACGACCTGAGCAAATCCATCTGTTCCTCTCTCCTCTGATTTATACATCTTACCAAGGGCTCCCCCATCCTAAGGACTGAGGTGTTTTTCCCTCCCCTCCACCTGGGGAAAGTCTCTAGTTGGCTGAAAACCAAGTGCAGGACTGATGGCAGACTGAAAACCAGGAAAGGGGAAGGGGAAAGAAAAGCGGAGGCTTCTGCTCGAGTGCAGCACAGGCTGAGAAGGTGATGGCCCAGGGCACCTGGAAGCTTGATGCAGCTGATGATTTTGAGTCTCAGAGGCTTTACTGATCTAGAGAGAGTTAAGATGAAAGTGAAAAGGGTTGTTCCTGGGACAACCCAGTTTGCTGATGAAACCACACTTTTTTATAAAATGCAGGATGCCTTGAATCTCCTGGGAAGAGATCAGGTCTGTAGGACAGTGGTCTCTCTCCCTGTCTCGCATGGTTTGTTTGCAGAGTGCTACTCCAAGGGAGGGCAGATCTCTCCTGGATATAGAGGTGGGAAGGGCTGGGAGTCACTGCCTTTCAGACAGCAGGGTGTCACCCGTTTCATGTTGAAAAAAAGAAGAAAAGAAAGCTAGATCTGTTTGTGACAATGGTTGATTGCTGATGAGTTGTGGTGGAGGATGAGTGTGGAAGGACAGGGATGTACAGAAGCAGATTTTGACAGCATTTGATGGGGAATGGATGGAAAATCCACACAACACCCTGGGAGGATGTCAAAGCCCCAGTTCACGCACTGGAGAAGTGCAGCAGCAGCAATGCGCGCCAGCTGGCTTTGCTCTGGGCTTTTCAGGTGCCCATGGCCAAGCCTGCTGGACACTGGATGGTATAAACTGTGTCAAGTTGTTCTCAGCCTCTGAGGTCCCTCAAAGCTCTCATTGTTCAATGGCATCTCCAACCAAATCAGAAGGCAACTCAGCTTGCAGTCAGACGCTGGCCACCATTCTCCAAAGCCTATCAGGACAAAAGGCTGCAAAGCTGTAGCCTAAAGCTGCTGAGGAGAAATTAGGGTGTCCCTTGTTATTTACTGTAATAATAATGATGGAGGAGAGTGGTAGCAGGTCTAGTAGCAGCAGTGCAAGATTAGCTAGTGCTTGTCTGACAAAGCCTGAGTGGCTGGAAGCAGCACAATGTATTGAATAAATGCCAATCCTTAGGGGTCCCCTGAGCCCAGGGAAACAAAATAAAATCCCCGCAAATTCAGAAAGATGCCCACGCCGTGATGAACAACTTTGAATGAGGAGAGAGCTCCGAGTGAGCTAGGCTACAAGTGCAGTTGGATGTACATCTGCAGCGTTGGGGGCTGGTGGAGCTGACAAACTGCTGCTGCTGCTGGCTTAGCCAGGCTGGAGTTCTATAGGGTAACTGTTGTGAGTCCTCCTCACAGGAATAGCAGGGCACCAACAGGAGAAGGGAATATCGTCAGTGCCCTGACTCAGAGGGCAGAGTGGAGATTTCTATTGGGCTCTCAGCGCGAGTACCCAAGGGGCAGAGGGGATCATGTTCTTCCTGTCAGGAAGGGTTCGAGAACAACCTCCTGGAGGGCTCCTTCTAGTGCTTCCTAGCCAACTGTGTCCCATAATTTGAGGGGCCATAGGAGTTTTGAATGTCTGAAAGCCCAACAGGTCAGTTGTCCAGCAGTTCGAGTTGTTGTGCTATAAAATTCACTTATGGCAGAAGCTGCACCAAGTCTGCATCTGTACAGGCAGCCTCAGGATTGCACAGAGGAAGAGAGGAGCAGAGCAATCTCTGGGTATTTCCTACCTGTAGCATCAACCACACGTTATCTTCAGGAATGACCAGAAAAATAATCGGGCAGGAGCTGCAACAAAGTGGTCAAATAAAAGGTCTGTGGACCAGAAAGAGAGATTGTTAGAGGAATATTTTATTGCAAGTGGCTAAGAAACTCTGGGGTACAATAGAGGGTCCAAATGATAACCTGTCTCCAGCTAGCTAGGTCTGGAGCTATTTCCTATGTCCTGCATCTAGGTTTCTTACCCCAGGTATGTGTCAAATCATTATTGAGCACCACAGGAGTAGAAAACAAATCATAATAAGTGATCATGCTGATGCTGTAATTGATGCCTAAGCAAGGTAATTCCTCAGTGGATCCCTCCTCCAGCAGAAGATCAGCAGTACCTAGGTGCCAGGTCTGCAAATTCTATGTTAGCCTCAGGAGTTATAGACTGTGCCTGAGTATTATTTGCTCTTCTTAGTTAGTGAGGATATAATTAGAAACGGCAAATGGTACCCTGGTTGAACAAGCCAGTGCTGGATGGTTTGCAGCTCCCAGTGACTAATGGGGGCACTTTATTTGGGGGATTATAAACCGAGTCATTCAACCAGGGGCAATGCACTGGGCTTGTGCCTATCAGAGAGAAGCCCAGCACTGTTGTAAAAGGGCAAGGCATCTTATTTTGCTGTTTCTTCTATATTTTAGGCATCCCGTTGCCCATGCACTAGGCTGGTGGAATGCCCTACCTGCACTCTGTGTATTGCCCTTGGTCTCTCTTCTTCATCAGCCCAGAAAAGGGCTACAAGGATGATCCAAGGGCTGGAGCACCTGCCAAATGAGGACAGGCTGAGAGAGTTGGAGTTGTTCAGCCTGGAGAAGAGAAGGCTCCGAGCTGACCTTATAGTGACCTTCCAGTACCTGAAGGGGCTATAAGAAAGATGGGGAGGGACTTTTTACAAAGGTTTGTAGTGATAGAACTCGGGGGGATGACTATAAACCGGAGAGGGGTGGATTTAGCCTATACATAAGGAAGAATTTCTTCATTATGAGGGTGGGGAGGCCCTGGCACAGATTGCCCAGAGAAGCTGTGGCTGCCCCTGGAGGTGTTCAAGGCCAGGTTGGATGTGGCCTTGGGCAGCCTGATCTAGTGGAAGGTGTCCCTGCCGAAAGCAGGGGGATTGGAACCAGATGATCTTTAAGGTCCCTTCCAACTCAAACCATTCTATGATTCTATATTCTATGATTCTATGATTCTATGATTCTATGATTCTATGATTCTATGATTCTAACATCATTTTTGCTACCATGAGTTTTGGTTTTTTTTCCCCCTCCTTTCATTCAAGGAGCTTTTTCCCTTGGACGTTGAAGGTGATTAGACTTTTCTTTCTAAAACTTGAAAAATCGATGGACCCTACATCCACTGAAGAGAGACGAGTGTCAGAGGGGCTCCTGGCACGGAAACCCCAGGCTCAGCCTTCCCATGGGACCTCACCGGCTGCAGACTGACCTACACTGCTCAGGGCTGTCTTTAACCCTTGCTCTGCACAAGCTACAGAGCCAGGCATGGGAGTGGAGTGTGCAGGAGAGGGCAGGGCCCTACCACTCCCAAAAAGTCTCCAGCTGAACTGTGCCAGCTCATGCTGCTTGTGAGTCATCTGGGAACTGCTGATGTGAAGCGAATGGTGCAACATGCTCCTTTCCCAAGTTCTAAGTATGGGGTCACTGCTGATTCAGAGGCGGCAAGTCATTCATAGGACTGGGAGTCATGCCTGCTTGCAGAAGAACCTACTGATAGCAGCAGGCAGCCTGCCAGCTTCTGCCCTTGAGATCAAGAGGGTGGTGACATGCAAACAGGGGGATAAAGTAGATAGCACCTGCATTGATGTCAAAGAGCTTACATTGGTGATGTGTGAGGGAGAGTTGTCTAGGTGACGCAAACAAAAACCACCCTCCCTGACAGATAATGCAGGTCTGAGTTTAAATTGCAGAGATGGTACTCTGCTTTATTGAATTGGTCAAACAATTAACCTGATTTTTCATTTTCCAGACCACACGTGTCCCATAAGAATTTAAATATTGCTAAAGAGCTAATGCCATACTTGAGTTTTAAATATAGCCTTCGGGAAGCCAATAAGAAAATAGAGGAAATAAATAAATTTAAAAGGCACATATAAGTGAAGACATTTTTGGAAGTCTTAAAAACAGATGGAACCAAAAATAATCTGCAAGCAAAATGAGGAACACTGGGGCTGAAACCAAAGTGTCTGATCTTGGACTGAGGAGGCTGTGGAGGAAAACAAGTAGTGTGCCCTACAAAGTAAACTCTGTTATGGGCTGGACCAGAACAAGTCCTGATCCTCAGCCCTCAGCCTTGCCTCCATGCTGTGAGCACCCTTTTGTTTCACAGAGCATCAACTGAAGAACCTGAGCAGGATCTGGTACCCAGTGCTGCCAACACTCCATTCAGGGGGATGTTCCCCATATCTGATGTTTTTGCCTAAATCTCCAGCATCCTGGTGCTGTAAAGGGGGTTGTACATCAGTCTCCCCACAGCTGCTACCCCTGGGCTCCCAGGGAAAAGTCCTGTACACCCAGAGCTCCCTGCAGGACCAGGTCCTTACAGCTGGACATGATTTCACCAAGTTTCAACCCAGATACAGTATTCCCAGAGTCAGCTCTGGTGCAGCTTCTAGGCATTCAGCTCCAGTCACACCAAGTCATGGCTCCCCTGCACATTTTTAGCTGGCCAGGAATTCAGACAAATATTTTTCCAGCTGGATTATTCCGCAGAGTCATTCAGTAGTTGCTGCATGCCGAACATGTGAGCTCCTGTCTATACTCCTAGCAGTTACCTAATAGCTTAGTTGAGGACAAGGTATAGTTTTAATGATGTTACCCATGTTTCTTAAAATGCACCTCTCTGCAGCTTTTCTTTTTGCCACGCAGCTCTCATTAGCAGGGGTTTGCTACGGGCATCCCAACCCACCTTTTGCAGTAAGCATCATTCACTGGTAGCATTTTAGTTGCTATTGAATATGAGAGACACGGGGACATACGTGAGGAGCACGTGGTAAGCAGCCAGAGGGGCAGCAGGTGCTCATTTTCTGCATCCTCCCAGAGCAGTGCTGTCCTCTGTGTTTACAGGGAGAAAATGAGCCCAAGATTTGGGCTTTTGATGTATTTGGGGGGTAAAATTCGGGTTCAAGGCTGAAGCAGTTTATCAAACTCTCAGCATCTAGAGTGCTGCTATGGCTGGTGTTTGCTGTGCTTGCTGGAAAGCTCGGGGGGTTGCACAGCATCCCCATCAGTTCCAAGGGGAAACTGGAAAAAAAACTGTCTTGGTAGTAGATAAGAACCGGTGCAGCAGCGCTAGTGTGTGCTAGGGATATATCACATGGGCCTTCCTTCTTGTGGACTTTTGGTGTTGGATTTGAGGGTCCAGTCTGTCTCTCTCTGCTTTCAGTTGGCACGGAGAACATTAAAGTAAATCAAGAGTTGAATTTCATAACACATGATGCTGACAAGAAAATCTGTCTCAAAAAGATTTCCCCATCTCGGATCTCTCCAGTGGGCTCTGCAGAGGCAAGAAACCCAGGTTTTCTTAATTCTGCTGGGGGTTCTTGAGTGGATCCAAGTGCTTTGTTTTCCTTTCAGCAAGGAGGAGGCACCAACCCTGATGGTGCTTTGCAGATATGCTTGAGCTGTAGAGATGAAAAGTGCTATTTTGCCTCTGTTTTGACTTTTTGTTGTATTCACTTGCAAGAATCCTATAATTATTTTGCTTTGTTTGTTTGTTTTCAACCTAAATTTAGTGCCATGCGTTTGTTAGCAATCTGCTATTAGCAAACGATGTAACTCTGGCAGTGGAGAAAAGGGACCGTGTTAGTATGGTGGGTGATGTTTTTTTCTCCCGAATAAACAACATGTAGGAAAATGCAGTTAAGCCTCTGCATTCCTGCTTGCTCCTTCCCTTATGCAAAAATGGATATTGATGACAGGGCTATTGATAGGAGCTGTCTCTGAATTGCTTCAATTTTCATCAACATGCTCCCCACTGTGCTCTTTCTACCTGGCCTCTGTGATGGCCCCTGTACCTCATCCCACACCCTTCTCCTGGCTTCTTAGAAGGAGTTTGCAGGCTTTGCTTGCTGCTGCGCTGGTATTCAAATCAGAAAAGGAAAGCACTGAATACTTACAAGGTCCTTCTAAAGCATGTTCAATCCTACTTTAATCTAACTGTTGCAAACCGCATGATCCCTGCTTAACTGTATTTTTAACAATATACACCAGTACCCGGGTTTTCTCCCTTCCCCTCTCTGCTACAGGATGGATGCACCTCTGCCTTCCACTCTTCCCTTCTCTCTGCCGTTTCCTGAGGATATGCCTGGCAGCACATCCGAGTTTTATTATGAAAGAAAGCCGTTACTCTCCAACGCAGTAGCTCGGAAAGGGCTGGAATTTGCATTTTAGCTCAGAGCGAGGAGATTTGCTGCCATCTGCACCTGGTGAGAGAAAGAGCTCCACAGCTGGAGGCAGCTGCCAAGCACCCCGCCGGTGAAACAAAGCTGGCTGCTCAGTTCCACGTGGAGTACAAGCTTTAAGTCCTAAGTCTACCAATACCTTATCAGGCAAAGCGATTTTAATAACAGAATATATTTGGATTGCATACAGCTGGATCTAGGCATGACAGATAATGTCCATGCACAGGCAGAAAGAGTTTTGTCTCACTTCCATAGTTTAAGCAGCGAGATCCACTTAGTTATTATTGTGGTACCCATGTAAGTGAGTGATAAACACTAATTCAGATGCCTTACACACATTCTCATTCGGAGAAGAGGAGGCTGAGGGGAGACCTTATTACTCTCTACAACTACCTGAAAGGAGGTTGTGGAGAGGAGGGAGCTGGCCTCTTCTCCCAAGTGACAGAGAACAGGACAAGGGGGAATGGCCTCAAGCTCTGCCAGGGGAGGTTCAGACTGGATATCAGAAAAAAAATTTTCACAGGAGTCATCGGGCATTGGAAAAGGCTGCCCAGGGAGTGGTGGAGTCACCTTCCCTGGAGGCATTTAAGGAACAGGTGGATGAAGTGCTTAGGGACATGGTTTAGGGGGTGTTGGGAATGGTTGGACTCGATGATCCAGTGGGTCCTTTCCAACCTGGTGATTCTAGGATTCTATGATTCTCTGCACCACAGAGCAGAATGAAACCTCAAATTTTACACCAGATACAACCAACCTGTTGTCAACATCATTAAATGGGGCTGCTAAAAAAAAGAAAAATAAGGAAAACAAAACTGTAATGCTATTTCCTTATTGCATGGGCAAACACCCTGTAGTAGGCACAGAAATTCCTGAGAGCAAAGTCCAGGACTAGGAGGGATATGGTAGATAAGGGTAGGTGCAGTAGATGATGACATTGCGGGTTAATGATGCCGTCATCTATCTAGGTAATTACAATAAATACACATAGAGTTGATTTTCCTAATGATGAATAATTTTGGGCCACAGGTGAGGGCTGTGCAGGGGTTGCAGGTGAGCACTGGGGCAAGCTGCTGGAGCCTGCTCTGCTCTACATAAATGCCAGCAGCCCTGAAAGCCCCCAAGGCGGTCCCTCATGGGGTATTTCTGCCTTCCCCAGCAAAGGGGAGGTGGCTCTCAGGCTGAATTCAGAGGTGCATGTGGTGTCGTGTCCTGCCCCAGCTCTACAAAAGCCTCCATCCTTGACACCACTCCGCATCAACAGGGTCTCTGGCTTGGGAGCAGAGTTCACAGCTTGAGGACAAGGTGGTCCTTTCCCACAGCCTGTGAGGAACCATGGCTCCTGGCCGTGAGCATGCCAGCCAGTGGGCATCCACCTGCTAGTCTTTGGGCTGTGGCCCTGGCCCTAGTTACTGTATCAGCACTGAGGCAGCGTTTCTAGGGTCTCAGCACAAAAGTGGTATCTGCTATTTTAGGATGCCTATCTGCATAGTCCTCTCAATACCGGAGCTGTGGGTTAAACCTTAAGCCACCTGCGTCTGGGGACAGCTTCGCACCCACTGGACAGAGCGCCGGAGCTTGGTGCTTGGTTTCTCACTCTGGGAGTTACTGACTCAGTTGAGGAAAAACAGAGAACACTTAATTCCCTCCCCTCCTTATTTGTTTTTTTTTGAGTCACTCCATAAACAACTATCCAAGTGAAATGCTCAGCTTGGAAGGTTTCAGTGTGGGACCTACCCCTACTGTTTGCTCATACTGCATGTCAGCGTACCGCCATGGAGAAGCCTGGCATCACGAGCTGCTGATTGATCTGCAGGTAGTGTTTGAATACCAACAGCAGGATAGTAATTTAGTTCCTTGGACAAATACAACTTGAAAAGGTAATATTTAATCAGCATATAAGTAAGTGACATAATAGGATATGGTCTTTGCTTAGACCTGTTTGCTCTAGTCAAGGTTCTGTCCAATGCCAATCAAGATCTTGGGGATTATTCTACGCTGTTCCTAGTCACATCTTCACCTCCGTATCTTGCTTTTTGGGAGGCTGCACTGCAGTTGCACAGCTCTGCTTCTTGATCCTCACATGCTGCTGTTCATCTTGGGCTGCTATAAATCAGGAGCAACCTTCCTAGCATCCATGGCGTCAGCATAGAAGTGATAAGAGAGCCACATCTAGCAGTCGTGGGGTGATGCACTGCCTTGCTATTTGCAGGCAGGGCTTGCATAGCTGTTCTGGATGCAACGGGAAGGGAATAGCCATGGCCCAGGCTCACCATTCCTCTTCCTCTCCATGCCTCCAGTGCCATCTTTTTATACATCTTAATGAGAAGGTTTAGCGTGTCAATGGTAAGGAGATGGGCCCACAGGAGCTACGCTGTGTTCCTAGCGTCTTTTAATTTTATCAGTTTGCCAATTGGTAAAATCATGTAGGATACTCCCATTCACACCCAAATATTTTGGTGTTGTCAGGTCTCTTCCAGTAGAGGCTCTGTGGGTTGGACTTGGGGGAGGCAGGAAGCACTGTGGCTGTGCAGGGAAACCACACCAGGATTAGGGACGGACTCTGGCACCGTGATCCAGGTCCAGTCCCAAGCGCCAGAGCAGCAGGATGTGTGAGGCCAAGTCAGGAGGACTGGCAGGAGAAGATGGGCAAGTGCCAAGCTGCCACCTCTGCCTTCCTCCCTGACCCCTTCCTCTTTGTTTTCTTCCTGTTGCTCTGAGCAAGCTGCTGAGTCAGAGCAGCAGGAGCAGGAAATTCTCTATTTGGAGGGTGAGATCAGAGTATTGTTCCTGCTAAGCAAAAGCAATTTATTTTGCTTCGCTGGCGATTTCACCGCGGGCGGGCCAGGAGGCTGGGCAGCGAGCTCCTGGGCCAACATGCTCTCAGGTTGTTTGTTTTCCTCACACCATCACAATAGCGCATCTTGCAAATACAATTACACCGGTTTCACAAATTGCAGGTACTGTAATGAAGTGTGAGTCGTATTATTAAGAACAAGTCATAAGAGTTTTTTTCCACGCCAGTTTTCACAATAAGTAATTATAACCATTCCATGCCATCCCGAGGAGTCTAAATTTTAATTATATTATAAATCGTTGCGAAATGCTAAATCTGACAAAAGAGAAAATGTAAAAGGAAAAAAAAAATGCAGCCTTTCATCTAGCAATGTTGCAGTGGTTAACAGGATGCTCCTTTCAGATCTATTTTGGTTTAGAGGTTTTATTAGCTAAGAAAGTGTTCTGGGGCTTTATATTCTGAAGAGCAAGTTTTTAATTTAATTGATTTTGGCTCTGAAGGCTTACAAAGCAATACTTTCATTGGGCTGCAAATGATATTTCCCTTACAATGCAGAGGACGCCTTGTCTCAGTCTAAGAGAAAAGCACAGTTCTGTTGCCTTTCTTCATAAATGGTCCTTTCAGTAAAAGAGTTGCATAGTAAAGAAGACAAAGTAAAATTCGATTCCCTAAAAGCCTCTCTCAAAAAGCAAAGTCAGGATTTTCTTTCAAAAATTTTAGTGCAACAAGCCAAAAGAAAAAATTATTAAAACTTTATGGCAGCCCTGCTTTGGCAGTGCCTGTTCTGGCCAACAGTACACTGGTTCAAAAAGATACAGTTGTCCCAAATGCCCTGCTCCACATGGGTCATGGCAGCAGAATCAAAGCCCTCACAATCCACAGTGCCCACACATTAATTCATATTCTTAAATCTTATCTAAAGTCTTCATCCTGTTTCTCTCTCTCCAAAAGCATTTAGATGAGATACCCACATTTTTAATGGCTGATATCAGGGGATGTGCATCACGTCTTATATGAATACGTGAAGAAGGAGCTGAAGAGCTTCCAGTTTAATTGGGAAAAGATTTAGAGTTAGGTTTCTTTGGTCCACTGGGTGTCTGCTTTGTGGCTTGAGTAGCTCAAAGCTGTTTGTAATTCCACAGGTTACTAGATTTCCTCAGCACAAAAACCATCTTGTCCTTTCCCCAGCTTCCCTCTCTGTTCAGAGAGCTGGGCAGGCTCTGGTGGTGCTGGAGTCAGGGGAACATGACAAACTGCTGAGCTCTCCTGGCCCCTCCAGAGCGCAGCACATCAAAAGATCTTGCCCAGGTCTGACTCACACACTTCTTCCATGCCCTTTGCATTGAGGCAGCTTTTGTCATTTGCCTGCAAAAATGCAGCCTTATTATTATTTTAAAGTTGCGGGGGGAGAAATGAGCATGAGTTGCTGTTTTTTCCTAAGGCTATTATCTTTTTGAAAAAAATAAAAAGCCGCTTTTTTTTTCCCCAGTGTGGAACACTGCAGCACTCCAGCTCAAGTTCTGCCGGTGTTGTCCAAGTGCAAACCCTCTTGTTCTATGAAATGTCTACTGGTGATCTCCTCAAAAATGTGAAACCTTTAGCGTCAGTCACTTTACCCCATGTGTGCTCTGTCTGAACCCCCAAGGTCTCACTCCAACCATGTGCAGACGTGAGGGTGAAGGAGTTTCGCATTGCTGAGAAGCAGGTATCGCAGCTTGAGGTTGTTTATGGGGTTCACCTGCAGGTGTCAGAATGCCTGCCTGGAGCTAGTCAAGCTGTCGGCCACTTTCACGCTTCCACAAAGGTGTAAAGCTGGGCTTCACCTTGGGTAAAGCCTTTTTTTGCATGGCAAGAAAAGGCCTAAATAAAGGACAAAATAATTAAATAGTGGGTAATTGCCTTTTTCATTTTCTGCATTCTAACCTAGGAGGATAATAACAGGCTAGGCCATATCAAAATGTTCCTGAATACCTTTAGCATCAGGACAAGAGAAGTTGCACACAAAAATTTCTAGAAAATCATGGAGTAAGACTATCTCTTGGCAGTTGACAATTCAGCCCTTGCTTTAGTGAGGCAGTTCTTTGAAAGTGCTCATGAGCAGTGGTTTGGTAGAAGATAGTTGCCATGCTAACTTGCTTTCCACTTGCTTCCAGAAAGACTGGGAAATGCTCTACTCCTCTTCATTACCAATGGTTACATGAACAATCCGACTTGCATAATGACTTCTTTTGTGGAGAAGTACTTGGAAAGAGGAGTATGGACTAAACAATAAGCTTTTCATGGGCAACACAAACCAGATAAAAATAGGATCATCTTCTCTGTCAGTCATCTGGTGATAAAATAGGATTGTGTGTAATGTAACTGGTCAGTGAGACAGCTGTTATTTGTACAGTGCTGAGGATGAGCATCATGCTTCTCAAAGGCTAAACATGTTATGGAAATGGGAATTAATTCCTGAAAGAAATCACATCCCAGGGCAGTCACATTATAAATACATGGCCAGAAGGTGGAAGACAGCAGCCCGTGGCCATAGTGAGCAGAACAAGTGTGGTCACTTTAGCTGTTCACTTGTTCTCTTTCCTCCTGTGCCATTTCCCATCACTGTGATGCCGAGGCTAATCTGATTGCCATGTGCCTACAGGTCAGTGGCCTTCATGGCCAGGCACCACACAACAAGATAACAAATAATTTCTCCTATAGCTATGGTCTTTGGTGTTTTCTTTGGTGTTTTCTACTCCACTACTTCATCCTTCCACCACATCATTCCAACTCAGCAGGAAACACAAACCCAACTTTTAATTCAGGAGAATGATGGGGAAATTTCCCCTCTTGTGGGAAAAATAAACACAGATGTTGGCTGTAGGTTCTCAGCAGCTCCTACTCACTGTCAGCCTGGTGTGCTGGGAATCAGAGCACAGGTTAACAAGACGTAAGGACATGAATGATGTATCAAAAGCTTAAAACTGAATTTAGTCCTAACAGCTTAGCTTACCACAGAATATTGCAACATTGGGGTTCTGTGTGTTCATGGCTGCAAGGGTAGCAGCACAAATTTACAGCAAAGGGTGCACCTCTTTTGGAGTGAAAATGAATGACTTCGTATTACAAATGGAGTGTTTGTGATATGCAAGTGCCAGGCAGGATTGGTTTGGGTCACACATAGGTCAGGGTCCCACACTTAATAACCCAATCCAATGTGCCTGGACAGAGGGGTGTGTTTCCCCACTGCAGCCCAAATCAGCAGCACTGTGGTACCCTCAGCTTCTCCAGCACCAACCAAAATAAACGCAGATCATGATTTTTTTCCCAGGGGAATGGGGCCCTGTACTTTGCAGCAGGATGGGCACCATGCTACCCTTACTGCCATGGAGGCCAAGTAGCCACTCTTTGTATACTTGAATCCCAAAAGACCTCATTAAGAAGCAAGCGCATTAAATGGTTCATTCTATGAAGATTTCTAAAATTGATTTCCTGCACTGACTGCAGCTTAATGAACAATGTTCCCAGCAAAGTCTGTATCTACAGGTTTGAAAGTGTTGTTGCTACAGATGTCCTTTAGCAATGCTAAATCCTGCTTTTCATCATGTTCATGCTCAGAGCTTTCAGTGAAAAAGTTCGGTACTGCACAGGACCCCACGGTTTTGACCATCGCTTGTGTATAATTTGCTACTGCTGCTAAGGGAGCTTGTATTGTGTTTGCACTGTAAGCCACATTTTCAAGGTTGCTGCAGGAGCAGGTCTGCAAAGACTGTGGAACTGCAAACGTCTGCGAGGAAAGATTGGCCCCACAAGCTGGCTGCTGCTGCTCCCTGCCGCTCACCACTCTAGGCAGGGAAAAATCAAGTAGGGGTTTGACCAACGATGAAATAAAGCAATTTGCTCTCCCATGCTTGGGTTCAGGCCAGTCCAGCCATGATTCCAGGTGTTTTATCTTATAGCAGAGCCACCTGCCAGTGGTGGCTAGGTAACTGCCTTGGTTATCCTGCCCATCTGCCAAGCTCCAAGGTGTGATGGTCTTGCAGAGCACTGGTGGCAATGAAACGTGCTAACTGCTGGATTGCCACCTCCCTCTTGGTGTCTCCCCTTCCCTGCATCCCAGTCTAAATAGGTTTCTGGGATGGTGAGTGGGACAAAGACGAAAAGCTATCTGTGAAAAAAATCTATTAAAATAATATTCTTGATAGTTAGCACATTTGCATGTGTAATGACAGAGGTGCTTTCCCTGGATTATGCCATCACATATTTGAGAATGGCCATAAGCCATGTCTGCTTGAAGCTATAGTGAGCAATACTGGAAAGTTCTGGGTGGAGCAGGGAGGGGGACAGCTATTATGTACACATGGTCATTACCCATGTAAACACAATATTAAAAATAGAGCTGGCTAAATACTGCCAAGCGTTTCTCTGACTACCTTAAAGGGGGTCATGGGTTTGGCTGGAGTCCCTGACATTTTGTTCGTCGCTCCTGTGATCATGTCAGTGTAAGAGAAAATGGATAATAAACACGTGTGTGTGAGTATTTATGTGAGAAAGTTTTGTTCTCTATGGGGTGGGACATCATTCAATATGGCAGCAGAACAGGATTCCTGAAACCTCCTGCCAAGGATTTGCATCCCTCTCTCAAGATGCAGAGGCTGTTATGGTGCAGTCACAGCAAGTGAACCCAAAACACACTGGAGAGCACCAAGTGAAGAGGGCTCCTGGAGGGTTGATTCACACCAGGTGAAGCATGAAGACTCATTCCAAAGGAAAGCAGTGCCTTTTAATTTCACCCATCATCATGAGAAGATTTTCACCATAGATGCAACATGGAAACAGTGGGAACCTTTGGACTGAGATTCATCTAACGGCAATAGAATGCAAAAGAAAATCACCAATCAAGGACCCTCAGGCTGAAAGGCTGAAGTTGATCCTAAAAACTGAGAAGGGGTGAAGAGAAGAGCCAGAAATATGTTTTGAAAGCTTGGAAAAAAGTCCTTACCCACGAACAGTTCAGTCTCTTTAGTTTATGACAAAAGAGATTGAGAGGTGATGTGATTAAGCTGTAAAGCTACTTTCCTAGGGAGAAAGCAGTGAATACTAAAGAGGCTCTGTAACCAATGTTGTTTCCTTGTTTCCTTATATTTTCCAATCTGTCTGTCATATAAGCCCAGGTAATACACCAGGAAGAAACAGAAGACAGAGCTGGGACAAAATTTTCATAAATTCATTTGACTTCAACATCTGATGTGCAATTACAGCCACCGCATTTTGCACATGAGTTCCTGTATGCTGAGTAGGTGCCACTCAAGAATGTAAAACCTTGTGAAGAGTAAAGAGGAAACTCCATTTTTACCTTCTGAAATTTGGAACACGGTGGGTCTCATAGACTCTCACCTACCTGCGTTCTCTCCTGGCTTACATTTGAGGAGGCTCTGTCCTGAATTCAATGTCATCCCAGGATTCTGAAGTGAGAGGAGAGCCCTTGCCAGATCTCCTCCAGGTCTCCAGCAGACAAACCAAACCTGTGCTGCTCAGCCGGGGATGCTGATGGAAAGCACACTCTGGAATCATTAATGGGGTCATTCTCAGGCTCCTGAAAAACCTGAGAGAATTTGAGAAGTAATATTATCCTGTCCCAGGAACTAACTTGCTTTGAAGGGAATTAGAGAAGGAGAAAGAAAAAGCAATACAATTTCCAGCTGTCACCTCTGTTCCTTGTTCTTACCTAAGGGATTAAGCTGTTAAAGAAAATTGTGAAACAAATATTTTTCAGGAAAATGATGGCAAGACACAAACTTATGGCTAGAATTGATGGAAACAAAACCAATCCCCTTCACAATCACACCCACATAAAAGAGTAGTAACTTTGTCCTGGTGCAGGATATAACCTATGAGGTGTTTCTATTATTAGAAGCTGGCATTGGTGCTGGGAATAAGCTGTACAGATTGATAAAGCAAATATCAGGTCAACCGGGACGGGACCGCAGAGGGAGGGCAGTTTCTATGGTGATGGAGAAGAGCCGTGATGGGAGGTATTGTGTGTAGGCGGCAGCAAACAGGAGCTTTGCTCCCAGCAAAAGTGGTTAGTTGCTTTGGAGACAGGTGCACACTCTGAAAAAAGCACCTCCAAGAGAATAGGACAGAGACTGGGTGGATTGCGGGATACCAGTTATACTGGACATGGGCTAGCCAGGAGGTGGACGAAGAAGGCAGTGTAAAATGTGATGCATTTTGGTCATTAAAAAGCCTTTCCTGTGCTAAAACACAACTGTGACCACAGGGCTTGAAACTGCACATGTCTCGAGGTCAGCATTCAGGTGAAAGTGGAGAGAGTAGTGAATAAGTCTACAAATTAGAGAGTAAATAAAAGCACAACTGGTAGGAGGAATAAAAATGACATTTAAAAATGAATGCACACGCCTCACTGAAGCCGCTGCTGCAATGGATCTTAACACATGAGTTGATCAGTCCTCCAGGAGCTGCCTGTTGGTCTCCCATGCCACCAGAAGAGGCCCACTGAAAGATGTCAGTCAGGAGGTTGTTTGTAGGATGGTTTGTCTGCTCTTCCATACAGTCTCAAGTCAGAAAAACACTCAAGCATATAGTCAACCTACAGTCTTTCCCTCTACCTCAAGAGGATGACTTCATATGGTGGAAAACATGAAAGGTGAATACAATGGCACTGCGTAGGTGTCTTGTCTGGCATCAGCCCACATGCAGTTGGTGTCTGGGGATATGGTGGGACCGTCCTTTGCGAGAGAATGCTCTGTTTGAAAAATGAAGCTGCAAATGAGTGTCCCCCAGTCTGTCCAACTCTGAAGAGATCCCACATTTTTTCTGTCTGAGTTGTGACCAAAGAAGTAGAGGACTTCTGTGGGTCCAGACCCATGAGACACAGCTAAACTGCAACATGAAGAGATTCATCTTTATGGATTCTCTATCAGCATCTGTATGGCCTTTCTGACAGCTTCAGGTGTTATGGAGGTTGAAGTGCTTAATCTTCATGGCATCCACATTAGGTGTTAACATTTAGAGTTTTCAGAGGCACAGACATGAACAGGGGTGTCTGCAAGTGCACGTAAGGCCATTTCTCCTCCAGCACTGCCCAGGCTGGCTGTGGCTGCTGGGGCTCATGTAGGGTTAGGGTAAGGGATGGAGATGGGGTGCTCCCTGCTGATGCAGCACAGGGTGGAGGACAGCTTGGAATTATCAAAGTGGAGAAGAGGCCCCAAGCTCCCCCCGTGCTCCTCAGAGATGCACAATCACAAGGAGGAAGGGTGGAAGCTGGTTACTGCCTACTCCCAGGCAACGAAGTGCTGGCATCAATCAGCAGTGACAATGTCAACACTAATCCATAGCTCCCCTGACTTCACATTGTTATCATATTGCATGCTACAACCATTAGACCATTAGCATCATTACATTAGTGGCAGATGAGTAACTTTAGACCCGTCTTCTGACTCACAGGACAGAAATTCAAGACTGAAGTGAAAAGATTACTAGTTACCATGGAAGTTCCTCCTCCATCCATCCTGGAACATGGGATGGTGGTCATATACACTAGCCCATTAGTAACAGGGCTTTAACAAGCTGAGAAAGCCTTGAAAAACTAATTCTATTTTGAGAACTATATCTACAAAGTTTATTGTGTTCATGGGAATGGAATTCACACCCTTTGAAAGTCAATATAACTTATTCTGCAGAGAATGTTGATTTTTCTAACGAAAAAGTGGTTGCTTATTAGAAAAATGAAGATTTATATAGATATTTGACTTAACTAATTTAAACATCTTAGTAAATTCATGGTACAATAGAAACACGGAATCATGGAATCATAGAATGGTTTGATTTGGAAGGGAGCTTAAAAATCATCTAACTACAAACCCCCCCTGCTATGGGCAGGGACACCTCCCACTAGATCAGGCTGCTCAAGGATCCCATCCAACCTGACCTTGAACACCTCCAAGGATGGAGCAGCCACAACTCCTCCTTATGTCTAGTCTAAATCTGCCCCTCTCTAATTTATAGCCATCCCCCCTAGTCCTATCACTACAAGCCTCTGTAGTGATAGGACAGTCCTCTCCAACTTTCTTGTAGCCCCTTCAGGTACTCAAAGGTCTCTATAAGGTCTCCTCAGAGCCTTCTCTTCTCCAGGCTGAGCAACTCCAACTCTCTCAGCCTGTCCTCGAATGGGAGGTGCTCCAGCCCTCTAATCATCTTTGTAGCCTCCTCTGGACCCATTCCAACAATTCCATATCCTTCTTATATTGAGGATTCCAGAACTGGACATAGTACTCCAGATGAGGTCTCACAAGAGAGGAATAGAGGGGCAGAATCCCCTCCCTCACCCTGCTGGCCACGCTGCTTTTGGTGCAGCCCAGGATAAGGTTGGCCTTCTGGGCTGTGAGTGCACATTGCCGGCTCATGTCAATCAGCTTCTCATCAATCAGCACCTCCCAGTCCTTCTCCTCAGGGCTGCTCTCAATCACATCATCCTCCACCCTGAAATGAAACCATGGATTGTCCCAATACAGGCATAGGACCTTGAACTTGGAGTTGTTGAACCTCATGAGGTTCACACAGCCCCACTTCTCCAGGTTGTTCAGGTCCCTCTGGATGACATCCCATCCTTCTGATGTGGACAAAACCTTGCTCACACAAAGCTGGATGCCCTTTTTTTTCAAGAGTCATACCCTGTTGCTATCCAAACCCGTTTGGAAAAGCTTTGCCATCTGTGCAAAAGAGAGACTGAAACGGTGTGCTTGCCCTCCTCCTGGAGCTGCTGCCTGCCCTTCAAGGGACACAACTTTCAACGCACTGGAATGTCCTAACTGACAAGTCCCTGTTCTGGGGAGCAACAAGAAATCAAACCTTTCCAAAAGAAGGTTAATCCTCACTCTGTCTCCTTTCCTGTCATTTCAGCCACTTTCACTTTACTTTGGAGCCAGTTTCTTGGCAAACTTCCTCCAAGATGTGCTGTTGAAGTTAATTTATCTCTGCTAACACTTATTTTTCTCCTTCAGTCACATTGGGATGGAAAAGAATTTTAAAACAAGCTAGGGTCTCTGTTTTGAACATTTTCATATAAGTTCTTAAAGCAGACATTGCGAATTAGTCCTTTCTGCAGCAAATTGTCTCAGGTGGCTGAAATTAAATATCCTGAGCATGATACAATTCAGGTTACAGCTTTACAAGGCAACTCCTTTCCCATTTTAAAAAAAAAAAGTAGTTTTCCGGGAAAATAAAGTTGAAATAATACTGCTTATGCTCCTAAAAAGTTTTTGAGAGAGGAAATCAAAGATCAATTTAACTTTATGAACAGTCATGCCTATTAGTCATTTGTCATTACTGGCGTTTGCAAGCAAGTGAGAGTGACTATGTTTCTGCTTTATTTGGTGCTTTGTTTTCAAAACCTCTTCCAATTTTCCCTTACAGAAGAGCTTGGATTTTTTTACCCAGGATGTCTCTTCAGCCTCTTCAATGGTTTTGAATTTTGAGACTGAAGTTTTCTTAAACTGGAATTTAATGTTGTACAACCCTGCCTGCCTCCCATTCCAACTGACTTAAACCACACTTGGGCTCAAGAGCTACAGCATATCTCCTGCAGGTGAAATAACGAGAACAGTCCCGGCTATGTGCAATGTAATTACTGGAACTACGACAACTGTAGTAGCACATTCTTAGGCCAAGGGAATTTGCAAGAAGAAGCAAGTGTTGATTTCTGCTTTTTTACCTAAGGGAAGATACTTGTCACCACACTGCAATGGGATCAGTGAAAGACAATTTCAAAAACACTGTTTCTCTGAGAATTTTGGAAATTATTACCCACCAGAGCAAAATATGCTCCATGAGCGCCATAAACTCATGCCTGTGGTCAAAAGGAGACCACGAGCTACAGGTAGAAGAGTGCAAATACCCAAGACTGTTCCACAGAAGCAAACAGTTCATCCTGGGAATCAGAGAAGAGATCATCCTCCTCCAGGGCCCAGATGAACTCTCCCGCTCACTTCCGAGCCTTTCTCAAAAACCTCCCAGGCATACACTGATATCAATGGATCCTACTCAGTTCTTGACATTTAGGACATTTAGCATGGTTGTAGAGTGAAGTGGTTCATAGAAGGCTCGTTGTTCTGGCTCAGTAACAAGCTAACTTGGGTTTAGAGCATTTTTCTGCATAGCTATGCTGCAGTCTTCTAAAAAATGCATGTGCAGGCAGTTCATTCTGCAGATCCTATGGCAACTGGCTGAACCGTGGCTGGCTGGCTGAATTCAAATGTGCGAGGCTTATACATTAAGAAATGTTATGTTCAAGTGGAGAAAACTTTCAAAAAATATTAATATTCAGAGATCATAGTGATCCAACAAGATCTGACTGCTTTGAATTATTATTCATGTACCATGGAATATGTATTTTTTAAGTAGCATTGTAAATTAATGCTAGCAAAATGTAATTTGTAATTTAAATGTAAATCAGAATTGACTAAGAATATAATTAAGCTTTGAATGCCTAGGTAGTATCTGCTAAGCAGACTGTTTTGTGGTGGTTTTTTTAACTAAGATTTTAAAGTGTATTATTCACCCTGAATACCTCAATGCATATTATCTGTATATGTGTGCTATAAAATGTAAATAATAATAAAAGATTAAGCGCTGTTGAATTCTAGATTGATACATTTCTGTGAAACTGAAGGCTGCTTTCTGCAGCGTTACATGGGATTCTTTATCAGTGTATAGAGGCTGATGGCTCAGCCAGCGGGATGTTAGGAAGAATAAAGTCCACTCATCACAAATGGTGCTTGGATTTAGTATGGTAACAGAATTAAAAGCCATGTCTTTTATATTAATCAAACATAGCATAATCATTTAGCTTTAAGTGGTACATGAATTTATAGTAACATTTGCTTTAATACAAGATAACTACGAGTATATATAGAATACATCTATCAGTCTATTTTCATACTGAAATGACTGTGTGGTTGCATACATGTTTTCGCACTGACGAAGCTGGCATACAGAGTTCCCATTGCTCGTCTAGCCCATTGCTACCCCCTTAACACAGGAATTTCCCCACTGACACAACCACCTGTGGGCTGTGATTTCATGGGAGACTACAGGTAGAAATGAATTAATGTCAGTTGAAAAACCAAACAAGCCAGCTAGGTACACCACTAGAGATAACTAACTGTGAGGTTGAAATGTAATTTAGATTTTAGCATAATAAAATATTTTCTTACAGAAACGGGGATTTTGGAGCAAGGCACAATTAGCAAAACTATTTGCTTGAGAAATTTAGGATATTATCTTTAAAGCGAAGAGGTAGGACTGATCAAAATGATATAAATAAATTGAAGAAGGCCTAGGCACATCTAAATTTTTTAAAACAAGTGAGATGACTTAAAAACCCCTCTTTTGATTTATGCACTTCGGGCAGCTGGCAAATATAAGGAAATTGCTGACATTCTCTTCCAGAAGGTAACAAGACCTCTTTGTTTCCCACCAGCACCTCTGTAGCTTATTGGCGCAAGTACTCATCTCATCAGAAGTCCTGAGGTTTTTCAGTATTGAATCTCAGCTGCGCTGCCCCATATTGTCTTGGCCATCGCTAGGGAAAGGTCTAGGTCTCCACCAGGCAAGGGCTGTGGATTGCTTGCTCCTAAATATTAAATATGCAGATCTCTACTTGTTCTTTGGTGGCCATCTATACGCATTTTGGAAGGAGAGGACCACAAAGAGAAGGGGTGCATGGAAAGGACAGGTGGAGGATTGGGAACAAAGTGGAGGAAAGGAGCATCTCCCACCTCCCAGCAAAGGTGACTAGTGTCATTCTCAAATATGCAGCTTGACTGCATTCTGAAGCTGCAAGTAAATCCAGGCAATGAGTGGCCAGATGCCATGTTTGTGGTGAGGAAAGGCTGTTTATAAAGCACCAGAATTATAAAAGGTTTTGTGCATTGGATGACTTTATCCATGGCCCAAAGCTTATTGTCAGACATGTGGTTCCAACTCTTTTTGACAGGCAGTACTGAAATTATTACTGACAGCTGAAATTAAGGTTTTAATAATTACCCGAGCTCTTCTTTGCGTAGACCCAGCAGGAGAACATCCTACGATGTGCAGTGTGTCAGCCGCTTTTCTTGAAGTAAATGAAAGCTGAGATTTTGCAGCACTGGAAAGATGTTCAGCAACTTTCAGCATTGGGTTCAGGCATGTTTTTTTAGCATGAATATTGGATATAAGTTCAGCAGATAGTTTACCCTTACATGAGGCGAGGACAGACATACCTAAAGTATGCAGAGTGTAAATAGTGTTAAACACTGCTTAAGTGGAATAGAGGGAGAAAACAGAAAGGAAACAAAATGTTTAAGGAGAAGGTTAAGGGATGAATTAAGATGATGGCTTCTCCCTTGTCACACTTAGGTATGGATTTCAGAACCAAAATCCTCCTCTAGACATAAGGAGAAATTTCTTCAATATGAGAGTGGTGAGGCAAGGGAACAGGTTGCCCGGAGAAGTGGTGGCTGCCCCATCCCTGGAGGTGTCCAAGGCCAGGTTGGATGGGGCCTAGGGCAGCCTGTTCCAGTGAGAGGTGTCCCTGCCTGTGGCAGGGGAGTTGGAACTGGATGATCTTTAAGGTACCTTCCAACCCAGACTATTCTATGGTTCTGTGATTCTTTCAGGGTTTGTATTTGAGTGCAGGCTCACAGACCCTTTCAGCATTGTTTTAATTAAGGTCTTTGACACTGTGTCCGACAGCATGCTCTTGTAGAATCTAGCTGCTCATGGCTTGGGCAGGTGCACTCTTAAATGGGTAAAAGCTGTCTGGATGGCCAGGCCCACAGAGTTATGTTGAACAGAGTTAATTCCGGTTGGCAGCTGGTCACAAGTGGTGTTCCACAGGGCTTTGACACAGCCTAGAGAAATCTAGTGAAATCTTTTAGGATCTTCACACTGACCATACCTTTAAGTAAGATACAAAACTCCACTTCGTGATTGCAGCAATGAAATGATTTTTATCAGTAACCTTTTCTCTGAGGTGGGGGGACAACATTGAGATGTCTAGTTTTGAGATGGAGCTTTAAAAATATATGAAGGAATGTTTGTTTACAACAAAACCAACTTAAAGAGCCAAAAGGCCCTATTATTAGTCTCGTATCCTATGTTCCAGTGGAAACATTGTAATTACAAATTTTGAAAGTGGGCTGGATTGATTCTCTATTTGGAGAATGAGACTCCTTTCATATAGTCATATCTCAAGAGGAAAAGCAGAAATGTTGTCACCTGGGACATTTAAAACTGGATGGGGTAGCACTAAACCACAACCTAGAGAAGAATGCAGCCTGGAAGGGAATGTGGCAGTGCACTGCAAGACAGTAATTTCCTCTCTAGTTTCTTCTACATCTGCATTTTTCTTAGTTGCTTATTTATTTGGGTACCCCAACTCCTTTGGAGACAAACAAAGGATTCATCTTAACAAAACAACACTCTGAGAGGCTGAGAGCCACAAAGAAGGAAGAAGAGAATAAAGAAAATACCTTAGTGCTTTAGAAATACGTTTGTAGCTAGGATAAGTAGCACTACACTCAGCAACAAGCAGGTATATTTTCTTTCGGGCCACTAGAAAGTTGAACTGTGAATGCACAGAAGAGAAGCAGAAAAATTAGTTTGTATTTGAGTTGTAACTTGATGATTGATGTGCTCTTGTTCTCCTGCCTCTTCTTACAGGACATGGACTATAGGCTGGAGATCACAGGCATCTTCCTGCATGGGATTTGTGACTCGCAGTGTGCTAGCAAATCGGAGTATTTCACCTTTGTTAACCGGCTTTACTGTGAATAGCGATTCCCTTGTTGGAAAGGCAGCCTGTCTGAATGATCCAGCCTTCTCAAGCTTGTACACCACCTGGTGCAGAAATGCAAGGAGAAGAGGCTGAGTGGATGAGAAAAGCCTATGTGTTTGTGGAGTTTCGGCACAGCAAATCATGTTCATTCAAGCAGAACATTTCCCCCATCTTTCCTAGTGTGTGAACTTCACAGCCTCATTTCCAATGAGCTGGCGGTTTCTGCTTTTCAGCTTGTGTTGGGGAGCAGGTCCCCAGAGCAGGCAGTGATGCCCAGCAGGGGCTGCTCCTTGTCCAGTTACCCCTGACCCACTGTTAGATGCTGGAGGTAAAAGCCGAGGACTCTTGGGTTTGGCAGAAATACACCTTCAAGCATGGCTCAGACATCCTCCAGGGTGTCCAGTCTCTAACCTACTGTTTTATTGAAACCTGCTCCTGTCAGATGTACCAGGAATGGGATGGTGGCACAGGGGGGGACATTGTTATCTGTGAGACCTTCCCCATTTGGGGGCATCCTTCTGACGAGTGGAAACCTCCCTGCAGGAGAATCAGCCACCATTCTGCCAGATCAGTCATCTCAGGCTTAGTGTTTCAGTGCTAAAAATATTCTTAAAGCATGGGAAGACACAAACTGAATTCTGCAAGCCAAGGAGAGAAAATGGAGAATATACGGCCAAATTCCCACAGGAAGAATCATTACAAATTAAGAAGTGTGATTTATCAAAGCGGTATACATGAAGACCACACAGAAGGAATGGTTCTCAGCAAGATGTGAGTGAAGGCGGTGATGCTGCACAGCTCTCTGAAGGACGTGGACCTTGTTGCCCTTGGTCTGCAGTGGAAAAGGAGCGATGTGGAGGGTTGACATCAGACTGGACATTGTCTAAGGCTTCACAATGTGGGGATAGAAAATCTTCAAGTTGTCTCTGTTACGGTGTCATCAGATACCAGGTTTACAATAGCTTGAGACAATTTGCATTTACTCTGTTTATAACAGTCATAAATAAATTGCTAACCAATATTTATACTATTACAATATTAAAGGATGCATATTCATAATAATTCACAAATCCTATAAATAATATTTCACAGTGATTACCAATAAGTTAACCTTTTTCAGACAATGAGTGAAAGAAGGCTGAGTATTTACTTGGAAAATGGTGCAGATTTTGGGGTAGGAGCACTTTTCTGGTCTGTTCTGTTTCATCTCTAAAAGGCATGAGAAAAAGAGTGAAAGGTGAAATTATTCAGGGGGAAGGGAATTTCTGCATTCAGAGACAGACTGCAGTGCTTAGGCATGGTTTGCTTAATAGCCAGAGGGAAGAGAGGGAGAGTTATAAGGATTGCTGACCAGAGAGGAAGGAAATTATACATTGCTGTCACTACTGAAGGAGTCAGGAGACTTTCAAAGAGATTGAAGGCCCCAAACCCAATTTCTACCATCCACTGTGGTGGTACTTTGTGAGCAGGCCCATCTATTTTGTTAACAATAACTGCATTTTCTTTTGTCCCAAGGATTATGTGAGTATGAACACATTCTAATTCAAAGGTGCCAACGCTGCAGCAGAAGTGCAGCTTGCTGAGCCCCACCGGGGTATATTCCTATTTCATCCTGGGACTAGCACTTGTGTGGCCACAACAACAGTCAGATCAACAAACCAATAATAGCTAAAAGTCAAACTTAACTGATTTTGGCTAAAAGTTGCTATGGTTTTTGCAGGTGTGGCCACTATAGCTATGAAGCCAAGGAGCTAATTGAAATATTAAATTGCAGATTATAACTCTTCTTAGAAGTTTGCATGGGGATACCTGATAATTTCTCAGCAAATCATTCAGGCTTTGAGAAAGGTATTTAAATGTAATATAACATTGAGATTGGGAAAGAACTGTGTTTAGAAATACACACTGGTCAAGCTCAAGGATGTTGCTTGTTTCTTTTTCGTCTCCGATTGCATAATAACAAACACTTCACAATCCCACTGTGAATACAGTGTGCAATAATATACATTCATAATAAGCAGCATTTAGAGTGCTTGACATCTTCAAAGGTCTCTACAAGCCTTAGCTAATTAATCTGTTTCAGCACCCTTGTGGGCTAAGCATAATTAATCTGAAGAAGCTGAAACAGAGAAGTTAGATGAATTACAGTAGGCCACAGACAGTGAGGGACAGCAGAGGGCTGGGAGAACTGCTGCTGGTACCCTCTGACCCTGTGCCTTTCCTTTTCATGCCCTTACGTGCCATGAACTCTTAAATATATTTAAGACTAAAAAAAATCGAGCAAAATGCACAGTGTCATTAAGGTTTTTATATGGCATTTATTTGGAATGACCTGCTGTTAATCACAGCTTTGCCTCCTCAGAGCAAGGTGACCCTGAAATCACATAAAAGGCCCTAAAGTGACAATAAAACCATCCCACTGCTTGATACCATCACTGATACTGCACATGTGAATGAGGACATGAAGCCTCAGAGTTCAAACCAAACATCGGGCGTCCTGGTTTAGATTTATTGTTTGAGTTTGCAATATTAAATAAGGTCAGAACCTATTTCCAAAGTGTGGCATGGGGCAGTTTTGCACCATCGCACTTTCTGGAAGCATCTCCCTGCCTCCACTGATATTTATCTGTTGTGTTTAACGATAAGTTGGTGTTTCATGCTTTTTACCCCAAAAGTTTTTGTTTATGTAGATGCATAAATTCAAGAGCATATTCTATACCACATATATTTTTTCTTTTGGTGAATCACTTTTTTTTTTTTAAAAAAAGGAGATAAGATTTATTATCCATATGTTTTGAACAGAACGTTTGGAATTTCCAGTATGAATTATTTTATGTAAACTTTCCTTTCACATTCATGATTAAATAAAAATGCCTAAGAAGTGCTTTGTGCTGTCATTTCTCACAGCTCTCTATGTATTTTGGAGGGACATCTCAGAACTGCTAGAAGCAAACCGTCCTTTGTAGAAGGCAGATCTGCCCTGGTGACCTCAGCAGCACAGATGAGATCAATATGCCACGACTCCAGCATGCTTTCTTGCCTGTGCTTATACATCATCCAGTACTTTGATTTTCAAGGGTGCCTCGTGCCTTGCCATCAGTAAGACTCAAGGGTGCTCAGTTCCTGCAGAAAATAACCACAAACGTATGCAACAAAAGCATAATTAGCAGATGAGTCATTAATTCTCATTATTCCATGGCAGAATCAAAGCTGTTCCATCAGGGGGTAGCAGGTAGCTCTAACCGACTGTTAGCAATGTAAAATACATCCATCACAGTCACTTTGCTCCCTCGAGGCAGCATCAGGGAAAGAAAGACGAGGATGTTGGAACAGATAAACACTGCAAGGCCTCGATTCTGCAAAATACCAAAATAGTGGCATTTCAGTTATGCTGACTTCAGCAAAGTGGTGAAAAACCCCCACAGCCTTAGATACTCACCATCAGCAAAATCCAGTTTATTAACCAGGCCTAAGGGAAAAAATATTCAAATTCCTTTAACTTATTACATGTATAATCCCCTGATGCCTTTTGGTTCTGGCTGTGATCTCATACGAGCATCATAACCCTGTGGGTTTTAATGGAGCTGGTCCTCCTTCACCTTGGGTGGGATCGTGGTTAGCCCCTGAACTGAACCCTGTGCCAACACCAGAGATTTTACGTGTGGTTTCATAATCAGCTTTTATTCATTCCTGCTTCAAGGTGCCTGGTTTAAAATGAGATGATTTTTCATTTTCTAGCCCTGCACATTGAATACCAGAAGGACAAGAGGTGGTTTCTGCTCGATGCCTGGTACTAAGAGCTGAGGTCCAGCCCTCGCCCTCTCTCTGGGCATTTTCAAAGGCTTCTGAACTTCTTAGAAAATATTGTGCTAAAAACATTCCCGTTAGTGAGGATACACATCGACTGTGGCAGATTGAATTAATCTGGGGTGTTACTTTGGCCCCTTCAGTGTATTAATTCCAGGAATTACTTTATTACCTCTGCTTTCATTTTCTATTAAAAGTTTGTGAAACAAAAGATCAATAGCGAAAAAGGGATGCACAGATAAGGCAAACACAGAAGTAGAACTAAAAATAGCCCAGAGAACTGTTCTCACTGGGCAGTATAAATATTTCTTTCAGGTTAAAAATATTTCTTTGAGGATATAGAGCCCTTAAAGACCAGAATAGACCACGGACAATGACACTTCCTTACAACCAACTGAGTAAGGTGTTTTTGCCAGTAAAGGATATGCTCTGCTTTGCAAAGGAAACTCCTGTTGGCTAATTTCACCATGGAAACTCCAGGCCCGACTATAAAAAGACCAACTTATCTCCTGACAAATATCCTTATGCTGGGAATAACAAAAAATAAGAGCGGGTGGTGTTAACCTCAGGTAAAGGGTTTAACAGCCAGCATGGAACTGGTGCTTCCCGCAGGGTTCCTGCACTGACCGTTGAGCACCCAGCCACCTCCAAATCAATAATAAAACCCAGGCTAAAACCAGCTCTAGCTCCTCTCTGCCTAAATTTCCCACCCCCAAAGCAACTGATGCATTTCCCTTCTGCTTCTGGGACAAACCTAGGTTGACCAGACGCGAGAATAAAGCCCAGAGTTTTCACCTTCAGTGGTATTTTTGGCCCAGAGCTTCTCACATTGCTCACTTCATTGGCGACTCTCCGAGGCTGCTTTGAGGCAGTGGCAAAGTGCTTGTGCGAGGCAACGGGCTGGGCACTGAATTTCCTTGATCCGTCTACAAAGACTTTCAGGTTGCTGTTTGCTCCTGGCCCAGCTACCTGCTGTGTTGCATCTTTAACAGAGACCTTTTCAGTTCCCCTAAAGAAGCAAATCTAGAAATATATAACATAGCTATAACAATAATAATTGATAATAATATAACAATAAAGAATACCAACATACATATATACCATAAATAATCAAATGCTCTTGCTGATGATGGATTAAGAGGAGTGGTGTGCTCACTGGTATATTTATTATGAATCCTTTTACAGCTATAATGGTTTCCAGATTTAATTACGAGCTTTGTCTTGCAGTCTCTGTGAGACAGAGCAGCATTGAGGCACTGTGGATGACAGACTGACAGCTGATGGCTACATACACAGTTAAACGAGAGCACAGATAAGGGAAAAGTCAGTCCCAATAATCAGAAAGCAGACAAACTTGTGATAAAAGAGTAGCCAAAATAATGCACTGACTTTTCTGAGTAATCCCAAACACCACAGTGATTTACAGCAAAAGAAAGGCAATTTTACACAGGTTCTATCTTTCTTCTCTAGAGGTAGAGACCTTATATCAGAAATAGCCATGATTTTACTTTCCTATTGAGCTGCCACAACATCTCTGTATGACCTGAAGGGTGGCACTGCATCAGCTACTTGGTCTCCATCACCCACCTGTGAAAGAACAGGCAAGCGTGTAGGAAGAGGGAGAACTGTAGCCTACAATGTCATGTACTGCTAAGCAGAAAGATGCATCATAGCTCTTGTTTTTATATTTCAGAAAATCCAAAAAGAAAGGATGTATTTTTTCCCCTTTAAATTAAAAGCCCAAACAACCCCAAACCAAACAAATAATTTGCAAGTGTTCAGGAGTGCTGAAAATCACTTCAGAAAGTGCTTTAGGCTAATCTTGTAAACCACAACAGTGCTGTAGCGGGGAGAAATGCACTTTCATCTTATTTATTTCTCTCTGTCTTTAAATGCTGGGTTTGTTAGGATAAGTTTCTCTTTCAAATTCACCCGGCACGACATATACTTTCTTGGTTATGAAGTGTCTGGCCACACAAGTACAGACTCAGACATGCTTGATGTTCTTATGATCTTTCTGTCCCATATTAACACTGGGCTAAATCTGGCTTGGCTTTTCAGCCAAGCTTTTTACCTCTGACGATACAAAAATCAACAGGGCTGATTTTCCATACATTTGGGACTGAGCTTTAATGTGTGCCTGTAGCAAGGTGAGTTAATTCATGCCAAAATCAGGGGAGACGCGCTGTAATTCACTGTACCCAGCACAAAGGCTGCTGGGCAGATGGCGTGATATGCAGGGTGAAGAACCCACACTTGACCTGGCTAAAAGCACATGCGGGTTGGTGTCATCTTTGAAAGATGTTCAGCAAGCAACGCCGCAGGTGAGCAAGCAACGCCGCAGGTGAAACCCTGCTTCCCGCAGCTTTGGGTCTTTAATCTCCGTGCCCTCTGATCCCAACCACCTTCCGTATCTTCTTCCCATGCCAAAGAACTACAAGTAAGGACTTGTAGTAGGGACTTGTATTGCTTCGAGGTTTCTGCCATGGTATTATTTTGTGATGAAAACTGGCTGGTGGGTTTAGAAACCCCAGCCTTCCCCGTCCTCTTCTGGTCATCTTCCCTGCTTAAAGAATTTCTGGGAATTTCTGGTGACTTTTGCAAGCAGCAGAGCATGCGTGCCTCAGGCTGGCTCTGTGCACACTGCAGAGATGAGCACCTCCAGAGGGAGCATTTGCCCCATCCAAAAACACCATCTAGGCAAGGAGAGGAATCTAGTTTCGCAATTTTAGCTGGCTAAAATCAAGAGAAATACATCCTACCATATCTTATAAGTGCCAATGTTTCCGTTGGCTTTTGCATGCCAAAATGCATAGAATTGGGGATGAGAAATAGCTCTTTCCATATCGTCAGAAGGCAAAGCAGTTCAGAAGGGACTGTAGATACCTGGATGAACTAACGGGCAAGTGACAGGAGCACCATCCCTGCTGACCAGTGACAGATTTCCCACTGTGTAACACATGAAGTGGGTTTTGAGGAGTAACCAAGTCCTGAGGTGGAGTATGAAACACATTATATTTGGTTGTGTGGTGTAGCTGCTGAAGCACATGCAGACTTGCGAATGTTTGCAGGTCCAAAATGCAGAGAAGTCCCTCTGCCAGGGGTCTGGAGCTGCTCTGTACTATTTCTTGGCATTTTGGGGTGACCTGCAGCTGGGCTGCAGACAGGAGACTCGGAGGTTACCAACAGGAGGGGCAGAGCAGCTCTGCAATACATAGAAGTAATTCCTCTGCAACTGGCACTTCTCTGTACCTGGTGCTCAGTCCCTCATACCAGTGACCCACTGTTAAATTCATAATGATGTAAAACATGGTCTCCAACTTCTCACTTCAGACCGAACTGTGTTCCAGGTATTTTGTACTTTATAAGAAAATGTGATTTGTTACATGTTATTTCACAGTTTGTTCTCCAGTAAAAATATTGCTGATTTTGTTTCTTTATTTTCATATGTTTATTTTTTGGGAGAAAAAAAAGAAAAGACAAGACCTAGTCTGAGTTCTTCTGCAGTGGTAAACATTACTTAATAAGTATCAGAAAGCAGGTGAGCTGGTGTTCTGCAGTTTCCTTCTATGCAAATTAACTTTTATTGGTATAATGGCAGGAGCATTCACTTCCAAAAGAGGAGAAATTTCAATGATATCCAGTAAATCACCCTTTATTTTTCAATAATTGGGAACATGTGTCCAGCAGAACAAAAAAACCCCAAGCTTTTATATATTTTCCCGAAGTCATATGGAAATGGCTATAAACTGGAGAGGGAATGGTTGTAAACTGAAAAGGGGCAGATTTAGCCTAGACATAAGGAGGAATTTCTTCACTATGAGAGCGGTGAGACTCTGGCACAGGTTGCCCAGGGAAGCTGTGGCTGCCCCATCCCTGGAGATGTTCAAGGTCAGGCTGGATGGGGCCTTGGGCAGCCTGATCTAGTGGGAGGTGTCCCTGCCCATCACAGGGGAGTTGGAATTGGATGGGCTTTGGGGTCCCTTCCAAGCCAAACTATTCTATGATTCTATGATTCTATGCTGTTAAACATAATAGGGAAAATACAGTCTTTCTGGTCTATTTTGTTATAATAAAGACAAGAGACTAAAAAATCCGAAGATATGCTAATTTGGTGGTACATAACTAGTTCTACATCGCTGAACTCATTGATTAGGCAAGAGAGAAGATCCAAAGAAGCCTTTTGCTATGCAGCATTTACATCTCTGCTCAACAGTTGCTTTTTCAGGGATACAAGGTATGAGTGCATTTTAACTGTCAAACAGGTAGGAAACAATTGTGTAAAACTGTTTGGAAGTACGTAGCCTAAACATGAGTAATTGTGAGGCCTTCTGGTCCTCTCTAACTTTGTCCCTTCCCTGTTGTTCGTCATGGTTTTGGCTCAGACAAGAAGGTACCTGGTGCCCCATGGTACGTGGGGTTGCTTCTCTGGCAGCTGTAGAAAAAGCTTGCTGAGACGCAGGCCTGGGGATGTCAGATCTCTGTGGCATTTCTTTGCAAAGTAGCTAAAAGCAATGAACCAAGTATCCCAAATTATGAGGAATCCTTCTTAGGTTCAGCGAGGATTTTCGGCCTAAAGCCTGCAGCCTTCATTCAGGGCCCACGAAAGAGAAATCTATTGAAAATCTGAAGGTGACATCACTGACAATTTTATTCTGAGGCAAGAAGTTGGCTTCCTGCAGATAGAGGGTAATGGTAGATGCTAAAGGTCTCATTTTGGACCAAAGAGTTTTGAGGCATGTTCTGGTCAGGGGGTAGGAGAGGCAGAGGAGATGTGCTCAGGGAGAGCTCAATCTCTTGCAGGAGAGAATGACAGAAAGGAGCATGACTGGACTATAAAGTGAAGAGGAAGCTGAGGTCCCTTGGGTGAGGAGGGGAAGAAAGGAATGACCAAACCCATGTCTCGTGCTATAGAGCAAGGAGGACTAGCTGTGGAGCTGGGGTCAGCACAAAGATCTTTAGCTCCCATAAGGAAAAAAGAGGAGTGGGAAGGCACAGGTGGTCCCGATCACTCATAGCTTATACAGAAAAGAAGTGGGACATTGGGGTATCTCTCTTTTTTCAGGGGGAGGTTTTGAGCTAGGATGCTTTCATGTGAGATGGGGACGTGTGCAGGGCAGCATCACACCACTTGTAGGAGCTCCATGAAGCTCTTAGGGGAAAATGTATTAGAACATCCCTAGGGCACTGTCATGAAAATAACAGCACCTCCTCCCTTCCTTTTCACATAATCTGCACATCCACAAACCTTCCTTGATATCATAAAAAAAAAAAGTCTTCCTTATGGTCTCTGATCATATTTTATGATATAATAGGAAGTAATATCTTTCTACTAACACAACCTGTTGTAACAAGCTTGTTCAAAAATATCAGATCTAGAAATTTTTCACAGAAATTGCTATAAAAATTCTGGAGCTTCTTCAATTATTTTTTAAAGAAATCCTGAAGTTCCCATGAAGAGGGCACTTCCAGAGAACTATGAAAAAAAATCATGACCTTGTAATTGAAAGTCAAAATACTCACAGGTGCTCACAAATCCCTCAGTTCTGCCTCTACAGTGGTGTGATTTCTCTGAACTCAGGTGGACGCAGGCATGGTAGTCTCTATAGCAGCGTTGGGCTGGGAAATACATAACTTAGGAAATTTCATTAATTAATGTATGTTTTTGGTAGAAACTGGTACTGATCATGTAGGCCATGTAGGCATTCTTTTAAAATGCCATTCTAATGCATTAGAAAACATTGATTTCCCTGCAGATTTGACTGCTTGTCCACTACATGGACAATGTGTGAGTAAATTATAACCTACTTTCCCATCAACTCTGCTTCTACCTAGATTAATTCCTTCTCGCCCATGCTGCATGCACCAATTTTCAAAACAAAGTGAATAAACTAGCATAAGCATTTAAGTGTGTTTCCACTGATTCCCATACTCAAATTAAACATGCAAATGAAAACATTAAAAGGAATGACTTATTCATGTTCTTAGGCAAAGCATACATATTAAATTAATGTATGTGTATCAAAGAAGGCACTAAGTGCTGACTCTTGGAAAGCCTTGTGAAGGAAACTGTACTACAAACTGTTCATTTAATATTTTTTATTGCTTAATATGAAACTTAGGAAGACTGACTATTGATTCTATCTTAAATATTTGACAATATATACTCATTTAGAGCAGCCTCCTCATTTCCAAATATATATTTAATGAAGCACATGACATTCAAGGCAGACATTTACAGTGTAAGTTTCATCTCTTTAACATTTTAAGTGTATATGTCACATTAACTATCGTACAAGGCAAAAGGTCCTTTGATGTAGCATGTCAGATGGGAAGTTATCAGTAACACAAACAGCTACACAGAATCCCATGGGCAAAGCTCCAAAATACAGAAAAAAGAATGACAAAAATTGGTTTAAATTGGCACTTTTTGTTGAATTTTGTTTGCATTTGTTTACTGTTCTGGTGAAAATCATATGCACGTGCATTTTTAGATCTCTTTATGCTATGAAAGAAGGCTCGGTGGGGGGAATCATCCAGTGATTCTTTTGTGAAGCGACTTCTCTCTGCAAAAGAGGTGAAAGTTGAAGTGAGCTGCAGTTCAGATCTCAAAGTTCCTAGCAAGAAAAGGCGAAAGAATGTCAAGCTAACAAAGCCAACAAATAGCTCAAGGACAGAGCTGGAAAGGATGGTTTCAGCACATTCAATTAGTGCAAAAGCTTTCATAGGTGGAAAATTGTCTTCAGTGGCTGAACTGCATTTATATGTGGAGTATCAAAGTGCTGGGGTTAAGGTTGGAACAGACTCAAGTTATCTCACCCAAGGTTAATATGTAGGAAAAGCAAAATGGAATAAGTGAAGAAGAAGGGGGGAAAAACCAACAAACCAGCCAAGCAAAGATAGGAATCTGCAAAGCAAGGAGAAAACACAAAGTTATATTCACAAGATGGGTGGCCAGGTAAGCAAAAGGCAGTGGAATACTGGCTCGCTAGGAAACTGAGAGAGGTCAGAGTGCAGGAAGGGCTGATTGCTTGGACAATGAGCCCATGCAGTGAGGTGCAGGAGCTAAATCTTCTGGTGTAGGACCTACAATCAGCCATTTACAAGGCTGACAGAAATGTGGCGTGGGGGTTGGAATTAGGTCATCTTTAAGATCCCTTCCAACTCAAACCATTCTATGATTCTATGATTCTACGGTCAGATGTTCCTTCTGACTGGAGCACACGAATTGGAAGGAAGGCAGAAACAGATGAATACAGAGGTTGAGGTGACAGAGCAGCACTGTACGCTAGTGATGTGGTAACCTATAAAGAAGGAAGAGCATGACACAATAAAATTAATCAAGATCCATTGCCTTCTTGAAAAGCACTGTAAAACAAAATGTCATTACAGCAGTAGCACAGATCCACTCTAGATGCTGTAGGTAAAATCTAACTGTGGCTATGGAATAGTGGAATAGTATCAGACAGAAAACAGGACCTGTGAGAGACCTCCTCTTCCTAGACACAGATCAGAGAAGAATGATATCAACGATAAAACTGAGCTATGCATGAGACGGAGCTCAGATGTTCCTGAATCTGGACTGCTGACAGACTTTTCTTGCAACAAAATATTTATTAAGCCCGCAGGAGGTAGTGCTAATTTAGATGTAGTGAGAATGCTACAGAAGAGGTGTCTGTAGAAAATAGCCTTGATCAAGCAGACCATAAAGGATTTTGATTAATCTGAATGAAAAGATAAAAAAATATAATTTTTTTCTGAGTTTTCATGTTTGGGTTTTTTTAGTCACAAAACAATGAAGTCCCTGAACTGAGGAACTTGGATATTTGGTTGCAAAGGAGATTCCTGAAATCAAAGATAGAAATGTATCTTGAACCTGTGTTTCAGGAAGGAGAAAAAACTCACCAAGAACTCCAGACCCAGCTGATGACAATTCACCTTGAGAAGGAGTAGCCAAAAGGCCTGCAAGGAATAATAAAAGGAGGATTGATTAACAGGAGAAATTGCATCTTGCAGGTCAGAAATTGTGCAGAGAAAGTGAGACCTGCCAAAAGCTTTTCTGTGTTAGAGCTTGCAAAGGAAATTAAAAACATGTTGTAAAATAGTCTTTAGTCATAAATAGAGAGCAGAAAAGAGGAATTTGTGGCTGCTACGCAGTAAAGACAGAGGTGGTGGTGGTGGTATTAAAGACAACCTAGGCATAAGGCAAAACCAAAATGAAAACTTTGCTTCAGTTTTTAGTGAGCGTGGTGACATGTCGGGAAAGATGTCATGACTCGTGGGGATGAGAAAGCATCTGAAGCAGAAATGAAAATCAAAGGACCTAACATTTGCAGTTTGTCCCATCTCTATCCGAAACCTGAAAGAACCAACACACAAACTTGCAAAAAGTAGTAAATAGATATGTTAACTCAGAAACGGATGCTGGGAGAAAAACGAGAGAAGCTTCTATATTTTAGAAAGCATAAAAATTTTGGTCTATCTCCATGCCAACCATTAGTTTGATTTCAACAGTCAGCAGAGGTAGACAAAAGAGAATATCACTTAGCACAGCAGTCCAAGGTAGATCACACAGCACTACCCTGCTATCTTTCTCTGATAAGATTAATTGATTCTTAGAGGCGAAAACCCTCTATTTTTTTTCTTGTCCTGTCTTCAGGAAAGTATTTCATGTGACATCACTTTAATTACATGAGGGACATATCCAAGGCAGGCGAATAAGTGGCTAAAATGAAAACCGTAGCTAAATATAGTATTGGGGTAGGAAATGACTGTTTAAGGAGCTACTAGAAAACTGATCTTGGAATCAACTTACCATTTTATAAGTGAGCTTGACATAAAAAGCATGGCAATGCTAATGACACTTGCCACTGACAAAGGCAGAATAATGAGAATACGGCTCAGAAAAACCTGAAGGGTTGTAAGGACAGGGTGATGTTTTGATTTTTTAATTTATTTATTTTGATATAAGCTTGGAATTAATCTGTTGATAGGAAAAAGACCAGAGAAGATTAGTGCACCACCGCTACCTTTAAGCAAGGTAACTATGGTGAAGAAAAAGCTGAACTTAGTGTTTGCAACCTTAGATTTCCTTTATAGTCAGTGGAAAAAAGAGGACATCGTGACTTCCTATTTTAAAATGAGATGAATGACCTACGTATGGGACCTACCTTAGACTTAGACAACAAAATCTGAATGTCTAAAGTTAGATTACAGGAACATTTCTGAGAAACATATTGCATTAAAGCCCTGCTTTACACTGTGTGTTGTTCTGTGTGGTGCTGCTGACTTTTACTTGAAGCAGTTCATGGGAGGTAAGCCAGGCTATAAAAGTCAGACACACAAAGTTCCAATTATTTTTGAAAGCACAGAGTGTCTCAACCCTGTCTTTGAAAGGCTTTTGCAGTCTGCTTTTTGAAACTGGTGGTGATGGTGAGGTCAGCCCCAGTAAAGTGTTGCTGTGGGTGGAGGCCTTCCTACAAGAACGCTTACTAGGTAAGTATGATTGCACTGATTCATGCCATGAATAGCTGCTGAACGCTCTGCAAACACTTAAAATTACATCACCAGAAATCCCAAGGTTTGGGGTCATATTTTTATGCAATCAATGACCCTTATTGATCACTGGATTGCAAAGATGAGGGTCTTGGATTCAGCTAGAAATCTGAGGAGGTGGTTTGGACAAGCAGCATAGATGGTCCCAAAAATGTCCCAGGTTGTTGTCTCCAGAGGGATCATCCTGCCCTGAGCTGACAGGCAAAAATACAACACAAGACTGTGACTTACCAATAACCGCTGGATATTATTTATGAGTGGAACTAAGTTTAAATTTGCTGTTTGCTATTTTGTTGACATTTGAATTTTTCCCTCAGATATATGTGTAACACCGACACAAAATTCCAGCAAAACTCTCTCTTTCTGCTCTTGGTTTTGTTTTATTTTTCTACTCTGTGCATTTGTCACCCAAGCCTAAGCTGTTGCTAGGAGACAAAACATATTTCAGTAGCATCACCCAGCTGCTGGGCTGTGTGGCTGTATTTCCCGTGTTCAGCTAGAAAGCTTAAGTGAACTATTCTTTTCCTGTGCCTGCTGCGATTAGCGGGAGTTATCCATCTGCCTGTTAGAAGTGAGCATAAATACACACACGCACACATGTTGTACAGGCCTTCACGTTTATAGACCTTCATATACAGATACACAAACATACAGGTCTTCATGTGCAGGTTCATGCTTAGGTATGAAAACAGAGACTCCTCTTGCCATTAGAGACATTTCTGTTGATGGGAGAGGGTGAAAATAACTCCAGAGCAAGAAAAAAAAGAGGGTCTTTATACAGAGAAAAAGCAATAAAACAAGTGAAAGAGGATGTCATATGGGGGTGCCGTCAGCTTTCCTCATCCCTATGAGATAAGATCCACCAGCTGTGTTGGGAGGTCAGTTTGGGTTGCAGGAAAAGGTGGAGTGCACAACTCTCATTTGCCATCAGCAAAGATTTGGGAGTTACCTGGAGGAAAGGTGTGGGCACTATTGCACAAAATACTTGCTATAGTTTCCAGAAGCAGGTTAATGCATGAGGAGCAAACCCCTAGGACTCTCCAGTGGAAAGCAATAATTTGCTGACTGCAAGTCAGCCACAGCTGCTAGACTGAGACGATGCAAAGCTATTCGGCATATACCACACAGCCTTGGGAAATAAAGTCATCCCAGACCAAATTCACCCGTCATGGTGAAAATCCCTTGTAAAGAGAGCTTTGAGAAGAGTTTGGATTTCCATTGCAGTGATACAATTTTCTCTCTGAGCACCTGCTCCTGTGTTATGTGATTAGGTGATAAATTCTGCCATGTGATCACTCATCAGGCCAAGTGAGGCCAACAGGGACAATTAAATGCTAGAGGAAAAGATAAGGATCACTAATCAACTTGCAAATCATCTAATCAAACCGTGCTGCTCACATCCCACTGTTCCAGTAGATTTATAACTATAATTATCCTATTTTAATTTTTTTCCCAATCAATTTTACATGAGTATTTATTTTTGTGCACTCACATATTGTTCTCCATGGACCTGAGGAGTTTTTTATAGTCATGTCTCTTAAAAAGCCACCTTGCATGTCAACTCAACCTTGACACATACAGACAAAGACAAAAGCATTTCTAGGGCATTGCTCTTGGCTAAAGTGCAGCATTTCATGGTGTATATCTATGTTTTGCCTAAATATATTTTACTTTTCATTAGGGATTTTGTAAAAAATCTTAGTATTACTAGATGATTTAGCTGCACTATAAAAGATTACAGATTATAAGATATGCTATAAAAGATGGCACTTTTTTTTTATGATGGTTTGATTCTCAGAACAACTAAAATCCTCACATCTTCAGCAATTTAGTTAGGTCCTGTGTGTGCCTTACCTTTCCACATCAACTAGACTTCAAACATTACATACTGCAAGAAGAGTGTTAATGAGAAGGAGACCATTAGCATATGGTAACTTAGGTTACCTAATATTTTACATTTTAGGGGTTTTTAAAAGGACTTTTGGAAGAGCTCTTTCTTTTCTGCATGAGACACTCCCAGCAGGATCCAGCAGTTAAAGTGAGGACAATCAGACTTTTGAAAAATCTCTTTCAACCTGGTGACATTGAAAAAACCAAGGATCCTTTCGTTTTTGTTTTCCTCAGGTCAGAGTGCCACCATGTCTCAGGAGATGGCATTTGAAGTCTTCCGAGGAGTTGCTGAGGGAACTGGGGTTGTTTAGCCTGAAGAGGAGGCTGAGGAGAGACTTTATTGCTCTCTATGGATCCCTGAAAGGAGGCTGTAGTGTGGTGGGTGCTGGTCTCTTCTCCCAAGTAAGAAGTGATAGGACAAGAGAAAATGACCTCATGTCATGGCAGAGGAGATTTAGATTGGATATTAGAAAAACTTTCTTTACTGAAAGAGTGACAAAACATTGGAACAGGCTGCCCAGGGAAGTGGCGGAGTCTCCATCCCTGGATGTGTTTTGAGTAGACATGGCACTTCGGGACATGGTTTAGTAGGCATGATGGTGTTGGGCTTATGGTTGGACTTAATCTTAGAGAGCTTTTCCAACCTTAATGATTCTATGATTTCAAGTGGGTTCTGCCAGGTCGGACATTAAAAAATGGAGCCCCTTCCCTGTCACTTCCGCTCCCCAAACATGAAAGCATACTGCAAAGGCATTGCAGCAAAAGCCTGTAGGTTCAGGCACACGTATCTGCTAACTGGCTTAATAGCATCACGCCTGAACAACTTGCGATAGGATCTTGCCGATTACACGAGCTGTTGAATCCTGGCATGACTTTTGTTAGGTAAGCACTGAAATTCTTGGCAAGAAATTCAGAAGCTTTACAGTTAAAAAAAGGGATGGAAGCCATTGAGTTCATGAATTATCCATGCAGAGAAATGTAGTCCTGCCCATCATACTGAGCCAACATACTAAGGACAAAAATAAAATGAAGCCTTTTTTCTGTATGTAAAAATTGTCCTAAATAATATTAACGACAGAACAATGATTAGGATTGCATGGTGTGTCAAGCCAGGCAAAATTTTAGTAATTCTAAGCCTAAAGCTTTGGAGCAAAGGAAAGAATCTGTTTTCCATAGCTATAAATGGATCTTCACCTTTATGCTGCACTGTTCAATCTACTATGATAAATTCCACCATGAAAACCTCTTTACTGACCTAAGAACTTCAATCCCCTGCCACAGGCTATTCCATTGCAATAAGAAGCAAAGCAGCTATAATCACAGCAAATATACGACACTCAGGAAATTAGAGAGCTTTACTAAAAAGAAAAAATATCCCACCTTTTAAATCAAGAAGCTTTTGCGACCATTTATGTTTACCATATGTGGTGATACTGTAAGCAGAGCCAAGAACATCTTTACATCGCCAGTCTTAAAGCTTACAGGTAGCTGTAACATATCAAGCACATATCTGTGTTGCTACTGGAATAAAAGACTTCACCGAGCTGCCAAAAATAAAATTAAAATGATCCCCCTCTCTAAAATGTATTCCTATATTTCAAGTGGTAGAAGGAGGTGACGAATAGCTGGCAAATACAGCAGTTCATTGGCTCAATAAATAAACCACCCAAATTCCAGAAGAAGCCTTGAGAATGGCATTATTGAAAAATAAAGCACAGCCACTGAGGCAGCTCCTGCAGTCAATCATACCACACGTTTAAGGCAATTCTGCTCCTCCTGGGTTCAGGGAAAGTTGACGGGAGAGAAAAAAATTTCCCTGGCAGACGTACAAAAGAACAGCCTCTGCAAGCCTGGCTTTAGGGTTTGCTTGGGGGTTAATCCAAATCAGTGCTGGTGGACCAGAGTTTTCTGGCTGGGATCCTCCACTGCAGTTTTATAAGCAGTAAATTCAGAAATAAGAAATAACTATGGATGCTGTGTAGCCCACAGCTCCCTATCTGACGCATGGCCAGTGCAGTTCCCTGCTCTGTGGGATTTTTTGTGCCTGGACCCAGCTATAAGCAGCAGCTGAAGATATATGGGAGAGGAGTGCAGGCCAGGAGAAGAGCTATGTTCAGGACTGTGCCAGGCAAACCTCCCTCAGCGATCCCAGAGCACTGGTTGCTGGGATACTGGGCATGCTTGTCCCTGTGCCCACTGGCAGCTAAGCTACACCGAGTTCCCAGATTCATAATGGAATTATTAAATCTGCTCAATTTTGTAATTCTGGCCAGATGTGAGAGAAATACCCTTTGTTTCTCTCTCTGGGCCCTCCTTGGAAAGAAGTCCTACAAATTCACCTAGTTTGGCAAAGATTTTTCCTTACAAGAACAACCGCGGCCCCTCCTTGGTGATTGCCTCAAGAAAACTAAGTGTAAACTGGAAACCATTAAAAGTCCCAACACTTTCAAACTTGCAAAGCATATCAATAAAATTCAAAGAAATGGAAAACCCAGACTGATAAAAAGTCTGGGAAGCCAAATATATTAAAGAGTGGCTGCTTATGGCTCAGCATTGAAGCAGCAGATACAAGCCCACAGTATTTAAAATGTGTGATGAATTATCTACCACCAGTCTCTGTAGTACAATCCAGATAAATCAATGATACTTCTAACAGGACGCTGGTGTGAAAGCAATATTGGGACTCAAATAAACAAAAAAAAATCAAGATGACAGTAGAGAATTACATTTCCATTCATACTTCATTCATCAATGACTACATGAATAGCTACCTGCACTCCAGTTGGACCCTGAGCTATTTATATACCAGAAAGCTGAAACAAGGGAAACTCTAGAAACACATAATTTGAAACCCTTATTCCTACAGAAAGGTCTTTGTTAAGGACAAGCCATAAGATTTTCCAGAACTGGAATGGAAAGCTATACATGCACCTCCAGAGGATTTTAAAATGTTTTGTTAAGTGAAGGTAACAAATTATGTAAGGACAATGAGCTAAACAGGGTGTTTAGCTGATGGAGACATTGCATCAGTTAGAAATTTAGCCCAATTTTATTATTTGGACACAGGACAAATGATATATTATTGTAGCCATTTGCTTGGGGTCCCAATTAATAAATATTTATGCAGCTGTTTCTGCTATGTGTAGTTTAACAGCAGAACTTCGGTAAGAATGAATGAGGCCATTTAAAACCAATATATATTTAATGGTCTCTTCAAGGACAAATTAAACTGTATAATGCAATGTATGGTATTAATGTGAATTCATGATTTTTTACTGGGAGGCATCCAGATAGATACCTACATTTATTGGAAAGTACAAGAATTTGTTTATTAGATGGTCTAACTGCCTCAGATTAAAAAGGAGAATTATGACACAAAAGCTTTCAAGAATGCATTAGTACTTTACAATCTCTTAGGTGTACAGTTTGAGGTGGGAAAAGTATATTTTTGAGAACAATATCCCATAAGCATCTTTATTTGTATTGCTTAGAAGTAACACAGTGTCATTTTAGGTTGAGGAGTGTGTTAGGAGACCTCAATCTGCATCTCTCTTGCAGGTGCAACCCCTATCTCCAAGAGAGGTTCTCTTTTATGAATAACTTCCAAAAGACAGCATCCTAGGCTCTCTCTGAGGAGGTGACTCTCAAGCTGAAAGAGGACATGGCTTTTTCCATTCTAGTCAGCTAAGATGCTGGAAAAGTCTTTGGTGAGAGCTGGAAAGGAACTGTACCCTGCCCGTTCCTAGCAGTCTGATTTGTTTGCTGTCCTTACTGTGTGAATCACCAAAAGGAAATTGTGTAGAGAAGAATTGAAGCTATCCTCCTAATGCAAGTCTTAACACATCTTCTCCAAATGCTACTTCTGCCCACCGTTCAATATTCCCCAGCTGAGATGCTGGAATCTTGCCTTAACGACAGTGTGATATTCTGCCTAATTCACTGCCTCACCAAAACATAAAGGTACCAGTCTATAGCCTGGATCCATGTGAGGTGACGCAGCTTCACGAGCAGCAGGAACTGTAGGAGCTGTTGTGCACACATGGCTTAGTTGCTCACGTCAATATTTTAGCAGGACGTGTGTTCCTACATCACGCTAAAATGGTGAAGTCATAGGTTCCACCACCACTATTAGTTGTGGGACTGCACCTTTTTCCTGCATGGAGAGAATGATTAAACTAGAAGTAGGAGCACACATATAGACACTTATTCACTGCTTTCCATTTTCTGAATTAGTTATTTTTCTTCTTAATTTTTTTCAAGACAAGCCCTCTGATGTGTATTAAGTTTTTGTTTCAAGAATGCCATCACCAAACTTTCCATAGCTGTTATTTCTAACAGACCCAGGAAACACTGGCTGTATTGACAACTCTGCAGCAGCTGATGGCCAACAGCCAGTAATATATGAAGAGAAACTTCATATGAAGTTGAAGGGGATGAGAAGGGAGCAATGAGGTTTCCTTGCGACAGCAGCCACTGCAGCAAGGCAGATGGGGAGCTGCAGCAGCAGGGGGCTTAGAAAAGGAGATGGGAACAGATATGAAAATCTTTTCCACTTTCTCAGACAGGGAACTGAGAAATACGTTATTTTTTAAACTATCACGTGCTCTTCAGTATGAGCATGAAGGTCTGCAATTATGGAAATATGGGTATATTGTTTCTGCCGCTCCTATCACTTTGGGAGCAAGGTTTATCTGTCTACTTTAGGCATCTCACCCAAATGTGATCCAATAACTGAAATTAGAAGCTTGACTTTATTACAGATGTTCTTGATGAGCTGAAATGAGGGTACCGGGGTACACTTTCTGAGCAAGGATGCTATTGGAACCACCAAGAGCCTACACCGCAGAAACCAAAGCACAAGTGAATTTGAATGGGGCTGTATCAGTGAGATCCAAAATACACCCGAGACCTGAAAGCAGCTGGCCAGATGGTTTCCTGCCTCAGCTGCCTCCTGCTATCCCACATCAGAGCATGTCACAAGGTCTTCCGCAGCACTTGGATGCTGTCACCACTGATTCTTACCCACAGGTGGCTTTCCATGCAGCAATATCTTGGAAAAGAAAGCAAGAGATAAGAGTGAATAGGAGAGTTTGCAAAAGGTTGTCAGCTGTTCCCAGAGGGCCCTATAGTGAAAATCCTGAGAGCTAAGAAATTGTCTCCTTCAGGTGCTTCACCTTGTGTCTTTGAGGTTAAAAGACTACTGATAAGAGTCAGCAGGAGAGAAAAGGAGTGAACACCATTCTCTGAGGAGGACAGGGAAGGTGAATGGAAAACAGGACCCAGTTTGGCATATGCATGCCACAAATTACAGGTTCCTGCCCGATCATAGGGTACTCACCACAGTGACCTCATGTCTAATGAACCTTATGCTCTCCCGATGACAGGCATCTCAGACAGAAAGAAAGTGGCAGACTTTCTTCAGTGACGATCAGTTGTAATTCATGAAGAGACAATTGCAAAAAGAAGCAGCAAACATGAATTTTTCCATATCTCAGACAAATCCTCAGACAAAGACTTTGAAAAATGCTATGTGTTTTCTGGTTATAGTGGGAAAGTTCTTCATACTTCCCAGAGTTAGGTCAAGAGAACGTTTAAGCATCAATACAAGACTCTCCCAGAAAGTGATGGTTGAACAGAGAACTGTGAGAATTTTAGCTACATATTAAATGCACAAATACACAGATATATAAATAAATAATTTTGCTTCTCAGCCTCCTCATGTATTAGTTTAGCTTCCTTAATGATGAAGGCTCTGGAGCAAGGAGTGCATAACATCATTTGTCTGGAAAGTGCCTGGCAAACCCAGAGAGCAGCAACGTTGCAGCTCTGCCAGCCTGGCACATTGCAGCGCCACCTCCCCAGATGTTGGTGTGCTCTACTGCAGCTGATCGGCATCTGCGTGGGACACCCAGACCGTCAACATCAGAAGAACCTGTGAAAACCTGAATCATATTTTCCATCCTTTATTAATAGCCATAATGTGTATATGTTCTAGCTGTTCTTTCTCTTGGTGGTTACACCCTATCCAAAGAGTGATGGAGACACAAGGATTGAGCATTCATACCTGACTGCAGATCTCTGATCTGTTTGCCAGGTTGGAAACTCTCTGCTACCCAGCAGAGTGTACTTTTTCCTTCACAAGGATAATTCTGGGCCAGACTGTTTTATTTCCCTGGGTGCTGCTCCAGAGCTACTCAGCCATGTACGTTTTCCTCTGTGGGTGGAGATAATCTCCGTGCCTTTGCCAGCACCTTCTTAACTCTTTTGAAGCTGAGGGTCACAGATGAGTACTTTCTGTTACTGTCAGCCTGTGCTTCAAAGTTATTCCAGACTTGCTTTGTGAATGGATTATTTTCACATTCTTTATTATACACACTTGTTGAAAGAACCTTCCTGCGAGTTTAGAAATCACAAAGTTAACTAATAAACCATATGTTGTTTTTCCTCATGGGCTTGTGAATTAATAAGGGTGGAAAGTGGAGGGATTTTCACTTCACATGTTAATTCTGCACCAATTCCATGCATTCACCTTGTATATCCAGATCTTTTGTTTGCCAGGTAAAAGAATGCACTGGGGTAGAAAGGCAAATACTGATTATTTCACCCTACCTTGCCAAAGTTTGAGCTGTCTCAAGGACCATCACCCCAAAAGTTCCAAGCCCATGTGCCAGGCCCTAATTCTCAGACAATTAGCCTCAATTTCTTTGGAGAAGAAGTTGTGGATTTTGATCTGTCTCTTGATATTTCCAAGACTTTCTTCTCCTTGAGTGTAGATAGGGGAGAACTGTGGTATGCCCCACATTTCTGGAATGTAATCCCTGATGCTGAAGTTCTCATCCTACATCTGTTTCCTATTTCTGTTCCCAGCCTGTACACCAGCCCTCCTCCGCACACCCATTCAGCCCCAGGTGCACTCCTCTGCCTACTCAGAGAGTCCATGAAACTTCAGACAGAGAGGAAAACATTGCAGGCTCCTTTATTCCACCTTCCCAGGTCTGGTTTTGCACAGACAGACAAGAAGGAAGGCAGACGAAACCAACCCAGAATGGATGGGCTCTTCCTACTGATTTCCTGTACCTGAGAGGTTAAACAAGTTACGGCTCAGTAAAGACTGAGAGTAAGTGTGGAATCCAGTATCCAGGCCAGCAGCACTACAAGGGATGTGCCATTCCCTAATACTGAACGTTTTCACAAGGAAGTGTAAAAGATTGAAATGCATACAAGCTACAGAAAAACGTTTTGACAACTTGAAGTGTATGCAATCTTCAACTTTTTATCCCAGCATTTATTTCATTGATTTAAAAAATTTTGCAACATAAAAGTTTTTCTTAAGTTTTTCCTCAACATTTCAATTTTTCAGTATCAGAAAATTTATAAAAAAGGGGAAAAACATTGCCTCGGCACCACTTCCCAATTTATTTTTGCAAACCTTCACATATCTGCTCCTGCCTTTTGCCTCCTTTCCTCATTTCCTTGCCTCTTGAGACAGAAATGCTGATCAAATGGGGTTTCCCTTCCAGACTGAGCTTTGTAGGGCTTCTCCCATTTCAAAGATCAGCTCCAGTCCCAGCAAAAAGCTATGAGCTGCAGGAAAAAAAACCCCACCAAACAACAAATGTTGGCAAGACCACAAAATATAGTTTGTCTGTAGGAGGAATATATTCTCAGGCTGGGGAAATACTGAATTTTCACAACATTGAAGTAGATAATCTGGACGAGGATGGAATTTTTTTTCCCTAGCACTCCCTAGTACAAATAAACATTGCTGAGAAAACAAACTTGTTTAGGTGAGAAAGGGTTGAATTAAACTGTGGTATCCATTTGTGGTCACCTAAAGCTGCTTCTATGCAGATCGCTTATCTTTGTTTACGCTCTAAATTGCCTCAATGGTGTGAGCAATTCTGGGGATGGGTGTATGCTGTTTATGCCTTTGTTTGGATTTGCTTGCCCCTGTCATATGGACAGGGAAAAGATGAAAAATAAGACTCCTAGCCTGACTTTCAAATCTCTTTTTTCTTTCTTTCCAATGATTGTGAAGGATACTTAGCATACGTTAGGATTTTTAAATCAGTAGGATTAATTAAATTATCCCTTCCCTATCTTGCATATACCCTTGAATTAGCATGTAGTGTCTCATATGCATGGCTAAAAAGAAGAAATGGAACAAAGCTTGTGAAGGCACCAGTAATTTGGGCACGTGGCTCTACCACACATTATATTTGTGTAAGAAAGAAAGCATCTATCTGGCTACCATCGAAAAAAATCCCTGCATAAAATCAAGTCCCAAATCCCCAGTCTGTGAGGCTACATGATTTCACACACTCCTTCAGAGTGTGATCAGACCAACAAGTGAAGGTGACTTCATTACACAGGCTTGTACTGGCTTTTCCGCAGGGCAAGGGTGGGAGTCCTGGGGCGCTCCATGTGTTAGGGATTTGCATCCCACCTTCCCTGTTTCGAAGTTTCTTCTGAGGAGAGGTCATTTGAAGAGGTGCTCTAGGTAGGTAACAGAGATAGGGAAAGTGAATTACTACTTTTTTAAACCTCTATAGCCTCTGTGTGGAGGCTGACCCAAGAAGTGGGGGCTGTAAGAAAATTCATTGCTTATAAGCTCCTCACGTGCCAGGAATACAAAAGAAGGTATAAATAAATAAATTGCAAAGACGTGACAGGGAAAAAAAAAAAACCTTGATGCAATAGTAACCTATCGCTCTAGAATTACATGCTGCAGGATTATGTGCGGATCTGACTAAGAGAACTCATGATGTACAGATCTACAGATCCATCTGCACACGATGACAGCAATACTTCTGTTTCCTAAGGGTGAGCTAAAGCTAAATACATTAATTTGTGATAATTGCTACAGAATGCATACATACACTGTGTCCAAGTCTGTGTTCAAGATGGCATGATCCAAAATCCACTGAAACGAGTGACATTTTTTCCACTATCTTAAATGGGTTTTCGATGGGATCTTGATGTTTATACTTTAATGAGTAAATAAATAGTTTGGAGTTTAAAACCAGGAGAACAACTAGTGCAGGAACACAATGAATACTGTTAATGGCATTAAAAAGTCACCACACGGACAATTTTAAATCATAATTAAATCACTGTCCTCAAGTAGAGATGATGTTGTTTAAAAACTAAAAAGTCTTAAAATGAAACATATCAATAAGCTGAAAAAAAAAGCACTACTCATGCCTAGCTTTCGTCTTCCCATCCTTATTGCACAAAAGCTCTTAAAAATAGTTTTCAGTGTTTTTCTCTTTATTGTAATCCCTGTGTAACTGCTAAATGGGTCATAGAATCATAGAATAGTTTGGGTGGGAAGGGGCCTTAAAAATCATCCAGTTCCAACTCCCCTGCCATGGGCAGGGACACTCCCTCTGAATCAGGCTGCCCAAGGCCCATCCAACCTGGCCTTCAACACCTCCAGGGATGGGGCAGCCACCACTTCCCTGGCCAACCTGTTCCACTGCCTCACCATGCTCATTGTGAAGAAGTTCCTCCTTACGTCTAGTCTAAATCTGACCCTCTCCAGCTTATAGCCTTTGTGTGTCCTCTTACGACAAAAAATTTGCTAGAACTGTACTGCTAAAACAGAGCTGCAATTCAATTTGCTGTACTCAAACAGGTCCTCACGGAGTCTCAGGAACATTTCAGTCCTGGCCAGAGCCTTTCTACACTTTTGATGCCCCCAATGAATAACTGATACCTGAACCAAAGATATTGGTGCAGTCCTCGCCACTGCAGCAACAAAGCTTTCCTCTGTGATCTTGCTGTGTATCTACAGAAAAAAAGTTGTTTTAAGGATATTATGTAGGGGTGAGGCAAAAAGGAACAGAAAAGGAGGCCAAGAGCCATCGGGGAGATGAGATTGCAAGTCAAAGCAAACCCATGCCTATACTTTACTTTGTTTTTATTGTTATTACTATAATAGCAATCACAACTACTCCTTATAGCCCCCACCGTCAAAAAGTAGTTAATGAACTGCAGGGGGTCCTAGAAATTTAAGTACGATTTTTTAAATGTTTTATTTAGAACAGATACTATGTTCAAAACTCTCCTTTTAAACTCTGCAACCCTGCACAAGTATTTACAATGAAAACTATCACAAAAGCTGTGTATTTGGGGGTGGGGATTAGAAACAGAGAAAGGGAATTTTTTTCTTTATTTTAAGGTTATATTAAGTATTATTCTTGGTTTCATTTTCTTTGCAGCACATTCACTTTGCCAGCACCATGTCTAGTTTAGAATGGCATTTATCGAACATCCTTCATAACCTTGAGCATGCATGTTGGTTTTGAAGAGTACCACATCCTGGCTAAGGTGACCCTACTGGTTCTTCCGGATTCTCCTGAGCATTGCTGCATTCTTCTCTTGACGGAGACAACTTGGGAAGTGCAGACCTGAGTGCAAAGCTTGGAAACATTCTGAAAATAGGGGTTTCGTTCTGCTCAGTTCTATTTCTTCTAGATTTGGCTCTTCTTCACCTCTGTGAATGCTAAAGCAGAATCACCTCTCGTGGACTTCTGGAACAAACATTGGAAACGTGTCTCCAGTGCTCTATGGACCCATGCATGATAACCTCTTGGAGGCACGGTGGAATGACGTGTGATAGAAAAAGGTGCAGGATTTTTTGAGATTTCCATATTTTTGAAACCAGAACAGAAGTTGTTGGCTCTTTGCCACAGCCTTGTCGTGTCTTTTAATGGATTTTCTCCTACAACCACACATCATCTAATATGTGGTTACATTTAAATTATGAGGGGAAAAATTAAACCAGTCTGAAGCAATCACTAAGGAAAGCAATAGAGATCTCCTGTTTACCAAAACAATGTTTGAACAAAAGGGGAAACTAAGCTGTATTAAGGATAAAGGATATGTTAGGCTTGTTTGTTACAACTTGACCTAAAAAGGATGACTTTTCAGATTACTTTCACATGGTACTTGCTTTGTAGCATGCCTTTGGGATATTAACGACTGTTTGGTTAACAAGGATTTTGAAAGCAGTGTCTTTTTTGAAATTTAATTTAACTTAGAGCTCTTTAACTAATTAAAAAAGCTTCTGGAGCTGACAGTTCTCTAAAAGATGGGTAAAAGCATGTAGGACTGTTCAGTTTTCAAGTCCTGCTCTGGACTCAGTTGTGTCACAATTCAACAGCCAGCGGGTTACCAGCCATTTATGTCACTGATGGCTTCTCTAGCACCTAAAGAATGACTCCAGCATCACAGTCCCTTCTTTTTGTGTGAGTTTCTTTAGATATTTAAGGTCTACCACTTGGAGAGACTTAAAATTTGTTCTTATATAAAATACATTTTCAAGACATCATCTAATGACAATATGCGCTGAAGATAAAGTTGGTGCTGCATTAAGATACTGAAAAATTTTGAACACTCCTCCTCTTGTTTTGGTAAAACTGCGCGCTGGTATCCACATATTGGTACTGACAAGCAGCTCAGAGTCATCATGAGAAATGATGGGAGAGAAAAAACTATTTTAAAGCCCCTGTTACAACCTCAGAATTGAGATTACTTCTATGTAGGAACAATGATTGGTGCCTACTTCCATTTATGGACTGTGTTTATCAGTGATCCCATCTTTGCTGTTTCTCTGGCTATGGAACATGGTCAGTATTCGGGCCCTGGCAATCTTAATTCCCTGCAGAGAAAATAAGCCTGTGGCAAAAATCTACATGTAATGATTTCAAAACTTACTAGCACTTTTGAGGACTTAATTAATTATATGGTGGAAAACCTCCCAAGAACCTCCCCCCAAGGACTGTTAAGGACATAGCGAGGACATTACTTTGTTTGACTGATTCTTCTGCTTTCTGCATTTTCCCGTAAGTCTTATATTCCTGCCTGCCACTTCTCACAAGTATATTTCTTTCCTGCCAAGTTTTAATCAGCAGAGGAGCTGTGTACCGTGCACTCACTGAATATGCACAGACATGTGTATGTTTACCAGATTAGCAACCTCCAGGATCCCGTTGGATCTGAATTCCTAGCAGTGAGTAGCTGTTCCTAGCAGTGTTATCCAGATCCCCTTAACGAATCCCAGCTCCACAAGGTGGCTCTCGATTCCTTTAAAAATAGCACAGCATTTGTGGATTAAGCACGTCTGAGAATGATCTTGAGAATGCTCTTCAGGGCTCTACAGACACACAAGGCTATAGTGGAACCCAAGATCCCCTTCAGTATTCTGTGTATTTTCCTTTCAGTAAAGTTGGTAACTAGACAAAGTCTAGAAACTAGACAAATATGATTAAAGTATTACTGTCTGAAGGAATGTTTCATATTAGATGCTTAATAAATTCTGAAAAAAAAAGGAGAAAATAAAGGCATTATACATGCCTGGAATGAGAAACGGGACATTGAGGCACTCGCTGCCTGCCCCGTTCCTTTCTGGCTGCTAAGATTGCCCTCTCTCCTAGAAGGGCTCTTTCCCTGTTTTGTAGTTCTTGTAGGATCAAGCTAACAGTCACCAGGCACTGGGGGGTGTGACGTCTGCTAATATGGACAGAGAGAAAGCAGTTTGATGCTCCTCAGGAAAGAGATCCTGCCTTCAAAGGTCAGGACCCACAAAGAGGTCTTTACTTGACTCCAGCCATAATGCCAGCATCCTTGGGCAGACCTCCCACACCGTTTCACTGCTGACCACATTAGTGTGGCTTTTGATCACACAAGGAGGTTGAACCTAAAGAGTTTTACGTCCTAGAGCAGCTTATCTGAATGTGAGATCCTTCCCTGTGGTCTGTGCCTCTAAACACACCTGGTTAGATGATCTCAGATGATCACCAGCTCTCTGTGGCAGGGAGAGTCACACGTGAAACTGGAGAGAGACCGTGGCACCACCTCTGTGAGATGGGCTAGGCTGCAGTGTATATACAAAGCAAAAGCCAATGGTGCAAACCCCATACTCAGTGTGTAAGGCTGGATGAATTTGCCCTCCCTCTTGGGCACAGTATTGTCGCTTTTGGCATTCAACTTTGTGATGCTAACATCCTAAGAACAGATTAAGGAAACTGGAGTAAACGTTTGGGGAAAAAATAAAAAAGCATCTACCTGCTTGCTGTTGTTTTACAAGTTTCAGGTCCTATTTTCAAGAAATGTATTTAAAAAAATAATACCTGAGAGCTGAAGCTGTATAATAAATGCTAACTATCACAGAGCAATGCTGGGTGTGCCAAAGCTGTAATGTTAAATTCATTCTTCTTGTCGCTTCCTTCAAAGCTTCACTGAGCTCAGCCCCTCCCTGGTTATTGTCCCCTGCCGAGCTCACTGCAATCGCTATGCTTCGTTGCTGTTCCCACCTTTGTCCCTTCTGCTGGCTTCTTGCACAACTGTCTCTCTGTGTCTTTGCCTCCACCTCACTTCTGCTTGGCACAGCTTTTCCCCTTGGTCCTTTCTATAGTGTGGTCTCTTTTAATGATTAGTTAGAGTAAAGCCATATGCTCCTTGTTTTCCTAATTTCCCTTTTTGTTTTCAGTCTGTTTTTAAACATGAGTTCTTCCATGGAAAGAGGGTGTGAAATCAAATTGTGGGTGCTAATAGCTATGTATGTTTTCTATAAACTTGAATCTGGTAGATCTGTCCTGTGTTGATCTGCACAATCTTTAGAGCAGTTGAGGTTGCCTTTCTGCTCTAACTCTTTGTAGTAGGTGTCTGACAATGGGTAAAAGCTCTGGGGAGCACCTCTGCTGCAGAAGTTTGTATCCTGGAGCCAGCACTATTTCATGAGCAATATCCCGAAGGATAGGCCAAGGGACATGTCTTTCAGTCCAATATGTAGTTTTTACGTTTTCACATGTAGAAAGTCTGCAGTCAAGAGCCAGAAATGTGATACCAGCAATGGAACTAAGTTCATTAAAAATTCAAATCAATGGAAACAACAGGACATATTATTTATCTAAGCCTTGAATCAATCTGACTACTATGCATAATGATCTTAATTAGAAAAGTGAGCCAAAGCAGGAAGACAGTCTGTCTCCTGGCTTTGAAATTATCATACCCCTATCAGTATGCTTGGGTAACTTGTAATTAGGGACAAAGGTTACACATAATTTTATATGCTGAAAAACCGGTTTTATACATGTCATTTCAAAAAGTATTTAAGAAATAGATATAAGACTTGCTACCCCTATTATGCTTTGAGTTTTTGCTACTAGATTACTAGTCTGCACTAATTAGCTGATAGTCTTAAGAAATACCAATAGCTTTGCATTTATATAGAGCCTGGATACTAATAAGTAACTAGTCATATCAGTATCAGTCTTTGTACAACTTCCCTTCGAAGTCTAGTAGCTTTTTGTATTTCTGTTTCATGCATATGGAGAGTGCAGCTCACAAAAGAGTGGGGGTTGTCCAAAAGCAGAGAGTAAGGGCTTGCCTTTTCAAAAACTCCACTGGAATGGTACACCAGTATGCCTAGAATGACACTGGTATGGTTCCTCACGCAGTTACTCACCACCCTTCTCTTATTTTCTTGCTTATCTTCATCTGCTACTGTTGACTATGAAGTGTTCTGGCTTTGACAAATTGGAATAGTCCTGTGATTATACTTTAACTTTTTTTTTGACCAGCAGTAATTAGAAAACAGAAGTCCTAACACCAAGGTCCTGCCTCATCAAAGCAGTCACTTCCACACTTAATTTAAACAAGTTCTTCAGTTTAGTTAAATCCACCGAGGAGGCCCACTGCCTGCTCACAGCACCGAGTCACCCATGAGCACTGCCTTATCTTCTGAAGTGGAACGCAACTCTTCCTGTTTTATCACAGATGCAGCTACCTTGACTTTTTTTGAGGTAGTATTTCATCTTAGAAATTCATTACAAAAAGATGAAACCTTTTCCATCACATGGAATGGCCTTGCTTTCCCAGAACAGTATTTACACAAACAAAAAATATGGAAATTAAAATCACAAGTAGGATCTGTTTCATCAAAGTATTAGCTACATTTCTATGAGGTTGACAATCACTTCTTTAGCATGTCAGGAATTAAATGCGTAATTCTCTTTAATGGGTGTTACAAATGTTCATCCCACACTGAAAAAAGATCACAGTTGGTATGAGTAATAACTTCTTTTCTTGAACATCAACAGTTCCCCTCTAGCTCTGTACATATCCTCCAACATCAATGTAACCACAGCTGTCAAGGCAGCCTCACCTCTTTCTATGTATATTTTAGCTTTAATTTTTTCCCATGGTTTCACTTAGTGGACCTTTTTTTTTTTTTTTTAAGGGGCATAAACTTGTTCTCCAATTTTGTGGGCAAATTCATTGCAATAAGAGATCTCCGTGTGTAGACATCTTTAAACATTATCATTATCATGCAAGAAATTAGAGACCTCCATCAAGATCTAGAGGTTTGGGTTTGTTTTTTTTTATTTGAAAGCGAATTTCAAACCATACTTTCTCTCATTCATGGATCTTCAGACACTTTACATAGTTAAATGAGTTCTTGTGGCCTCCTTTTGTACATGCAGTAGCAGTCCCCTTCCAACAGTTCCAGCACAGCCTCAGCAGTCTCCCACCACGTGTACCTGGCCAGGGCAACATGAGGGCGAGGACATAGAGGTGTGGTGATGGGCTGGGGCTGGAGGGGCATGTGTCCTCTCCAGTCCCTGGGACACAGCTATGGAGAAGTGTCCTGTGTCCCCTTGGAGGTGAAGCATTGCTGTCCTCTCACAGAAGCACCCCATATCCACTCTGAGGTGAAGCACTCATGCGTCCCTGCCGAAGTGCCCCATGTCCCCTCTGAGGTGAAGCAACCATGTCCTCTCACTGAGGCATCCTGTGCCCCTCACTGAAGCGCCCCATGTCCCCTCTGAGGCAAAGCACCCCTGTCCCCACATTGAGGTGCCCTGTATCCCCTGGGAGGTGAAGCACGCATGTCCCCTCACTGAAGTACCCATGTCACTTCACTGAAGTGCTCCGTGTCCTCTCTGAGGTGAAACACCCATGTCCCCACATTGAGGCACTCCATGTCCCCTCTGTGGTGAAGCACCCTGTCTCCTCACTGAAGCATCCATGTCCTCTCAGTGGACCATATTGTTTCCCCTTGGAGGTGAAGAATCTCTGTCCCCTCACTGAAGTGCCCTGTGTCCCGTCAGAGATGAAGCATCCCTGTCCCACCACTGAAGCGCTCAATGTCCCATCGGAGGTGAAGCATCCATGCCCCCTCACTGAAGCACTCCGTGTCCCCTCAGAGATGAAGTAATCATGTCCCATGACTGCTCAGTGTCCCCTGGGAGGTGAAGCACCCTTGTCACAGACTTGTAGAATAGTATGGGCTGGAAGGGACCTCAAAGCCCATCCAGTTCCAATTCCCTGCCATGGGCAGGGACACTCCCTCTGAGTAAGGCTGCCTGAGGCGCCATCCAACCTGGCCTTCAACACCTCCAGGGATGGGGCAGCCACCACTTCTCTGGCCAACCTGTGCCAGTGCCTCGCCACTCTCATTGTGAAGAAATTCCTCCTTTTGTCTACTCTAAATCTGCCCATCTCCAGTTTATACCCATTGCCCCTTGTCCTATCACTACAACCCTTTGTAAACAGCTCCTTCCCAGCTTTCTTGTAGCCTCTTCAGAGCCTGGAAGGTCACTATAAATGTCTCCTCGGAGCCTTCTCCAGGCTGAACAAACCCAACTCTCTCAGCCTGTCCCCGTAGCGAAGGTGCTCCAGCCCTTGGATCATCTTTGCAGCCTCCTCTGGATCTGTTCCAAGAGCTCCATATCCTTCGTTTTTTGAGGATTCCAGAACTGGAATGTCCCCTCGCTGAGGCACCCCGTGTCCCCTGAGAGATGAAGCACTCATATCCCATCACTGCTCCATGTCCTCTCTGAGGTGAAGCATCCATGTCCCCTCACTAAGGCACCATGTGTCCCCTGGGAGGTGAAGCACCCCTGTCCCGTCTCAGGCGCCCCATGTTCCCGGGCGCGGGGCTCCCTCGCCCCTCGGTGCTGCCGCAGGTCCCGCATCACCCCCGCTGCCCAGGAACCGGTGTCCGGGACGCGTGGCGGGCAGGAAAGGCGGCCGGACCAGGCGTGCCCCGGAACGTAAGCGCCGGGGCTGCCGTTTCCAGGCCGGCGCTGTCGCCGTGGTGCGGGGCTGCTGCCGGCATGGACGAGGAGGACGCGGTGCGGGCGGGGCGGCTCTGGGGATGGGGGAGTTGAGGGTGGGCGCCGCCTGCCCTGCCCGGGGCTCGGCAGCCGCGGAGGAGGGGGCTCTGTGCCCTCCCCCCCTCCCACGCCACGTCTGCGTCCCCCGGTTCTGTGTTCCCTCCATGTGTGTCCCCCAGCTGTGTTCCCCCATCTGTCCCCCCCGTTTGTCCTCCCCTATTTGCCCCCCTGTGTCTGTGACCCTTCCAATCTGTTCCCCCGTCTATCCCCCCATCCATGTTCCCCCGTCTGAGTCCCCGTCTCTTCCCCCCATCCGTGTCTCCCCGTCTGCCCCTCCAGTCAGCCTCTGTGTCCCCCCATCTGTCCCCCCCGACCTGTGTCCCCCCCAGCCTGCCCCCATCTGTTCCCCCCTCATCTTTCCCTCTATCTGTATCCCCCCTCATCTTTCCTCCTCCCATCTCCTCCCCTCCATCTTCCCTTCCCCCTCCTCCGACCCCCCCCCCCCCCCCCCCCCCCCCCCGTGGATGCTTCTGAAAACCGCCTTTTTAAAACATCTTTTTAAATATCTATTGTTTTCTTTCTTTTTTTTCCTTCTCTGCCAGAAAGTCTCACTTTCTCCCAGAATGACTCCTCACCGGCTTGTAAAAGCTTTCCCCAACTGCATGTGTTTCCTCACAGTTCTGTGTGTTTACTTTCATAGAATCACATGGAATCTTGGAGTTGTTTGGTTGGAAAAGTCTTTTGAGATCCTTGAGTCCAATGGTACTTGCCCACTGCTAAACCTGAGCACCTCATCTGCGCGTCTTTTAAACCCTCCCAGGGATGGGGACTCCATAACCTCCCTGGGCAGCCTCTGCCAGTGCTTGACTACCCTTTCAGTAAAGAAATTCCTCCTAACAGCCAACCTAAATCTCCCCTGGCGCAGCTTGAGGCCATTCCCTCTGGTTCTACTGCCTGTCACCTGGGAGAAGAGACCAACACCCACCTCTCTACAACCTCCTTTCAGGCAGTTGTAGACAGTGGTGCGGTCTCCCCTTGGTCTCCTTTTCTCTGGGCTGAACAACCGCAGCTCCCTCAGCCACTCCTCATAGTACTTGTTCTCCAGCCTCTTCACCATGTTTTACCTCCTGCTTCTGCTTTTGGTCTCTGCTTCTGTTTCTGAAGGGTGGTTTTCCCAATACGTGTCATGTGTGCTTGGTTTGGATTATTATTCCCCTTGTGCCAAGGTTACCACACCTAAGAGCTGGTGCTTGGCAGCTACAATGGTTTGTTCAGTTCAGTGTGACTGATAGGAAATGCTGTGATCAGTAGTTATTTACTTAGAGCAAATGTGAAGGACTTAAGTATTCTTCTCTATGAATAATCTCAAAAGCTGTGCTGTAGCCCAGCAATGGTGCCATTTGTCTTACCTGAACACATCTGAAACTAATTTTTTTTTCTTTTTAGAGAGATTTTAATGAACGCTGTGCCCAGTGTTCAGAAGTGAACTGGGGTATCACTGACGGAGGCAGATTTTATTGCAGATCTTGCCACAATGTTACTGAGGTAAAAAAGCTAAGCTGCTGGCCTTAGAAAAGGTTTATTTTGATTGCTTCTTGTTTTTTTTATAGAATCATAGAATGGTTTGGGGTGGAAGGGACTTAACTGGTTCCAATCCCCCTGCTGTGGTCAGGGACACCTTCCACTGGATCAGGTTGCTTAAATCCTCATCCAACCTGGTCTTGAACAGTTCCAGGGATGAGGCATTCAGGACTTTGCTGGGCAACTTGGGCCACTTCATCATCTCCCTCACAGTAAAAAACATGTCTTCCTAACATCTAATCCAAACCTCCACTCTTTCAGCTTAAATCCATTACCCAGTCGTCCTATCACTGCACTCCCCAATCAAGAGCCCCTCCCCAGCTTTCCTGGAGCCCCATTTAATACTGGGAGGCTGCTCTAAGGTCTCCCCAGAGCCTTCTCTTCAGCCTGAACAACCCCAAGCCCCTTAGCCTGTCCTCATAGGGGAAGTGCTCCTGCTCTCTCATCATCTTTTTATTAAGTAAATGTTCAATTTCCTTCTTGGTATTAGAAGTTGAAGGCAGCATTCTGATTCTGCCTTTTTCATGCTTTACATGACTCTGTTTAAAACTGATGTTTCTTGAAATCGCAACATTTAATATAAGCCATGTTAAGTAGCTGTGTTGCTGTAGCTGTGTTGCAGGTGTGCTGTCTGGATGCCTCAGAGGTATTGCCTGGGCATTGCTGTGCTTCAGTGCAGTGCCAGTGTAGGCAAACCCCGATGCACATGACTGTATTTCCCAGATTTGAACAAATCCATCCATTAAGTTTTACGATAGGGCATTTTGTGCAAGTTAGGCCTGGCATTTTTCCTTGCTAAGATGTATTCCTGTTTTGCAGAGAACTAGAGAAGTTGTAAGCACTGATTTTATTTCTAATACAAGAGTACAGACAATCTCCAAAGGCTTAAGAAAGCAGGAAAAAAATGGTATGTATGAATTTCTCTCTGTATTTTGCTTAAGAGTGGCTCTTCAGCCAGGGTTTACCTAGCCCACGGTGTCTTTGATGGTGGTGAAAAGCAGATAGCTGGAAAAGACTGTGAGAACAGGAACAAAATACAGCCCCCACATGTTGTCACAACTTTCAGTGGTCATTTTTGATGACTTTCCTGAGCCATGGGTGACCTCTGTGAGCCTGGTGGTGATTCTTCTTTGATTGAACGGAGCTATATGTACTTATTGCCACTTTGATTTTTGGAAGCCAATACTCCCTGAAAATACTGGTGGCATGCATTCATATGTTGTGATCCCTTTGTTCCTTCCTTGTGATCCCTTTGTTCCTTCCTTGTGATGGCTGTCATAAAACCAGAAAAGTTGTCTGTCTTCATAAGTGAGATGTAAAAAGGTCCAGCTCTTAAGACTGTCAGTCTGGCTTACGTTACAGGTATTTGGCCCTGTAATGTACATAGAAACCTACGTGGAAGTGATGTTTTGCAGTTACAGTAGCTAAACCAATAGTATATCTTTTATTTTCATCCAGAGTCACTTCTATGCTTTTTAATTTCATGATTCAGAACAATAATGATTATTATGAAGGGTGATAAGTGCCGTAAGGATGTTATGGTAAGGCTGCTGCTGGAGCTATGGGTGTATACTGGGATGGCTGGATTGATGTTTTACAGTTTGGCTGCTTTCAAAAAGGAAAAATGCATTACAGTGCTAAATGAAGCATGGGGTTATCCCTGATACACCGACTTATCTTCACTCTGCTGCGGTGGCAGTGGATTGCTGCATTCCTTCAAAACAAACAGTTGCATGGAAATAAAGAGAGGAGTGAAAAGGGAAACAACCTTAATGCCTCTGCTTGTCTTTATTGTGTATTGCTCCTAAAGTCTGAGCTGTCTACCACTTCATGCTTTTTATTTCTCCTGTTAGGACTGTCATTAGCCACCCCCCAGGCTTCTTAAGAAAGAAATCCTTAGCTTCATACAGTCTCTTCTGTAAGTGCAGTTAAATTGTACTATGGCGGCTTATTTTCATGCCTTTATAGGAGTAAGCTGTGTCTGTGGTGAACAGTTAAAGCCAACATCATTAAAGCAGGACAGAACCTTTGATCAGATAACTTCTAATACAGTGAGATGTGAAGTATGATTGGAAGGAAAAATAAGAGTGGAGGGAATGAAAAGGAAGTTGAGAAATGCAGAGAAAATTTGTAAAACTAAAAACCTGTAGAAAAGGAGCTGCAGATATAGAGGCAAAGGTGAAAGGTAAATGTAGTGCAGTCAGAAGGAATAGCGAATATGTTGGAGCATGTCTGCTCCTTGTGAAATTCATGTTGTGCTGAGCATCGCTAGAAGTCCAGAATATCTGAGGAAGTTTCTTTCATTTAAATGTGTGTGACTCTGTGGGAGAGAATGGTGAAGAGCATAGTGATATTGGTTGGTTTTTTCCTGACTCACCCCTGTAAGGTGTTCCAGTTTTCTGTGCTGGAGATGGGAAAGAAATGATCGTATTTCATTTTTTAATGACAGGTTCTCAGCTATTTTAAAGCTGGTCACTTAAAAAACTGTCCACTCAATTATAAATGCCACACTAGAAGTTATAGTGAAATATATTATTTTGAGAAATGTGTGCCAAACAGTACTTGTTCAATAGCTTTTCTTCTTGATTAAGGCTGTGAATAAAGGGAAGTTAACTGAGTATTCAGTGTAGCTGGTCTGTGCCCTAGGATCTGAAATTATTCAATAGAGATGTGTCTCCGTCCCTATGCCAAGGGAACAGAATATTAAGCGGAAGTAAGTGTGCATAAGGTTAAAAAAACCTCCAAGCCAGTACAAACAACAAAAAAAAAGTCATACTTTTTTTTTTTTTTAAACTTAGGTGAAAGCTGTGAGTGGTATGTTTGTGAAGGCTTTCAGCTTGTTCTCAAGAAACAAGCTGAAGCTTTAGAAGCTTTAGGAGTATGTCCACAAATGAAGGTATGTAAATGTCAATGTGAGTTGTACATGCTGTCTGTGTGTTACAGAAGGTGTTGTGTTAAGAGATTGTAGTTTTTAAAGTAAATCTAACAACTCCCTGTTTAAAAACATTGAGCATACGAAAACAAACTTAGCTTCTCTAGTAATTCTAAAACGTAGTTTATAAATCAGTTAATGAAAGTAGAGCTGAAACATTGTTCAGATTCCTGAGTTAGAAGTTACAGTCTGTTCTCTCAGCAATTAATGATCTTGTCAACGTTGTGCTAATCACTCTCCATTGGTATTTGTCAGGATGAAGTTCTGTGCAATTTTTGGAGGCGTTACCTTCAGAAGAGCAAACAGGCCTATTGCAACAGAACAGCTGGGGAAGCTGTCCAAGCATTATCAGTAAGTGAAAAGCTCAAATCCGCTGAGATGTTGGGTACCTTAGGAAGTAACAACAGAAACCCTCTTTATTCAAGCTACATTTTTAGCTTGTATTAATGTCACTTCAGTATGAAGAATGTCTTCTAAACAGGGTTCCGTATGTCTATTTTGTTGTTTTTGTTATTTTGAGAGAAAAATAGTTCTCCAAGTATGGAAAACAGCTTATTTAAAAATATTGCTTTGTCTTGGCATAGATAGTCTGTAGATAGAGCAGAAACTGGAATATGAAATTGCTTCATCAGCTACCATCCTTTCATGCCTGCTCTCTTGAAGTTACTTATTTTATCACGGTTTGATTCTCTATATTGCCAGCTTTCTGGTCATTGTAGCAGACTGAAACGTAATGTAATCACTAGAAGACTCATTTATCTCAAGAAATCCTTTAAAAATACTTTTTTGCAAGTTTTCCTTTGGTGCTGGTGATTCATAGAGAAAGTGAAAATGTGAACAGTTTGAGTTTAAACTACATTTCCTGTTGATCATGCATCTATCCTGCTTTATTTGGTTTCTTCAACTTAAAACAGTGACTAACAGTAGATAATACAGTGATGTGTTTACAAAAACAGGTATGCGACAGCAGTACCGATGTGGACAGTGAACCAGAGAGACCTAGCCTTCTGCACTTGTTATCTCTCTCTGAAAGTGACGGGGACCTCCCGACTGACTGCAGCTTTGCCTCATCAACTAGCAAGGTCTCAGGTAGGAGATAGGAACTGAAATATCTGGATACTGGTTTTGTATAGTTTTTTAATATAAATAAATAGTCCGTTCATGTACAATGAATTGGAGCAACTGGTTAAAAAATGTGAAGTTTTCAGTCCCATTTGCCGCTACAGTGTTGAGGTTTTCAGGCTCTAGCAATAACAGCGACTAGAGTGCTTTATATTTTTCCAGAAATATAAGATTTTCCCCCAGCCCCACTGACCCCCATCCAAGGAGTTGAAAGTTAAACAGGACCTGGAAATGCAACGGGAAATGCAGGACTTCTTTAACAAGTTTGCTCCATGCCTCTTGTTTGGAGCAGGAAAAAAATTGCTTTTATATCTGCAAAGCTAGATGTTCACAACAAACACAGTAGCTTTAAAGAATAAGCACTTGTTTGGCTAATAGTAGACCTATCAGTTGTGACTTTGATATTAAAAATCATTAGTTCTATTGTTTTGTGGAGAGGAGCAGTTGTTTTTTTATCCCATAAGTAGATGTAGCTTTCTAATTTTTTTCCTTATGGTATTTTTGGTATTTCTGTATCTTTTGTTTCTGCATTTGTACTACTTTCCCTATAACCCCTTCTATGAAAAAATCTTCTTTTGGCATTCCATCAGTTTCTCCTTTCTGTTCACAATATCAACTTGATGATATTTACAGAATGCTAAATATTTTAATTAAAATGTTACAGAAATTTGGAGTGTTTGGTGCTACTGGGCAAGTGTAACATCAGGCAAGGCTGCAGTGTCTGGTAATGTAAATATATTTCAAGGCAAATTTGAAAGCTTTTGCTTGTGTTTTAAACTTCTGATAGTTTTCATTTTTTGCTTTATATTGGGCTTGCCTCTTCTTTGTCTGTTTCAGTATTTCTTTTTCCCCTGTAACGTACTATCCTCGTTGTGTTCCATTTCTGTTTTTCTGTGATATTGCCTGTCTCCACTCAGAAGAATGCAATCTTGTTCTTTCATGGTTTTCTCTTTATTTGGTGAAATCCAGCAGTGGTAATAGACCGAGAAACTTAATCTGCAGCAATTAAAAAATAAAGACATTTTTAAAAATCCAAAAAGAATTACAGAGACGAAAAAGGCACAAAAATGGTGACACACATTTTTGTGAATATAATGTGAGTATCTTTCATCCTTATGTATTAAAATTACAAAATTTTCAGGTAAAGAGTCACTGCATGTTTGTACATGTAGCAATCCTGGGTGTTGCGCATATATTATATGAAGAGGAAATTATTGTGTGAAAAATTACTAGTGAAAATATTCCATTGAATTTTCTTCCCTTTTTTAATGTCTGAAGGAACTCTTTTCTTCCTTGGTATTTGTGCCTTTGATACTTATGTTTCTTAAAGTTTTAGAATGGCTAGATAATCTCAAGACAGGTCATAATTTAATGTGTTCTTGGTCTGTTGTTATAGAGGTCGAATTCAGCTGTAAGTAGTCAATAAAAAGCACCCGAATTAAGAGTTCAGCGACACTATAAGTATATTTTGGTGAAATAAAAAAACCAGAAATCGAATATTGGAAGTTAACACAGGTAATAGTAAACGTGTTCTAGTCAATTGTAAATTCTTGTGAAGATTTGTAGGTTTCCTTTTCTGTGTAATTTTTACTGAGCTGTTATTGCTACAGACTGAAAACCTCAACACCCTTTCTTCCCCGAAGAGGCTTGTCCAGCCAGCAAGCATTTTTTTTTGTTATTTTTGTGTAGGGTTATTAGTAAATTCCACTGAGTATAACACTGAGATCTTGCTAGAGAAGCCTATTAAACTCCTAAATTGTTAGATGTGTGTAACTGTGTGTTGTCATGCCTTGCATAAGCTGGGAGAAATAAAAGGAAATTGTGTGCCATCATTAAGGCTACAAATATAATGAGGATTATTTTAAATTGGGTTTAATGTGAAATTAATAATGAAGCTTCAGTCGTGAAGCTGCCTTGAAGCACAAGTATCCATGTAAAAGGTGAAACTGTTGACTAAAAGGATTAACTGATGTTCCTGCTTTTGTTCTCTGACGCACCTATATAGACCTTGCAGGATGCTTTCATGTAGTCTTAGTCTGCAGGGGGTGAGCGTGCTTTTAGGCTGTCACCGTGTCCCTAGTGCTGCTGGTCGCTAGTCGAGGTGCCGGTAGGTGGCATCAAAGACCGGTTCTGGCTGAGGAACGCAATATCCGCACTCTTTGTACTGCGTGTCAGTGGACACCGGACTTACGCCGCTGTCACCTTAGGGGCTTGGCTGTCACCTGCCAGCAAAACCATCGAGCGCGCTCTCTGGAGTTTTAGACTGATTTTTGCAGGCTGCTTGCCATGGCCCTGCGGCTCCCGGCTGGGGAGCTGTGGATCCAGCCTTCGCTGTTCCTGTCGGAGCAGGTGAACAGTGTGTGGATACACAGTGCAAAAACATCTGTCCATGCTGATATTTTGTGCTACTGTGCTTTAAATGCATTTTCATTTGTCCAGAATGGGTTGCGACATAGGGAAGAGAGGCTCTTCTTTTTTTTCCCTTCCTCCTTCACTGAACTCCCAGGTTTCAATGCTGAAAAGGTTCCTAACTCATAAATCACTCTACTAAATTAAATTTCTCATGGCTGCTTTTCTTAGTTTTTAGTGATTCATCTCAGTAATGAGGCAGGAAGGTTTGGTTGGTGCTTGTTGTTGTTTTTTCCACCCACTTCATCATTTGGTACATTTCTGTTCTAAGCATTTCTTTTTCCTTGTATTTACATCTGTTTTTTTTATAAGAATGCCTACATTTCCACATTTGGAGATTATATCGTTACAATCCTTAACCTCGCTAAAATTTCTGTAAGGAAAATCCTTTTGTCATTAAAGTGCTGACTGTGATGAAGTTTAAAACTCTGTGTTTTGATCTCCAACTCTGAGGTATTGATTTAAGTAAATAAAATTTTCCCTTGTTTCCCACTTTTCCCTTGTCTCTCAAATGGAAAACAGTATTTCCAGCTTGTAAGAACTCTTAGTTGCATGTTGTATAGGAGTAAATGTCCTGCTGCTTTGATGAGTCTGTTTTGATGGGTACTAGTTGTCTCCCCGTATGATCTAGTGTCTTAGTCAAGTGAGATAGCAGTTTATGAAACAGGTTATCATCTTGTACTGTGGTAGATGAATAAATTAGAGTTAATTGTTTAGTAGAAAAGTATACACACTACCAGACTACTCAAAGCAATGATGTCAAAATGTTACTGATTGCTGAACAAGAGTCCTTGTATGTTCCTTTATCTTGTTTTCTGCTTACCATGGATTGTGTGTATATCATATAAATTTATTTCTTTCCTGTTTTTCACATAAACCCAAGAAAGCACCTCTGTGTGCTCTGGATCCGTAGATGGTAGCTTGTATTTGATGAAGAATCAAAAGGAGAAGCTGAGGATGACGATGCCAATGACCCTTTCATTTTGTTACATGGCGTTACTCTGGTTGAGAGAACCAATGACGTTATCTGAACTCTTAAGGTATGAGGAGTCTCTAGTGAAATATTTGTTTCTTTTACAAATAACAAATCTTTAAAAATTAGCTCTGTATTATTGCCCTCTTAGTAATTTGCTCAGTAATGGTGATAATTTCCCTATATTTAGTTCTCATCTTTTCTTTGGCATAACAATTTGTGCGGCTGCTTTTGGAGTATGTTCTCCTCTGTTTATTGCAGTGAATCTCAAAGACCTGTTTTGGAGCTAGAGAATCTTTTTATCCTTCAAAATTTCTTACAGATTCACTGGAAGAGTGTATGGTCACACTTTTGCTGTATTTGCTGTTTTCAACATGCCGGAATTAAATGAGCAAACATTCTCCAGAACTTACGTCACTGTCATAATACAAACACTACCAGCAGTATATAGTGATATGAAAGGTAGCTAAGTAGCTTTGTATCTGTAATTATCGCTGTTCAGAATAATACAGCTTTTAATGTGATAGAAATAAATTTTCTAATAATAGGGTTTGTTAATGAAAACTACCAAACTGTGTCTGACAGTGCAGTTCCCTTCTCCCCCTACAACAGGGCTATGACCACATTCCTTATTCAAGTAAGAATGAAAAACAGTTCATGAACTTTTCTTGTTAGTAGTAAATATTTTAAATCAGGCCCAAATAGTTTAAATTCAGGAATTCTTAGGTTTTCCTTGGAAGATCTTTTGTATACTGCTACTCCTTTTAACAAGCGTTGAGATATTTGGTATTTCACAGGATCACAGAATGGCAGGTTGGAAGGGACTTCACAGATCATCTGCTCCAACTTTCTGGTGATACATAGTTCAAATGAGATGGCCCAGAAACCTGTCAAATTGAGCCATAAAAGTATCCATTGTAGAGGAGTCTAATAAGATGGTGAAGAAATGTTGCTTTGCCAAAATTTAAGGAACAGAAGGACTTAGGTAACTATATGTTGGCAAATCAACTTAATGTTGTCCAAATTAAAACTTGGACAAAGTGAGGAACAAAATAATTCAAAATTCAGTTGATGTGGTAGATTTGATTTCTTTAATTTATATTTTTGAAACATACCTGTGAGCTGAAAGGCAAGGCAAATCATACACCATCCCTCACCTCTGTGGTGTGTAACTAGTATTGCTGCTGAAAGTGTGACGAATCAAGAGAAGGTTAGCCCAGAGTCTTATCTTCCACAGTGGATTCTCTCCCTCTGGAGTGCCAACTTCCATCTGTGCTTTTCCAGCTTTGTACAGTCTTTAAGAGAAAGATAGGTATTGAAGAACACGCTTTTGCAAGTACTTTTAACACCAGGGAGGCTTGTATGTCTGAAAGTACAGGAGTTAATACCAGCTAATTGATTTCTATGCAAAACAATGTTTAAGTCTTTGATTTAACTTTAGGGGGCGGCTTTTGGCTTCACCAATCAGAATTGCACAAACCATTGTGTATTTGCATTACTGGACATGCTGTTGCCTAAAGGATGCTTGTAAAATGTTCAGCAAAATGCCTCAGTGTTCAGAATTCAAGCTGGCATCCTGCAGTACAGAAGTATTTATTGAGTGGATTAAGAAACAGTAGAACTCAAAAGTACTTTCAATAACAAGATTTATTACTGACTACTGCCTTTCTAAGGAAATTCTGTAGCAGTCAGGACTACCATAGTGTATTTTGTCCATGATTAGAAAATAAATGTGTAAATCCTGTCTGATAATGTTTGTATATGGCAAAAATTGAAGTAGTAAATTACAGTTACTAGGACAGAGCAAATGGTTCACAGTAAAGAATTATTGCGTAGCCTATTCTGTTTGGAGAGAAAAATGGATCACTAGTTATCTGTTCTTTGGTTGTGGTATCTTGGAAACTGTCTCTGGAAGGCATGTGGGGTCATACGAGGCAAATTCATCCTCACAGGTTCCTGTCCTAGTATGATGATGTGGTTTGGGGAAAAACAACCAAACAAGAATAAGGACTAACCGTCAAAGTCAACTGCTAAGAAGAAAGGTAGATTGTGTTGCTTGCATATTAATGGTATCCATGAAAATTATTCAGAACCTGGAGAACATACTTTGTATTGAGATCCTGAAGAGCTGAGCACATCTGCTTGAAAGGATATAGAGGAAACATGAAAAAAGTAAAAAAAACTGGGGAAGGAGAGGAAAAAAAATCAGGAACTGAATATAGCACAGAAAGGCGTAATCAGAAAATAATCACTGGAATTTGAAACAATATGATCTGAATGAGAAAAGATGATGTCATTTAGTACGACTTATGGGTGTAATACTTTTAAAAGTGGGTAAATTGGAATCTTTCTGTGACTTTAAATGCAGTGAACATATGAACCGAATTAAATGTGGAAAGTGGTGTTTAAAAGAATGTCATTTGTATTGCAAAGTTTTACCATGATACGATAGTTATATAAGACCATAATTACATTATCATGCTTCCCTCCCTACCCTTAAGGTCTGTGACTTTAATAAATTTGATGAAGAAGGGGAAAGCATTTAAATCACATAAACTTCCATAAACCACTTATTTTCTAACTTCTGAATATTTAAGTTTAAAAAATCAGACAATGTTCACGTTTTCGGATGCATTAAGATACACAGATCAAAATAGTGACAGGCCAGAGATGAAAAGTATGCAGAGAAAACAGTGAATATTTGGCGTTACCTTTTAAATCTTTATAGGCAAATTTTTTTATTTAAACAAGCTTTATTACAGTTGTGCTTAAAGTTCTGCGTTGTTTTTTCCTCAGTGTGGTTTTCTTTCTCCTTACCCCGAAGTCAGCTGACTACCACTCCTTTATGATACATGCTTAGGCACTATGGTAGGGCAATCTGCCAGCTTTTAGAGGATTTAAGCACCAAAAATATACTCCGCCTTGCTACCTGACACACTTAGCAGAAAAACACTACAATTACCTCCTCTGACAAGGACATTTTGGTTTAAAAATAACATTTTTAACCACCTTCTACTCAAGGCTGTGCAAGACGTTAAATCCTTTTCCATTGTGAATAGTCTCACAGTACTCCCCATATGCTGCATATTATTTATCTAAATAAGGAATAAAGTTGTTGGCTTGTGGAAGAAGTTTCAAGATGCTAGATTTGTGATGGTGAGAACTAATGCCTCTCAAATGAGGTTATACCTAGCTGTGCTGGCAAGACCAAACTTGTAATCAGTTTGTGGCATTACTGTGTGGCTTTAACAGATGCATCATTTCCTTGTAGCATGCAGAGGACCTAGGATTTTTTTCATTCTTGGGCCTTACTAATGTACGCTGCTGCTGTAATTTAAAAACGTGGAGTGTGTACTGTATCTCACAGCTGAGTTTTCAAACACGTCACTGATACAATGCAGTCTTACAGGTGTTTTTATCACCTGTCTGTTAAATGAAAGGTTTGGAAGAACAGCAGACAGAAGAAACTGTTCTGAAGGGCTATTCCAAATCTGAGGTTTTGGAGTAAGCATTAAAAACCTGAATCATCAGCACATTGTATTCATAACAGGGTATTTATGCTGCTTCATGTATATTTAGAACATAAAAAACAACTCCTAACCTGAGAAAGAAGAACATTATTTTGTATGGAGACAGTAATTTCAAGCTCGGAAAGGTGTCATTATTCTTTAAACAGTTTCAGTGCTTTGACTTGGTACAGCCAGGATAGTGAAAACTTCCTTTCTTTTTAAAAATCATATTGATGGGCATTGCTTGTCTTTTGCAGTGTAGGAATGAGGATCCAGCATCAGTTTAAGCTGATGCGAGTTTTTGTTGCTATGGTCCTGCATAAATATTCCTGCCCTCTCTCTTGCTGTGGGGACCAGCATTCATCCAGTTTATGCTGTATGAGTTGAAAGAAGTAGATCTACAGAAAAATAATTTTGCAAGAGAATGTTTCACCGGATGTTTTAGTGCAGGTTAATTTGTTTCACCACAGTCCCTTTCTGCCTTGTGCTGGAAATAATGTTTCCGCAGCCAGCTGAGTCTGGAAATCTGTCTGGTTGAAATCAAACCCTAGAAAACAAAAGACTAGTTCTCATTCTAATCCTCTCTGAGGAGTCACACAAGTGCTTTTGTCAGCAGGGAGGAGTGTGTGGCAGAGGACTGAAGGGCGGGTGGGATTTCCCATTTCAGAGGCAGCAAGCTGTTAGGGTGGTTTGGCTGCAATCACCACTACACCACACCCGCAGGAAGGTCCTGATTGTTTGTCCCCTTCCAGCTGTTGCTGTGCTGGCTCAGGAGGTTGCTGCTCTTGGTGTCTTGGTACCAGATCTGACAGTTAATTGTGTGATTGCACCTTTACGTGTGTCAGCCAAAGATTATCATCAGCTGAACTCGTAATGGGTCACTGTTGCTGAAAGAGGAAGGTCTTGCTGCCCTTCCTTCTCCTCCTGTCCGTGTGATGTATCCCCTTCCCTCTACCAACTCTTGCACTTGTTGGAGCCCTGTGTGAGGTTCTTCAGTTTGTTAGGTGGTGGGAAAGAAACCCTTCTTTCTGGCAGTGGAGTAATGGCTAGTCTTTTGCTGCTGTTGTGAGTTACATTTGTGAAAGAGGATGCTGAACAACAGGACCACATAGCCAGACCACGAGGAGGGAAGTATGACTAGTTATGTTGAGCTTTTGGGTTGGCTCAAGCCATTTGGTGAAACCATCCTTCATGTTTAAGCTCTTCAGTTTAGTGCAGCTGACCTTGACTAAAATGAGCTAAAGAGCTGTTGTGCGAGGGGCTAAGCAGGTTGGGTGGGATGGCAAGGACAAGCAACTGGTGCTGGTTTTGGGTGGGAGCCTCACTGAGCATGTGGACCAGTGCACTTCTCCACATGAGGTGGGGTAATGCCAGTTACAGTGGCTGAAGAAAGCTACTGAAATTTCATTAGCAAAACTTGCATCACATGATTTGATTACAACCTGCAGGAGTGGGCCTCTGTGAACCTCATGAGGTTCAACAAGGCCAAGTGTAAGGTCCTACACCTGGGTCGGGGCAAACCGCAGTTTCAATACAGGATGGAGGATGATGTGCTTGAAGGTGGCCCTGTGGAGAAGGACTTGGGGTGCTATTTGATGAGAAGCTGGACATGAGCTGGCAATGTGCACTCACAGCCCAGAAAACCAACCATATACTGGGCCACAGCAAAAGAAGCATGGTCAGCAGGTCAAGGGAAGGGATTCTGCCCCTCTACTCCGCTCTTGTAAGACCCTATTTGGAGCCGTGTGTCCAGTTCTGGAATCCTCAACTGAAGAAGGATATGGAACTGTTGGAACGGGTCCAGAGGAGGCCACGGAGTTGATCCAAGGACTGGAGCACCTCTGCTATGAGGACAGTCTGAGAGAGAGTTGGAGTTGTTCAGGCTAGAGAAGAGAAAGCTTTGGGGAGACCTTAAAGTGACCTTCCAGTACTTGAACAGCCTACAGGAAATCTGGAGAGGGACTTTTTAGGAGGGCATGGAATGATAAGATTAGGGGGAATGGCTTTCAATTGGAGGGGGAGAGATTTATACTAGACATTAGGAAGAAATTCTTCACAATGAGTGTAGTGAGGCAATGGAACGGGTTGCCCAGGGAAGTGGTGGCTACCCCATCCCTGGAGGTGTTCAAGGCCAGGTTGGATGGGGCTTTGAGCAGCCTGACCCAGTGGGAGATGCCACTGCCTGTAGCAAGAGGCTGGAACTGGATGGGCTTTGAGGTCCCTTCCCACCCAAACCATTCCATGATTCTATGATTACAAAGAATTATGCAGCAACTTTTACATCCTCATTTAAGAGACGCAGAACTTCATAATAAAAAGTATTGGGCAATGCAGTTTTTCAGATTGCTGTTATTTTTCAGAAATCATTAAAAATGATGGGTTAATTCTAACAGGGAGAGAGTTTTGATTAAGAAATGCTCTTTTAATCGTGGTTAGAATTCAATTTTTTAATTAAATGGAAAATTCAGTTAAGAATGTTTTTTTAAAAAAAGAGGATGTAACTGTGAACTTTGCAGCAACTACCCTTTAAATTGAATTTTAGTCAATGCCAATAGATACTCACTACATAATGTGCAGCAAGTGGTGATTAGAGCACTGGACTGGGGGAGGGAAGGTGAATTGCTGTAGGCTCAGGAGGGAGGTGGATCCTCCTCATCGGTGGCTGCTTTGTCTGTGAAGATGTTTTGCCTTATTTTTGTTCTAATTTTGAATGAAAGTGGATGGCTGCTGTGCTTTATCTATTTCTGCTTGTGGGATTGGATCCAGCTAGCGACTGGAGTGCTTGGGAACTGCCCCATGTTCGGAGCAGACACAGAGCCCAGCCTTACAACCACTGTAGAAACCTAGGAGGGACTTGGAGAGTTTGTAGACCAAGTTGTTACTGATCTGTGTTGCAAGATCAGAGAGATACTGTACAGCAGGCAGGAGACAGAATTGTTTTGAAATCTCTAATATTATTTAAAGAAAAGGGTCTTCTCCGTTTGAAGTGTTAACTTATTCCAGTTTAATGTACTCTTAACAAAATTGTTTTGGAGGAGAGGAGCCAGGAAGGCAGTTCTAGTTTATTGCTGTGGGAGACCACTGATGTGCTTTAATCTGGAATGAGAGTAATGTCTGTTCCCTTGTAAGGATCATGTTTGTTCAGGGCTTGCTTTGCCTAGCATGAATGTCAGCTAAGATGTTAGATAAGAGAAGGGGTTTGGTGTGGTGGTGGCCTTTTATTGGTAGCTGTTGTTAAGTCCCATCATATATGTATGTGTATGTGTGTATATATATATATATATATATGAAAAAGTCAAGAAAAATCCCAAGGAACACTGTCAACCACTTACCAAAGCCAGTTTTTGACCAAAAAAAAGTGTTATTTGGGTGCAAATTAAAAAATAAATAATTTTCTATTTATTAGCACACAAAATCATTTCTATTCGTGCCTGAATAATACCTTTTTTAAGAGATCAGAATAAGATGTAACTTTCAGGTCTGTGTATCTGCTCATCATTCTGTGACTTTCCTCCCTACCACCTTACCAGACTTAAATTCCTCCAGAAGAAAGTGTGTGTATTAAAAGTAAAATGTACTTAAAACTTTTGAATTTTGAAAATAAAAAAAATCAACACTATTCAAAGGAAGCTTAAAGCAGTTTCAGAAATGCAGTAGCTGAAGAATGTGGAGAGTGAGCTCCATATAAGCTTACTGCCATGACATTAGCATTTGTCAATCAGCTGAGCTTGGAACTTAAAGGCTTGTTAAATGATTGAACTGGGTTTTGTCCTATGGAGCATTTAGAGGTGTGTAACTTCAAATTGCTTAGGCAATATAATACTGATGTTATTTCAAATCAGAAGTTGATGTCTATATTCATTTTAGAATAAACATATGTATTTGACAAACCAAAATCTGTTTTGATTTTGTCTTCATTTTTTTTATATGCAGGTTTGTTGTTGAAGGTCATATTCCGTACTTTAATGTTTTTCTGCATTTTCCGGAGAAGATGAAGTTATATGGACTTGACCTTAAGATCTTTTGTGTAGAGGTAATTTTTTACTTAAGGGGAAAGATTAAAAAAAAAGACCGAAAACTAGTTATCTTGTGGTATTTTAATTTTTTTGTTCACTGTATGAATAAATTGATTAGATCTAGTCTTATGTTTCACATTATTAGAGCCTGTGAAGAAACCAGTGCAGTTTGTGACTTGGAGTGCTTTAATCTTTAACCAGTCTTATTAAGCTGATTACCTAAGTTAAAACGAAATCAATAAGTACTTGTGAAGAAATAAGTATTCAGTACTGCTTTTGGAACACTCAGAAATAGGATTTGGCTTAACATCTAAGGGCAATGTATTATCCTTTTGGTGCTTATTTAAAGTATCTCTTGAATTTGTTGTAATTCCATATTCTTTTCAAAAAATATGGTTTAGAAGCTATATCTTGTTCTATTTCTTGCTGTACTGGTAGAAATATAGCAAACCTAAATTCTACATAAGGGGTTGTGGCCCTTCTGGAAGAAAAGTGATGGACAGTCTTGAGAAAAATGTAAATTTCCCTTATCTAAGATTATTATTTAAGGTGATAATGATTCCCCAGTAGTGTTTATTTTGCAGAAAAAAGGGTTTGTTGTGGATTTTTTGAGTGTGCAAATAAAATCGTAGCTTTCAAGAGCAGAAAGCAACATGGCTGACAGGAAAAGAGGTTTTGGTTTGCTATAAGTGTTTGGCACCAAAGACCTCAGTGATGATGTTGCAAGTAATGTTACCATTCTATATTCAGTAGGTCACGAGTTGTTCATAAGCTCATCTGTTGCATTTCTTTATTATACCTCTGCTATTCTGTCTGGTTAAATAATAATTATGACCTCAACTTTTAAAAGTCAGGAGATAGATTTAGTATAAAACCTCTTGATTTCTTTTTCTGTCTTAGAGCTTTCCTGAATAGAAATGATACATCAGGTTTAACTCTAGGTATAAACCACCTTTTTTTTAAAAAAAACACCCTCTTTTAATTCTGAGTCTCGCTGTCCTTCTTTGCCTCCATCTTTTGTAATTGTTTTTGTTTCTCAAAAGTGGTTGCACAGAACTTGTATTCTGGCCTGACTAAATAAAATATCTCCCCTCCCAATCGTGCAATTAACACAGATAAAATTTTTGTATGAGTTGCAGCTATAAAATTTGTACCATGCCTCAAAGTGGCAGATCTGGTTTGCAGAGAGGAGATGACAATTGCCCTTGGAGGATCCTACTGCTTTCTTTGGGAATAGAGCTGTTTCTGGATGCAGGATGATCTAACACCAGTCCTGAAGGTGATTTCATCAGTCCCGATTAGCTTCTTTTCTCCCAGCACTGTTGGTTTAGATTATTCTACTGCCCCTCCATAAGCACACTTCCCCTATGGACTCTATCATGTCCTGATGTGGGACTGAGACTTCATAACTTGAGAACCGCAAGCTGGTCAATTTAATCTTATTTCAGCTTTTATATAAAAAAGAGGAAGTCTAGCCACTTCACTCTCTGCCTTAAACGCTTATTTAGCTTATATGCACTTCCCTTTTGTCACAAACCAGGAAAAAAACCCCCTCAAATCTAATCTTTTATATTTAAATATTGCTTATGAGGAATCTGTATCTGCTGTGGTCTGTGCTTCAGCTTACAGGATATTGCTGATCTAAAAGCTGAATTTGAGAAACATTTGATTTCTGTCTTGCCTGTTTGTGATACCAATACCTGCACCCCTCACTTCCAAAGTGTAAGGCTTATAGATGCTGATCGAGTCATCTCTTGCCTTTGTTTTCAGTGAGATACATAGATAAAATTATGTAAACTTGCTGTACAGTTTGTTTTCTAGACACTCCAGTATTATTGTGGTTTCCTTTTTCTAGTAGTATCTACTCTCTACTTTACATTCAGTGTTCCTTTAGGAGTGTGTCCTCAGGTTTATTTAGTTTGAACATTTTTGACTGCATCATTGGGCTGATTATTGCAAAAACCTTACTAGCTGTTTCCTACATCTTATGTTTCAGAACTGATCTTGCTGCTTGTTGCAGCATTGAGATTGCCAATAGCTTACTGTATCTAGTTTTGACATCTGAGTTTTGAGAAATTAAAGACATGAGGTTATCGTCCTGGAGCAGGAAGTCAGATTGTGTAATAATACTCCATCCTGAAAATACAGCCTACATTTTTTTCTCCTTCGTGTTCTGTATGTAATATTCGATAGACTATTATCTTCAAAACCTTTATGGGATTATGACTGTTAATAACCAAGCAGGTACAATGCTTGAATGCCACTTTGTTGTGCTTCATGCATGGTGAATTTAAGCTGCAAACATGTTTGAAAATCTCGATAACTGACAGGAATATTCAACAGGTCATGGTTTTATTTTGAACAGATTTTTACTGCATTTAATTCTGTCTTGTGCCAAGTCCCTGCAGCCCAAATTTGAATCAAGTAGTTATGTCATAACTACTGAAAGCCGGTGAAGGGTTTGGAGCATAAGCCTTATGAAGAGTGGCTAACAGAGCTGGGGCTGTTTAGTCTGGAGGAAAGGAGGCTGAGGGGACACCTTATCGCTCTCTACAATGGCCTAAAAGGAGGCTGTAAGGAGGTGATGGTTGGTTTCTTCTCCCTGGTAGCCAGTGATAGGACCAGAGGAAATGGCCTCAAGATGCGCCAGGGGAGATTTAGGTTGGATATTATGTGGAATTTCATTATTGAAAGGGTTGTCAAGTATTGGCATAGGCTGCTCAGGGAGGTGGTTGAGTCACAATCCCTGGAGGTGTTTAAAAGATGAGTAGATGTCATACTTGGGGACGTGGGCCAGTGGTGGACTTTGCAGAGTTGGATTGGTGGTTGGACTCAAATAATCTTAAAGGTCTTTTCCAACCAAAATGATTTTATGATTCTATAGTAATTTGAATGGAGTCATACTGAGTATCATTTTATCAGTGAAGTACAGGTGAAGCCTAACTTGATAAGACTTGTCTTACATAAAAACATGCTCAGTGGCTTAAAGTTGTTTCTCAGTAACAATTCCCCAGATACCCAAAATATACTGAATGTGTACAAGGTTGAAATTGCTATAGCTTTAAAAAAATAAATGCAACAATTATTACAAGGTGAGTCATACTTTCTATCTCTGGAGTGACGTGTGTATGTGTACATGAACATTTTTTTTCATGCCTCGTCATTTATTAGTAGTAGTTCATTTGCGAGGAACGTGTCTGATTCCAGGCTTTCCAACCGATGCACTTCTTTGTGGTGTAATACAAGAGTAGAGTTCATATCACTGACATTTCCCCCTGTCTGGCATACAGTTTAGCAATTAGAGGTGATTGCAGCATCTGTCATACAAGGAGAGGCTGAGAGTGCTGGGATTTTTATCCATTAGAAGAGAAGGCTGGGAGAGGATTTCAGTAATGTGTATAAACACTGGACAGGAAGGAGTGGGGTTACAGTCAGTACTCTTCTTGGTGGCGTGCAGTGGAAAGACAGGAGTCCACGCGCACAAAGTGAAATACAGGAAATTCCATTTAAACATAAAACTTTTACTGTGAGCATGATCGGACACTGAAACAGGCTGCCCTGAACCACTGCGGAGTCCTCATCTTTGGAGATGAACAAAACCTGACTGAACGCAATCCTGAGCAACTTCCTTCAGTTAACCCTGCTTTGAGCTTGGGTGTTGGACTTGACAGTCTCCAGAGGTCCTGTCCCACCTCAAGTATGCTCTGATTCAAATGTTGTAGTGTGCCTTGTATTCTATTTCACACTTTCAGTGGAGATGGCAGATAAGCCCTTTGTATTTCAGCAATGGAACGGCTAAGAAGAAGGACATTATTTTTTCATGCTGTGTAAGCAAACTTTTAAGACCTGCCACAGGTATCTGGACACCTGTCCAGAAGTCTGGGAGCTGTGGGCTTTACTGCCATAAATAAATAAAGAGAAGAAGAGGAGCCTCCACCTTTCCATATCATCTTTAATATGATGTATAACTGTTAAACAAGTGTCAGGTCCTAGCTAGAGATAAGTATTACCTCACAAGGAGTATTTTATGAAAGGCAAAATTACAAAAAAGGTATGAAGATCTTTGTGTAAAATTAGTTGCTTGTCTTCCACAGGTGTTTGTCTGTACATTGTTCCAACTCTCTTTTCTAAGCTTTCACTTGATTGGCTTTCCTGTTTATCCCTTCTTCTATTAAAATCTTGTGTATGTTAGAAGTTAGCCTTTGGTAAATGTACAATCAGAGGGTTTACAGGGCAAACAGCAGCACTAGCAGCGAGCTCCTGCTCAGTTCCTAGTTCAGAAGTTCTAAATTCCCAGTACAAGAGAAGAAAAACCAAGTTTTCATCTTACTCTGCAAAGCTTCATTTTTCTAAAACAAGTATTCTTATTCTGCTTGATTAAAACCTTTTTTTAATGCATCAAGAGAGAAACAATGAGATGCTTAAGGTTTGGGGGTTTTTCTGTGCAGATCAAGTTTTTATTCTTGCTATTTGAAATTTGTTTAAGTACAGTAAATCCCTGTTGATCTTCTGGCTTGCAGTAGTAGTGAACATGTCTTTGATGAGCACAGTCGTCTTTTCTTTTTTGGGTGAAAATCATCTTTGTTTCCTTTTTAATGCACAGGATAGGGGGGCTGGGCTAGATGATCTGTAAAGGTCCCTTCCAACCCAAGCTATTCTGTCATTCTGTGATACCTATTTGTTTAAAAGCCTGCTAGAGTAGGAGTTAAAATGAATCTTTAAATTGGTAGTAGTATGTATAGAGTTCTGTGGCTAATTTATGTCAGCTTGTTTTATTTTTATTGATAGTATCTGTCCTCCAGTGGAACTACACACAGATTTTCTCTTCCAGTATCTCTATCCTCATACAAAATTTATTAAAGCATCCCTTTTCTCTTGAGCTAGTAACAATTTTTCCTTGCCGTAGAACCGCTTTTCCTTACGTTTTTTATTTGGGACCATTATCATTACCTGATAATGTTTTATATAATTATTTTACTTGTGCTTTAAGGTTGTTCTACTTTGCTGTCTCGAGTTTACTTTTAGCTTTCATTGCTTTTACAAAACTCATTACTTTTTGGCATATTTTACCCTTTATGCATTGTTGATTTTTTTTTTTAACATCCAAAACCAATTTTTGGTTTTGATTCTCACGTTCTTAACACACACATGCAAACTTAAATGTATGTGTCTATATAGGTGAGCAGGTCACTCCCATGGCTGTTGGGCAACTTGATTTACTGGAGTGTTGGAGATAACAAACATGTCACTTTGGGGTATGTGCTGTGTGGAACAGGATAGGTCTAGTCTCATAAATATCTTTCAGATCCTGTTGTTCTGAAGAGCTTCAGGAATGGTTGTCTTTTTAGATTCACAAGTATATGGACTTGGCAAGGAGCCAAATATGTGACCTCAGTGAAGTTCCTTTCTTTCACTCTCTCCTCCAACTTTAAAATTACTGATTTTTTTTTTTTAAATTTGTTTAAAAATCTTTTTTTTTTTTTTTCTAAGGGACAGGGGGTGGGGGGTGGGCTAGGTGAAAGCTGAGCTTGGGAAGTGTTAGATGAATTCTGTTTAGAAATTGCCCACCAACCTGCCTTCGAAGACAAAAGGAATGGGTATTAACCCGATTATCTTTGCTATTGCTTCTCCTCTGCAGTGGGGTCATGGAATGACTTCTCTGTATGAGCTTTTATCTTTTTTTCCTTTTCTTAAGATTTTTCATTCAGAGGGAAGTAGCTGCATAATTCTGAGTCTGTCTGAAGGCACCTGTGTTCTGAGAGAGCTACCAAATGCTTTGGTGTTGTTAGTGTTGTTGATATACCTTGAAGTCTAGGAACCTATATTTTTAAAATACTTCTTTTTTTTTTGTTTTATGGTTGAATTCCATTCCTCTCCATCTTCCTTTTTTTTTGTTTAACAATCCACTGAATATTGCTGCCTATAACAAGAAATGTACTTATTTAGACAGCTTTGACCTTGCAACGTGAGAAAATTAATATCCAGGTTACTTTTTGGTTGTCTTAGTATACATTATTATTCTTTTTGTTTTGTTTTACATGTTCTACCTCCAACTTAGCCTTAGTAACAGAAGCACTGTTTAGTTTGACTTCTGCTCTATATAATTCACCTGCTTCCATCTCTAGTTGTTTAGGTTGATAAAAAACTCCTAGTGTTATTCTCTAGATTTCTCCGTGGTACAGAAGTTCTTTCTAACCTTCCAGCTGAGAGAGATGTTACCATCTTCCTTACCTTTGCCTGTGGAAATTTCTTGAATGCACCCTGGTAAAGGGACAGCAATATCATGAAACTCAAAAGTATGTCAGGATTTTCTCCCCTTTCTCCCACCTAACTGAAAGGCAGGTTCTTTCTTCTTCTTCTTGATATCTTTTCTTCTTTCAGATTTATTTTTTTACATGAGAATTTTGTCTAGTTTTGTCTCGGTCAGATTAGGCCAGCAGTTCCAGGCAGTTCTTGTGTTCAGTTTAATAAGAATTTTAATTCATGTTCTATTATGAACTGATGTTGGCTTTGGTGGGAAAAGGAGAGCATGAAAAGAAATATTTGCTGCCCTAAGAAAAGGTATAATTCATATAGGCTCTTCCTTTTTCTCATGGTAACCCGTGTGTTAAAGTAGGTACCATAATGTATTTCTGAAGAAGACTGGAAAACCCTAGCTCTTTTCAGAATGTATCACTTTGGTGCAGAGTGTTTTATTCTCTGTGATGCTTTGGATTTATTTTGAGATGAAGGAGTAAATATCATGCATGCGTGCGTGCACGCACCCACCCTCCCTAGGGATTATTAAATTTCTTTGCTCTTTTATTTGGGAATAAAAGGCCTGCTTTAAACATTGAGAGGTGCTCGCTCTTCTCTATGCTCTCGGGAAAATTTCCAGTTCTTTGGTTTCTTTTCTTAGAGTATTCTGTAGCTTGTGTTTTCCTTTTGTTCTACTCTTCTATTTCTTTCTCTATGGGTTTTTATTCTCAGTAGCACTTTTTTATCTGTATTGTTCTGCTAGTGATCCTTCTGCCACCCATCTTTCTGTATCAGTTTCAGTCAGATCTCACTTATGCTGAGGATTTGAGAGATCAATTTCTGAGATGAATTTGCCAAGATACCCCTCTTCTATCACAAATGCTTCTGCTTTGCTCCTTTGTTCTGCATGCTTTGCAGCAGAGCAGCTCTTGAGTTTTGAATAAAATTATGACTTACGGTCTTCCATTGAAACTTTGTGGTAATTTTGATTCGGATCTCCTCTAGCTATCCCATAAAGGAGTTCCTCCACAGCAGCTCCTCGTGGGAGCTGCAGCTTCAGTCAGCTCTCTCCTCTCCTGACCTTAGGAAGGTTACTTGACTGATGGGATATTTTTAGCTTCCATTTTTCCCATTATCATTGTATTATTTTGTTCAGGATCTGTGCCAAGCTAATAATTCTAGAGTTCCTGAATCTCCTCTTTTACATTCTTTTAAAAACACTGCATATTAATGTGGAGAGTCCTTTGATGTTTAGAATTTCTTAAGATTATTTAAAAAACAACATTTGTGTTTCAGAGAGCTCCTCAGTTATTTCCTTGAAGCTTCTTGTGTGTAAATTTTCTGGGCCCCTCCTTTGTAAAATACACAGTTTTATCAGATACTGGTTTGCTTTTTTGCAGACATAATGTTTCTCTTCCTTACATCTGATTTTAATGAGATGGGTTTGTATTCTTTTTCCAGTTACAGAACAATCTTGCTTTTTCTTCGTATTTATTTCATGACTTACTCACTTACCTGTGGCTTTGAGATTCAAGGTTCTGACTTTGGGGTTTTTTTTCCAATTTCCCTGCTGCCTACGGCTTAGTCACCTTTACCTCTTGTTTCATTGCAGAATATCTATAGTGCTGTTTCTTACTTTTTTTTATCTAGGAGATTGTCCCTGCATAATTTGTAGTCAAATCCTCCTTGTGCTTCAAGAGGGGTATCTTTTATTTGTGGTTTTTCCTTTATCCCATTAGACCACAATAAAATGAGGGATATGACCAACCTGTCTGGGAGTATAGTGACCTACTGTATGTGGACAGCTCTAAAGCATGTGCTTTTGTATCTAGGAGCTACACATTTTTCTGTCATTTACTATCTTGAGAACACGGTTTAAACTCAGGACTTACATGTTATGCAGTACTACCCCATGCGGGACTTATCTTCCAAGTTCAAAATGATGATGTAATGTTAATAATTTAGGTTACAATATAGCTAAATGTTGCTGAGTTTTGCTATAGAAAAAAGTCGAAGGATACCATACCTCAGATTTAGCCTTTCTTTCTGATTCCCTTTGTTATAGACAACATTACAATTGGAATACCGTTGTTAATACTTCCACTGTATAAACATTTAATGCCTTGTGACCATCTAACAACTCAGTTACTCATTAAAAACTGGTTTGAATTAGATGGAGATGTGCCACAAAAATGCATTTGAATCAATTTAGTATTGTTTAAGCATAGTAAAAGCCATTTTGTTTTGTAAATTCAGCTGACAAGTTTAAGGAGTTTAAGACACCTCCTGATTTGGATTTCCCTGTGAATGTTGGGGGCAGAAGAACTGTCAGGTAGCCTGGAGGAACACATAAAATTGGAAGATTTCTCACGGATTAAGAAGATTGCTCAATATTTTGACGATTACCTGCTGTATACGACCAAAACTAGGACTTGATTGTAGTTTTCAGCTTTCAAGGCTAATGGCTCAATTTTTGAGGTAATTTGGCATTCAGTCCCCATTAATTTCTAGTAATCACTGCCAGCTTGTAGTGAAGTATGAGGGGGTCCATGTCATTTATGCTGCTAGGACTGGTTGAATAATTTGGCTGTGTTCTGACTGGAAGTAGCATCAGTGTTACAGGTTTCTTGAAAACTAGTTCTTTGAATTTACAGTACTGAAAAACATGTGGAAACTCTCAATCACTTCTGTATCTAAGTGTGTTGCTTGGCTTTTTACATGTTGGAAACACTTGTTTGTGTTTTCTTGTTGGATACTTTGCACTGCTTCTGTTTTGTTTTCTTTCCTGCAGTCAGAAGCGTATCACAAACTGATAAAATATTTTGCTATGCTTGAAATGCCTAAACTTCGACAGATAGGATCTTCCTTGGGAGGTTTTGAAAGTTAGCTACCTTTCTCACTGAGAGCATTTTCATTACATACCGAAAAAGCATAGATAGAGATTAGCAGAGGGACTGTATAGTACTGATGCTTTTCTCTTCTTGCCTACGCTCAGCTCTTTTCCTGGAGGACTGAGCAAGCTCATAGAGCTTGCATGCTGCTTTCGCTCTCAGTAGTAATTCTTCCAACGTTGCACTGAGAACAAAATACTTTTTCATCATTCTTTCAAATACAGAAAGAAATGGCTGTCTTCTCACACGCTATTTTGTTATAGATGAGTGCTGAACTTTATTGCGGGGCAGGGAAGAGTGGGATCTGTACTGAAGCAGTGAGGTGCTCAGGGAAGAGCACGATGTCTGAAGGGACGATGTTACTTAGGAATGGCTGTAGAGTACACTGCTCATACCTGCCTTTCTCCAAACCTAAAGCCAGGGGCCGGATACTCTGGGTAAACTCTAAGCTTGTATGGCATAAGCTCATACCAAGCTGTAATATTGACCATTGAGGATCCTCGGAAATCTCATGATGACTGTTTTTAGCATTGCTAAAAATATAGGTATTTGTCCTGCCTTTCAGGCTAATGCCTCTCTCAGGTTTGCTGCTATCATTCCTTGATTTGTACCCTAAATTGGATGCAGTGTCGCTGGATGCTTTTAGACAGCAAGTGATATTTCATTCTTTGTGATTATTTTATATCAAAGATGCTATTTATGGTACTATAATTTCATCAACTTAAAAGCAGAAGGATTAGCGTTTGCTACATTACAGAGTTTGGGTACGTGAATAGAAGTTTATAAACTTGATGGTGTTTCTTAAGTGCTCGTGTTTCTTTGGTTGTGGGTGTGGATTTAGTCTCCTAATTATAGTACTCTTCTAGGAGGGGCAGATGAAGTGAATCACTGTTCTAGGGCTTTACGTTTTTTGTCCCACTGTCTAAGGAGGAATGAAATGCCTTTGTAAACATTTGTATTCAGAATATTGCATGAGGTGGCTACTGGAATTCTTACTGTGGAAATGATTTGTACCATTTGGTGACTGCTTTGGTATTGCTAATTTGACAGGTGACAACAATATGGACTCTAAACTGACATTGCTGTTTTGAATGCTGGTTTGTTAAATCGTTTTTCAGTCTGAAGATGGTTCATAAAATAAAATGGTCTGCTGACCATTGCCTTGTAGGAAAAGGTAAAATGCATATTATTGATGCAAGTAAAGACTACCTAACTTGCAGAATTAATTTTTAAAGAAGAATGATAGCTTTAAACAAAAAATCCCAGTGTGAACAAAAGAATACCTTCATCATTCTATTCAGTCTTGGTTTTTAACTTTTGTTTTTGCTGATAAAATTCTTAATCCTCTGTGTTCTAAAAATGCTACCATCTTGATAAGATTGACTTGGGGGTGGACAAAAAAAGACAAACTTGCCCCTGCCCCATTCTATATCTACTGAAATATGTATTCTCGGAGATTCACAGTTATGAGAATACAAATGGAGCAAACACAGCTGGAAACTTCTGAAATTTTCTTCCTGTCCAACAGTTGACTTAAAAATAATACTTTGAGTCTCTTTGGAGACAATGTGAGTAAGTGAAGAAAAACGGAGTGGAAAGGAGGAGAACTCTAAAGGCAGATATAAGGCAAATTTGGGGGTTTTGTGTGGCATCATTAGAGTGGTTAAGTGTTATACATTAATTTTTGGTTTTCTCTAAAAAAAAAATACTATAATTCATTGACGCGTGAGCTGCTATTAAGATGCGGGGATATACTTTTTTTTCCTCCAATGTCTTTTTGTGTCCAAGCACAATGTTGTCAATGCTGTTGTATTCATGTACCAGCCTTAATTTAAGTAACTGCATTATCTGAATTATACCTGTTTCTGTAATCCCTTCATGATGCTGGTTTTGAACATGCGGTTATTGTAGCCCAGCTACATTGGAATTATTTTCTAATAACTCCTATCTTCTAGTAAAGAAATGGAGATTAACTTTATGTTAATGTATAAATCTCTAATATAATGCACCCATATTTTCAATACTCCATGGAATTCTGGTTGTGTTGGTTTTGCTCTTCTTACCCTCCCTCTTCTCAAAGTTATAGAAGAACTATGATGTACAGAGTGTCACAAGGATCATCAAAAGTAGGGACAATTTTTCTACAAGAAACAATTAACTATCTGCTTCCCTTTTAACATAAAGAAGAGGTGACTAAGAGGAAGGTGTGGGGATAGTTTGTAGAACATGTTTAGGAAGCAACTGTTCAATGTCTCTTCTAATACAAGGACCGGGAGGTATGAGGAAAGTCTGCTGGTCTGCAGGTTCAGAATTGGGTAATGTGGCTTCATAAGTTTTGCGGGTAACTGGTGAAACTCCTTGCATTGGGATATTCTGGGTGTTAAAAGGGCCAACTAATGACTGGATAAAGTTCTGGAAGGAAGAGGGATCTAAAAAATGCAGAGATCTCAATGCTGACTCAGCCACAATGGTGTGCATGCAGCTGGACAGACGTTTGGTAGTGTCATCGTGGTTTGCTTGGTTCATAAATTCCTCCCTACGCATCTTCCTTGCTCATTGCTGGATGCAAGGCTAAATAGATCTTTTGGGATTGATGTGGTACAGCCACTTTTTTTTTTTGTTCTGGTATTTCAATCAGGGTTTCAGTTTGTGGTTGCTCTGTTCTGGAAAGACATTTTTTAAGATCATAAAACTTCATTTTTCATTAACTAGTTATCTGGCAACAACTCTTTTTTTTTTTAAGTTATAGTTGAAGTCTTTAAGTTAAGTGAACTAAATACCATCCTTTAAAGTTTCAGATTTAGAGATCTGGGGAAGTTTCTTATTCAACCTGAAAAATGTTGAGGAATGATTAAATGGTAAAAGTATGCAAAATCATGCTTAAAAGGGGTCTCTCTAGCCTATGGCAAGGAATCCTAAGTGATGAAAACTACATAGTTTTCTTAAGCAGAAACTTTGCTTTTTGAAAAATTATTTTGCTGTCTTGTATCTTTCTAGTGATTCTTTGATTTGCTTTGGTGGGGGAAGTAGAGGAATTGCTTGTTCAAAATCTCACAATGTAAAATTTCTTACTGTTGAGTACTAGTGACAATCCAAACATCAGGAGGAAGAAGTCTGGCCTAGAAATGTGACAAGGGGAGAAATGTGAAGAGCCATGTAAGAGTAAATAAATTCTAGGATGCTAGGTCTTGGGGGAGCCATCCTTGAATGGCAGAGGCGGCAGCTTAAGGATTTTGCACTTTACCTGTAATATTTCTAAAAAGCCTTTGGTTCTGTGCAGTTCTCTTTTGGCCCTTAAGGTAAGCAAAGGTCTTGGATTTGTGACTAGATAAAGCAAATACAATCTTCTTTTCATGTCTTTGAATAGTGATTAAGGTTTTAAAATTAAGCATATGGAATTTAGGAATTACTGGAATGAATTTGCTTTTAGCAGAGACTGATGTATAAGTGCGGTAGGGCGTAGTCATTAATCATTTAATCTCATATTGTTTCTACACCAAGATAGCATCTTAGTTTAGCATGTGGAAAGTAGCGAGCTGCTGCCTTATATCTTTTCCTAGTCTTCATTTAATGTGGGAGTTTATGCCTGCATTAGTGCATGCCTTGTGAAGCCAGCGCAGATACAGAATATTGGATTCTTTTCTTTTCATGCTTGTCGTTCCTGCTCCTCACACAATGGTGCCTTCAGCTGCCGGATGGCTGCTCCTCCAGGGCCAGGCTCTCAGGGTTGGTGTTGTGCTGCCTTGTCACAAGGTGGAAAACTGGGACAAGAGACCTGCCTGAGGCAGCAGGAGAGGGTTGTGGCACCATCATGAGGAAACGTGAAGATTTCCGAAATCCTGTAAAGTAGTCCCCATGTTTGTTTTTTTTTTTTTTTTCTCACCCTAGCTTTTCAGAAGGATTTCACATTGCTTAATAATCTTCTACCGGCTCATACCCATGTCTTGAAGTCATCATGCAGCCCGTAAGAAACTGCTGCCATTTGGATTGTCTCATGCTCCAAGTTTTGGTGGATTGCATGCTAATATTTTACTTTGGGTCTGATACAAACAAAGTAATTTCTGACTAAATCTATTTATAAACTCATGACTGCAGGTCAGAATGTTTACTCTGTTTTCTCCCAGAGTGTTCAGATGGAAATGACAATGGCTTTCTGCTTCCCTGGAAAGTGTATCCACCGGACTGGCTTTTAGACACATTCCTTAGTTTGCTGAGTTCCTGCTCTAAAAGCATTCAAGGTCTGATGTGGAAGGGCCTCTTTTCCTGACTAAAATTTGAATGCACTTAATTGCCATATGATTTTTTTTCTTTGAGTGGTAACTATTTAAAGAATTCAAATTAAGACAGAAGCCGGTCATTCTTGTTTATTTTAAAAAAGAAAGTTTTCTAAGAGGTATAAAGTTCTGACCATACAAATTCTGCAATCAGCTGTGCTGCTTTTGCTTTTCAAAACAAGCAGTGATTCCTGCTTTCGTCTGCAGGTGGTTTGAGATGCCTTGTAATCTTCGTTTTGCTGGAGGTGGGTGTCTATCTGTGGGATTTTATTTTTCTGTCTAACTCTGGGGTTTTTTATGCATTTAGCAGGTGCATGCAGTACTTGCTCCGGGTAGAAAGTAGTGCAGAATGAAAAGAAGCAAGGGTGAGGCTTTTATTTGAAGGAAAAAAATAGCTGAGGAGGAAGTTCACTGCTGAAAGGGTTATTGTAATCAAGTTTATCATGGGAGCTTGCTGTTGTGTAACTGAAACTCTAGCTTGTCCATACCTGTCTTAAAGCATTACTTAATGAAGAAAGAAAACAAACCTACCAAAATATTTATGAAATTCAATAAAATTTGTTCCCAAATGCTTAAATTTCAGTATGTTACGACAGTTCAGCTCCTTCTTGGATTACTCTCTCTGTTTGCAGAAAGACTGCGTTTTTTAGAGAAGTGCTGTTTGTCACTTAGCTTGTGATTGTGAACAGCTAACATTGAAACACATGTCTCTGGTACTGTAATAATATTGAAACTCATTTATTCAAAAAACACTTTAGCCAGGAATCATGTAATGCAGAAGATGTCTTCATCTGAAAGCAGCATATTAAATGGTCTGATGTGCATCCAATAAAACTCTTCGTTTTCTTCCCAGCACTGGATGTTCAGTTAGCTTTTTCTCTCATGTGTGGGCTGCTGGCTCATCCATATGCCATCTTGAGTTCTTAAGACACTGCCCGTGTCAATTCAGTGCAATCTAATATCCTAGCATCCCTAGATTATTTTTTTCTTCTCAAAAATGCATAAACATTGTTTATTTGAGTAATCTTCTAAAATGAATCATTTTTCTAGACAAAGATCCTTCTCTGATCAGGAGTAATTTGGGATTTTAAGATGTAGTAGCTGTTTCAGCTGAGACAGTTAGCACAGGAGAGAGCATGAGAGAGCCTGACTTCTGTGATGTCCAAATGGTATGTTGGCTTATTTTTTTCTTCTCTGCCCATTTGTTGCCAGGCAGATAATTTGGGCAACGTGTTTGCCTGTCTTCAAGGTGGACAAATTGATTTCATTCTCATGTGTTAAGCTTTCAGTTATTCTTTCTACTTGATGAGAGGCTTGTAAAGCAGCAACTGCAAGTGTGTGCTGGGTCTCTCTGTGTTTTTTCTAGTGGAAGAAGTCTCATGAGATGCATATTTCTTAGCAGTTATCTAAATGGAGTTGTAGCAGTTTCACCCAGCTTTGTTCTTGTCATTAGATTCCCTTTTAATGATTCCAGGCACACCCCTCTCTGTGTTACATCAGCATCTGTATGTGATTCATGGATATCAGGGGTTGAAGAAATCTGTCTGCTCATTTAGTCCACATAAAAGTAGCTGCACCAAATCAGACTTGAGGCTCTCCTTGTTCTGATGGTTACCTAGGAAAGGATGTAAGGGCAGGGTACAGCGGCTCTCCCAAGTTTGCTTTCACGTTCACCAGCAATGCACAAGTATGGGATTTTTCTACACAGCCCTTACATTGCATGTCTTTTCTCTGTAACCTGTGCTCTGCCAGAGGTGTTGAAAAATTTAGCTTGAGACTACACAGAATTTAACTGTGCAGTAGTTTTTCTATCTAACCTAGCTGGGGAAAAAAGGTATTAGAGAGTGCTGCTTATTTTTGAAAGTATTTATTCATAATAATACACAGCATTAAAACACATTTAATTTGTCTGTGATGGCTGTTGCATTAGTTTGCTGCTGTTCCAGGTGGGATCAGGATGGTCCCTGAGAGGTAGACAGAGATTAGGCAAGGGGAGGAAAAAATGCTGTTTAAAAAAATATACATCAGCAAAATTTGTTGGGGGTGGGAGCCAGCTTGGTAGCACTGTGAGAGTACACAAAGCATGAGAAAAGATTCTTCAGTAATCTTACTAGTTTGGGCTAGTTGACCACGTTAAAGATGTAGTACATAATGATTGTGTCACAAGGTCATGTCATTCAGTTTTAATACTAATTAGGATGTAAATTTCACGGCTGATACAGTTATTGTCTCCACTGTCAATTCTTTTATGCACTGTGGCATGGTGTCGTCCCACAACAGGCTTGAGCTGCAGACGACGAGATACATCTAAACCAGTTGAGCAGCAGAAGCAAAGTAAAGTGAACAACTTATTGTTGGTACCTGATTTTACCTGATGTAATTTTAAAGCTAGTCTGTGTTCCTGGCAATGTGTGTTTCAATGCAGGCTATATTAAAAGATGTTTACACATGTTAGGGCCTCCACTTGATTTATGACTTCGGCAATAAATACCTTTCATTTTATGAACATGCCTTGCTTTACGCAAGGATTGAACCAAAATTCTGAATTGTGTTGTAAAAGCCCCTTCTTCAACCCCCGAAACCTGATGTTTCCCAAATCTTCAAGTGAAATTGCTTTCTTAGCCCATTTCCTGAGAAGTCTAGTACTCTCTGTTTCAAACTTGGTTTAAGTTGACTTGGCCATCTTAAAAATGATGAAGCCTTGCTGGTTTTTAGGTAATTGTAAGGATATCTAAACTGTAAATGTCAAAGATTGTGCCAGCGACCTACAAAAAGCCAATAATGAAGAAGTAAAGTTGAACTGGGAATACCGGAATCTTATTAGATTCTAGTATTAAAAGGATCACTTAGGAAAGATGTCCACTGCTGCACAGGAGCAGCGCAGGCGAAGGCGGGGCTGTAGAGAATGTGCAGGCATAGGAAGAAAGGGTTCTCAGGTTGGAAATTCACAGATAGAAGAATGACAGGGAAGGAAACTGTGCTGCAAAAAAGTACTGAACAGGAGAGGAGGATGGAAGGGACGAAAAATAAAGGGAGAATTTAAACCAGCTTTATAATTAATTCTTTTCAGAAAGAACATTTTCAGATAGAAAATTATCGCAATAAAATATCTGAACCATGACTATGTAAGTATTGGATGCTGGGATATTGTCCTGGTATGGGAGAAGGATATGGTCTGTACAGTCATCTAAGTAGAGAGTCACTCAGACCACATTTAAAACAAGAAGCTATGGAGCCTGCAAGTGAATCTAGAAAGCAGCCAATGCCTACTGTTTTCTACTTGTTGATCAGCAACATTCTGATATTGTCCAAACAAGTAGGAGAGGCTGCAATCTTGGCTTACTCAAAACAATTACCTGTTACTGTCATCTGATTATCATGCTAATAGTTTGGCTCATCTGGTTCTGAAAACCAGCTTGTTCTTTTCTAATACAGGTGAAAATTCCATGTAACTTTGAAAGATAAAGGCAGCTGATTTAAGTAGTCTAATGAATATTTATCATCATGAAAGTCTTGTTCTAGACACTTCTTCACCAACTCAACAGTGTTGAGTGTGTATTGTCCTCCTATGCTCAGTTGAAGGTGAAGAGAAAAAGAAAAGAAAAAATTTCTCCAATAGTACTCATCTTTGCCACTGCCTTTCTGGAGAGGACTTGATGTTACCGTATTTGTCATATGTGAGAAAAAGATACAAAGACTTTAAAGACAAATCGGTTAAGAAATGTTTTCAGTAACCTCTGCACCCAATCTAGACAAGGGATAGACTCTGTCAGCATTGTTGATCAGTCTTGAAGAAATCCCAGCTTGCGAAACACCTGAAAAGGCTATGGGGTAGCATAACTTTAGAAGAATTTTCTGTCAGTCTTCCTGAAATTATTAAGTGCCCTCAAGGGTTTGTAACTGAGTTTTATATGTGGAGTGTTTCCCAGGTTTTCAAAGTGAGGTGAGAGCTCAGTCACTCTGTGTGCTGATGGACAGGGGAGTTGTCCTAATATTTAGCACAGAAATGCAACTTCAAAATATGTAACAGTGTTTTTATTTTGTGATGGGACAAGTGAAAGTTATACTTGGAGAGGGTGTGACCTACGATCTAATGCTGTCCCCTCTTGTCCAAGTACTCCTCCCTTGGGAGTTTAATGATAGAGTGCTGGAGGCAGAGTTTTTTCCCCCGAAGGAGAGAGGCCACAGCTCTAGATCTTGTTTTCCTAGCTGTTTGCTGGTTGATTTTCAGTGCAACTTGTTTTATCAGGTTCTTTTCTTCTGGCAGAGATAGCTAGCTACATAGAAGGTGATAAATTCTGTTAATTTTGAGGCTACTTGTATGCTGTATCTTGCTTTTTCTTAACACCAGCCTAACATTTGATATGTTGGTTCTGTAGAATTTGCATGTTATTTCTATTTTAACCCTCCCAGTATGTTTGAAACTTTGCAGAATAAGAGAGTTGCTGTATGAACTCACAGCTGTTTCAGAATTAAATAGAGTATGAACAGGGTGTGTAACGACTGGTGAAAAATACCGAAGCTTGGTTACTGAAATGCTTTACTGTCTCCTCAGCCCTCAACCTTTCAGCCTGCAGCCCTTTTGCTGTGATATGTCCTCCTGAGACGTGATTTTGTTGGATCCAGCTTATGTTTGCAGTTTACGGTTTAAGAGGTTACTGCATACTCCTGGAAGCGTGGTGCTCAGTTCAGCTTGCATCATTGTGACTCAGTGCTGTGTTGTAGAAACATGAGTACTACAGTGAATGTTTTTGAGCTTAGGAGGTTAAGCACTGGAAAGCAGAATTGCTTTGTTGTTCTTTATGGTGGGTTACTATGCCCTTCCTAGACCTTCACATCTCGATTGTGTTTACATCTCTTTATGAACACATCAACTAAGAATAGGTTTTCCTGCTAACACTCTAAAACAAACCAATTTGTAGCTCTCAGTATTAATGTGGTTTTTTTTGTAGTTGTTACACCACTTGTGTTTGCTCTTCAAAAATCCAGAAAGCATAATCTGTCCTTGCAAAGCAGAGCGTTTTCTGGTAGTTTTGAAAAAGAAACAAATTGCCTTCTCTAAATTGCAAAGAAAATCTTTGAAACAGAAGTCAGCACTGGGCATGAGGAGGAAAGGATGATTCACCAGTACCTGGGATAGGAAAGCTGTCTTCTTACCCTGACACAGTGAGAGAAGCTCAGGTATAAGGTGGTCTCTACCTTGAGTCCTCCAATTAAGAGTATATTCCTTAAAGTGCCTCTGTGTTAAATTTAACTGTACAGATATCTTCACTCATGGTAGTTTAATGTTTGACAATGGGAATGCTTCAAATGACTGAATTCCCAGTGTCTTAGTTTATTTTAATCTATGATATATCATTAAGAAGCTACTAATTCAACTGCTTCTCATTCAAGTGAAAATACTTTTCACTTTAATGATATTTCATTTATATCTAATTATGAATAGTATTTAAGTAATGCTTTTATTTGAATTATCTGGAATTATCTTTAATTTTGCTGAAGACTAGTTACATATGATTCCGGTTTTGCCCCAAGATTGTTTTGGTATTCAATTTAGCACTGTTTTTTAAGAGGAAAGGAAGGTACTGTGAGCATGGTCTTCTGCAGAAGTCTGGTAGTGCATGTTTTTCTTGTTTCTCAGGATAGTCCTGTTGCAGCCTAAGCGAATTTTTAACACTGTTTAGAAAATAATGATGAACACAATACAACTTCCTGTTACAATAAGTTGCATGTGTAATAGTAAGTGATAGGAAAATGATTAATTTGCTTAAGCATGTGTTCATGCAGTTGAACCAGTCTCGACTGCAGTCTGAGGTTGGACTCGGATGATCCAAGAGGTCTTTTCCAACCTGGTGATTCTATGATCATTTTAAAAAGAGAAGGAAATGCTGGCGATCATTCAAAACCGTAAAATTTGAGCATCGGCTACATAGCTTATATTAAAACAGATGACACCAAATGAATGAATAAAACTGCATTATTTCAGTCTTGTTTTAAACATCATTGCTTTGCTTTTAATCTGGTCTATAAAAAAAAAGTCAGAAGCCTGAATTCATTCTTGTTCAGGGAAGTTTTGATCCTGTGCACAAAATGTAGACCCCTGCTAAATTCCTTTTAAAGTACTCTATGTATAAATTGACCTGATAAAATATGAATACACGCTAAATTGCTCTGTTGCATTAGAACCACCAACTAAAGCAGAAAAAGCATTACTTTTTATATGTTTAATAGGGTCAAATATCCTGGACAACTGGAAGTTTATTGCTTTAAGAGGTAAATTCAAGTAATCATTTAAAATATAGAGAATCATTTAATCATAAGGAAAACCAAAACTTTTTTCTTTTGTACAGTGAGGTTGGTAAAACACTGGAGCAAATTTCACACAGAGCCGTATATGAAGATGCTCAAAATCCAACTCGATTTGGTCCTGGGCAACCTGTTCTAGCTGACCTGAGCAATGGCTTGGTCTTGAGGATCTCAAGCAATCCCTGCTAACCCCCACTGCTCTGTGGTTCTGTGATCTCTCAGCAGTTTGGAGAGTTCACCCTCAATTACTGCTGCATTTCTTTTCCCATGTTCTTTCAATTTTGGAGCATCTGGAGATGTACCAATCACTTGATAAAAAAGACAGTGGTTTGGGTGCAGGTCTGAAGCAACATTTCTTCTCCATTTCATGGTCTCTAAAACTAGCATGCGTTTCTCTGCAATACTGCAGTCTGGCTCCATTGTTACATGTGTTACAGAGTGCCACGAGTCTGTCTAAATAATTCTGCATTAAATAATACAGAATTTAACAGTGATAAATAATTCAAAATCATGAACTAGTATTAGAGAAATGTATAACATCCTTTAACGCTCTCTTTCAGTCATGGCCTGCATATGAAGAAGTGTACAACAAAATGCTTGAGCTTGCAGCATTTTTAGACCTGCCTCGTTTTCCAGATATAACTGACAGCTGCTTTCTTCATCCAGACATGCTCTGCATGAAGTACTTGATGGAAGCTAATTTACCTGGTAAATATTTTTCCTAACCTGGACTGATAAAATTTTTCTTGGCTTTATTGAACTCTAGCAAAAAAAATTTCGGCTTTAAAAGTGCATACTCTTTTCCTTCGAATTTATACCTATTGAAGCTTGAACTGAAAGATAATTTCTATAGAAAGCACCTTCATCAAACATTTAGAGTATGTGTTAAAGGCTCAGAAATGCAGGGGCACTCTGGTGGTGGCTCTCCAAGGCTCTGGAGTGGATACTTCATTTCAAATCTTGCAGTATCCATGTGAACTAAGAAGCACTAGTTGAAGTCGCTTGATTTATTAACTTTAGCTAAATGATTCATGAAGTTGGGATGTGATTGCTTAGCAGTGGAATTGTTTCATGTATAATATTTACTGTATATTCCATAATATTGCATATTACCATTAACTTTAGTATTGACAAGCTATGCTATGTGACAAATCGGCTGCTGTCTCACTTGATTTCTGATTTAGTTTGGAAATGTTATATTGCAAAATATGGTATGTTTTTGTTTATCCTAAAATTAAGTTGAATATTGAATTGCCAAAGAAAGACCAATAAGTCATAGTATGTGAACTGTATGTTGGGTTACCATAGTTGGTATCAAATACCACTGTCACTGAAGATGAATTATACAGACAAATGGCCCGTAATTTTAGATTTATTTTTTTTCCTAGCATTCCAAAAATTAATAGCTTGTGGGTGTTTTGTTTTCTTATTTTGCAATTAGCTACATTGAATAAAACTACTTGATTTCTCAGTTTACTCACAGTTTAATGAAGAGAAGATAACCAACAGTTTTAGGGCTGAAGTTCCAGAGTAGAAGCTCTGATTTTGTAGTTTTACACCAGCATTGGGATCCTATAGAGGATCACATTATTGTTCAGATACTTATATGTCAATTGAATCAAAGAAAAATCTAGAAATATGGCATTTTCAGATTTGTTACAGAGGAATACCAAGCTAAGTACTCTTTGAAAATTACTCTAAAATAATATATTGTCCTTTACTTTTTTCTTGCAACTAAGCTTTTTCTTATGTAGAAGTATTTTTTTACAAATTGAAAAGGATTACAATTGTCTAATGACTCCTAAAAAAGATAACTTAAGCAATCAATTAGCAGTGTTTCTTAGACACCAAATACTAATGAAAAGGCCATTTTAATTAGCTGAAATAAAAGAAATTATACTGACGGTATTTATAAGAAAATTTAGTTTCCAGATTTTGTTCAACTTTGTATTACTGTTATGCATGAAAGGACTTAAAGAGAGTTCCTACTGAGCAAGCAGCAAGAAAGAATAAAGTGTAGCTGGATTAAGGTTGTACTTAGTTGTTAACGTTGCTAACCTTTGTGGAATCTAATGGTGATGTAATCAACTCCTGTATTTCTTGCTGAACTGGAAAGGTGAGAAATTTGGGGGATTTGTATCTGTGAAAAATAAGCATAGAGTAATAAGAGACTGTATAGACATCATACTGCTGCTGTTGGAGCTGTACTTGTATCTTTTTGGCATAAGCCGTGCTACAGAGTGCGATCAGAGTTTACAGCGTAAGGCCAGCTTTAACTTAGGCTGGGATCGTCTGTATCTCAACCAGGTTTTTACGGGGTGGCTGCAAGTTCTGCCCTGCCATTCTGGGCTGCTGTTTGTACCCGAGCTGCTTTAAAACTAGCCCCTCTTCCTCTTTGCAGTAGAGTCCTTGCATGGGTGTTTAGTCAGCACACAGGGAAAGAGTTTGTCATGTTTTGCACTTTTGGGTTTTTTTTAAACTCTGTATGTAGATTTAAGGTAGCCTTTCCCACAAGAGTATTCAGGATGATCTAACAACATCATTCAAGTAATATCAAAGCACTACTAGAAATGTGATTCCCACCCCACAGTGGGTATAGTAGGTCATAGAATCACAGAATAGTTTGGGTTGGAAGGATCTTAAAGATCATCCAGTTTCAACCCCCTGCCATGGGCAGGGACACCTCCCACTGGATCAGGTTGATCAAAGCCCCATCCAGCCTGACCTTGAACACCTCCAGGGATGGGGCAGCCACAACTTCCCTGGGCAACCTGTTCCAGTGCCTCACCACTCTCATCATGAAGAAATTCTTCCTTGTGTCCAGTCTAAATCTGCCCCTCTCCAGTTTATACCCATTGCCCCTCATCCCATTACTACAAGCCTTTGTAAACGGTCCCTCTCCAGCTTTCTTGTAGCCCCTTCAGGTACTGGAAGATCACTATAAGATCTCCTCAGAGCCTTCTCTTCTCCAGGTTGAACAAGCCCAACTCTCTCAGCCTGTCCTCCTGTATGGGAGGTCCGACTCACAACTGTTTTCTGTGTAAGTGCAACGAAGGTTGCCTAGCGTTTATAAAAATACTCAAAAATACTTTAACACTATGAAATATTTAAGCCTGAAAATAATTTCTGCCTGATGATCCCAAAAGATATAGGCATTCTTTTTGTGAAATGACCAATATATTTGCACTGTAGAAGTAATTTTATTTTTTCTCAACATACTCATTTTATATTTTTATTTACATTAATCAGATGAATTACATCATTGGACTTGTCGAGTGGTAAAAAAGATCCATGTTGGAGAGGTGGATTTCCTGACGCTTGTGCCTGGAAATAAGTCAACAAGAAGTGTGAAATACGATATTCTTGCTGTAGCAGTTATTATAGTAGTGCTCAAATTATTGTTTTTATTAGATGATCATTATGAATGGTAAGTGTGCAAATCAGTACCAAAGCCCAAATTTCAAATACTGCAAATGTTTGTCTTATATAATTCTTTCTTTAGTAATATTAAATTTACAATATTTGAATTTTTATTAAGTTTGGTAGCATAAAATATATAGACTTGAAGGTATTTTAGAACTCAATGGTACTTATTTTTAAAATCATCAATTTGAAAGTTAGAATGAAGATTAGGGTGTAATTTTTGTTGGTTTTATTTGATCTTCTAGTGAAAAGTGCAATATTTGGATCTACAAAATGGTTTGGGTTTTTTTTTCAGGTTACTTTCAGACTTCGCTGAAGAAAGAAATAAAAATAACAATGAAGGTACCTAAATACTCTAGTAGAAGCAGTCTTACAATTTTGTAAATGAAATAACTTTGTAATCAGGCTTAGAAAGACTTGTCTTTAAAAAGTGAGTTTGTCATTTATTTTTTTAGTGCATATCTTTATTTAAAGTTGTTCATGTAAAATTGTCTCAGTTTACCTGCATAATTCTTATTGTATTGGATAGGGGAATTTGATACACATTTTCCTAGGTACTTTTCTGCTTCTTCTCATATGTATTTGCCTCTTAGAATTTTATGCATGGTAGGTGAAGATGAATGGGCACGCAGTAAAAAAGGGAACGCACTTTGATCGTGGAGAGCAGATACTTATTAGGGGCATCAAACCACGTTTATGATAAAATCCAAACTTGTTTGGTCTTGTTAAATAAAAAGTCTTAGCGTGTAACATACTTCAGATGTAATCTATTTTCTTAGTCCAAATAATCCTGAGAGAGGGTGGAAAGCTAGGAGCAATTAAGATAGAGAAGATAATGGTGTGAACATGGTTCTTTGAGGGCAGAAAGACCAAATCAAAATCTTCAGGAAGATGTTCTGTGGCCCGATTGAGATCACAGGTAAAGACAAGAGCAAAGATGTGTCAGTGGGTTTATCTTTTAGGCCTTCACTCCAGTTTTAGGTCCGCTTTGACCTTTCTGTTACTTTTTAGAAATTGAAGTCAGTAATACAATCAGTGTTAGCCATGCATGAGCACAATTACTGCTCTATCTAGAGATTGTAATCACTGTTAACTAAAACTGATAATTCTTATTTTCAAGTGGATACACAAACTGATTTGGGATTATTCCTTTTTTTTTTGTCATTCCCCTTGAAAACTTGAAGTCCATAATGGTGACAGGAGTAGAAATTGCGCAACTGCTTGCAAGCTGAGGCTCAAAGCCATTAATGTCTTAATGGAGTTTCTCTCTTATTAACAAGTCTCATTGCCCTTGGGAATTAATACTGCATTCTTTGCCCACTTTTTTGCTTTAAAAGCTGCTGTTGCACAATGATCCATGCGCTGTGTTGTGTTGTCCCGCTCCTTAAAACGTTGGGGTGATAGTGAGCAGCTGCACAGAGGAGCTGATGTGAGAGTTTCTTAGGGCACTGATTAGTGCCAGAGCTCAAAACCGCCCCTGGCGTTTTCCCAAAGTTAGCATGCTGAAATGATTAATGGTTAATACTGAGTTTTAAAGATCCAATTTATGTTGACTCCATTCTCAATGTAACAGTCCTTTCCTTAGTTTTTTGGGTTTTTTTTTTAATTAAAAGATAGTATTTCAACTCCTACAGTTTTTCAAGACAGACTAGAAGCTGTGCAGTAGGCAGTTGTAGTTACCTAGTGTGCTTGTGTGTCTGTGTGCTGTGAGCTGCACACATACACAACACTATTTATGTTCAAATAAAACATGTTATTGAGATGTATATATGTACATGTGTATCACAGAGCCATGTATGTTCCAATCATCTCAGTTACATGAACATCAGACTAGCAGCACTGGCCAGGTAGATGGTTTTTATAGTGTAGCATCATGTCTCTGACAAGGGGTTTGCTTGTGACAGATGCTTGATAATTCATAGGAAGTTTAATAAACATTTCCACCCCCTACCCGAGACTGCCCTCCTAGTAGTTTAGGAGTATTTACTTAAACCTCTGGGTTTAAGGACTTCATAAAATAAGCTGTATCCACACCTTTGAATTTAGAACTACTGAAGAGTTTTTCTTCCCTTCATTTGTCTGTTGCTTTTGAGTCCATCTGTATTTCTAGGATCTAAAGTGTCCTGTGGCAGGATAACTTGAAGAGCAAAAATGCAGATAATAGAAAATGTATAAAAGCTTGATTATAAGAACAGTATATTCACCTTCAAACCAGTTTAAACAGCTAGCTGGCAAAGCTAAGCATGATGCAAGCATCATGCTCGGTGCAGCTAGGGTGATGGGGAAATGCAAAGCCTGATTAATTCACAATGCAGATAATCCACCCACAGTTTAAGAGTTGATTGTATTTTAAATACATAAATCTAGACAGTAGTTCTGTTTGGAATTCTTGTACTTACTGTACCCAGCTGATCTGCTTCCGATCTGTGCTTCTCTGAAGCACTGATGATAAATGTGCTACTAGAATGCCGTATGCCTTAACGTTTTTGCATGTACTGGGAAACATTTGTTCACATATTGACAACTGAACCTCCTGTGCTCAAAACATGGGAGCCTGTTAAGTGGATACAATCGTCTAATTTATTTTTCCAGCTCTGTCAGGTTTCATGGGTAGTAGGATAGACACTGCAGAGCTGATGAAACTGTTTGAAATTTTGCATCTGAGCTTGTTTAGATCCTACTTGTTTAAACCTAAGCTTGATATATGGTTTCATGAATCCCTTGAAGTCGATCCTCAAACAGATGAAGGCCACTTACTATTGAGATTGAGTTCATTTGGTAGAGAGAAGGTAGTTTCTAGGTTTAACATCCAGAAAGGAGAGAAGGGATTTTAATTGTGCTAAATCTATGGCACTGCCTCTAAGCTAAGGGGCTTCTTTGCACTTCCTATGACATGCTGTTCTTTCACTGTATTTCTGCTTTTCTCTATCTTACAGAATTGCTATATCAGCTATGTCTCCTTTAAGCATGCAGAATTTGGTATAGGTTTGTTTACAGGTGCAAGATGCAGGGTCTGACTGTGTGGAGACCACCTTCAGTGTATTGCATGTTTCTTTCACTTCTTCCCAACCTCACATGTGTATGTTTTATTCAGGTGGTCCGTATTTTGAGCTCAAAAAGTGGTACAAAGTCATAAAATGTACCTTGGATGCAGAGCAAAAGAAATTGGATGAAGAAAAAGCCAAGTAAGAGGTTTTTAAGTACATTTTTTAAGTTAGACTGGTTGACATGAAATCCTGACCCCCACAGAACTTAAAAAGGTTAGGAATTTGCTCCACATTTCCATCCAGCAGGCTGGGATAAATAGAACTATTAAATACTTGTCTTAATTTTCTATTTTCACTCATAATGTTTAGCCAGTATATTAATTAAATGCTCACATTCTGTGACAAGTAGCTTATGCAGCTGAATATTATCTGATTACAGTAAGTCTAGGCTTACATGCCTCAATTTGCCTACTCTGAAAAAAGACTTCCTACATGTGCTGGAGGGTCAGTGGCTTTTACTAGCACTAACCATTACATTATTTGGATTTTATTTTAGTAGCACTAGCCGTATTTCTAAAAAAGTACTATTCTTTTATTTGTTTGCTCCAGCATTCTTTTTCCTAACAATTCTTATGTCTCTTACTGGCAGGTATCTGTGGAGATGTGACAAGCCACTGTATTATTCAGTCGAGAAGAAAGCTAAAGTTCTTAAGAGAAGACGTGAGTAAACTTAGCCTCTTCTGAGCAACACAGAAATCTGCTCCAGCTTTTCCCATCATAGAAAATCTTCAGCCCTGGCTGTGATGACATTTACATCTTAAAATACTTACTCTTCTCTTTCATTTCTGGGTACAATTAAGGTAGTAGTATTTTACAACTTGTGGCTAGAATTCTTCAAACAGACGTTTTCCTTGTGCTTAACTGAAACTGCCTTTGCTGGTCTCTCTAATGACCTACAGAACCTCATCTCAGAATGACTACTCTGTCTTCATCTTCACTGCTTTGTCAGCTCCCTGTACATAACTGGGATCTTCGTGAATCGCTTTTCATGTTCCATAAGTTTCCTGTCCCTTTTCTTCTTTACTTCCCCATATTCTTTGGTACGGATATCCCAGCATGTCCTTTGGTAGACTCGGAATGTGCCTGTTCTATCCCACACCTTCTTGCAGTCTTGTATAGAAAGTGAGGAAGGCTTGTCTGAACGTGACTTTATTTGAATAGCTAGCTGTATGTGGTCAGAGTGCAGGTACATCTACTTTTTTTAGTAGCTTGGGAAGTACTTATAAGAAATTACTAGCTTTTACGTTGACATAAAAGCAAACAAAACAGCAAAACCCTCACTTCTCTGTGGAAATACAGAAAAACAGAATTTTATTCAAGCAAATTAGATCTGAAGTTCTTAATTCTACACTTAATATTATCTAGTAACCAGCAAATGCTTGGAGAGGGATATTAAGTGTGACAAGTGATATTTTTCCCTTTATATACTTTTCCAGTTTCTGGAAGTGACTGCTTCAGGGACTTCTAAATAAGTTGTATAATCCTATTTGGTTTGTATAACTAAAGTTGGATTTCTTTTTCAAGAATGCAGTTAGGGTTTTTTGAATGTTCTTGCTCTTCAAAAATCCATAGGGGTGATGCTGCAGTCAAGTCATATTCTGTGGAAAAACATGTTTAGGTTTATTTATTTCAAGCCAGTCATTTGCTCAGATTCCCTTTAGTTCCTGGGTTTCTAAGAAAGATTGAATGATGATTCATTGTTCATAATTTCTGTGGCACTCAGGATTCCTCTTCTGGGTCTGCTTCTCTTTGAGCTAGATGACAATCACTTAGATTATGGAATTTTACCACTGGCTGTTGTGTGCAGGAGTATCGCTTAATGCCCTCATAACTGGACAAGATTAATCTTAAAACAAATTTAAAATACTGGGGACAAAGAGTGCTCTAGAACACTTATGTGCCAGATACAGATTTTCAGAAAGATTCTTCCGACTTTGTTTTGCATAGTAGATTTTAGTGTCCTCTTGAAAGATAAATTTTCCAGTCCCTGGATTACTTCAGAACGTCTCATCTGATTTTTGTCCAGTTCATAAGTGAGTTTATTTAGATATAGGTCATAAAAACAAGTTGAAGCTCCAACAACAGTGTTTTTCAACCTGCATTATGTCCTAGAGAAACAAGGCTTCAGTGGTCGTATTGTGTGTGCTGGTCTATCAGCATACTTTCTTTCCCTTCTCAGCATCAGCAGCTTATGAAAGTTTGTCATTCTTTCACTAGTGGTGGGGAAAAGTGGAGTGGTTAGTTTGTTGGTTTGTTTGTTCCCAGTTGAAATTTACACTATGAAAAGCTTAACCTTAAATCCTGCAACCAGGCTTCCTTAGTTCTGATACACAGAAAACTACTCAAAAAATCTCAGCCAGTGTGAGTGGTAGCGTACAACCAGAAAAATATAATGAAAGGCAGCCTGGCATGTGTTTCACATCAGAATAAAAATACCAGCAGTATCAAATAGACTTTACAGGTTTTACTTGAGGAATGATTTTGGAGCACCCTTGTACAATTAGGTATGAAGGATGCGGCATTTTGAATTATCTTTCAAAATCTTCCCCTAAAACATGTGAAAGTGTTAATTTTTAAATGAAATGGGGGACAGAACATACAGGCCTTCAAGGTTTCTCAGTATTCCACACAGAGTTTTAAAGAAAAAAGATTAAAAAAAAAAAAAAAAAGAAAGAGCAAATACCTTGTTTTCTTCCTGTATTAATCACCTCTCAGCAGTGTTCCAGCACTTAATATTTTTGCCTTGGGTTTTTTGTCTGTTTGTACAGAGATGGTTGTGAACTTACAAAATCAGTTTGGCAAACTGTCTGGTTCCTTGCAGCCTGCTGAAAAACCAAAACCTTCAAGTTTTCAGTTACGTTGGTCTGAAGAAAACGCGGATGGGAATTGTTTTCACGGACATAGCCTGAAGGGAATTTTGCAAGAAAAATGTGGTTTGCTTACAGCCAGGAACCCTGAGTATTGGCTGTGCACACTTAAACTATGTAGTGAGAAGTAAGTATTGGTATTTTTGTGAAATACATTTTGGAAAGTTCTTCTGAAAGCCAAGTACCCTCTATATTTTTTACAAATGAAAACTATGGGGTGTGTACTCAGCTAGGTATTCAAATATAGTTACAATCATTTGTAGAAAGGGGTGTGTGTGGAATGGTTGGTCTTGGACTGGGAGCAGACAAATTGTAATATGAAGAGTGATCAAAGTGAGCTTTTGAGAAGAGAGGAGATGAGACAAAATCAACAACTAGAGTCACATGGCAAGAGTAGCAGCTAGATAGAAATACTTGCTTCACTTCCTTCTTCATAGTATTTTAGAAAAAACTTGTGCCACAGCTCTCCGTACAATGGGAAAATGGTTCTATTCCTCTCTCCTCTTGACCACAAGAAAGCATAGGAAATTCATTTTTAAATTACTGTCCTTTTGTGGTGGCCTTAATAAAATTTAAAGTGAAAACTAGCAATCAGAGTTCAAATAAGCAGGCAATGAATCCCTCCAGAACATATTTTTAAATGAATAATTACAACTGAAAAGTATTCTATCATTAGTTTATCTAAATAAAGCAACAGTTCCGTTTTTTTCAAGCAGAAAGTAAAAGAAGAAATTTCTTCTAATGGAAAAATAAAAGAAGAAATGTGAGAAAAGAAAAGGAAGTTCAGTGTCTGTCTTTACTAGACAACGGTTCCCAAATCTTGACTTTGAAAGTGAAAGGGAATTTATTTTTCAATTCAGGTTATATCAAAAGTCAGGCTATTTGTTAGTAAAATTATTTTCTTCAAAGAATCTAAGTAGCAGAGACAATGATAGCCCAGCTAAGCCAGCCTTGTACAAAGTTAGAGAGATATTTCGGTGTCTGCCTGGTTTGTGTTGAACTTCTCACTCTTCCTTTAATATCTTCTCTTCTTGCATTAAATTCTGCATAACTTGGTGAGTTTTCTATTTGGTGGGTGCTGGCAGAGAACCATGGCCAGAGACAGAAAGCAAAACCCCTGCTGTGGGAGTGTAGGAGTTCGGCAGCGTTCACTCCAAGGAGCTGAAAATATCTATAACTATTTCTTACAAACTCCCTTGGTGGTTTAGCTGAGGCTTCTGGATCCTACACCAGATTTTGGTTCTGCCATCGGTTGTGTCATGAGATCCTAATGCAGAAGATGAATGTAGCTGTGAGTATCACTGAGAAAGATGAACTTTGCATATGGATTCGATTCTCCTGAAATTCTAAAGGGTGTTTATTTGAAAAGAGTTTGGGGTATGTTAATGCCTAATAAGATTTCATTAGTGCATTGAATAACTTCTTAAATCTAGTGGGAGGTGTCCCTGCCCATCACAGGTGGTTTGGAACTAGATGATCTTTAATGTCCCTTCCAATCCAAACTATTCTGTAATTCTATATACTTCTAAATGTTGTGTTTAGAAGAGCAACAGTCCCTACAAATCTTGGTGATACATTCCTGATTTTTAAAACATTAAATATTCCCCTTGAAAATAACTGGCTTTTACATGTATGTCGTTTTTTTTTCCCTGTCTTTCAGTGGATTTATTTGCTTATCTTTTTTTTTTTTTTTTCCTCCTTTTCACATCACCTTTCACATATCTACCATGACAGAAATGGGTTGGAATAATGTAAACACAGTGTTATATTACAAGAGCTTTGGTTGTAAGGATTCATTCTTTTGTAAGAATAAGAAGCTTTTTTTTTTGAGGGGAGGAGAGGTAATAATCCTTTTACCACAAATTTGCGTAAATCTTATGTACACTCTGTTTGAGTGGGTATTTTTGGTGTATGTTTGTGTGAATAATCTTGCATGCAAAGTCTGTTTTTAAGCCTACATTTTCATATGTAATATAATAAAATATTAATGGCAAACTGTCATAGCCTTCATGAAACAAGATTTGAATTTAAATTCTTACTGGTTAAATTTCCCATTATATCATTTGCAATGCCAGTACTTAATTATACATCTGACACTTACTTAACTTGGAAAACATCATCTACTCCCTCAGATATGAGGTTTTATCCTATGCAAGTGTATGTATGTATGATAGAACTGAAAACAAACTGACAAATTCTTGTTCTCTAAGAATCAGCGTAGAATACTGGGAATACTTAAATGGTTTGATCCTAGGACTGAGTTGTGATTTCAGATCAGCAAAGCTGAGATTGGTCAAATGGATCGTAAAATGCTTTTATATTTTCTTTTATTTCAAAACTTCCAGTTTTAAACTGGATTCTAACTTGATCTAGTGTAGAATTCTTTAGGTGCTATATGATGAGGTATTATAATGTGTGGAAGATACTGAGAAAAATTAATTTCCTTTATCACATCTAAATTTCAAGTCACTTGGCATTTATGTAGCTCTTCAGAGATCCTCTTGGGGTATATAGCACAAAAATAGCACAAAGTGGGGCAAAAATGTGTGTGTGTTTAGGTACTCCTGTGAAAAGTGTAACTCTAGTTAATCAAATTGGTGCTTTATGGTATTGAAGTAATTATGCATTTGCCTAAGAATATACAATATCACTGCCCTGCCCCTGCAAATGAAAACTGAGATTTGGCACCTCCTTTGTCATAAAAGCTGTAGTTGGTGAATCTCAGGGTTAAAACTAGGATATAGTGAAATGTCCTAGCTTGTATTATCCAAAAAATGCAGATTTGGTTCAGCCAGCATTTCTCCATGAAGCTTGAATTTAGCAAGTGCGTTGGATTGTGGGGTCAGCTAATTTGTTCTGACGCTGCTGAAACATCTGATTTAACGTAGTTTTGTAAGAAGTCACTGGTGGCTTTTGAGGAATGCAAGATAAGGGCACAGGGTGGTATATACAACGCAAAAGGCTTAGGTTCAGATTTCCAGTCTGCCCAGCTTCATGAGGCTTTAAACAAAGACTCTGCTCCCTGAAGTGCAGCTTGCGCAGTGCTCCAGGACAGGTCCTTCTGTTCCTCCAGTTTGAGGTAAAATGTAAATGTTTGTTGGGCCAGAGGGAGCGAGCAAATGACTCTATAGTCTAGTAATTAGCACACTTGCCCATAAATTGGGACAGACAGGTTCCAATCCTTGTTCTGGTGAATATTTAAGACCGCTGCTCTGAATCAGACAGAGGGGAAATTTTAAACTCTGCTTCTCTGCATCCCAAGGCGATACCTGGTAAGCAGGAAGATGCACAGGGCTTATATGGTGAATAGGACCTAAATCCTCATGCGAATTTCAATTTTTTAAAAATTGAAAGAGCTGAATTTTAAACTTGTAATAAGAACAAACCTAGGGCTAACCCAGAACAGGATATTTTTGCAACCTGAATTGCTGAACTTAGTGTTTACGGAGCTACCTGTGCAGTCTATCCTCTACGTCATTTTTGTTCAATCTTGACACTTGCTACCAGCAAGTCCAGTCTGATATTTTCATTATATACTTCATCAATAAAATCACCTCATCATTTTCATTAGTGTTATCACTATAAAAGCTACAAAATAATTAGGAGGAAGGCTGCAACAGTACTAAATAGTTTCTGTTGACTTGGTTGATGTTTGCCCCAGTGTTTCTAAAGTTACTCCATTGACTTGAATTTAGCTTTTCTCTCTTGTTTCTGGAGAGGTAATTTAAATTTAGCACATAAAAGCAATGATCAAGATATTAATGGATTAGAAACCCATGACATAGTGTCAGGAAGAGGAGAGGGGACCTTACGGAGAGTGTGGGCAAAGAATAGAGAAAAGAGCCCAGGGTATCTGTACTAGATAGTCTTAGAAATTTTTACAATAGGGTAAGGTAACCATTTTCACACTCTGCTAAAAGCTGGCAGAACAAACATGAGTTCAATTTACTCCTGAAAGGCAAAGAACTTATTCTTTGCCTGGTTGAGTATGATCTTGATTCATAATGCAAGAAGCTATACAGGCTTTTCCTTCTTACTATGTCTGCACCATCTCTGAACGTGTTTTGGTCTGATCCTCTACTTTGAGGTCTTGCAGGAGTGGTTTCCTTCACAGAATCAACATTATAGACCAGAATTGTGATTTATGCTGTTGGTAAACGTATTTTGTCTAATTACAATTAAATATAGACATGCTAGCTAAACACTGACTAAATACACTTGTAATTTACGGCTTTTCTTTTCCCCCTTTCTTTTCAGAGTGTGTGGTCGTGCGGCTCATTACAGAGAAATGGACTTTCCCCAGAGTTACCATTTTGTACTAAGGTTATTCGCCTTTCTTCTGAGGATACAGCCCTCTTATATCCACAACGAAGTGTGTGTGATAGAACACAAACTGTTTAATAAAAAGCTCTGTAGAAAGCCAAAATACAAAACAAGGCTAAAGAGGTAAAACAGCCTAAAACAGCAGTATTAAAATTGTGTAAATTAGTTGACTGGATCCCAAACCGTGGTATTACATCTAAACTTATACTGATCTTTTTGCCTGCGTGGAATTTTTTTGTTAAAATGGTAGTGCTGAGATCTACTACAGTATTTTTGTTGTAGTATCATTTTATGTATAATTTAAGTCACTGGTTTCCAGCTGGGAAAGTTACCAAGGGAACTGTTTATCACAATTTATTTCCTCACTTTGTATCAGAGCCAGTGGAAGCTATGAAATTACCGTTTTTTGGCATTATTGTACATATTTTGAGTGTAATAGACAACATCTAATTACATTGTGAGATTTTGCAATTAAAATATTTTTTTACCTACAGTTGTATGACAGCAAATATATTTCTAGAAGGTGATGTTTATTCTACTTTGAAATAGTGTGTTAACAAATAAAAGGAGCAGTTGGTTGATGTTTTCACTGCAGTGAGTTTTTTAGTCATTGTTTCTAAACAGGCTGGTTTTGGCACTGTTTTCAATGTTTCCTTGCCTCCTGTGTACCTCCCAGTCTCTTGTTATGTCTGAGCATTCAAGTTAACAACTTTTGGGTCCATTTTGCACTCCAGGCTTCACAGATTTTGCAGCTACTTTTATGCCTAGAGCTGCCTGTCCTATTTCTTGCACAACGGTAACTGCCAGGTCCTCCTATCATTCTTCTTTTGCAAGGCTGTTGTCGTCATGATGTCTTCCAACTGCTTTATAATTCGGCATCTTCAGCAGCTTGTGCCTCAGCTGGTCTCCCAGTTTCTCACGCTCAATCTTATTTATGCACTGTCTTTTAAACTGTCCCAGACAACGTGTAAATGAAGTTGGGTGCTGCCGCTACATTAAAGACACCATAACATCTACATATGTTGAACAGAGATGTTGAGAAGATACTCAGATGAATAATGCTGCTTTCTGTTGAATGAAATAAAATTCAGCAACTCCAGTCATCAGAACGGAGTACAGGAGTTGCCAAATCTATTTGATAAAAACCAAAATCAACAGATGTTTCTGAGCATTATTATAGACAAGAAAAATTGTGCCAATTTAAAAAGAGTAATAGCTTCCTTCATGAGCAAGTACTTCAGTGAGATGTAGTTTGGGAAGGTAATCAGTCCAGCAAGTAGTCTCTGAGTATGATAGAAGGGTTTAAAATCTGTTGCAGTTAAATCCGTGAAGCCGTTCTCTTAAAAAATGAGAACAGATGAATGACAGGAGAAGAAATGTGCTGCCCTACCTGTCCGGAGCAAAATGATAAAGCAGTATTTCAAACACAGGTAGAGCAGACAGGATTATTAAAGGTAAGTTACAATGACTAATTGGCAATACTGGCAAACCAGGAGGCTTCACTGGCTCAGTAGAGGCAGGAGGTAATGCAGTGTGATGTCCTGATTTAAGGTGACATAAAAAACACAGTTTGGGCGAAAGTTTTTACTCTTTCAGATGTTTTAAGTAGTTATTGTAGAACAAGGAACAGTCCTATAAAGAGATTGTAACATGCAGATGAGAAGGCGTAGTTTTAGCCATACAGAGCTAAACTGCTTGATGGGGGAAGAGGAAAGAGCAGACCGTGTTGTTACTTGTTGCACGTGTTAGAGATTTCATAAGTGGGACAGTTGAGTATGTCTAAATCCTTTGCTATGTCGTGCTAGATACCTCAGACTTCTGACAAGGTGTGTCTTGAACTGATCTTTACATTAACGGACTCGGAATATACCAGTTTGAATCTTATCTTGTGTCTGGTGTTTGTGTTTGAAATTAGCCTTTATCTATTATGTTTGACTTCACTTGAGTGAATTACTAAATTTCGTAAATATTTGGTAAAATGATTTGTTGTTCTTGTTCTAGGTGAGTATTTGTACCAGGTAAAAATTTAGAGAAGTGTAATACATGTTGTCACTGTTTTCAACAGTGCTTGCTCAAGCAAATGAAAGTGTCTCATTCTTTTTACTATTATATCTGCTAAAGTTTTGAATTAACTGTCTAAAAGACTTTGTTATGCATAAAGGATTCATTTAATTCAGAAGTGTTTATTTGAAAGACTTACGCACTTAATTATAGGTACACCTTTCCTCTAAAACTACTGTCGTAGTAAAATCTGAGCTTCATAAATTAAAAATACTGTGCTCATTGTTATATTTTTACAAACGTAACAAAGCTCTTTTAGATGTTAGAATAAATTAAAGCTGTACTTTAATAAACTGGAATAAAGCTTGCAGTTAATCATCAAGAGCTGTGTGCCTTCTGGACACATAGGTTAAGAGTCAGATTTAAAAGTAGAGGGTGTGCCCCTAAAACACTTAATGTTAGTTCTATCCAGTTTAATCAATCAGCACTTATGTTGGAATAATGACGTTTAAGAAGCTGATCGGACACAAGAATGCCTTATCTTCAGTAAAGCGTAGTTGAGTTCTCTTGGGACAACTCCTCCAATTCAACAGAATCCTGCATGGCTGAAGGAGGGGGTCTGCAGCAGCCCAGCAATTCCCACCACCTCTGCCATCTCCGCAGTCACAGCTCCTTTCTTTAACTGTTTGCTGGAAACATCCGGGTAAAGCTCCGCTTCCCGATAGCTACTCTTTTCTACTTCTTCCCAGGGAAATTTTAAGTAAAGAGAGTCACTTTGTTTGTTTCTTACTCTAAAAGTCGAATGAGAGTTTTTAAGTATATGGACAAAGTGTGTGTGGGGGGTTAGATTAAATTTTTAAAATATATTGAGAAGACTTAAGATAGTTAAATAATTATTAACTATAGCAAATAAGTTAATCAGACAATAGCAAATCAGTTATTCTGAGACCTTGATGTGCCTTCTGAAGTGAATTTAGGCTTTTTCCTAGTTTGCATGTTATATTTTAACACATTTTTTTTTCTGTCTTTAAGAGTGCCAAATGCTGTATGTATTCTCTGAAATGCTGCAGCCTTTCTGTTGTTTCAGTGGAGAAATTTGACAGATGCTGCATTTTCTTCTGAGAGGTACAGCCTTCAGCAGAATTGGTGTTTTACCTTACTAGTTTTTCACTACCTCAGTGTGCCTGCATTCTCATTATCAACTTAGTCTCAGTCAAATACATTTTTCTGTTTAAAGTTTTTACTGTTTTTCATACACGAAGGAGAGGTGTTTGACTTTCTCCTTACCTCTTACACAGAGCAAGGGCCCTGAACCTGCTTTAACCAGAGAATGAGAATCGGCAAAGCCCAATGCCTGCAAGTGATGCTGGTCTAATTTATTTGCCATAGTTTGTTGTATGTGCTTCACTGCAATTCCATCTTCCCTAACCCATTTTTAGCATGACATCTGAAACAGTTGTGTTCGGAAGATTTGAGAAAGCTTCGTGCAGTGTTGCAGGCAATGCAATGAATAATTTGCTTTGCCATAACTTCTTGGAAAGTTCGAAAGTCCCTTCCTCAAAATGACTTTTCTCCCTTTGTGGGCAAATAAGACTTTTGCTGATGGTCCTAAAAAATACTTCAGGGTATTTGTGGTAAGTTTTCAAGAGGATGTTTTTGCAGGGCTGGGAGCAAAGAAGCCAAGACCCACAGGGCTTTTTGGAGAGGTAAAGTCTGGAAATGTTAAGTCCATGTATTAAGTGTCTGCCTGGTTCATCTGTCCTTTCCCCATTCAAGTTGGGCAAGTTTTATGCTGCTTCACTGGCAGAGGAGAATCAGTTAAACTCTGTATAACAAATGTCCTATTTTGATCCAAAATTAAACGGGCTTCCCATTACATGTGGTCACACATATTTCCTAGCTGAGAATGTTACTGTGTGGACTGGTCAATGCGATGTCTCTTGCTGCATTTGTCCTTGCACTAAATGCAGAACACTTGCTTTCCAGTATCTCCTCCGCAGTTACTGGTCTGGTCAAATGTGAAGCTCCTTTGTTCCTGGCTGGATTAGATGAAGAAGAGCATAAAGGGGATGTGCCAAGATGTGGAAAGAGCTTTCCTCACCACTGCTTGTGTTAGGATGCTGTCAAAACAGTGAACAAGAGTGAGTAAGGATTGGCAGAACAGGAGATGATGAATGCTTGTGTCCTCACAAGTGAGGTTATAGCTGCCCTTGTACAATTGCCAGAACGCTCCTCCCTGATCCTCAGCATCTACACTCCGCCTCCAGCAGTACAGCAGGTAGTTTTAAAAGACAATGCACGCGTATTCCTCTAAAATTCACCTTGCCGCTTGGTATTGTAGAAGTATTGTGTGTCTGCTCCCTATTGTCCTAGCAGGGGCTTTGCTCATCGGATGCAGACCCTGCCGTTGCCTTTTGAGGACACCATGGAGCGTGTTTAGTGTCTATGTTGCAATCTGAAAGCTTGTACTGGATCCTGGGGTGCTTCTGTGCTGCCTTTTCATTGGGGAGGATGCCTGTATTGGCTGTCTGAGCGAGCATTGCCTGCCTCAGTGAGCATTGCCTGCCTCTGACAGGGGTGCCTGTGGGGTGCAGAGCAGAAGTTGCTGTGAGAGAGAGAAAGAGAGGGGGGAAGATGCCACCTCTTTACTGGCCCAGAAGAGAAGGTTGTCCTAAAACTATATACAATTTCTCAAGGCCACAGGGTATCAGACTGCAGAGCTGGTGAGTTCAGGTGAGCCGCTGGCTCCGGGCAGGCTAGGCAGGCTTCATGTTTGCAGGCAGGTGGGTTCCTGTGCTTCGAAGCAGGACTTTGATCACGATCCCTCAACACAGTGCAACAGGGCTCCCCATGACTGCTGATTGCAACTTGCTTTGATGGTAGGACGTGAAGGAATCTGCCTGGCCGTGGATCTCATCAGCACAGTTAAGTCGTGCTGTGTTGATATAAGACTGTGACAAAACATTTTTGTTCATGGATCTGAGATCCATAGCGTTTGTAACTCCTAACTGGGCAGCTGGGTGGTTTCCATGCTGGAGAACAAAGCGGATTAGACAGAGAACGGTATGCAGAGAAGAGCTGCACAAGCTGTTCTCTTGCTACACCGCTATCAGCCTGTACGGCAGGACCCATGTCCACAGAAGTCAAACCTAGAGGAAGCACAATATTGAGCAGAGACGAGAAATGTTCTGTGAGACTGGTTAGCATGCTAAAGATTTTTATCGTTGATAAAATTCTAGGCTTCAGGCTGACTTCTTTTTTAATATATAGAAGGCTACAGCAAAATTGATTCTTTTACATCGTAGTCATTTCAGAGTGTCCTCAGTCAGGCTGGTGGAGCTGCATCTCCTGCCCGTGAATAGTCTGTATGCTCTCAGCAGTGTCAGCATTATCTTTAGGGCTAAAGACAGAAATAGCTGTATCACGGGATGTTCAGGGTTGGAAGGGAGCTTTGGAGATCATCTACTTGACCCCCTCCATTAAAGTGAGGTCACCTAGAGTAGACGGCAAAGGAACACATCCAGGTGAGTTTTTAATATCTGCAGAGAAGAACACAACAAGGCCTCTCTGGGCAGCTTGTTCCAGTGCTCTGTCACCCTCACAGCAGGGAACCTTTTCCTCATGGTTAGGTGGAACTTCCTGTGTTCCAGTTTGTGCCCATTGCCCCTCATCCTGCCATTGGAGACCTCTGAAAAGAGTCTGGCCCCATTATCTTGACACTCGGCCTTTAGATATTTGTAAGCATTGATAAGGTCCCATATGAGTTTTCTCCGGGCTGAAAAGACCCAGGTCTCTCAGGCTTTCCTTGAAAGAGGGATGCTCCAGTCCTCTAATCATCTTTGTGACCCTCCACTGGACTGTCTCCAGGAGTTCCTTGTCTTTCTTGAGCTGGGGAGCCCAGAACTGGACTCGGTACTCCAGATGCAGCCTCACTATAAGGGGAGGGATAAACTCCCTTGACCTGCTGCCCACACTCTTGATGCACCCCAAAATACCATTGGTTTTCTTGGTCACAAGGGCTGGCTTGTGGTTAACTTGTTGTCTACCAGGAGTCCCAGGTCCTTCTCTACAGAGCTGCTTTCCAGCCAATTAACCCTTAACCTGTACTGGTGCATAGGGTTATTCCTCCCAAGGTGCAGGACTCTCCACTTGCCTTTGTTGAACTTTCCTTAGGTTCCTCTCTGCCTGACTCTTCAGCCTGCCCACGTCTCGCTGAATGACAGCAGAACCTTCTGGTGTTTCAGATGTTCCTCCCAGTTTTGTGTCATCAGCAAACTTGGGGGTACACTGCCTATGATAATGAAAAGGGGAATCTTGAAGGAATGCCTGCAAGATTACATATAGGGATGTGACTGAAGTGAAAAAGCAAACTGTTTCTTTTATTTTCCTGTTCTGTATTTCACACTTTGTGCTTTCATTTATTTCTTTAACTTTTTTTCATTTATTTCTTTAACTTTCCCTTACAGCTTTTTTCCATCTTCTTTTTCCTACAAGGCACTTCCAGCTTCCTTTTCCACTGTCACTTGTCTTTCTATTCCTTTCCACTGTGCTTGCTTTCCACCTCACTTCCTAGTGAGTTCAGGAACCTCTTGCCTGGGATTTTCTCTCTTTGTTTCAGCCTTTTGATGCTCTCAGCTAATTCTGTGGGAGTCAGTGATCAGCTTTGGGCTTTCTTTCCCAGCTCTGTCGTCAGTGACCACAGGGCTCTCACAGAAGTGGAAAGCTTGCACGGTGTGCTGTGTCATGGATAAAAGTAGAGAAGATTCACTTCTTGCTCTGCAGCCTGGCCCTGGCATGTTAGGGGTTCAGATTAAGTAAAAAGTATCTTGTTTTGACTCCCTGCCTGCCTTTTGTGAAATCAAGAGTACTGTTACAAACTTGATGCAACTTGTTTGTATATTACACAGGTGTGAATGGCCAGTGCCTGTAGATGATAATTATCAGGTATGAGATTTTAAAACCTTATTTGTTAGGTAAGTCATAACAGTAGCTAATCCTTGTCCAGAATAATTCCCAGTTTCTCTTGACAGCGACGTCCAAAAACAGACTAGGAAGAGGCGCAAGCATGCTGAGACAGTGCTTGGCCAGGTGGTTGCAACTGATGTGAGTTTGGTGGGGTTCTTTGCCTGTTTGGAGTGGGATTCATTTAAAAGGAAACAAATACATGAAGAAAGGAAGGAGAACACTGAAGGCAGGACCGAGGCAGAAGGAAAGGTAAAGGGAAGGGCATGAGAGGTGAGGAAGAGCAGTGAAATCAAGACAAGAGCGCTGAGCGAGGGAAGAAATTGGAGTGAATGCCAGTGGATGCAGGGCAAGGGGAGTCCTGCCAGAGCACTGCTGCATCAGGCTGGCATTGGTTTGTGCCCAAGCCAAAGCTCTGCTAAATCCCTTTGTGCTTCTTGCCTGGTTTTGTTCAGCGATGATGCAACCCGGTTAGTGACATCACAGAAATACACCTACAAGTGGTGTTACAGAGCCTAGATTGTGACCGGCAGATTAGTTAGCAGTGTCACAATCCGGTGTTTATATCATTGTCTCCCGAGTGTGGAAGTGATTGTTATGTTGATACACAAGTTTTCATTGTCAGATCGGGCTGTGAAGAAAAGCTGTCCCTTTTGCAGCTTTGCTTTATTTGGAGTAAAATCTTTGTAAATTCTAGTTAAGTGGAAAGCACATCACTAAGATTTCAGCAGTTTGAGTGCAATGTAAACCTGTGACGGAACATCAGCACGTTCTGCATCTGGGTCACTTAGAGCTACAGGGTAGCATTATATTTTATTGTTAATGAAAAGTATGCACGTGTGCCAAAAAGCAGTGATCCTGTCTGCGCATCCCAGAAAGCTACAAACAGAAGCAGGGAGTGTGAGGAGTGAAGAACACCTGAGAAAATTAGCAGTCCTTTCCAATGCTTGTAAATTTGAGCTGGTTTTGTAAATTGTATTGGAAACAAAGTGAGTTATACTTGTTTGCAAAAAATGTAACTTTCTAACATCTTAATTGGACCACAGTATTTTTTTCATGTGTGAGAGCACATGAGAAATTTTCTTCTATGTAATCTCGAATTAGATCTTAAAAATGGGTTAAAAATATAGAATACATTTTATTGCACATCATAAAGAGCAATTTACATCAGTTCATTTCACTTTGCGAGCAAGATCCTACTTCAGTAACAATATTTATCTTTTGCCATCCTAACGGCAATGTTTGCAGATCCAAACAAAGCATTTTGTTTCTAGAATGCTAGTTGTAATCCAGTCGGAGGATATTAAGCAACTTCCAGGATTAGACCCTTAGTGAAAGTTTGTTCCCTTTAGTTTCATATTTCCTTCAGTTGGCTGCTTGAATCGTTCTTCTATAATTTTGCATTGGAGTATATCCTGTACAAATAGGGAAGAGATTTTGACCTAGAAGGAGAGACCTCTTATTAGTGTGCGTACTTTTAAATTACAGCCGCTATCTGAAGCATCTTGACATATGATAGATAGCATTGTTGCTAGATGGGTTTGATTCAACTTGTTACTTAAACAAGCAACCTCCCACCCTTATTTCTCAAGGAGAAACTTAAGATCTGTCTGATTTAAGTTCTTGCATGCCCCTTTGGATGTGTTCGATGTGTTTGTAATGTTGCTGCTGCTGTTAAACCAGGGAATTTAGATGCATTTTCAGCAGTAGCATCATCGTGAATCTCCCTTTCTTTCCCAGCCTGGGTTCACCCACAAGACATGTAATGACGTTAGGATCCCCTGTGGTTTGGCTGTCAGCGCAGCGCGTGTGCAAATTAATGTGCTGTCATTTTTTTGACTTTCCTAAAAAAAAAAAAAAGAAAGAAAATAAGGAAAAAAAAAAAAATTTTATGAGATGGGAAAGTAAGAAAGAAAACCCGTTTTCAGTACAAAGAAGGTCCTAAAGTGGTTCTCATGCTCCCTGTGGTGAAGCCGGGCCCTGAGGGCTGAGGGCAACCATAACCTGGGCTGTATCAAAAGAAGTGGTGCCAGCAGGGTGAGGGAGGTGATCCTGCCCCTCTGCTCTGCTCTGGTGGGACCACACTTGGAATACTCATCCAGCTCTGGAACCCTCAGCTCAGGAAAGACATGGACCTGTTGGGGCAGGTCCAGAGGAAGTCACCAAGATGATCAAAGGCCTGGAACACCTCTGCTATAAAGTAGAGGCTGAAAGAGTTGAGGTTGTTCAGCCTGGAGAAGACTGTGAGAAGACCTTATCACGGACTTTCAGTACTTAAAGGGGGCTTACAAGAAAGATGGGGAAAAACTTTTTAGCAGTGCCTGTAGCAACAGGACAAGGGGTAATGATTTTAAACCAAAAAAAAAGGAGAGGTTTAGACCAGGTTAATTGTTATGTTGATACACAAGTTTTCATTGTCAGATCAGGCTGTGAAGAAAAGCTGTCCCTTTTGCAGCTTTGCTTTATTTGGAGTAAAATCTTTGTAAATTCTAGTTAAGTGGAAATACCAGGTGCAGCACATCACTAAGATTTCAGCAGTTTGAGTGCAATGTAAACCTGTGACGGAACATCAGCACGTTCTGCACGTTAGGAAGAATTTTTTTTTGCTGAGGGTGGTGAAACACTGTCACAGATTGCCCAGAGAGGTGGTAGATGCCTCATCCTTGGGAACCTTCCAGGTGAGGTTGGACAGGGCTCTGAGCAATCTGACCAGGTTGAAGATGTCCCTGCTCACTGCAGGTGCATTGGACTGGATGACCTCCATGGTTCCTACCAGTCCAAACCATTATTCCATGAGACCAGAGGGGAGAAACAGGCAGTGGGAGCACTGGGGACTCTGGTGCAGCTGCGGTGCCAGCACCTTCGCCCTCATGAGTGCTGTGTATGCAGGAGCAGAGGCGAAAGGACGGGATGTCATCCAGAGGGACGTGGACAAGCTGGAGAAGTGGGCCTGTGAGAACCTCATGAGGTTGAACAAGGCCAAGTGCAAGGTCCTATGCCTGGGTCGGGGGAATATGTGGTTTCAATACAGAATGAGGGATGAAGTGATTGAGAGTAGCCCTGAGGAGAAGGACTTGGGGGTGCTGATTGATGAGAAGCTCAAGGTGAGCTGGCAACGTGCACTCACAGCCCAGAAGGCCAAACCGCGTCCTGGGCTGCATCAAAAGCAGTGTGGCCAGCAGGGCGAGGGAGGGGATTCTGCCCCTCTGTTCCTCTCTTGTGAGACCTCATCTGGAGTATTGTGTCCAGTTCTGGAATCCTCAACATATTAGAATGGGTCCAGAGGAGGCTACAAAGATGATCCGAGGGCTGGAGCACCTCCCATAGGAGGACAGGCTGACAGAGTTGGGCTTCTTCAGCCTGGAGAAGGGAAGGCTCTGAGGAAACCTTATAGCCATCTTTCAGTCCCTGAAGGAGCTACATAGAAGCTGGGGAGGGACTAGTTTACAAAGTCTTGTAGTGACAGGATGAGGGGGAATGGGTATAAAGTGGAGAGGGGCAGATTTAGACTAGACATTAGGAAGAATTTCTTCACAATGAGAGTGGTGAGACACTGGCACAGGTTGCCCAGGGTGGCAGGTGGCTGCCCTATCCCTGGAGGTGCCCAAGGCCAGGCCGGATGGGCTTCCGAGCAGCCTGATGCACCGGGAGGTGTCTCTGCCCACCGACAATCCCCGCACTCCCTCCCCCCGCCTCCCCACGCTGCCGCCACCGCCCCGACTCCCGCGCGCCGGCGCTGGCCACACCCCTTCACTCCTTGACCACGCCCCTCGGCCCCGCCCGCCCAATGGGGGCGCGGCGGCCCCGCCCCTCGGCCCCGCGGCAGCCAATGGGAGGCGGCGCTGGGGCTCCCGGTCCACCTGCGGCCGCGGGAGGCACCTGAGCGAGCGAGAAAAGCCGACAAAACCCGTCGGTGCGGCCGGTGGGTTGCGCGCTGCTTCTCTCCGATCGTTCTTTTCTTTCCTCTCCTTTCCCCCTCCCCACTCCCTCCTCCCCGCCCCGCTCCGACCCGCCGGGCCAGTTCTGCCTCCTCCAGACATGACACAAGACTACGACAAGTGAGTGAGCAGCGGGGCAAAGGGGTGGGAAAGTCCTGTCCAACCGGTGCTGCCTCCCCCCCGCGGGGGCTGCGGCCAGAACGGGCCTTTCTCCTAGGGGGCGGTGCGAAAGGATGGATGGAGCGGAGGGGGGCAGTGATGGATACGGGTGAGCCCCGGGGCGGGGGGTGCGAACGACCCCGGCGGCCACCCCGCCCCGGCGGGCGAGCGGCGAGGCTGGGCTGGCTATGAAACCCGACACCGAGGCGTGGGGCAGCGCCTTAAATGCGGGCGGCGGCGGCGGGGAGCGAGTTTTGGAGCTGCCGGGAGGAGCGGGCGCCGCGCTGCCCCGCGCTGGGGGCCCCGCCAGGGAGGGAGGGCGGGAGGGAGGCGGGCGGAGCGCCGCCGCCGCCGCACACATGGACTTCTACGAGGCGCATCCCTCCGGCAAGGTGGATTTCGGCAGGTAAGGGGGTCGGCAGGCATCTCCTCCGGCGGGCATCCCCGCTGCCCGTGCTCGGCTCTGGTCCAGCGAGCATCCCTTGCCCCATACCTTCCTCCTTGCTTTGCCCCTGTCCTCCGGCCAGCATCCCTCCTTCCCGTGCCTCCATCCTCTGACCGGCACACTCCTCCCCTGTGCACCCTGGTCTGGCGGGCACCCCTGTCTTGATCCATCCCTGACAGACTGAAGGGCTAAGTCAGCCTTGCTGGAATTCACGATATCTCTAAGCTGATTCTCTCCAGCAATGCAGTGTCCGCGTGGAAAGAGAGAACCAAAAGTGCTGAGAACTAAAGCAGCCACTAACCAGAAATTTAGCAAATCTAGTGGGATGTCGCTGCTCATGGCGGGGGGGGGTTGGAACTGGATGATCTTTAAGGTCCCTTCCAAGCCCAACTATTATATGGTTCAAATGCAAAACCTACACATTTCTGTATGATTTCCTTCACGTTGCAATGCCTAAATACAAACCCTTTTGTCCAGTGGGCATCCCCGCTCTGGTCTGGCACGCATCCTTCTGCGGGCACCCTTCTCTTGATCCATCCCTGCCAAACTGAAGGGCTAAGTCAGCCTTGCTTGAACTCACAAGAACTCTAAGCTGATTCTCTCCAGCAACGCAGTGCCTACATGGGAAGAGAGAACCAAAATACTGAAAACTAAAGTAGCAAAACCTGTGCATTTCTGTGTTGTCCTTGCAACACCTAAATATAATTCCCCTCATCTGGTGGGCACTCTTCTCCCAGTACCTTCTCCCTCATCTGGCGGGCACCCTTCTCCCTGTGCCCTCTCCCTCGTCCGGCAGGCATCCTTCTCACCATACTTTCTCCCTCATCTGGTGGGTGTCCTTCTGCGGGCACCCCTCTCTTGATCCATCCCTGCCAAACTGAAGGGCTAATTCAGCCCTACTGGAACTCATAAGAACTCTGAGCTGATTTCATCCAGCAATGCAATATCCACATGGAAAGAACTAAGAGGGAACCAAAAATACTGAGAACTAAAGCAGCCACTAACCAGAAACATGGCAAATGCAAAATGTACATATTTCTGTATTCCTTTGTCATTACAATGCTTAAATATAATGCCCTCGTCTGGCGGGCACCTCTCTCCCTGTGCCTGCAGCCGTCTGCCTGGTGAGCGTGGCTGCAACTGCCTTATACTGCGTGGCAGCAGTGTTAAACAGCTAAAACTGAGCCAAAATCAAGCTCAGAGAGCATTTGCTGTGACTTCAAGGTGCTGAATGCTGGAACGTGTTCTCCAAAGGGATCGTTTGCTATGTTTAGTAGCTCGGGTTTGGTCCTGCACTTGTCACCCTGTGCGTGCGTGCGTGCTGTAAGCGAATGGAAAAGGGGTAACTCTGAAGTGACTTGAAGTACCAATTATAAAATCACTATATTTTGTATAAGTGGTAACTGAGATGCTTTTGTTTGCTAGGGAAAGCATAGGATTTCCACCAAGGGTGTTTTTTTAATATCCTACGTTTTAGGAAGAGGACTACAACACAGCAGCTCACTCGCTTCACCCTGTAATTAAGGTTTTTCATGTGTGTTTTTACCTCCCATGACGCTTAACAGATGAGGCCATAGCAACTTAGGGACGTGCACTTCTCTCTCCTGGCACCTAGAAGCTGTCAAAAGAACTCTCTGCTGCCTCAGCAGTAAAGGTGTGTGCTATGCAATACCAAGTTTAACCCACACTGTGGCCGAGGAGCTCCAAACGCCTGGAAATAGATTGCAGGGTGGGTTTTGGATGAGTAAAGTAGGTAGGAATAGTTTCTGTGATCTGAACACTGGGAGCTGTAGGATCCTAGCAGGAAAAGAAGAGAGCATCTGCTTTTTGTAACATTCTTCTGCTTCCACTTTGGTTACATAGGAAATAAAGTTCAGAAATTATTAATCTGCAGTGGGGAAACTTATTTTCAGCCTTTGCTGGATGTGTCTGCTACTTTGTGAGTGGGTGCACGTGCCAGTAATCTTGAAACTGAAAACTTGGGAAAAATAAATGTTTGCCTTCTCTTATTAATATGTTCTCATTTTCCTGAAAGAAGCCGTGGTTTTGTTAAGGGATTGAGTTACTGCCAAACCCTGTGCTTCTCTTGATAACTCTGTAGGTGATTCTTTCTACACTGCTTTTAGGGGGGGTAGGTGACCTGTAGGGCAATGTGCATTATATTTAGGTGTTGTAATGGCAAAGAAATCACACAGAAATATGTAGGTTCTGCACTTGTTACGTTTCTGGTTAGTGGGTGCTTTGGTTCTCAGTGCTATTAGTTCTCCCTTGGTTCCCTCTTTCCGTGTGGGCACTGCATTGCTGGAGGGAATCAGCTTATTGTTCTTGTGAGTTCCAGCAAGGCTGACTTAGCCCTTCAGGTTGGCAGGGGTGGATCAAGGGAACTGCTCCCAGGTTACTTCAGTTGCCTTTTTCTATTTGGGTGATTTTAACTTGAGGACTTCCCCATTTGCTGTGAATATTCAAGATTTCTTTTATCACAGTGTGTAAGTCTAGGAGCTTTTACCTAAAGAAAATTCTAACTTGCCTTCTGGTGTCCTTCAATAGAAAGTGGATCTCCTGGGTACGAGGGGTTTCTGCATTTTGGTGTCTGTGTCAGTGTGTGCACCAATATGTACAAAGACCTAAAGCAAAGGCTCGGTGCAAGAGCTTGTCTTTTGTTGTTGTTGTTGTTTGCTTTTTTTCCAACTCTACAACACTGGTTTATAGCGACAAAGTGCTCTTACAAGTCCTGGAAACTCCCACTCGCTTTAAGTGTCTTCAGCTCAGCCAAGCAATTCCATTGAAGCCCAGTGAGACTCCTTGTGTAACTGATAAAGAATCGAACGCGTAATTTGCAAAGTGCTTTGCAATCTTTTTGGTAGAAGGTGGTGATAAAAGTAGGATACTGTTAAGCTGATTATAGTGATTAGAGTATTTCACAACTTTATATTTCACAACTTTTTGTATTTGTAGTATATTTCAATCTCTGAATTCATCAGAGTAAATAGATCAGAAGAATGCTTATCTGTCAGGAAGGGATGTGATGGAGGCGGGGAACTGCTTTTTTGTGGGGTTTGGGATTCTAAAATATCTATTTATTTATTTTAAACTGTTACCAATTCATTAAAAATTGCTGAGTTTAGGATTATTTAAGAAAATTAAAAAGCTTACCTTCTCTCCTTGCCAATCCGTAGTAAACCAGTGTTACTCGTGCACTGGAAAGAAAACTGTTTGAACTGGTTTAAAAGTCAGATTTGAACAGTATTAACTTGAGCCAACTTGAAAAGTGAAGGGTATGTTTTACCAATAGAACCAAAATATACTAAGTTGTCTAAGCTGGTAGGACAGCATTTTCTATGGGTGTCCTGCTTTCACCTGTGGGCAGAAGGTCCAGGTCATCTTGAGCTTTCTCCTTCCCAGTAATCACAAAATGTTCAGAGTAAATGTAATTTTTCAGTGTACTAAAACATGAGGGAAAACCTCCAGTTTTTATGTGGTTTTTTTTTCCCCCAGTCATCTCTTGAGGGTGTTACAGACTAGTGCCATGGATTATTTGAACAGTAACCAGAGAGTAAGTCTTTTGGCTTCCCTAGTCAGAAAAATTCTCAGCCAAATCGATTTAGGGTCACTTTGACCATCTCTAGCGAGTTGGCAGCTTCTAGGTGATGTTTTCAGATACAGACTGAGAGTGAAGACACGTTCTGAAAGCTCTGGAGGAAAAAAGTGTTTGGTTAATTCACATTTTCTAGTTCTAAATGGCAGCTGGAGCAGGTCGTGTCTCGGTAATGTTAGTAGGAAGGGCTAAAGGTTTTGTAGGCACTAGGCCAGTAAGTGTGTGTAACTTTCTGGGATGGATTCAGAGCATGAACAGGTCAGTTGTGCTCTTAAATGGCTTTGCAATTTTATATGGGCTGGTTTAATCCACCTGAGTTTGGTCAAATTAATCCTGATTTACTCTGAGCGTGAGCGAGATCAGAGTTAGGTTTCTGGGCTTTTTGTGTTGACTAATCCTTGCAGTGCACTGAATCAGAATATGAACCCTGTGAAACTGGGGCAGCTAATTTAGAAGGACTTTAGGAATGTTTTTCATGTGTTCTAACAGGTGGCTTTTTTCTTTCTTTTTTTTATGACTCAAGTAAAAGACCTGTGTTGGTTCTTCAGAATGACTCTCTCTACTCTCAGAGACGTCCTTATACCAGTGAAGATGAAGCTTGGAAAACCTTTCTGGAAAATCCCCTTACAGCAGCTACCAAAGCTATGATGAGCATCAATGGTGATGAAGACAGTGCAGCTGCCCTTGGACTGCTGTATGATTACTACAAGGTAGATTGGTGTGGGTACACTTTGGCAGCCAGCGGAGCTCTTGTTCCCCCTGTGGAAAAGGTGTCATTTGCTAGAGGATTTTACAGAATCTATTAATAGATCTCGAGGACATTAAAATATGTGGGTTTAAAATGGAAAAAGTTCTGTGTCCTCTTTTTTGAAAAATGTTTATTGTTAAACAATAACAATAATTAAAATGAGATCCTGGATCTTAATGTACTGGGTCAAAACTTCAGTAGCACTTTCTGTCGATCTAAGGTTCTGCAGGAGGCAATGTATTATAGAAATAGTCATGAAGAATGAGACTTCTGAGCATGTCTGTGTCTGAATGTAAACACACATAGAGAAAGAAACTTCTCTCGCTGATGTGATCCCTGTTCTGGTGGGGCTGTTGGCTTTTGCTGAGGCTTCAATGTGCTGCCTTAGTCTCAGCAGATACTAAGCTCCAACTACAGATTTTTGGTGCTGTGTGGGGTAGAGGTCCTCCTGAAGGAGTTTGTCTGCTTCCCTCTAACAGCTCCTGAAGTCTATTGAACATTTGACAGTTGCTGTTGCCTTCAGGGTGTGCTCAGAGACATGTGCCTTCCTAGGTGCTTACAGGTGAATAAGAAGAGTCAAACATAACCCTCTGGTTTGTGTGGAGTGCATTTTGCTGAGCTTTCTTTCCCAAATACCAGAAGCCTAAGCCAGGGTTGTTCTCCCCACTCTAGGTCCAAGTCATAGGAGACCAGCAGGCATTTCCAGGCAGGAAGGCGTCCTGCTTGTGTTAGACGCTTGTGTTAATGGTGGCCTGGCTCACTGGGTGGAGATGCCTGGTTTTTCTTTGCTGAGCATGCAGAGAGGCCAGAAGGCTGACTTGACTCACGTGCCTGATGTTTTGGCTTGTGTCTTTTAACCATAGTGAGGATGATTGCCAGCCTCTGTATGTTCTTCTAGCACAAGAAGGGCTTGCCTTGTGTACACAAAATCCTTCCTTACCCTTTTAAGAATTGAACTTGTCTTGCGTATCAAAATATTCTTGTAATGCTTAATATGGAGATTAGCACTCCACACACACGACGAAATGCCACAGGCTCACTGATGTGGATGTTATTCAGCTAGTTTTGTGAGAAAACTGGCTTACTGCTTTGTGTCTGCCTTTACTGTGCTCTTGGAAAAAAACCCCAGCACTTTCACCAGAACGATTTAATCCATAAAATCAATTTTGACTTCTTAACCTGTAGATGACATAGAGAACGTTGATGTTGATCCTTCATGCTTGGCAAAGCAGAAGGGATTCGCTGTACGTTAATGTCTAATTTGGAGTTTCCTCTTCTGTTTGGGTATCAGTGGGTGTACAGAGAGATCAGTGGAAGAGCAGTTACGCCACAAGCTTGCATGAAGCAAAATGGTTAGAGATTGAAAGATTTATTGAGGGCTGTTATGAAGTAATGCTAGAGGGATAACATCTAGGCACTTCTAATGCACCCGCTCTGCCATGTGAAAGGCAGCTGATGAGATCACACTTTTTTAAAAATAAAAACCTTAATCCAAGAAAAAAAAAAAAACAACAAACCCAACAAGAAAGTGAACAACAAACAAAAAAAAACCAAACCAAACAACTTGAGCTTTCTTCCATTTGACTAATGGGCTACCCTAATAACTCAACTGTGGTTAATAAGGCCTTACAGAAAACGAATATTTGATCAAAATCTGCAGTTCAGAAGTGCTGGATTTGAGGCTAAACACAGCTTGGAAGATTGTTGTTTTTCAGTGACTAGTTGGCGTTGGCCTCCTGGCAGTCTCCAGCTAGAGGTTCTCTGAATTTTGCTGGTTACTGTGGAAAATCCAACAATTCTGGTATTATTGGAGGTTCCAGGTTATGTGGAAGAGCCAGGACTTGGCTTTTAGCTGTGGGCTGTTTAGAGTAGTGGGCTGTTAATGCAGATAATGCCATCAGCCTTCAAGTTAGCAGTAAAGCAGTGGTGCCCCACTTTGCACTGAAGCTGACGAATGCAGGCAGTAGCTGATCAGGCTTCAGCAAAGGAAGGTGGTGGGAGTTTACTCCTTCATGCAATGCAAAATGCTTGCTTTGCTCATTCAGGAGGTGTGTCGAGGGTGACAAAAGTCCTGGGCACCGTTTGTATTTGCAAAGGAGCTTGTGTGGACTTGCTGCATCGTTGAGGGGACCTGAGCACCACGGGCTTGTGCCAGTGGTGGTGAGAGCTATTCAGGTCACTGGGATCCTAGCTATATGCTCTGGTGAACCTTTTTGCCACTGGTCAAAGAGTTCACCTTCTTCTGTATGCCTTGGCCTTGCAGCACAGCCAGGAAAAGAGCATGCCTGCATGGATGAGGTGGCTTGTGTCATTGGTGTTGCAATGTGCACTGTTTCCAGGGAAAATCCTGTCCATAGCATGAAATAGGAGGAGCAATACTGAGCTACCTTGTTTCTTAAATCCAGGGCACTGGTGGCTGCCTTTTGTTTATGAAGGCTTTAATACAGTTTGGGCCAGCATGTTGTACGTGGCCGTGCGCAAAAATAAGCTGTCACACCCCAATATGCTTATCAAATCTGGTCCCCCTAAATCCCCTGGTCTCCGAGGAGAAAGGAAAGCCTTGAGTGGTCTTTGAGCAAGTGACTTGGAAAGCACATGTTCATAGGGAAGGGGCTGTGGGGCAGCATCCTTTCACAAGCCTTGAGCTCACCCAGTAAGCAGAACTCTGCAGGGAACTCTACACTGCCAGCCCAAACCCTGGAGGCTTTCCCGGTCTCACTCACCCCAGTGCTGGTGCTCCAGCCGGGGTTTGCCAGTTTTTTCTACCAGTTTTCCCACTGCCTGGTGCTGGCAGGAGCCCAGGGCTGGCACAGTTGGCTGTGTTGGCTACACAGGGATCTGCAGGGCATCTCCTGGGGAGGCCTGGCATCCCAAAGCTGTGTTAACATCACTCAAGTTGTAATGCTAATAATGTATCGAAGGGCAGTGCTTTCTTAATTTGACCAAATTGCTGTGTTTTGAGGAGTTGTTTATTTTTTTTTGTATGGGAGGAAGAATGCAATTACAATATGTCTTGTATTTTCCAGGTTCCAAGGGAGAGGAGAGCTTCCACAGCTAAACCAGAGGTAGAACATCCTGACCAAGACCATAGCAAAAGGTATTAGTTCTTATTATTCTGTGTCTACTTGTCTACCTTTCCTCTTAGACCACCAAAGGAAAGTAACTTGCTAGACTGCAGTGTGAAGCTGGAAGAGAAAAATTGTTTGCTTATACTCTGTGCCCCAAATCTCTCTGCTGTCCCAGGAACAGCGTGGGGATTGGACAATTATGTGGAGAGCTGGGGCTCAAGCTTCTTATCACCATCCATCTGCTTTCTATGTACTGGTTTCGTACACTCACTTGGCAAAAGCTCCTCTCCTCAACACTAGGCACAGCCTGGTAGCACAGGCACCACTTCCCGAGGGTGCAGAGGTGACTGGTGAGCCTTTTATTTCAGCATGTGGTTGCCTTAGTTGCTTGCTGCTGATTTGGTTCTTGAGCACCAGCAGCAATGCTGCTCCTTGCATGGGCTGATAGGGAAGGACTTCAAAGTGCTTGTGATTTACTTTAGGTTTTGTACTGTTTGTAGACTTTGTTTCTGTATCCTCTGGGACTCCTTTCTTCTTCTTCCTGCCCTCTCTCTCATGCCTCCCAAGCAGAAGATGATACTGATTAAATAATAAGTATTACAAATATGAGGTTCATGCAAGCCAGGCTTCCACTCCTGCCATCCTCTTCCTTTGGACAGGTTCGAATGCTTTAAGGACCCCGGGTGAGGTTTTATGGTCTGGCTGAGCCAATTGAATGACTCGTTGAGAAGAGTGTTCTGGTTCCCAGCCATGTGTTCCTTCTTCTCTCCTTGTACCGTCTCTACTTCTCTCCATGTACCGACCCATAAACTAGCAGAGAAAAAATAGTGGCTATTTTTTTGCCAGTGGAACAAGCCAAACTGGCTCACCAAGGGGACAGAGGAGCGTCAGAATTGGTACAAAGAGGAGGGCAGGACAGTGTTGTTGGGAGGGAGAAAGGGAGGGCGGGCTGACTTAGTGGCTACTAGCTGTGAGGTCAGCTCAGCCACAAATCTCTGTGTTGTCCTGGCAGAAATGAGTTGTGGTGGGGTGGAGGGTGTGAAGTTATGCAAACTGCTCCAGGGAGTCTCAGTGTGGATTTCTCAGGGGGATGTGCATGAAAGAGGAGTGTAATTTCCCTAGTTAGTGCTTCCCAGGTGGTGTGCAGTCCTAGGGCAGAGGAGCAGAAACCTTGCTCTCAGTCCTCTGTCTGCCAAAGAGCACTTTTGTGGACCTTGCATGAGCCGGTGCATAATGGGAACGGCCTTGAAGCACTTAGTTTTGGACTGCAGTTTTCCAAGCAGTGAGGGTCTGGGCTCACCCTTTGGTCCAGGGTAGTTCATCGGAGGGGGGGCCAATTAGCAGTGGGTGAGGTTTCTTTTTTGAATGCTTCTCAGCTTTTCAGGTTAGGATTGAGCTGTTCTACACAAGCAAGACACTTGGTATCAGCCGTCCTTGTGCAAGAAGCTGGGAAGTATTTCTAGCTCTTGTTTAATGAGAAAATGAGCTGTGTAATTTACACATGACCTTTTTTTCTTTGTCCTTTAAAGGAACAACATTCCAAATGTGACAGAACAGTCGCTCATTTCTGCTGGAGAAAACAGAGTCCAGGTTCTGAAAAATGTGCCTTTCAATATTGTCCTTCCACACACGCCCCAGATGGGCATGGACAAGAGAGGCCACCTTACAACCCCTGACACTACGGTCACTGTTTCAATTGCCACAATGCCCACCCATTCCATCAAAACAGAGACGCAGCCCCATAGCTTTGCGGTGGGCATCCCACCAAGCGTCTATCATCCCGAGCCCCCTGAGCGAGTGGTGGTCTTCGACAGGAACCTCAATCCTGACCAGTTCAGTTCCAACACCCAGCCTCAAAACTCCCAGAGGCGAACGCCGGACTCCACCTTCTCAGAAACCTTCAAGGAGGGTGTGCAAGAGGTACTGAGAGAGGCGCTTGCTGTGTGTGCATGTGCTTGTCTTATCTGGTTAGAGAGATGCAATTCCCTTTTACTGTTCTTGTTAGCTGAGCCAGAAATCTGTCCAGTGGTTTAGGAATAGAAGACTTTTACAGAAAGGTGCATAAGTATAACTTAATAAATAAAACCTTTGCAACATAAAATCATAAGCAAAAGCAAATGACTAATCTTACTAGTGCTGAGCAGAGTGTGGAAATAGTTATCTTGATCCAGAGCACTGGGTCAGGTTTTGCAATACTTCAGCACTCTGCAGTGCCTTTGCAGGTACCAAAGTGAAGTGACTGTGTCTGTAAGCTTCTTAAATGCCAGTTTCTAGGTGTGGTATGTGTCAGTGGAAAACAGTACGTTCATCTAAGGGCCTTGAGGGAGAGATAAACTTGGATGAAAATCCATGTTTTTTGTTTTATGGTGTCAACTGAAAACAACAGAATAACTGTGTTTTGATTTTTTTAAGCTAGGCCTCAAGGAACTGTGTTGCTGTGCCCTTTCTTTGAGGCTTGGGAAAGCTTTAAAACGTTGCCTTAAGCTGACTCAGAAGGCTTGTGATATGTGTGTAGTTGACACCCAAACGTTTTGGATTAAAACCCTGCTCAAGTGTCCTGTTTGTACAGACCAAAAATCAGTTGTTATCTGATGATCAATTTGCCTGCCAGAAGTTCTGTGGTCATGAGTGTCTGTTTAATCTTGACTTTCCTTGTTGCTGCTGTGTTAATTGTTGTGTTGTTTTGTGTCTTCCCCAGGTTTTCTTTCCTACTGAACTGAACCTCCGGATGGCCAACATGAATTCAGAAGATTATGTGTTTGACAGCATTTCTGGGTAATGCTTCAAGCCCCTTGCCAGCCTATACTCTCCTCCTCTTTTACAGTTGGCTTGTCCATGAGCAAGCAGTACAGCTTCTTCCCTACTGGGCCGAGTCTCTATCAGGCACTGGGAATGCTGTGGATCTCAAAACCACAACAGTGCTTGCTCATTTGAATTTCACAGTTAAAAATCCTTCCTGTATCTTCAAGGAAAACTACACGCAGGGTTGGAAATACCCTGAGGTCCTTGTAACAACTCCCTGTCCCTTGGGAAGATGCAGTATTGTGTGTCAGCTCTGCAGTGGTCTCAGAGCTCTTCTTCAGCTGTGTCCCTTTCCCTGGCCTGCTTGCCTTGCTGTCTCATTGTTGGAAATCTACAGCAGAAACAGGAGCATGAAACTCATCTGAACCCCAAGGGAAGGGAATAAACCAGTTGTTTGATTAGCTGCAGTTGACCAAGAGGGAAGAGGAGAAGTCTGTGGTCAGTGAATGGCTTGTTAGCTTGTGAATTTTAATTTCATGGCTAATAGATACTTTTCTGTTCCTTGGGACTAGCTTCCTGCTCTCAGCCTGGAGCTTCCAGTCTTGTCTGCTGATGAATCTTGGGATTTAGCTTGCCAAGAACTTCTCTTAAATGTTCATTCATGAAATGGTTGAAGAAGGGGCTCGTCCTGTTTTCCAACTTCCTTGCCTGTTTGATGGCTTAGTGAGTCAACTAACGACTTTGGAATTTCTCCAAATTAAATGTAGAACATTTAATCAGCTTTCCAGGAAAATGCTTTAGCGATCGTTGTCCTCTTTGCTCCATAGGAATAACTTTGAATACACTCTGGAAGCCTCCAAGTCCCTCCGACAGAAGCCTGGGGACAGCACGATGACTTACCTGAATAAAGGTCAATTTTACCCGATCACGCTGAAAGAAGTCAGCAGCAGTGAAGGAATCCATCACCCCATCAGTAAAGTCCGAGTAAGTGGCAGCTCTTGTGGTTTCCTGGGACAAGAGGGTGTGTACAACAGTAACCTAAACTCTCCTAAGTATACTAATCTAAACCAGAGCATCAGCACTAAGGCCGGCTTACCCACTCACTTATGTCAACACTCATGTTCTTTTGCTGTCCACCTACTTGCAGACCAACCCATCCTGGCTCAATCTGTTAAGAAGTGGTGTCAGCACTTCTGTAAAGGTGATGCAACACCTGGAATGAGATCCTTGAACTCCAGTTAGGAGAGTAGTTCTGCTCATCTATGTTTATGACCCAGAAAGGGCTGCTGTCTGCTTTCCTGTTTGGCAGCGGTGTGCCAGGTGTGCTGCAGTGCATCAAGTTGGAAGGTCTAAAGCAGAAAACCTGATACGAGGGAGAACTTCCAAAACAAATGTACTCTGGCCTTTTCTCTTTCACCTGTTTGCGTTTTTATTTTATTGTTTTTTTTTAAACTTACCCCCTCCCCCTCTCCTTTTAGAGTGTCATCATGGTTGTGTTTGCTGAAGACAAAACAAGAGAAGATCAGCTCAGGCACTGGAAATACTGGCACTCAAGACAGCACACGGCCAAACAAAGATGCATTGACATAGGTAAGGAACACTCTCACTGCTGATGTCAAACTCCAAACTTAATTCCTTGGCAAGATTTGTTTTTTCTGCTAAAGCTTTGTTATTTTAAGGAACCTTTGGAACATTGACTTAGGTAGAAACACTCTCACTGCTGATGTCAAACTCCAAACTTAATTCCTTGGCAAGATTTGTTTTTTCTGCTAAGGCTTTGTTATTTTAAGGAACCTTTGTAACATGCTCTCTTCTATTCATAGCTTTGCTGAAAGCCCAGAGGGAGCTTCTGATTGCTTAGAGCTAGTGCTGTACTTGGTAGGGCTTACTGAAGAGGCTGATTTTTGGAGGGTTTTGGTTGGCTGGTGAGCAAGCTGAGTTTAGGGTTTTGTACTGAGAGATCTAACCCCCCCCTCACAAACTACAGTTGCTGTGACATATGCTGGTGCTTGTAGCGTCTGTGGCTGTCCTAAATACGGTGTTTCTTCAAAGGACAAGAACCCTGTAGAAATACCTTGACACTAATGATCCTCCTTCCCACAGCTTCACTCGCAACTGGTCTTTGGTACATGGAGAAAAAAAGAAAACACTGCAAATTTCCACTTGCCTGCAGACAAGGCTGGGGCTGGCTGACATCCAGCCTTCTCTGGCTGAAGGCTGGGTTCTAATCCTAGTCCCTTCCTTCTGTGAATAAAAATTGGGATTAATCACTTGGCCCTTAAAGCAGGCATGCATGCAAATCTTTGTTGTTGAAGGAGTTTTGTTGAGTGCTTATGCTCTTACTACACAGGGTAGAGTTTCCCGCACATAGCAGGCTGTGGTGCAGGACGCGTAATGTTTGGGATGTCTGCCTTTCTCATTGGAGTTTCTAGTTTGGAATTTCTGCAGAGTCCCTCACTTTCCTCTTTCCTCCTATTTGTTGGGAGTTTTTTTGGTTTTTGTTTTTTTTTGTTTTTTTGGGTTTTTTTTGGTATTGCTATTGTATTTTTTTTGTATGAGAAGCATTTCTAGCCTTTTTAATGATTTATTCTTAAGTACAGTTCAGTTTCCTTTGCCCCCAAGGGGTTGCTGGGAAGTTGCAGTTTCTGTGATTAAGGACTCCAGATGGTATCATCTCTTCCTCTGCCTCATGCATCCTTCTGTCTCACAGCTGACTACAAGGAGAGCTTCAACACCATCAGTAACATTGAGGAGATTGCATACAATGCCATATCCTTCACTTGGGACATCAATGAGGAAGCAAAGGTGTGTGACCACGATTATATTTCCTGTAATTTTAGCAGATTTGGGAGCTGGGGGAGGGGAAGGGTGTGTGGCCTACCTGGTGATTAGCATGTAACAAGTTTGTTTACGCTCTTACATTAGGCAAAACCTTCTGGCTATTTCCTAAGAGGGTTTGTATGTGCAACTGCGGACAGCTGTAAGGTTCTTGGCAGAACTGCCTACCTGAGAGACAAGTACTGACAAAAGGAAGTGCCGAGCATTTCCAGAGCAGATGAAGAGGTGCAGGAGGTGTGATAGAGCATAGCTGGGCTTGGCATGGAGCACAGTCTCCTGGAGGATCCCAGCAGAGGCGGGAGGGCAGCTTCTGAGTGAGTAAGGCTATGGCAATGGGCTTGCCTTTAGCAAAAGAGGGAGTAGCTGCTGCTGTTGATTTCCCAAAACACGCATTGCTGAAACTGGATCCCAACACCTTGCAACCTATTTCAAGTTAGAGCAGCCTCCTGGTGAACTCTGGTTTGATCTTTTTTCAGAACTTTGGGCACTACGGGAGGCGTGTAGGTGCAGGCGGCTTCCCTAGCTAGTAGCTAACTACAGCTGTTTGAAGCCACTCCAGCTTTTGAAGAAGGCCCATGCATCTTCTGGGTGCTAGGACAGCAGGTCGGGGAGCAGAGTTGCCTCTATTCCAAAGGCATTTTGCATTGGTTTGTGCTGGAGTCCAAGTGCAGGAATTTTCTTTGGAGAGTTTCATTACTTTCTGGGTTTTTCTTAAAAGCTGAGAACAGTCTTGTTTGGTTCTCAGAGGCTGATACGAGGCTTGTTCAGTTCTCCCCTGCTAGTACGTCACGTGCTAGTCACTAGTGTCACAGAGAAAGCTTCTTGTGGCTGCTGCATGTCATGCCTAGGGAGGGCCCTACCTCAGTAGACATAGGAGCTCTCAGCAGGGAATGCAAAGGTCCTTCTCTGGAGCTGTGTGTGCCGCTGTGGCTCTGCCAGAGGCATGAGGGATGACTCCATAGAGCTTGCTGTTGCCATGAACTCTGCTCTGCCCAGGACAAAAGCTTTGGAGAAAAGAGGGAGGGGTGGTGTGAGGGCTGCTGTTGTGTTTCAGCTCTGTGGGAGAAGTTTGGGAGGCTTGGCAGACAGCAGGGAGGAGCTGTGTGCACTGCTGATGGAAGTTCTGCTTTGCAGCATGCGTGATGTTACTTCTGAGACTGACGTTGGCTGCCAGGCTTCCCTGTTCAGATTTGGTTTCAGTTGGGTTGAGAATAATGGCAGGTAGAGCCTTACCTGCTGGAGGGTGCTAAAAGACTGATGTAATTTTTGAAAAATGAAGTGCTTCACTATGTGAACAAACAGATAAAGCTTCAGAAGGGCTGTCAAAAGGAGGTAGTAAGTATTCCCCAAATGGTATCTTGCTGCCGTAGCCAGTCTAACACTGTTCTGTTCAAGGACCTCCGGTAGTCTCTCTCTACAAGGTACTGGAATTAAGAATTGCATGCAGGGATGGATCATGCTGTTAGAGTGGTGATTTTGGGTCTCCAAGGAGTTGGAAGCACTTTGCAGCTATGCTGCTGCCTCTCTGCTGACTGAGCCATCCTGCAGTGGTAGGGATGGGCCTCTAACCTAGAAGCAGGATTTTGAGCTGGTGCTGAGAAGCCTGTGGTTGCCCTAAGGAAAGCCATCCCTTCCAACCAGGAGACAGAGCCCAGCCCTATGAAGGAGTTGGTTATTGCCCAGGTACTCTACAGACCGCTAAATGAGTAGTTTCAGTCCATAGCGAAATTGCCAGTGGCAGCTTGGAAAGATCGAAGGACCCTCAAAGTGATATTTCAGCTCGGAGGTGAACTTTGTGGGATGAGGTGACTCAGACTGGTTTTGTAGTTACAAAGGCAAACTTGCCTCTCCATTCGCAGTCTTAATGTGCAGGATCTGTATAGTTCGAGTATCAATTTGTATGAAACTGCAGAGAGGCATGTTGATACTAAGAATGCAAGCCTTGGCTCCTCGCATCAGAATCCTATTAAGACAAAAATACCTTGGACTTCATTATTCAAAGAACTGGCATTTTTAGCAAGTGCTCTGTGTGTTTAGGCGTCTGTTTAACTTGACTTTTTTCCCCTGAGTGTATGCGTTTTGTCAATGATTGGATTTCTCACCAGTAGAACTGCAGTTCTTTCTCAACTCCTGTGATCTTATCAGGAGATGCCTGGGCCAATTTCAACAATTTTTATTGCATGGTTCATTTACCTTGCATGCTCTCTCCTTCTCTTTTATTTTCCTTTTTATCCTTCCCCTCCCCCCATAATCTTGAAGTATATAAAGAGACCTGGGTTTCAGATGCTACAGAAAGTCTTCGACAGTAATAAATAGTGTCTTGCATTTAATAACAGCAGCAGTGTTGCATAGATGGTATGTTTAACCAGCCAGCAAGCCTTGATTATTAGAAATTTGCTTCCTGAGCCCTGGAGTTACCTGGACCAGAGCCAGGTGATTCTTCTGGGGTTGCTGCTTCTCCTGTTTCCCTCTTGCTCTTGATCCCAGTTTTCTGTGGGAATGATTTGATCCTGTGCAGCAGTTTCAAAAGGGAGGCGAGGAGGCATTGCATCTGGGGTTTCTGATGTGTTTACTCATTTAGGCACCCAGGGCTCTGGGTCTGTGTCAGATTTAAGAGAGAAAGCACATTATCACAAGAAGCTGCCCCTAGCAGTTCTGGGACCAGGTATTTGTCCTAGCGCTCATTGTAGGGATGTACAGGAATACTGGACCTCTGCAGCTTTGTTGGTGCAGGAGGGTGTCACCTGCCAGAGAGAGTACTTTGCCAATTCCTTTAGGTCCACTTTGGGATTTTGTGAAATGCAGCTTTCTGGAGAAAAAGCGCTGTTTTCAGGTGATACAAGTCATGCGCTCACTCTGTAGCAAGGTAAATGTGTGTATTTTGCAGCTGCGGAGTTGAGGGCTGGAAAGAGTGTTTTGAGATGCCCTCAGCAACCGTTATTTCCCAGTTGCATTGTGCTAGGAGAGCGGAGGACAATGCCAGGGCTTTGGACGCCGGACGCAGCGGGCAGGTCTGGCTCTGCATGGGTGGAGCTGTCACACAGCTGACTGCATTGGTGTGCTGTTTGTGAGCCCATGTGGGTAGAAACAAGGATATTTCATGCATGACGAACATTTCCCACTCTGGGACCAGGCAGAGCCCATGGGTTTCCAAGCAAATGCTGTGTGCTTCTTTCTGGCAGCTCCTCTCTGCCCTCTTCTGTTACTTTGGGACATCACAGGAGCCACTGGAAGCAGCCACTCAGTGGAATAACGCTGGGTTAAGTATTCTCTGAGTGGTGTTCAAGCTGGAAATGAACCCAGGGTCTGAAGTCTCCTTGCTCTGAGACAGTGAAGGGAGCCGGGAGTCGGGGGGAAAAGGCAGACTCCGCAAACTGGTGCTCCTGAGGCTGGAAGGAAAGTGTGGACAGGCTACAGCCATTGACAGGAAACATTGTGGAGAGGGGAGGTGGTGATTCCAGTGGGCATCCGTGTTAGAGGCAGAGTCTGACCCTACCACCTGGAGGTGAGGAAGAACTGGATGAGGAGGCAATTGCACATTGCAAGGAGAAAGGGGGAGATGGTGATCTGGGAAATGAGTTGATAAACTGCCGAGTTGTTGAATTGGATATTTAGGAAAGCCAGCACAGCTACTCAGTCAGGAGCCATCCTTGGTTGGATGGAAGCATAGTCTGATGAGTCTGACAAAGATGTGTAGCTGATACACTCACTTGCACGCAACAGGTAGTGCTGGAGTTACCCTGAGGCCTATGGAGACTTCAAACAGTTTCCCACCCTGTTGCGGACGTCTGCTGCGTTGGGCAGACAGATGAGGTGGGGTTCTTCTCTTGCAAACAGCTTTCAGATGTCTGAACACAAGCTTGTCATCTTTTGCTTCTATGACTTCATTAGGGATGGGATGTCTAGAGCTGGGATGGAGCTTTCTTTGGAGGTGCCTGCCCCTCCTCACTGTCTGAGCAGGCTTGGCTGTCTTTAAAATTAGGGTATTTTAAAGGCAGTGAAGAGGAATCCTGCCCTTGCAGCCCTTTTTTTCCCCTCTATTTGTCAATCGGAAAAAGTGTTTGTAGGTTCATGTCATGAATTTTTGAGGCTGGGAACCGTCTCTTCCCAGGTCTGTGCAGCACTCCCTGTTCTTCTCTCGGTTGGTCGATATTACAGGGCTTTTAATGAAAATTGTCACTACATGCATTGTTAAATGCACATGTCTTTTGAGTGTTTCCTGCTCGTCTTTGTAATGTTGGCCATTGTGCTGTTACCTCTGTTGTGTTACCCGTTAGGCTATGAAGCAAATTCTCTCTGCCTTACTTTTGGCCTGGGGACATGGCCCGCTCTCAGGTCAGTGACAGTTGAACAATCTGGACAGATCAGTTTCCCCAGGGTTAACTGGCTTTGCTGGATCCGGCTTTGCTCAAATCCTGTCTGAGCTCCTGCCTGGTGGAGTGGGAGGGCTGAGGCCTCGTGGCTGAGAAGGGCGAGCTGCTGTCTGCATGGCGATGGCAAGAACTTCTTTGCTCCATTTTTGTAGTCCTAACAGCACGAGGACCTCACTGTTATGCTGGGACACCTTTTGTGTGCTTGGCAGCTGGTCACTTCTGAAATGTAGCATCAGAGAAGGGCCCCCATGGAGGTCTTCTTTCTGGCTTGCTTTAGGCTGGATGGTGGGACTGGAGCCAAAAATGATGTCACTGCACATTAAGGGCTCCATTGTCCTCCCACTCCTTCCCTCTGAAAAAAAAAAAAAAAGGCATTGTAAGCCAGATGCTGTATGTGAAAAGACCCTTTCTACTAAAAAAGGATACGTAAGGAGGGTGTAACAGGGGCATTTATTGCTGAGAATATCGTGGTAGAGCTTTTTACTGACTTTCCACGAAAGGGAAGGTGCTGTGGTACCTTTTGAGTGACATGCTTAATAACAAAGCAATTAACAATTTGCCTTTTTTTTTTTTTTTTCCTCCCTTTTTCTACCAAGAAAGGTGTGGAATGGTCTTATATTAAAGTAATTTGAGGCTAATTTGAGTTGACCTTTTGAAACAGCAGCTTGGACGACTAGGGTGGTCTGGCAGATCCTCGGGTGTGTTGACCGCAATTCTTGGGCAGGATTTTTTTGTTCAGATGAGTGCAGTTTTTGGAAAGGATGGATCTCTTGTTACAACTTGATGTAAGACTGGGGTGTATACCACTGTTTTATTTTCAGAATGTATTCTAGCATATTCCTGTGTTCACTGTAGGAAGAATTTCAGTTTTTTTGATTAATGAATATTGCATGCATTTATATGGATGCCTTTGTAATGAAACAGCAGTCATATGCCTCATTAAAGAAGGTGTTGCCACCTTCAGCAGCATTGAGGAGATACAGGTTTGGCTAGTTGGAAATGAAACTATGAAATGTGATGAGTCAAACATACTTAAAGGAAAGAGATTGGTTTGAAGCCAAGGCTGGAGACCACAAGTTCTTTGAGGCAGAAATGCACACAGCCTTTGGAACAGTGACATAGAAAACTCATAGCAAATATTGCTTACCTGCTTCTTAACGCAGAGCTCTCCCTACTCTGTCCTGGGTCTTAAAAACAGGCATGCGTTGCTCTTGATTTTAAGCATTGCAAATAAGAAGCAGGTCTTCAAATCACAGTTTTTCTTCAGAACTTGGTGTCTCAAACTCCACTATCCCTCTGGTCGTCCAGCCAACTATGGAGCACACAATGTGTTTGTAAAGCTGGAAGAAAAATCGTCCTGAAGTTAGCTCTTCTATAGAGAAAGCTGGGAGGCGCCTTGTCTCCTTTTGTCCATTCCTTTCATACCTGATGGCAAGACTTCCTTTACAGCTATTTTCCTACCTTTGTATATAGAATTCTTTCAGTTTTCTGTTGAATTTTTTTGTTGTTGTTTTTTTCTTGTTTGTTTTTAGAGTTTTTTGTTGAGGTTACTTGGTGGGTGAGTTTAGTTTTCTGTTTGAGGGAGGGGTTTGTTGTGTTGTTTGGTTTGTTTCCTAGCAGATTGTCTTTTCTTTTGCCAAACTGCTACTTTTACATTTTTGCCAACCAACCCAACAAAAGCTGCCACCTGGCCCTGCACATTTCTCTTATCAGAGCGTGGGGTGGGACAAAGCGTCAGTAGGACTGGGAACCTCTATCCCTGGGTTTCCCATGTGTTGTGAGCAGAGACGTTCCTGTACTTCCTTGCCTCAGAACAGGTTGGAATAACAATCAGCATTGCTCTTTGAGAGCAGGAATATGTATTTTCCTTTCATTACTATTAATTTGTTTGTTCATGGAGTTAACTTGCTAGGAGGATGTTCTCTTATCCGAGGTTGGGCCGCGTTTCCCACTCGGCATTCCTTGGCGTGGTGTGGGACCCGTGATACGTTCCGTGTCAGTCACCCAAATTGGGCTTGGTAGGCTTGAATGCAAACTAACTTCCTGGGGCTGCGAGCAGGATGGTGCTGGGTCTGGCTGAGCAGAGCTGGAACGGATGCAGCCCTATCACACATCTGCCAGACAAGCCTTATTTGGAGCGTCCGATCCCAAAGGCAGGAGGCGGCTGGGGAGCCCACAGGTGCATGAGTTGCCCAACTTTTTTATCTCTTTCCTGGCTCACCTCCTGCTGATGCAAAACCTGTGGCACGTGGGAGGTGAAGAAACAAATGTGAGAGTAGCAAGATCAGCCTCCTCTCAAGTGATCTGTACCAAGCTTCTTTTTTTCTTTACATCTTTTAAAGGTAGAACAGTTTTTCCAGCAGTGCTTTCTTAGGACGTGCCTTCACAGATGTGTACAGGCAGACCCGTTCTTGCCCTGCTTGCACTCTGAGCTTCCTGGCCATGACCCAGCACCAATCCTGGAAGCCACGTAGCTACCTTAGCGCAATGTGGTGCCCAGGCTGACAGCACTGCCTCTCAAAGGGCTTGGAGCTGAGCTGATGTAATTTGTAAGGCTTTTGGGCTGGAGGTCATTTGCACCCAGCCACCTCTTAGCACAGATGAAGCATGTTAAGGCCTATTTTGTACACATCCATGTGGACAAATCTTTAGAAAACACCCTTCATTTTTCCCTTTTATGTTTCTATTTGTCCAAGCCTTTAGAGAAATCACATGCTTTCAGCCATCAGCACTTAAATAACAACCTCTGAGCTTCCGGGTAATTTTTCTTTGGTGGAGGACTGATAAATGAGTTGTTTGTGGAATTTGGGCCTAGGGCTGCTCCTTCAGCTAGCCATCAAGGAGTCCTGTGACCACACGGCTGCATACCCCTGAGCTGCACACACATCTGTGGGAGACCCAAGCAGCCTAGGGGCTGCTGGGCTTTGCATTGACATTCCCAGAATTCCTGCTGGCAGCCGAGGTGGGGAGCGGCTGTGTCCTGGTTTGGGCAATAGCAGTGTAGATTCTTGCTCTCTAGTACTGGATGGTGCACATCTTGGTTCTCCAAGGGAATCTGTACAAGCAGGGGAGGAGGGAGTTGGTTTGTGTCCTCCGGTCCTTTTAATTTAGGTCTGATGGATCCTTGACCTTTCTTGTTCCTCTGTTTTTTAATCTGCTGTTGTAGCTGGAATGGCTCCTCTTTGTGTCATTTGGTTGAGGGTTTGTCCTGCAAAAAGTGAAAATAACACACAGATCAAGTCATCTATGCAGTGACTGCTGCCCTCCTCAGCCAGTGACCACAGGAAAATGTGCTGGGGAAATGATCCCAGGGCACACTGGAATACCTTTGCCTACTGTGTCTTGGGCAAAGCTTTGAAATTATTAAGCCAAAGTCAAGAAAAACAGTATGAAACTGCAGTCCCTGGAAAGAAGCTCATCACAGTTTAAACCTGTCCGTAGTTTTTGTGTTGTAGATTCTGAACTCTGCAACAGACACAGTAATCCAAAATCAAAAGCATCCTGACAATTTTAAGTTGAACATAACATTAAAATGAGAGACTTGCCTGCTAGAGCTAGAAAAGAGCTAATTTCTGAATTCAGAAATTCTCATTAGAGAAAGAAATATCCAGTGGACTTGAATTATTGAGTGATGTCTTCACCTTCTGGGTATAAAAATCTAATGGAGCATAAATCGGAGGAGGTGAGTTCAATTTACCCGTCTTCTATTTAAATGAAAGACATGTGGAGCCAGGTGATCCGACTGGAATAGTCCCAAGCCCAGCTGTGTAGGGACTTATCCAGAAGGTTGTACAAGAACTTTTTCACGATGGGAAGAACTGTTACATGGCCATTACGGTCTTACCCATGCCTGGGTTTGCTGGGGACTGGCCAGAGATTGTGGTGTGCTAATAGTCATCAGAGTCGCTTGCCATTATCTACGGTAATCCCGGACATGATTGACACGTACCTACGTTTTGTTCCTTTTCAACTTTGCTTTGCAGTGAGTCAGAAGAGGCTGTATAAAGTGACATTTCATCTAAAGCTGCTGCATGTGTAGCTTTTGGAATAATCAAAATTGCTGGTGCTTTTTGTGTGACAAAAGAGCACGGCGTCCAAGATAAACTGAGAAGAAGAGATGTGGGTATGCAAGCCTTCATTTAAAAAAGGCATCTTTCATCTTGCTGACAGCGAGGTTCCTGCAGCACTTAGATTGCCCTTTAATTACGCCTGGTTTTCCTGGTTTGTTTGAAAGGCAGATCTTGTTAGAAAAAGGTGCTGTGTGGAAAGAACTTGGCTGTCTCTGTTGCCCTTCCTTGAGGGCATGAAGGAGAGCTGCCGGATTAATTTTTCTTTCTGCATTATTTAAATGGAAGATTTGTTTCTCGTAGATTTGAACGTAGGCACAGTGTGTTTCTCCTGAGTTAGGCAAGGAGGGGCGTGAGTGGTCAGGCAGTTAAAGCAGATTGGGAAGTCATGAGGTCTGGCTTCTTCCCACGCTGTCTTCCAGTGTGATCCCGGAGGAGGTGCTTTCATCCTTCTGCTTTCAGTCTTTTGTTGTGTGCGGCTGGGCTGCAGCTCATCTGCCCCAAAGGCTGCAGGAAACCCATCCTAGTGTTGAGTGGAGGAGAGTCTGTAGCATGTTGGGGTGCGTGTCAGACATGAGAGGTTAGCAGCTCATACCAGCTCACGGGGTTTGTGCTGTTTGGCATTTTATCTGACACCCCGCCATCACAGAGCCATTTGTCTTGAAGAGAATCTCAGCTTTCATGAAAAATAATAAAAGGCATGAAAAAAATCAACATAAAAAGAAAAGGAAAATAAAACCTGGCTTTCGTTGGAGAGAAAAGCCTGGAAATATGATTCAAATATAGATAAAGGCTTAACTGCTAAGCAAGTGAAATAACATGAGAACAGGTTTCTAATCCTTCCAGAAATCTCAGTTTTAAGGAAAATCTGCGTAACTTTTGAGGGCTTGACTCATGTTTGTAAGTGCTCAGGCTTGACCATGCTCTAGTTTTAAGTGCTGTCTTTATGTTGAATCTTGGGAGGTGAGATGAAAATGTTTTTTTTTTTTAAAGTAACAACAAATCTTAATATAGCTGAGAATGCGGAACTGCCCTTAGAAAAATAGGTTGGACACATGAAAAGGAATCTTGCTCAGCAGGCTGAAGACGCAGAGCAACTTCTGCGGTTACGTTTTTCTTTCTTCTGGCAATTTTGGGGTGGGGATGTAGCTGGCACAGTCACTCGGCCTTACGTTTCTTTTCGAACACAAGTCAAATCTTCCTGAACAAAAAGCACCTGCCTGAAACTGTTTTAGCCTAAAGTAGAAAAGCTGTTCACTAAAACTCTCTTTGTGGAAATTGAGGCAACCTGGAGCTGATTGAAAATAGGAGTTATAGTATGATTAGGGAGAAGTAGGTGACGCTTTTGAACTGCGATGTCTTTGTATGAACTGGAGAAGACGGGCCAGCTCTCTGTTGCTTCAGAGAAGTGATTAGGTTTTCGTTTTCATCTTCTGTGCAGAGTCCTGAAGACTTAAATGGCATGAAAATGAAGTCAGCTGCTTAAGGCCAAAGCTAATCAAATGAGGAGACTCTAAAGTAGGAGGATAATCTTTGTCATCTCTCAGGCAATCCCAAATTCCCATGGGATACCCGTGCAGCTCTGCTGTAGTAGCATGAATCTGTCATGCAGAGACCAACCCTTCTACCTTCGGCCCAGTGCGCTGTGTGGGCTTTGCTTGGCTGGAAAGCCATGAAAACTGCAAACGTAGACCTGAATTCCCAGAAGAGAATTGACACACACACACACACACACACACACACCCCCCCCGCCAGAGAACTGGTGGCTGATGCTGCACATTGAGACTGCTGAGTTCCAGTGGTGTAAAACTCAAATGAGAGATTTCACAGAAATTTTGAGTCTGTGGAGGGCCTGCTGGTGTGACTGCTAGGGCGTGTTCTTATAGAACCCAGTTATTTCTTCATACAGCAATGAGACTTGCGTGCGAATGTTCAGTGTGGGTTAAATAAATTTATAATTAAAATTTAAAATGTAAAAATACGCCAACACCAGAGTTGAGGCTCTTTTAAAAAACAAAACCGCTGCCCATGGAACACAATTATTCAGGCCCCACATACATCTGATTACCTGGTTCCAAGTGGGTGAAAGAAGCTCTGCAAACTCCTTGAAGCTTTCCCTGAGGGTGCTCTGGCTCTGTAAGCAATATAAAAGTAAAGTCACAGGCAGCAAAAATGGAAGGGGAGTGTGGATGAAAGCTAGCAAAGCCATTATTTGGGTTAGTCTGGGGAAGACCAAGAAGAACTTACTTTAAAATAATTTTCCTGGCTGTGATTTGAGATGTATTTAGCACTTTGGAAAAAAAAATTCTCTTGTCACAACATGGGTTTGGGATGCTGAGACATGAGCTGGAGGGTGAGCAGGCATTGAGCACTGGCCTGCCTTTGGAGCCACTGCCCCTGCGTGTTGTCCTGTCTTGAGCCGCTGCAGAACAAGCAGTGGGGTGCCTGGGCATGGGAGTTTGCCAGCGTGCCACACTGGCGTGAGTCAGATCTTGCTTCACACAGCTCAATGTCTCTTTCCACAAGCAGGACGTAGTGATGTGTTGGCAGCTCTGTGGGACCCCATGTGCACCAGGGAAGAGATGGAGACTGTTTGTCGAGCCGGTGTGCCGGCAGCTGTCTCCCTGCTCTGGGACAGATGGTGCTCACAGGGGCTGCAAGAAGTTGCATGTGAATCTTGAACGTTGAGACAAGTTATTACGAGGGAAGACTCTTATCTATACTATTATTTTCCCCTAGGCTTTTTATACTGCTGTGTTATATATGAGGTAAAAAAAGAGCTTATATCCCTAACCATGTGGTAGTTATTACATTTTCACTTCCCCTCTTTTGTTAAAACTAGTCAAGGAGGCTGCAGAACCCGTGCAAAGAAGCCTGTGAGAAGCGCTTTGCAAACCCGCAAATCCAACCCAACCCCTTAAGCCTTTCAAAACCTATCTTGAGACTTTGCAACACCAGGATGGCTCCGGGAGGTGGCACTAAATCACTGCAGAGACCTCAAACCAGTGCTTTGTGGTAGTAGCACAATAAGTGAGTGATTAGGTGGTGGGACAGTATTCCTGCAAAATCTCTGGCAAGGTGCTTCAGGCTTCCAAGACTTTGATTTATTTTTAGCAGTGGGTTCCCGGCTTTGTTCTTGAGGCAGAGAAGAGAGTAACCACTGCAGCTCTTGGTAGCTTATAAATTCTGTGTAATGAATCATTGCAGCTTCTTCAGAAATAGATCAATAATGAGCATTGTGTCTGGAGAAAAGCCTGGCACACAGCAAGCCCATTTTCTGGACACAAAGTACTCTGGTCTCTCTGTTTGTAGCTACGTGACAACATTTTTTCCTTCTGTTAAGCAGTGCTGGGCTTCTTCTCTGGTTGTGGGTTTGTGTTTGGGTGTTTTTAAGGCAATTGTGAAAGTGAAATTAGGTATGTTGAAAAATCACTCTTAATTCATTTTTGCCATAATTCAATTCTTTATTAGGATAATGAAAATATTACTCTATCGGTTTTGATCTGAACATTAATGGGGTATTTTGTGGGTCTTACTGGATAATATTCAAGATATTCATCTGCTTAAGTGTGAAGCCCACAAACTCTTCCACTGAAATAATGGCATTATTCATAGAATCACTAGATTGGAAAAGACCTTTGAGATCATCAAGCCCAACTGTACCTGTCCACTACTAAATCATATTCCTAAGCACTTCATCTACCAGTCCTTTAAACATCTCCAGGGATGATGACTCAACCACCTCCTTGGGCAGCCTCTGCCAGTGCTTGGTAACCCTTTCTGTGAAGAAATTTTTCCTAATGTCCAATCTGAACTTCCCCTGACGCAACTTGAGGCCATTCCCTCTCATCCTATCAGGTGTCACTTGGGAGAAGAGACCAGTGCTCACCTCTGGACAACTTCTATTCAGATAGTTGTAGATCATGATAAGATCTCTCCTCAGCCTTCTCTAGGCTAAAATTCTTGTGTTTAAAGATAATGTTGCCTAATATTTTTTAAAAGCTTTCACAAAAAACCCACAGAAACTCCCAAGTAGTTTCAAGTATAAGCTGTGCTCACAGCAGCTTATGTAAAACTCATGGTAAGCTTTGTTTTAGCTTGCCCAAAGCAACATAGATTTTTCAAAGCATGTTTGTGTTCTTAGCAAAATGGTAAAACTTTGGCCAGTGAAGACTAGGTGTTGGAGGATTCCTGTTGCTAAAAGTTTGATGACGACATTTGAGATCTCTTGTTAGGGGGAAACATCTGGGGAAGATGAGCGAGTCTTCATAAAGTTTGGCGAGTTTGTTAAAATACATTCTGGACAAAGTTTTTTTGTCTGCTGTAGTGGTTAGTGGTTTATATAAAGAATTGACAATATCATACCGCTTCCTAGGGATTTTACCTGGTGTCTTAGACGACAGAAGGTCCTGTTTGTCCCGGCATTTTGATATTGGCACTTATCAAATAGTCCTGTGCTCAGGAGTCTGGGCATCACTACTGACTGCTGCTGCTTTTGTCTTCTCCAGGTTTTCATTTCTGTGAACTGCCTCAGCACGGATTTCTCCTCTCAGAAGGGAGTTAAAGGCCTACCCCTGAATCTTCAGATTGACACCTACAGCTACAATAACAGGAGTAACAAGCCTGTCCACAGAGCCTACTGCCAGATTAAAGTCTTCTGTGACAAGGTAAGGTTGGGTTAGTGTGCCAGTGGCATTTGGGAAAGGCTGTTTCATGGCTCAGGAGCCTTTTTTTTTCTTTTCTAATTCTGCCACTTGCTATTTTGGCTCACTTAAAACTCCTGCCTGTGTTCAGCCTTTGCAGGAAAAAAAATGTCAGCCCCCCCTGCTTGGCTCATAGACGTTAGGATGACCTCAGATAAATTTGCTGCTCTCAAAATGCTGGAACACTGAGAAGTGTTCCTGAGACATTGACTTTGGAGAAAGATCAGTCAGTGGCAGAAGGATGACTGTGGGTACTCCAGACACTGGGAAGTCCTGCGGAGTGCCTTCAGTAGGAGAAATCATAACAGTTGATTTGAGCAAGTTGTGGCTTGCCCTTTTGCCTGAGCTATGTTGTATTGGTCCTTTAAAGAGTCTTTGTGTGTTCCTCCTGCTATTTGTTATTAAAAAAGCACAACTGGACAGAAAATGTTGATGTTTTCTTTGTGCCCCTATGAGATCCAGCAGTGTAAGGAAGCCAATTTAGGAGCTGGATGGATGCTGTAATTTGACTGCTCTACCTAGTGCATTTAGCACGTAGATAATTAACATGTTTCCTAAAGCCACTGTTCACCTGAAGCTGTGAAAGAAACACGGCGGGAGCTGTGTTTACAACTGAAAGCAGTTGTTCCTATCAGTCTTTTGAAGGACCTGAGCAAGTAATGTGCTATGTTACTATTTCCAGAGTGACCAAGATGTTTCTAGGCTGAATGAGTGCTGCTCCTGTCCCTCGTTTGATCACTGAACCACCACAGTGCTCCGTTTTTGCTGGCATCCTACTTGTTTAGGGCCTATTATTCTTTGCATCTGGACTGCGTCTTCATCATATGGACTCTCAAATACCTCTCTGTGCAGTTGCAGCTCTGAGATCATCTTGTGACCCCCACTCTTGAGCCCTGTCCTAGCTTTGCACCAGTTGCATGCCATGTGGTCTGGTCTTCCCTTGTCGTCCCTCAGGACACTGCCACAGAGATTTGTGTGAGGAGACATCACTCTGCCTCCACTCACCTCTGAAAATGTATGGAGCCCTCTACAGTCTGCCTGTGCTGTAGCATCCCATGGACTGATCCTGCTATGTTGTATTGTCCATAGGCTCCTCTGTTTTCGTGCACAGCTGGGAGAAGCTGCCTGCCAGTGTAAAGCTACTTAGTCATCTTCCTTATTCTCCTGAGATGGCTCCTGTTGGGATGATTTCTGCAAAGAATTTATCAGGGAGTTAACAAGTGCTCTCCAGAGCTATCTTAAGGACTTGCCAATAAGCCCAAGAGGCTTGGGTTTCATGGGCTTTCCTGAGGCCTCTGTGTCTCTTTTCTTCTGAAATGAGACAGACACAAGTGTGTTGTCTGAAGCTCTTTCAGTATCTGAGAATCTTGTGTGTTATCAGCCTGTATTCTCCAGTACCAGTGAGTACAGACTTGCTGCAGGAAAAGAGGGGATCTTTGACTCACAGGTTGTCTGGTCAATTACTGACAATGTGCTGAAATTACTGACAGGCTTGTGCCACTGCTAATAAGGCAAATTGGCTAATAAAAGGGCAGGTGCATAGTCAGTGCATGTCTTAAAGGAAGCCATTTGAGTCTATACCATAAACTTCAGCAAATCTAGTAGAACAGTAACAGCAGTGTATCTTTTATTTTCCTTTGGGATTTTGACCTCTTCTCCTGTGTTATTCCTCCAGATACTTTGCAAATTGCACCTGAATTAAAAGAGGAGAGGAGGAAGGAGAAAAGATTACTTTTCTGTACTTAATTTGACTGTTATTCGTTCTGTGAACATGCAGACCACGTGAGGGTGGTGCTTGAAGATTCTCTAGTTTGCATTTATGGAAACAGTGTTGAAGTTTGCTGCCTTTCAGATCCCATCTGGGTCTGGCAGTGAGGGCTGGGGCAGAGCCGAGTACTGTTTGTCACCATGCTGAATCAAGCTGTACTCCAACACTCGTTGGAGGCACTAGGAGAGCACTTCTGTGAGCAGAGACCTGTGTCCTTGCAGCTGCAGGTGGTGACTCATTGTGGTGCGTTTATCTTGACTGCCCATCATGCCACTCTATCGCTCCCCTCTTCAGCTGCACAGAGGAGAGGAGATGTAATGAAAAGCGTGTGGGTTGAGGCGAGGACAGGGAGATCATTCAGCAATTATGATCACAGGCAAAGCAGTTTTGACTTGGAGGAAATTAATTTAATTTATTTCCAGTCAAAATAGGATAGTAAGAGATAAAACAAAATCTTAAAACACCTTCTCCCCGCACCTCCATTATTTCCAGGCTCAACTTCATTCCAAATTTTTTTCTACCTCCTCCTCCTGAGTGGTGCAGGTGGATGGGGAAGGGGATTTGTGGTCAGTTCAGCACATGTTGTCTCTGCTGCTCCTCTCATTCTCCTCCCCTGCTCCAGCATGGCGTTCCTCCCACAAGAGCCTTCCATGAACTTCTCCAACATGAGTCCTTCCCATGGGCTACAGTTGTTCATGAACTACTCCAGCCATGGGTCCTTTGCACGTGGTGCAGCCCTTCAGGGGACTCCCATGGGATCATGGGTGCTGCCAGGAGCCTACTCCAGTGAGGGCTTCCTAACGGGTTACAGCCTCCTTCAGGCATATCTACTGGCTCTGGCGTGGGGTCCTCCATGGGCTGCAGGTGGATATCTGCTCCATTGTATGCCTCCATGAGCTTGGGGATGGACAGCCTGCCTGGTGGTCCTTACCATGGCTGCAGGGGAATCTCTGCTCCACTGCCTGGAGCACATCCTCCCAACTTGTTCATCAACCTTGATGTCTGCAAAGTTGTTTCTCTCGCATGTTCTCACATCTCTCTCCTCACTGCTGTTGAACTGTAGTTTTTTCCGCTTCTTAAATGTTATCCCAGAGGTGCTACGATTTCTGCTGATGGGCTCTGCCTCAGCCAGCGGCAGGTCTGTCTTGGAGCCAACTAGTTTTGGCTCTGTCAGACAGAGGAGAAGCTTCTGGCATTTTTTTCATGGAAGCCATCCCTGTAGCCTTGCCCCTATGAAAACCTTGCCATGGAAACCCAGTAGACTCCCAGACCCTGGTGCTGACCACTTTCTCCAGGCTTTGGTAAGAGCACTGGCATTTCAGAAAAAGCCATTTTCTGTCTGGCTCTGTATCTTAGGTAATCAGTCAGCTGGTCTTGAATGTTTACATCATTACTACAGTGCCCGCACGTCTTGCAGTCCTTAATGTGTTTGTCCTCACGTGGCCGCTCTTACCTGTAAAAGGGCTGTTATTGATGTTTTCTTTGTCGAGGGCTACATCTGTAGCATAGAGGTCTGTCAGAGAAAAACAGCACAAAATGATTCTATGCTGTGGCCACTTAACAGGGTCAGCTCTGTGTAGGTCCCCTCTGTTCCTTTGTGCTTGCATTGCACGCCTGAACTGCCTTTGACCCAGGTGCTGGCATGGCAATCCTCCGCTGTCTCTTTTCTTGTGTATGAGTCGATAGATAGCCTGTGGAAGATGAGTTTAGTTAATGGTGTGTGATGGCCTTTGCACAGAGGAGTAAAGGAGGAGAGTTCCCATGCTTTGGATGGAAGGGAAAGCCACTGATACTCGTTTCAAGTGTTTGGTGGCTGCTTCTGAGTTTCTTCATGTGTTCCTGTCTTCCCCTTTGTGCTTTCTCTGTGGAAAGGGAGTCCACAGAGATGGTTTTCATTTAGCTCTATGTGGTTTCAAGCTGCGAGTAAAGCAATGCGGGTGTAATTGTGTCATCCTGGGGCATGTTACAGCACAAACTTCGTTCAGGCTTGGCCCAGCAATATTTGGGCATGCAGAGAAAGGTGACCTGAGGGACGAGACCTTCTCTGCTATAAGTGGGGCCTCAGCTAAGCATCCACATAGGGAAGATTAAATACAGGATTTTGCAGGCTATAGGTACTCTTTTCTTCTGGGACCTGCCGTTACGTGATGGGCAGTGCTGTGGTAAGGTTTTTATGGATTGGCAGGAACAAGCAACCGAGACCTTATTGGGAGGAGACAAATGGCGCAAGGTGGCTAGAGGTAATATTGATGGGGAAAGTCAGCAACATGAAGGCTATTCCTTCTGTTGCATGGTCACAGAATCACCAAATGTTTTGGGAGTGCTTGAAGACCATGATAAGGTGTCCCCAGAGCCTTTTCTAGGCTGAACAACCTCAACTCTCTCAGCCTTTCCGCGCAGGAGAAGTGTTCCATCCCTCTGATCATTTTTGTAGCCTTCCTCTGGACTCATTCCAACAGGTCCTTTCTTTGGTGTTCTGGGGACTCCAGAACTGGATGCAGAACTCTTAAGTGGGGTATCACTAGCATGGAGTATAGGGACAGAATCACCTCCCTCAACCTGCTGGCCACGTGCTGCTGATGCAACCCAGGACACAGTTGGCTTTCTGGGCGGCAAGCACACGCTGTTCACTCGTGTCCAGTTTTTGTCTGTCAGTACCCCCTGGCAGCCTGGCCACTGGGGCTACAGAGCAGCAGAAGGGCTTGAATGGGTTGTAGGCTGTGCACCAGAAGGGTGCACAAGGGTTTGGATCCCAGTGTGCGATAACTCGACATTGCATCCTCTCCCTGTATCTTTCAAATAGATCACATTTCTCTGAGGGAGGAAAGGATGGCAGCTGTCCCCAAAATGCTGCTTCCCTTTCTTAGCTCAGGAGTCTGTTACTAAACTGGAGATTTTGAGGGAAAGAAAAACAAAAAAGCCCTGCAGCCTTTAACACGCAAACAAGAGCATGAAATCTTGCTTTTCAGACTCCAGGATGCTCTCTAGGTAATGAATTGGGAAAAGCTCTTTCTTGCAAGCTTATTTATTCCATAATTATGGAATACAGAATTACCAGTATCTGATTCTGGCTGTTGCTGAGCTCTACTGGCAAGACAGAAAAGGCCTGTTATCAAGACGTGACTTTATTTTTTTTGTATGAAGGATTTGAGATGTGTTTACGTGGGCCCCTGTAGTCTGGAACAAATGACTTTCAAGCAGAATTCTGGCTGTAGGTATGGCAGGGCAGAGTTCTTCTCAAAATGTGTGCTTTTGATGGATTAGCACATTCTCCATGAGGAGGCAGGTGCTGTTCCATAACAGTGTTTCAGTAGCAGAACTTTATTATTTCCATGCGAAAGATAAAAAACCAGGGCTGAAGCCAAATCTGAACTTTGCTGTTGCCAAGCTGAGATGTTGTGACTGTTCTGGTAAGGAAAGTTGCAGAGGGCTGCGTGTCTGGCTGTGCTGAGGTTTAGGTGGAGTATCTGTGCTGTAGTGGGCTGTATCAGCTTCATGGGGTTAGGCAAAGCTGGCAATGCCTGTGTCTTCGCTAGTAATTTTTGATTCTTTTTCACAGCAGCGGTCTGAAGCTGACTGTGTCCCTGCTGCAAGGTGGAAGAAAAGGCACATCACATACCTAAGCTAATTTTCCTTTTTATTGCTAGCATAGAGTGCCCACTGGTACCGAGCAGGCATCCTGTCACCTGTAGGTTATTGATTTACTGGGAGGGCTGTTGCTTTCCTCCTATGTTGTACATTAGACACTGTTTCCCACCCCATTGCCGCATGCTTTTTGACATCGCATTTGCTAATCTAGTCTTCCTTCAGCAGCTGTGCAAGGCTGTGGGTGTGTTTTGGCAGCTTTGCAGGGGTGGGAATGAGAAATAATGGCTTCCTGTGGTCAGATAACTGTTACCTTTTACTCTGCTTTGCAGGAGGGTTTTGGGAGACAGGTAGAACTTGTGTATACCAGTTTAGGCAGTCATCTGGTGGTAGTACCAGGATTAAGCATTGAGGATCTACTGTGGGCTTATCACCTCATGCAGCTGGCAATGTGACATTGCTGACTTAACCCACAGTTACATGTGAGGTCTGGACAGAGCTGGAGAATGAATGTGATTCTAATACAAAGCTTCTTCCTTCTATTTCTCTCTGTCATAGCTGTGTGTACCTTGCAGAAAATATGATGCTCTGGGGATTCCATCATAGCCTGCCCCCCCCAAAGAAGTAGTACTATCTACTTTAAAATTATACGCGTTTTTAGCTTGAGGTCAGCAAAGGCTGGTGTATCTGCTGCCAGCTGCGTGTGCAGTGTGCTGGAAGGTATCGTGCACTTGGTGATCCAAGTGTGTCATGATGGTGAACTCTCAAACAGAGGGAACTTGGAATTTCTTATTGTTTTGAACACTTCAGATGTATTTTCACTTCACGCTTCATAGAGTTGTTATAGCTGTGAGTATCTTGTGTCATGGTATCCTCATCTGTCCTGAAAGAAAAGCAAGTGATTGCATCTTGGATATAATTGTTGGATTTCATTAGATGACAGGACTCAAAAGTAAACAGATCTCAAAGTTGGGATGCTGTGGCAAACCTGCAGCTTGAGGACCATGGAGCTGCCCTCCACAAACACAGGTCTGGAAGAATCGCTGTTCCTGTCTCTGCTGAAAAAAAACCAAAAACCCTAAAAATACTTTCTCTCTCTCTCTCTCTCTCCCCCCTACTTCCATCAATCTCTTATCTGGCAGGGAGCTGAGAGGAAGATCAGGGATGAAGAACGAAAGCAAAGCAAAAGAAAAGGCAAGTGCACTGACCCCAGCTCTCAATTGAATGCCTGTAAGTAGAAATTATTTCATCAGTGTTCTAAATATGAGATCTTATTTTGGTTACAAATAACTTGAGTAGTAGAACTCTCATAAGTCAATTTTTATCCCATATGGAATAGTGTTTGTTTTAAGCAGTTGCTTATGGAGTCATTAATTCTGTTTTGCAACACACTAAGTCACTTAGGACTTCACTTCTATATAATTCTTCCTGTCCAAGACAGGGTGCTGCTTTGTATTCTGTAGGATGTGGGATTTAGCAGTTGAAATGATAGGATGAGGGTGTGATTTTTGGTCTGTGCTGGAGTGACTGAGCTCCAGGTGGCAGTGAGAACAGGAGCTGTTCCAAATATTTCCAACTTGATCATAAACTTAGTCTTTAACTTATGCTAAAGATGTGGTTCCAACTGTGCAGCAAGACGGTGGCAACCTTAGGACTGAGCCTCCTACCTGGAGCCCTACGCTCTTCTGGAGCAAAGTGATACTTAGTAAATAATTTCATTAGTAGTTGTTTCTGCAGATGGAAAGCTTCCGCACTCATAGTATGTGAAGGCTGTGGAGCTTCTTCGTGCTGAGCATCTTTCCTTTAGCTGCTGAAGGTGACTGCACCAGATCCTGTTTGGATGGCTGCTTACCAGCATAGCGACTTAGAGGAAAATCTGTCTTGCTGTCCTTGCTTTGCACGGGGCAGATGTGTGCTCTCCCTTGCTGTGCTTGGTGTGCTTGTCAGAGCCATGTGCTATTAACAGTCCAACTGGTTCAACAAGCGCACACCTCACAGCTTGCTGGGCAGGATTTTCCTGACGCAGCAGGAACAGGCTGCTGAAGCAGCTTCAGAACAAGATAATGCTACAAGGGAACCCATTTGCTCAAGGGCAGTTGCAGAAAGGGCTGGGTTTTTTTTTTTTTTTTGTTTGGTTGTTTTTTTTCCCCAAAGTACATCGTGAAAGGTAGGTTTGGCACACTGTTAGCATTTCACGTTAGTAACCTCAACGGCCCCTCAAAGATTACCATGTGCAGCCCTTTGGGTAGTGGCAGGAAAGTGCAGTTTCCATACAGATTTCCAAGATCTTATGATTTTATAGAAGCTGCTTTCTAATATGAACTCCCTAGGCTTGGGATTAGCCTGATGCGACCTTTATTTTCCTGGAAAGTACAATCCATTTCTGTTTAGTTCTTGTGTTGGACATTTTTGATTGCTTTAAGACATCAGCTGTTATACTCACCTCTGGGATCACAGATGCTGTCTGCGCATGGACTTGTCAACAGCAGAAACAGTTTGTGGCTTTTGGTCAAAGTTATTTTTGAGGGATTGAGCAATCTTTTAAAAAAATCAGTTTTGCAAGGAAAAAGGAAAAGTCTGTTTTCCACAGGAGATGTGAGAAGTTAAGTGTTTTATTTGCAGTTGGTTTGACCCAAAATTGCAATGTTTTGCAATGTAAAATGAAGCCTTCAGTTGGAGTCAGTTTGACATGAGTGTGTCTGAAGTTCAGTTTAAGGCACTTCCTGCTTCCCTCTCTACGAGGTGGGTCTTTGTTGGTGACGTCTGTCCCTTCCAACCCAAACAAATCTATGATCTTGCCAGAAACAGTATTTGTACCACCTACACAGCGTGTTAGTATTTCTGTAGTGCTGTCTCTGAGAGGTTCCCAGCTGGAACCATGTAGGTTGTGAGTTGTCTGTCTTCTTTCTACCTTGCTGGTACAGGAAATCTAGCAACCTTTTGAGGGAACACAGAGGGACAAGGAGGGACATGGACTAGTTTTTTGCCCTCTGTTTGGATGGTTTGCTTGGTACATGGAAGACATATCATAGATCCCTTTGTTGGGGTGAGTGGCCAGGCCATTCTCCAGCCCAGTTCAATATCTGAGCAAAGCCAGGTAGCTCACTTGGAGGGAGGGAGAAAACTTATACTACTCTGTGAAACAAGCTGTTTCCTCAGGGTCCAGGCCCTCATCTGAGAGGCAGACAACCCAGGTTCAAACTCCACCACTGGAGCTTATCCCTTTGACTCTGACTGCAGAGTACCTTTGTTCAGCAGCGTATGTGCCTCTTAAATGATGTAGGAAACCCACAGCCTCTTCAGTGTCCTCACTATCCTCTGTTCCAATCTTTGGTCTCCCTACAGTTTCTGATGTCAAAGTGCCAATGCTTCCCTCACACAAACGTACGGACATCACCATCTTCAAGCCCTTCATGGATCTAGACACTCAGCCAGTCCTTTTCATTCCTGATGTTCACTTTGCAAATCTTCAGCGTGGTGCTCACGTAAGTCAAGTTCATGGGCATGGGGATATGGGGACTATGGGATGAATTTGCAAAAAGCCTGGGTGTTGTGTGTTCGTGTGTACGTATGAAATGCCAGACTATCTGCACTGGTGCTGTAAACCAATACAGGCTGAGTCTCTAGTGAACAAAAGATGTTGCTTCTAGACACATTGGCTGGAGGTAACTGGGGATGTTTTCTGATTAAATTATATTCCTATGAACTCCTGTTTTCATGAACTTGAAAAGATTTTTCCACAGCATCTCTAGCTGAGAGTTTGTTGAATGTACTACAGGGTGGTTTTCTTTCGTAAAGTCCATTTGGTTCCTGGTGTGCTGATGTAGCCTTTGGGTTCCTCCAGCCTGCTGCTGCAGGGTGGAAAGCCTGTCTATGGAACTGGCAAGTGTGGCAGCTCTGTGATCTGCTGCCAGAGCACCTTGCCTCAGCATTCCTGGAAAGTCCCAGCTGACAGGAAATTGGAAGGAAGAAAAGTTTCAAAATCTTGAACTTTCTTGTCCTGGGAGTTCTGGCAGGCTCTAATGGAATTCAAATCTTAGTTTTTAACAGTGTTGCCTAAACTCTTAAAAGGGATGGAGAATAAAGTTCTATCTGTAAGGCTGACTTTTCTGCGTGTTTTCTTGTGAAGGCTCTAGAGCTGAGCTTTGTCAGAAGACTTTATGGCAGTGTAGATGGGTATATACAATACCTAACCGGCTTCCTATGTCTCTCATTTGAGATCATTTAATTCCTCTTTATGAAAAGAGGTAAAGATGATACTGGCTTTTGGGAGATTGTGTCAAAGTGTCATTTGATGCAATGTTGAAAGATAATAAGAAATAAATTCTAGTTCTGGACAAAACTTTTACAATCATAGAATCATAGAATAGTTAGGGTTGGAAGTTCCAACCCCCCTGCCATGGGCAGGGACATCCCACTAGATCAGGCTGCCCAAGGCCCCATCCAACCTGGCCTTGAACACCTCCGGGGATGGGGCAGCCACAGCTTCCCTGGGCAACCTGTGTCAGTGTCTCACCACTCTTATAGCGAAGAAATTCTTCTTGATGTCCAGTCTAAATCTGCCCCTCTACAGTTTATATCCATTCTCCCTGGTCCTATCCCCCCAAGCCTTTATGAATAGCCCTTCTCCAGCTTTCCTGTAGGCCCCCTTCAGGTACTGAAAGGTCACTAGAAGATCTTCTCTGCGCCTTCTCAAGTATTGTTTGTGTATTAAAACGAAGGCAAATGCTTATTGCTTTGGCCAAAGCATCTTCTAGTTGTGTGGTCGTGGCTGGCTCCCTGCTCAACAGCCTTGGGTTTCCCTTATGTTTTGCACTGATGTGCTTACAAGTGAGCTGGTAACTCCATCTGCCGTGGACTCAGGGCTTCCCTGTCCTTGAACTTTATGCTATTGGACCTCTGCCCACAGCAGCAGCATTGTTCTATGTCAGTGACTCTTTAGCACAAACAAGCAAACACAGGTATTGTTAAGTTGCTATTAACAGATAGCACTTAGGACAGGGAGAGCATTGCTGACAAGACAATGTCACACCAGCTAATGGGCTTGTCCTTATGCAACTTTGTTTTGTAGCATTCAGAGCCCTTTGTACTGTTTGCTAAGGACTGAGTACCACATAAGGTTCTTGCTAGCTGGCTAATTCGAAGTATGTTTTTCTCCATGTGTCATGAAAGTTTCTCCTTTGTTTCAAAAGGTCCTTCCTGTTGCTTCAGAAGAACTGGAGGGTGAAAGGTAAGAGCTGTGCTGCTTCAGCCTGCTGAGGTCTTGCCCTCAGAGGGATAAGTCACTGTAATTGTGACGCTGCTAATTTTTTGCCCTGTCAATGACAGCTCCAACCTGAAGAGAGGGGCCTATATCGGTGAAGAGGACTTTATTGCTACTCCCAATAAGATGGCCAGAATAGAAGAACCAAAAAGAGGTATTTTCTTCATTAAGAGACTGAGTTATTGAAGTAATTGTCCAGCATGATAGAGATGCATCTGAGATTAAAGAGTTGCTTTAATTTTGGAGTATACTTTAGCCCAATGTTTTTGGCTTTGAGTAGTAGTGGAAAGAGTTTGTATATCAGGATGTATTTCAGCTCTGCAATTCTCTCTAAATATCAGAATTTCTGGTTTTTTTTCTGCTACTCTGGCACTAATTGGCTCTGAACCTGTAAGGAAGGAGACTCGGAGAAGGTGAGGGGAGAGAGCTGATCACAATCTAATAGAAAACACCTGGAAGTCTTCTCTAGGACTTGAAAACATGAATGCCAAGAACTGGTTTTGAGTACAAAACTTTTGCCTCTTTCATGGTGCTGGAAAAATGGACTGCTCAGCCAAACTGAGAGAATATTCTGCTTATTTTCAACCTGTTGTCAGCCTTTGCAATTTGATGTGAGATTGGGTGTTGCTGTGGTGGGGTAAAAGGAGATGACAGGTCCCTTTGGAGATGGTATAGCGATTACCTGCCTGATAACAGTTGTGTGTTGAAGGACCATTACAAAGTTTAAAGGATTGAAAGAGGAGGAGTAAACTTGTGGTGTGGCAAAGGTTAAGTCTGGCAAGTCTGACCTTAATGGGGCTGCACTTCTGTAGTCTGGATAAACTAGCAAGGAAGGATGGATTTTATAAAAACAAATTAGACTTCTTGGGTTTTTTTTGTTGCTGTATGACATAAAATGATGCCTGTGGGGTGCTCTTTCCATTGGCTGGTGCAACACCTAACCTGTGCCGTACCTGAGAGTGTGTGCTGTCTTCAATTTTAAAACCTATGGTCTTTCTTTAAGCCTACCTTTAGCAGAGGAAACCCATCAAGGTGCTGTGCTGTCCTGAGTTCACCTTGTTCCATAAGATAGGCCAATAATTGTTCCATGTTGCAGGTGTGTCAAAGCTCCGTGGCTGATGAACCCCTGTAAACAATCCAGGCTGTAATACCTAGTCATTAGAAGATGGATTAAAGATGGCAAAGCTGTTAAAGTCCAAGCTTTCTTGCTCTCATGGCTTATTCCTCAACCTTAATGCAGTTTTTAATGAGGCTGATGTTGCATATAATGACACTCTGCTAGCTTGAGAACACTAGAGATGGTTTACCTGATTGCGTTTCTGACTCATTCCTCTCCTAGTGAGAAGGACTAAGAGAGACTAAGTCTGCATTGTGTGTCAGCTGAAGCGGTATGAGTATTACTGAAACATGGCAAGGGGTAGGAAGAGAGATGTAGGAGGAGCAGAGGACTGTGCAAATAAATTATTTAAAAATGACGAGATGGCTGAGATGGCTTCACCTGCTGTGGTAGCATCTGTCAAAACATTTTATTGTGAAAAGTCTTATGGCACATGACCTGTGAGATGTAGACACCTGTGAGTTTCAGAGCTGCATGTTTTGTGTTCCACCTTTCTCTGTTTCAAATATAACCTTATTTTTCAAACGATAGTGAAAATAGCAAATAGAGAAAAATTTAGAGGCATTTCGACAATAACGATATTTGAGCATATGGTATTTCTGTGTGCAAAAAGTATGTTTTGAGCTAACCTAGCATGATTTTGAGCATGTGTCTGATGCAATCTTCCATGTGTATTGAATGTACATATGTGTATCTCCTCATAAGATCCTTAGTGTATATTATTCTTTACTTAGCTGCTGCTATTACATACAGGTAATTTTTGAGGAGCAATTGTGCAGTAAATTCCTTTTTCCAATTTGCTTTTCAGTGTTGCTCTATGTCCGGAAAGAATCAGAGGAAGTCTTTGATGCGCTAATGTTAAAGACGCCGTCTCTGAAAGGTCTAATGGAAGCGGTAAGTAATGAGGCTGTTTTATAGCCCATGCCTCCAGTTTTAGAAAAAGCAAGTGTAGTCCCTTGCTATCCAATTCTTACACACTGGACAATCACTGGAGATAAACTCTCAGTTGCGGCTTCTGTCCACATAGTCTTGCTCTTCTGGATAATAAGCATAAGGTTGATTTCCTTTCAATAACATGGAAATTAATGTAAATACTCCTTTAATTCATTATTAAGGGATTCAGGAAGCTTCCTTTGCTCTACATTTGTGGGGTCTGGGTGTAAGAAGGTGTTTTTCAGCCTTCCTGAAAATCCAGGTGTCAATCTTAATGACTGGATACCTGAGATAGTCCCAAAATGACAGGCACTGCTGGTGAGAGAGCCTTCTAGGCTCGCTTCTTGTGCAGACTGAGCTTTGTCCAAGCTGCAGAAGCAACTGGTGTGGGTCTTTTCCTAGGTTTGTCAAAAGATGGTCAACAGACTCGTGTTTCATGTGGATGTCCCTCCTGCCAGAGATAGTATTTTCATTGGAAGAGAGAGGGATTTCCTGAATGCGTTCAGTGGCTTGGGTTTATTTCAGCCTTTTCAAAGCCTTGTTTGAGGGCCTTCTCTCCCCCTTCATAACCTGCCTATGAAGAGCTCTAAGTCCCAGCTACTGAGCGTGCTTGGAGATTTTTAAATATCTATGGACATGTGCGTGAAATCGCCCTAGTAGCTGACTTCCAAAATAGCCTTCCACTACCCCTGCTGCTGCAGTGCTGCGAAGGAAATATAGAGCTTAACTCTGAGGAATGGTGTAATATTTGGCACAGGCTCAAAACTGACATGCCTCTTTCTGTGACTGATGCTGTGTTGATGCTTAGAAGACAGAGGCCTTGGGGCTGCACAGGCAGGTCTTGGCATCGGCTTTGGGACATGGAGACATGGAGACAGTCCTGTAACCTGAGGCTCTCTTGGCCATGGAGCTTTAGCAGCACAGGGAGGCTGGAGATGAGGGATAATGGAGAGGGAGGGTGAAAGCTATGAAGTCCTCCCTTACTCCGTGGTCCTGAAGTGAAGCTGTGCCTTTGTTTTGCTTGGCCTTCTTAAAGCAAAGAACCAAGAGCTCACAACTGTAGCTTGGAGGAAACCCTCTGTGCTTTTGCATCCTGAAATGGCGTATTGAGTTGTTACTTGCTGTTGGTGTGACAGAGCCAAAGTAAATCAGGCTTAGGTTACGGACATTGTGACTTTCTGGAGGTTTGTACGATGAAGTACCATGGTTAACAGCTGTGGTTTCACACTGAGGTCACTCTGCTGGGTAAAGAGGACATTTCTGATCAGCTCATGTCCTTAGCAGCAGAGGTATTTACTCTGTTGCTATTTCTTCCTGTGCCAACCACTCTGATGACCGTTTCTCACCTGATCCCTCTGACACTGAATTTTAAAATGGCTTTTGATATGCTAAGAGAACAGAGAGCCCAGAGAAGATGAGAACCAGGATGTGGGGTATTTTTTTAATGCATGGGATTTTGAGAAGTCAGTTGCCAAGTTTAGAACAATTAAAATTTTCGCACAGATTTCACAAACTGCAGAAGAAAGGCTCTTATCTGTTGGCCATGCTATAGTTCAGGATTTAGTCCTGCCTTTTGGGGGCAAAGTGGTTGTTTGGATCTGCAGACCTTTTTTTGTTCCTTTCTGTGAAATGGAAGTGGAAGACAATGCCAGCAGTCCACTTGCTTCACCAGTGCTTCCTGTCTTTTGTTCTAGATATCTGACAAGTATGAGGTTCCTTTTGACAAGATAGGAAAAATCTTCAAAAAATGTAAAAAAGGGTGAGTATTTACCTGCGCAGCAACTCTCTCAGAATTTGAACTCCTTTTATTTCAAACCAGTAGACAAATCTGCTTTATAATTCCTCCATGCACTGCATGTATGCAGATATCAGTTGCAGAGGTGCATGGGTGTGCACATTATGCATTAATCCTATTCCAGTGGCATTCATAGAGCAGAAGGCTGGAATAGTTCCGTAGAAATATATAGTCTGACTTCCTGGGTAAATACAAGTCACAGACCTCTCTGAGTTAGTTGCTGTTTGAACTGGAATTTGTTATGGAATCATGGAATGCTTTGGATTGGAAGGGACCTTTACAAGTTGTCTAGTCCAACTACCCTGCAAGAGCAGGGACCTGTCAGAGGAGGAAGAGCTTGGTTTATTTAAAGACTCCTGGTGATGAAGAACCTACTTTAATCCATGCTAAATTGCTCCAGAGATTAACTGAATTCACCATGTCTATATTTGGCTACAACTACTAAACTTGGTTGTCTTCTCTTGTGCTCAATTGAAGAGAACTTTACTTGCAAAGTACCCATTCCCCACAGAGGCCACACTCCACAGTGTATTTTTGTTTTGTTACATAAATAATTGAATTCCTGAATATGTCTGCTTTTGTTTCACCTTTTAATCTCTAATTTTCTTGGGTTTTTTTCTTTCTAATCTCTCAGTAATTTTCTTGTTTTTTTCTCCTAAGTCACTTTGGTGTCTTAGCCCCTTCCCCAAAGCCCCTCTGTCTGGAAAAATGTCCTTTAATCACTTTTGGAATGTCATTTCAAGAGTTATGCTTCTATAGCAGAATTACTGCAGCAAAACAACTGCAGAAGCTTCAAATTGATGGTAGCTAAACCACCACTAAGGTTGGTTTTGTGTGTGCCCACATACACTCACATGCATGTGTGTTAAACACACAAACACACAGGTTTGTGACTGGATGCAGTGAAGCACCAATCTTTTCTTTTCGACCTCTGTATAGGCTTGTGCTGATTGTAGCTGTCAAACAAACCAGTTCAGAACCCCAAGCATCTGCAGCTTCAGGAGGATTTCTGCCTGTTCCAAGATTTCCCTCCCGCCCTGATCCTGGGGCCAGAGTTAAGCCTTTCATTCAGGTCCTAGAAGCACAGCTGCCAGCCTTGATGGCAGATTTGGATAAGAACAGCTAGATCTGCTATAGGAAGCAATGGGACAGAGAAGGACAGACAGGAATCTTGTGTTACCGCTGGACAGTTCAGGCTCTCTGAGACTGGAGGGTATCTTTGCTGTCTGTGAAATTCAGAACTGTAATAGCTCCCTGACTTATTCTATTTTTCCAGGATTCTGGTCAACATGGATGATAACATCGTGAAACACTATTCTAATGAAGATACCTTCCAGTTACAGATTGAAGAAGTTGGAGGATCCTACAAACTCACTCTCACTGAGATCTAAGATCATGGATCCTCTGTGGATTTTAAACAAAGGTCTCAAGTGAACGTTTTCCCATAATTTAGGATGTTGGGCAAAACACTAATCGCCTTCTCCAGAAGAAAGCCAGATGTAGATTTGTTCTGGGGAGCAGAGGAGTGTTTTTCCTTAATACAGGTTTTTTTTCTGTTCGTTCCAAAGGACATTGTAATACTCATGACCTTATTTGCACTTGAAATGAGTGAGCAAAGATAGGTGATTAAATAGAGTGTGTATAAAACCACTAGTAAATACAGGAGGGGAAAACCCCTGGAAGGTGGCCTTTTAGAGTGGTGATATCTTATTTATCTGTTCAGTAACCATGTTTGAACCCGTTATCATCGAATACCATTTTATTGGACTGTTTTCTGCTAGGTAGAGATGCAAAACTAGTAATTAATACTAGTAGGAATTGTGTGCAGGTTGGAGAAAAGTCTTTATAATGTTTACTCTTGAACAGGGCAGACTGTTGAAATCACTTGTGTTGTTTGGGGGGGGAATGTAAAACTGCCTTGCGTATGAAGAACTCGCCTTAGTAAATGTGTGAACTCTCATCAGATGAAGCTATATTGTATATAAGTGCAATATATTTTTTGAAGGTTTGTAAATGTGTATATACAAGTGATATATAATATATAAAATATGGTGTTCTGTATATACCGTGAATATATGCAATGAAGCCCATCTAAAAGGATGCCATATACAGAGAAAACGGATATTTAACATAGCTATTTAAAAATGGACAAACCCTTAACATGCACCAAAGGTGAGCACACGTTTGTACGTTCATAGAAGGCACAAGAGACCTGCTTGTTCAACACGGATCTTCCTGCGTGTAAAGAAAAAGGTACCAGCTCTCTCCTAAACCCTCCTGCACTGCAAGGCAACAGCAGTCCTGGCTTCTCTGATGAGCTGCCAGTTGAGCCCTGAAAAGGTTGCACACCGCTGCTCTGGGAGGCGATTTGGGCCAAGTCTGAGAGCTGGCTCTCAAGAGGAGCTGAGCACTTGTAGTTTCCTTGAAATCTTAAGTCTGGGGGTCAGGAAGAAGATCATCTGGAGAGTGGATTTTTTTTCTGTAGCAGTGTACCTAAGTCTCAGCTGGATGCTGCCTGAACAGCATCTCGTGCTGGATGAACCCAAGGGCCAGAGCCAGCTTGCCAGGTCCTAGGATGCTGACAACTGAAAGTGCACAGGCAAGGCTTTTGAGAGGAAGGTGGTGTCCCAGCGCAGAAGATCAAGCGGTTGCAGGGACAAGGGGCCACAAGCAGGTTATAAGCATTCCTGATGTATGTGCATTGCTAGGCATTGACTCACTGCTGAGGTGGAGTGACCAAACGGGGAGCTGGTAGCAGGCATCCTGAGCCTAGCCCCAGCTGGGAGTGCCAAACGGCTCCAAAAAATACTGCTTTGCAGTAGATCATACAGTTATTTACTTATTTTGTGCATGTGTTTATGAAGGAAAGGCACACTCTGGATAGTAGCAAGTGAGAAACATTTAAGAGGCAGCACAAGGCTCTAAGGCAAAAACCTGCATTATGGGGTTGAGCAGATGAGTGTGAGTATCAGGTCCAGCATCACTTAGTGCTTTTGTTAGGGATCTGGATAATTAAAGAGATAAAGAGACAGCACAAAGCTGGGAAGAGCTGCACGTGCCTTACCTAGGACGTGAAGGTCAATCTGGATAGGCTGGAGAAATAGCCTGGAAAAGTAGGATATGATTCTACTTAATGGTTAACGATTCTACTTAACGAATTGTAACTGTGTGTTCAGCTGTGTCATGCTGCTGTTTGGAAGAGGGAAACAAATGCCATGTTGAGTTGATAAGCAGGAGCATGGCCTACAAGAAACAGGAGACCTACCTTTTGCTCTAGTTGGCATCACTGAGGCCTTGGCTGGAGCACTGTGCCCTGTGCTGAGCCCGGCCCTGCCAGCAGAGCCTGGTCCTATCAGGTGTCCCAGAGAAGGCAGATGGCCTGGTCCTTCAGCCTCTTCTGAGGAAGAGGGGCTGGATGACTTGTCTGGTGAGAGGTCATCTTCAGAAGGGAATGTCAAGAGGAGCAGCCTCCCAACACACGGAAGTGTTCTTCCAGTCCGTTGCAAGCACAACAAGAAATAGTGGGCATAAATTGCAGAAATTTGGCTTAGGTGTTGAGGCAGTTTTCTCTAGTGAGAAAAGCAAGTTGCCCAGGGAGGTGGTGGAGTTTCCTCAGAGCCAGGTTATGCAAAGGTTTCTCTAGACTGTCACGGGTATAGTTGACTTTCCTTGGTGCTGAGACTTAGGTGACCACTTGAAGTCCTTCCTCACCATATTTTTTTAATGATTTATATGAAATATAGTATTCTGGAATCGAGCTGGTTCATAGACTGCTCCATTCACCCCTCCCTCCTCCTCCTCTTTCTCCTCCATTGATGGGCCTCACAGAGGCTTGCCGATGCTCTGGGCACAATGTGCTCCCCTCTTTGCTCTGTGGCTGGAGTTGAGCAAACTCTGGATGATGCATCCATGATCGGGCGCATGGACAGAGCCCGTGGGCTTGAAGCTGAAGGAGAGAAGCGGATGCGCAGCACAATGTTGAAGAGAGTTGGCTGACACATACCACACCATACAGGACTCCGTCGCCTGCAGAGCAGAGCAGCCACAGGACTCATACCCAGCCAACACCAACCCACCGCTTGGGCTTCCCTTCATCAGTCACGGGAATAATCTTACTATGGCAAGGGAATCTTTTTTTTAAACTTGATATATAGAATACGCATATATTTACACATTTTTATTGAAAATGGAAGTTTTATTACAGGAACTCAGTCTAGGGTCAGGGAAGTAGATTTAGAGTCTCCATAGAGGTAGGATTGACACGAATGTTATTTCTTTTTACTGCTTAATGAAGTATGTGAACTAAATCTGACAATTGTTTTCTGCTCCTATGATATTCTGGGACACGGGTCTTATAACAGTAGCAGCAATGTCATGTATGTTTTACAAAACTGATTTTTTTTTTCTGGTTTTGCCTGCTGTTTTTTAATTGAAAATGTATTTTAAACCAAGCTATTAAATTTTATATGTTCATTTCTAATGATGAGTTCTTTATCTGGTAAACACATCTGCCCTTCCTCTTTATTTTGACTTTGGTGGGATTGTTTACTAGTTTCTCTTCATTACAGAAAGAAAATCCGAGTGTCAGCCTTGCTGTTGTTCCCACATAAGTGTTGGTTAGTCCTGTTCTCCTTCCCAGCTTGATTTCAAAGGACCTCATTCATTTTTGAAGGTGGGGAAGCCTTGTGGCAATGTATTTTAGCAGGACGCTTTCCTGTGGCAGCAAAACAAAACCAAAAAGCTATTGGTAAGCTCGGGATATGTAGCATGTTGGTGATGCCTGGTGCTCTCTGCTGGAGGTTGAACAAAAAATGAGTGGGAGGCATTGCCATCATCTGCACCCCATCTCCAGACTAATCCTAACGCTGCTGTTGCTCTAGTGTCCGGAGAGGCCCTGGGCTTCTCTTTTTAACCATTAGGAAAGTTTAGACAGCCTTTAGCTGGATTCCCAGCACCTGCAGCAGCTGGCTGGGCACCACTCTGGGACAGCTTCTGTTCTGTGCCAACACCTTCCCTATTGCTGGGCTTGTGTCGGTGTGCGCTGGGCTCAGCGGGCAGCAGCGTGGGAGGCAGAGATTCCTGGACTAGAAAAAGGCAGGTAGCACCTTTTATTGATTTATCTACTTATTTCTAGTCTCAATATGAGCTGTGCTTGCAGAGTTTACGTCCTAGAGGTAGGAAGGTGCTGCAGGATGTCACCCAGAAAGTTGTGGGTGGCCCTGGCTGATGCAGAAATGCTGGAGGATGCCAACTGTTATTTCCACCCCAGCTGGTATCCACTCAGAGGCTGAGTTTAGGCCCCATACAGTTGGTTTGTGGTGTGGCAGCGGTCTCGCAGCAAACCTCAGCGTGAGGATGGACCTGCAGGAGGGCCAGCAGCCAAATGCTAGCAGTGCTACTGCCTCTGGGACGTGTGTGGTAGCTTTGTCTTCCCAAGCCTTTACGCAGTGGTGTGCACCTGTGCCAATGCCTCCTTCCCACTTCTGCCACCCTGTCAGCCCTTTTCTGTTCATCTAGTGAATTTAAATCAAGTGTGGTTTTAATCAGCTCTTATCTGCAGTGGGGCATCAGGAGATGAAAGGTGAACTCCCAAAGATGCAGCTTTGAACTCCCAAGCCAGGCAGCCTTACAAGGAAATACATGGTTCTTCCCTGGGGCGTGACTCGGGGCTCTAGTATCACCAACTCAAAAAGCTTTTAAGATTGGATTTTTGTTTGTATGGGAAATCTGTGTTCTGCAGCTTATTCAAGGATCTTTTGTCTATACCAGTTAACTGCAGGAAGTTTTTATCAAGGCTTTCCAAGAGCATGGAGCTTATGTGCGCCTCTATTTGGTTGCTTTGTTATTTTAGATTATTTGATTTGTTATTCTGATTAAATTATTAAATATTAGAGGGTATTCATATACCACTCAATTAGGTGAATTGCTCTCATTGAAAAAATATGAGCTTTTATAACTTGTTTTGCTGTTTGTCCTTAGACTACCCTACCACCCCACCAGTGCTCTTTGTTGGAGCTCTCCAGGAACACCAGTAGCACCGAGAGGGTCATTACCAGTAGTTTTCACAGAGTTAGGGCCTGAGATGGGAACCTGTTTTCCCCTCTCAGCAGTGGGGCTGTCAGCCTCTCTCTCCTGGCTCAGCAGCGCAGTGCGGTTCAGATGAATTCGACTGATGCCACTTCTATGAAAAGTAGAATCAAACTGGTCTGAATGATGAAGTAACCTTTGAATGCCTCACTCATCTCTCCCACCTTTCCCACCAAGCCATGGCCCACGACCCCTGGCCCACGGCAATGAGCAGCGCTGCCCTGAAGACCAAGAAGCTGGAGATGAGGAGAATGTCTGAGGCTTCATTAGCCTTTCCAGTGATATCTCCAGCTGCAGAGGCTTTAGGTTTGCAGTGCTGCTTCCATGCTGCTTTGTGTCTCTGCTTTGCAGGGCTGATCGACTGCAGTGACCCTAAGAAGGTTGCTCTGAAGCCAATGGTGGCTCACTCAACTCCCCATAGGCTCCAAGCCTATACCTCCCATCCAGAAGGGCCATTCTCCTGAAAGGGTCAGCAGGATGAGAAATGGAGAGCAGGAGGAAAATGGCCCAGGCTGTGATGGCAGTGATGGGACTAACGAGCCGATGTTAAAGGAGTGATTATTGGCATCACAGACAGGATATCTGAGTGGCGACACGGCGACATTGTGTTAAGGGGTAGAGGCTTGAGAGCTGAAAAGGAAATGGTCATTTCTGGCATTGACATGATGGCCACCTGCGACATGCCTTCTTTCTCTTGCCCCCGCTATTGTTTTTTGAATTGTTAGTTATTTCTGAAGTCCTGGCAGACACGTGGGTGGCTGCTCAGAAAAGAAATTCTGAGAGACTTGAAACTAAGAGAGAAAATCAGGCCTTGAAAGAAACGGTTAAGGCCTTGGTGATAGATCTAGAGGCGGAGTGTGTAGCTCTGCAGCAAGGTGAAGACTGTAGAGGGTGCTGTGAAACTGTTTTTTCCAGCTTGGCTAGTGAGGCAGTGGCTTATTGTCCTTGGGAGGAGGGAGTGGCAAAACCCAGCTTGCCTGGTCTCCAGCAGCCTAGTGGTGGTGGTGGGAAGTCTGACAGACATTTATGATTTATGTGAACCTCTGGCCCCATTAACAAGCCCCCAGCACTGCCAGACCAAGCAGATGGAACATCACATGAGCCCTCGTCTTCTGAGTGACAATGACTTGAAGGACAGTACTGAAAGGCTAAGAGCTAAGGACAGGACTGAGCTGGCTTCCTTCTAAGCAACTGCTCACTGTCACTGAACATCTAATCTTCCTCTCTTGAGGAACCCATCTTGCCTGGTCTCCTGAAACGTGTTGGTGGTGGCATCAAGTCTGCTGGACGTTTGTGTGAACTTGTGGCCCCGTTACCAAGTGCCCCACTCAACCAGGCCAAGGAGATGGATTGTCTCATGAGCCTTCCCCTTCTGAGTTGCAATGACATGAAGGACAGCATTGAAAGAGTAAGGGGGAAACACGAGAACTTTTTTGGCAAGGGCAATCTCTGTCTCTCTGTTCTTCTCTGTCAGAAGGATGAGCCAGGGGAGGGTATAGCTTGGATATTAGGAAAAGGTTCTTCCCTCAGACCCTCAGAGGCTGCAGGAGGACTGGAACAGCTCCCCAGGGAAGCAGGCACCGCACCAAGCCTGTTGGCCCCAGTTGGTACTTTCATGCACACTGCTCCTCACAGTCCACGAGGATGAAGCATTCCCTGCCAGTCCCTGTTTTCTGTCCAGGTTTCATTGTTTCATTGTTGTGACTCTCCAGCTAAGACACTGATGCCCTAAGAGGAGCACTCCTACCTCCACCAGACCAGAGTCAGATGAGGCTGTGCCTGCCTGCAGGGAGGAGCACAGGGTGGCTGGGTAGGGGCTAATTCAGTGCAGGTGGGCTCTCCTGCCTCGTGTTCGCCACATTTCAGGGATGCTGAGGTGTTCAGGCGGAAAAAAAAAGCAAAGTAGTGCTTGGTCTTCTTCTAGCACTGGTGAGAATTTAACTATTTAATTATTAGAAGATTGTCTCTAGAGACTCTTCAGTAGCTTGTTATTCTTTTTATCCCGTGGTGCCCCAAACTGCACACAGTACTCAAGGTGGGGCCGTAGCAGAGCCAAACAGAGCTGGACAATCACCTGGCTTGACTGGATAGCAATGCAGTGCTTGACGCACCCCGGGACATGGTTGGCCCTCTTGGCTGCCAGGGCGCACTGTTGGCTCACGTTCAACTTGCCGTCAGGCAGAAACTCCCTGATCCCTTTCTGCAGGGCTTCTCTCCAACCCCTCACTGCCAGTCTGTATGTACCTCCAGGATTGCCGTGTCCCAGGTGCAAAATCTGGCACCTGCCTGTGTTAAAACTTCATGTGGTTGGTGATTGCCGAGCTCTCTGGTTTGTCTAGGTCCCACTGCAGGGACTCTCTGCCTTCAAGAGTGTCAACAGCTTCTCCCCAGTTTTGTGTCATCTGCAAACTTAGCAACAAGGAAACCACTTACAAATAGAAACAGTGGCAAGGCCTGCCTGCTTGCTGAGATGCCGCTCTGCTTTCCAGGAACACCAGTAGCACTGAGAGGGTCATTACCAGCAGTTTTCACAGAGCCAGGGCCTGAGATGGGATCCTGTTTTCCCCTCTCAGCAGTGGGGCTGTCAGCCCCTCTCTCCTGGCTCACCAGTTCAGTGTTGGCAGAATTCAACTGATGCCACTTCTATGAAAAGTAGAATCAAACTGGTCTGAACGATGAAGAAACATCTGAATTCCTCATTCATCTCTCCCACCTTTCTCACCGTGGACCCCTGGCCCACGGCAATGAGCAGCGCTGCCCTGAAGACCAAGAAGCTGGAGATGAGGAGGATGTCTGAGGGTTCATTAACCTCTCAGCTAGGTAAGGCGGGAGCCTGCCTGCTCCCCTGTGGGGAGAAGCATCTTTTCTCAGCTTGGAGATCTAGCACACATTCCCAGTGACCACTCCTCCCTGGTTGTGCCCTCCTGCAATGCCCTTCTGTGCTCTCAGTCCTCTGCAGAGCCGTCCTGTTCCTGTAGGGATGCAGAGCTATGGGGCAGGGGAGGAACAGGAGGGGTGTGTGCAGGTGAGATCTGCGTGTAGAGCACAGGTCCATGCACTCCCTCTTGTCTGACGGGAGCCCAGATAGCCCCGGTGCTCCTCTGGGGGCTCTGTGGAAGTGAGTCAAGCATTGTCCATGGGCCCACTTCAAGTGGCTGCCAGCAGCAGTGTGTTTCCCTCCGCAGTTTTTGAGAGGTTTCCAAGAAACCTTTCCAGTGAGATATCCAGCTGCAGAGGCTTTAGGTTTGCACTGCTGCTTCCATGCTGCTTTGTGTCTCTGCTTTGCAGGGCTGATCGACTGCAGTGACCCTAAGAAGGTTGCCCTGAAGCCAACAGTCACCCAGTCGGCTTGCCAGAGGCTCCTGGTAACCTCCAAGCCCATAACTCTCACCCAGAAGTGCCATTCTTGCCAAATGGTCACAAGGATGAGAAACAGAGAGCAGGACGGAAATAGCCCAGGATGTGATAGTAGTGATGGGAACAACAAGGAGCCGAAGTCAGGAGGACCAGGAGGCTACATAAGGAACCCAAGACAAATCACATGTGGTGGATCCTCAGTTTATCTCCTGTAGGCAGAGCTCTGAGATCTTCCTTCCCGGTGGTGTGAGCCCAGGGAAGCAGCTGAGCCAAGGAAGAGCTCAGCTGCACATTGTGCTTCAGGCCGTCTTTGCAATGTGTGCACCACAGACTTCATGTCCTCAGCGTATATCAATAGGGGAAGCAATCTTGAAATAGTTTCTGTGCTCTCTAGAGGCTCCTGCTGCATTTCATGACTGAGAACACAGCAGCAACCAGTCAGAGCAACTAAAAATGTGTCTAATCTGGTCAAGCATCTCCTACAGCTACAAAAAGCAGCCATCTGTCAGCCGTGTGCTACTGAAATACCAGTGCCTTTGTGCCTTTTTCTATTGGCTCTCTCAGCTTTAGAAGGCAAAAGTTTGCGGGAACAGGCAGTTCTGCAATCTCAGCTCTAGGCTGCCTCAGCCTCTGAGCTGTAGAGCCATACCTTTCTTCACAGTTCTCTCTACTAACTTTCCTGGAGCTCGGTGGCTTCTGTGCAGCTTTATCCTCTTCTATGGTTCTGCCCAGAAATGCCAGGGATGGAAGTGGCAATTGTGGCCATGGGGAATGGAGTCCAGACCCCATCCTCTGGATTGTCGTTGCAGGAGGGACAGAAGCTGCATTTGTTTTGGTTGTGCCATGGTGGGCAGGGAAAGGCAGATGAGTAGCAGCTTGTTTAACCAGGATAACCAAAGAAAGGCTGGTCTTCTTGATGGCAGCCTTGCAGATACAGGGCCAAAAAATGATGGGCTTGAGCCAAGGAGGTTTTGTCAGCATGCAAAGTGACCTTGTGGGGACCTGGCTGGAGTTCAGCAGTGGCTTGTAAGCACTTTAGGGACAGTGATGTAAAGCCATTCCTGTATCATCAGAAAGGCTACCAGAGGTAACAGCAACCCAGAATGCGCTTATGCCAAGACGATGGATGCCAGGTGGGAACGCAGGCACTGCCAGAGTGGTGGGTGAGGGGAGAGAGCTGGCAATAGCATGGGGGACGGTCTCTCCCCTAGCACTTGCCTTTCCGTTGCCCATCCTAGGCCATGCTGCTCCATCACTTTGACTTTTCCTGCCACATCTTAGCCAAAAGCTAAGTGGCTAAACTTCTTGTGACACCAAGGCAGAAGTCTGGATGCTTGGGCTGAGCACTGTGTTCTCTTCTCTCCAGGCTTTCCTGCTGCCCTTTCATTGCAGCGGAGAGAATGGGAAGAAGTCACTGGGAGTGCCTATGATTGGCCCTATCCACAAGGCACCCAGAGCATCTCATGAGGATCCTGACAGTGCTGAAGTGCCTCTGCCAAGCTCTCAGCACCTGATTTGCCAGGAGGCCCTGGAGACAAGGTAAGCCATGGCATCTGCTTCTCCACTATGCCGTTTACCTCACACTTCTCATCTCGGGAGGTTATTTTCCTCAGCCAGCTCTGAAATACATTTATACCAACTCCTGTGCACTCACCATTTTGTGTATCTGTGATGATCCAGCACAAACTCATAACCAACCTCATACACTCTAAAAGCTGGGGTGCTGGGAGGAAGGAGGAGGCAGGACTTCAGGGGACCTTGAAAGCAGGTCCTCTGCTGGGCTCTGGTACTGATTTCCTCTGTAACACTTGTGGTGCCATTTGCGAGCTGTATTGCATGGATCTGAATAGGTATGTGGGCTTGTGCGTTATCTTTGATAGCCAACACCTGAACCTGCAAGAACTTCTCCATGTCTGGGCTTCCCCAGAAGTGAGAGCCAAGGTGAATCTCTGGTTAGAGGTATATAATCCTCTAGATGTTTAATATTTACATCTGGTTTAAGATCAAACGGGGCAGGCAAGGTCCTAGAGGACAGTAATAGGTCTGCAACTGATGGAAAGGTAATTCCTTGGATCTGTCTGGGGAAATCTGGCCGTCAACCTTATCCTAGTTATGGCCATAAATAAGGAATCCTAGAAACACTGTTGCAATGTAAAAGCTTCAGCATAGTTTTTGAAGGGCAATCTCAATCTACTTCTCTACCAGCTGAAGTGGAAGAAACCCTTTTCTCTTGAAAGAGCAGGGAGGTGTTGGATTGTGGTCAGGAGGCATCAGTCTGTATGACTTTGGCAGCTACAGGTTTAATGGTAATTCATCAGCTTTGGGTAGTGTTGGTTTATGGGTTGCATTTCCCATGCAGAGCTATAAAGATGCGGAGGGGCTCTTGATCAGGGAATGCAAGGATAGGGTGAGGGGAACAGTTTTTAAGCTGAAAGAGAGGAGATTGAGATGAAATTTTAGGAAGAAATCTTTTCCTGTGCGGGTGGTGAGGCACTGGCCCAGGCTACCCAGAGAATTTGTGGCTGCCCCATCCCTGGAGCTGTTCAAGGCCCGGCTCGCTGGGGCTTGGAGCAACGTGATCCAGTGGATCCAGGATGGTCACAACTGCATTGGCTTTGTGATTCCTTCCAACCCAAACCATTCTATGATCCCTCCTCTATCAGAATGGCCTTGCTAAGAAAGTTCCCCTCCTTTAATACTACTCCCCTTCTTCTTCTGTCTTCTTATACGTTCTTTTATCTTAAATTTCTTAAGGGCAAGATCAAGCACTGGACGTGACGAGGATGTCCATAAGCCTCCAGGTAGGTACAGGACAGGGGTGCCCCCAAAGGGCCATAGGAGTCCTGGGCTGTAGGTGGCACTGTGGAAGTTCAGTCAAAAACCATCCTGCAATTCCTCAATGTTCTCCAAGGGCTCCCCCAGAACCCAGTGATTGGTAAATGCTCTGGTGATCTGGTGACAATGATGCCGGCATGGGGTTATGAATGACAGGAGTGAGAGGGAAGGCCCGGGGCCTGGAAGCCCGGAGCAGGGAAAGAAGATGCCCCTCTACCTCATGCTTGTAGCTTTTATCTCCCTGCAAGCTTTTTAATGCCACAAACATTTGAGAAAATCAAGGTGTTTTGCGTGAAATGAGAAAAGTTCCCACTCCTCCCTTCCACACTTAAAGGAGAAAAGCTCCCCTTAGAGCAGTGTCTGAACAGAACACTGAGATCTGAGCTAGATCTGTCAACATTGCCTATTTTTGCAATAAAGTATTGCCAGACTGAGGCTAGGGTAGGAGGTGCCTGCTGGCTTCACCCCCTCCATGCCTTGTGTTGTCACTGGCAATATGAGTTCTGTAAGACAATCTGCGGTGTCTGGTGCATCTGTGTCAGCCAATACTTTTAAGCTGAAACCCTCGGTGATGCTGTTGCTGTCCATTTGCCTTCTGTGTGTTTGTAGCGACAGGAGAGAGGAGGATTTAGCGAGTACTTTTGCTGATGCAGATAAAGGAATAAGACCCACTGATCCCTCAGCCTGGTGTTCTGCCAACTAATGGGCATGGCCCGCGAGGGCTTATTCCCTTACTGCTCAGATGCAGCCAGGATACAGCTGGGGAGAAGCATTGCTGAATAAGTAAGTGACATTTTTGCTGGATACTTTCTGAACTAGAAAGGAGCTACAGCGTTAAACCATCTCTCTTTCATTATCGACCTGACCATTTCACAGGGGAAAGAAATCCTCATTTAAGAAAGTTACTCCTTTTTTACTGCTTAGCTATCACTTGATTTTATCATCTGTGAAGCTATGTAAGGAATGATGAGTTCTCAGAGTTCTACCAGCTCCGCTGGAGAGTATCCCAGAGTGAGCTGCACTTCGCCATTCCCATTAGGAAACTCGGCCGTTAGCAAGTCTACCCAGAATGTTGGCTGTTCTGCTACAATTGACAAAGAAATCCCTCAAGGAAAATGATTTTTCCAGCTTCAAGAACACAATTCTGGGTTTGGTAATACTCTAGCAACCCTAAGCGTTTCTTTAGACACCCTCTAAAACATGCCAGCAAAGAGGAGGGCATGTTGATTCCTCCCTCTACAAAGGGAAATAGCTGATAAAAAACAGGAGTTCTTGTAGTAACTGGGAAAAAGAAGACGTTTACTAAAAAAATAAAATTGGTAGGAACAGAAGAGAAACTTTTTGGCAAGGGCAATCACCATCTCTCTGCTCCGCTCTGTCAAACACAGGTGCTCACCAAAAGCCTTGGGCCGAGGCTTCTGTCATGTCGTAGGTTTGAATCTGATGGGCAACAGAGCACTGTCGTTTCAGCTGCCAGTGCAGCATGGTGGTGCCCCACCTGTGTGGAGGGCTCATCTATTCCTTGCTGTTGTCATCCACAATCCATATCCATGTCTTAGCAGAGCGCTGGATTCCGAAACCCGTCTTGCATGTTTGCCGGAAACATGTTGGTGGTGTGAAGTCTGCTGGCCACTTGTGTGAACCCATGGCCTCGTTACCAAGCACCCCACTCAGCCAGAGAAAGGAGATAGATCCTCTCATGAGCCCTTGCCTTCTCAGTGAGAATAACTTGGAGGACGACACTGAAAGAGTAAGAGCCAAGGACAGGGGTGAGCAGGATTCCTTTTCAGTGACTGCACAGTGCCACCAAACATCAAATCTTCCTCTCCTGAATAACCCACCTTCCCTGGTCTCCAGCGTTGTCTTGTTGGTGTCATGAAGTCTGCCGGCCATTTGTGTGAACCCGTGACACCGTTGCCAAGCCCCTAACTCAACTGTGGGAACTGAACTGCCCGTTCCCTGGCGCTGTGAGCTCTTTATCTCTCTTAGAGACCTCCTATGACTGTCTTGGTTCCAGCATGGCTTCCTGCCATACATTGAGAAACAGTTTCTTGTGCCAGTGGAAGGTTATGGCAATGGAGTGTTGCACATCCCTGGGTGTGATTGTGTGCCAAGGGGAGGAAAGCAGGACTTGTTCTGAAGCTATTGGGATGTATATGGATCTGCAGTAAGGACGACAACGGTCTACCACTGTGTTCCTGGTATGGTGTTGTGTGTAGTCTGTGTACCTCTCTATATGCTTCCTGATGTACTTCCCTTACAACTAGGTCTGTGCTACCTTGTGCAAGTTACTTCAGAAGAAAATACAACAGCAGAGGATGAAAATAGCAGAGCTTTTGCGTAAAGAGAGGGAGATGAGAGAGAAGAGAGAGAAGACAAATTCCTTGCAGCGCCCTACGCAGAATGTTGACTCTGGGGATGCAGTTGAAGAAAGTAAGTGGTTGCTGTAGCTGTGGGCATTTTTACTCACTTGCTGGCTCTTTGCAGTGTTGTAAACATCTATGCAATGAGACTGGAAAGCTGTTACACTTGCACCTGGGTGGAAGTTAGAATAGGATCTATTTCCGCTTCCTAGAGAAAAATAAAAAGGCCTGCAGTGTCTTGCCAGTGGCCCACATTGAGTTAGTCCCAGTGTATCACCTTCCCCTCTTCTCCTGTCAAGTCCTTCAGGCTGGATAATTCCATCTTGCAAACTACATCGGGGCATCAGACTCTAATTGAGAGCTGCCTCCAAGGAGAGGCCAATGGGGGAGCTCTTCAACCCGGGTGCAACCGGAGAGAAACAAAGTTAAAGTATTTCTATTTAAAATGCAAGAAATCTTGCTGGTGTGATAGGACAGGTTTTCCTGCTGACAGCAGTCCCTGCTGAGGAGCTCGCATTGCAGAGCCACACTGGAGCCCTCAGCACAGTGCTTGCGCTTTACCCGACCAAGCCAGCAGCGCTTCTGACTCCAGTGGGGCTGATGGGCTTTGCTTTTCTATTGTTGCCGTACAGGTTGTCTCTGCATGGCAACTAGTGTCCTGGTACAACCGTGCTGTTGCACCTAGAAGTGCGTAGTGGTTTCAAGCCTCTCTCATCCCATCGCCTGTGGTGCAAACTGAGATTAAGGAGTTTCTCCTCAGCCAACACCCGAACACGGGGGCTGTGTGTGGCAGACAGGGTACGGAAGAGGCTGCCTGGTGCTCCAAGGCTGCTTCTGCCTGCAATATCTGTGCAGCAGATAGTGACTCCAGAGTGATCCTCTTTGCTGCTTTGTGGGTAGCCTACCTCACATTGTGATCCTGAGTAGCGTGAGTTCAGAAACTGGGAGCTAGGAATGGTACTTTGAATGCTATTCCGTAGTGATGCTAAACCGACTTTCAAAATGGACCAGAACCATGTAGCTCTTCATTCATATTGAACAGTTGTCCGTCCTCCATACTTTGTAGGACATGCCAGGTAGCACAAAAACCCTAGAGTCCAGAGCAGTTCACCTAACTGCTGTGCAATATTTGCACTCAGTACTTTCAGACAGCCCAGTTGCTTTCATCTACGCTTTAGAAAATGAGCTTTTGTGAGCAAGATGTGAACTTTTGGAGCTACTGTGCTTTTGATGACAAATAGGTTTCATAACAAATGCATTTGTCACCTGAATTTTCTTATTTATCATCAAGAGAGTGTGTTTGCTGACAAGTTGCATCTATATTTACATATTTTTAGTCTCAGTTCACATTTGGAAGGCTGTTTTGCCACAACTGCCTAGACTAGAAATTGCAGTTTCCCACAAGAGAAAGCTTAGGCATTGCACACTTTGCAAACAAGCACATTCGATGATATATACTTCACATCAGCATCTTCGAAACACGGGCAGTGGGCTCCTCTGGAAGAGAAATATTCATAACACTAGGAAAACAGCAAAATCCATAAAGCACTGCTTTCCCAATGGGATACTAAAATAGATGTGCACTCAGCTGTCTGCTCTCTAGAATATGTAAAGTAAATGGGGACAGAGGCACAGTCTGATGGGTCGGGTATCACTGTTTTGTGGCAGCTGCTCCACGGGGATTCGCCCCAGCTCAGCAGGACTTGGTTGTTCAAGCTCGCTACTCTGTTACGTGGTGCTTCTGTTACTGGTCCCCAGTGCTCCAGATCACAGGGAGGTGATACAGGGGGAAGCGTGCACATCGCAGGAGCTGGCTCCTGGGACAGCAAGTCCTGCTGGGCAGCACTGGCTCCCTCTGAGCCCTTGCAGCACTATGGATCCACAAGTGCTGCAGAGCTGGTTGGGGTACCCATACAGACTTGGGAGCTGGTCCTGTGCACGCAAATGTCAGGTTTACCCAAGGAGCTGGTGCCCATCGTGGGGGTGACTGGGAGATGGTTGAGTGCTGGAGGAAGCAGTGAGCCAGACAGCAGGGAAGTGTCTGAGCCAATGTCAGGCTGCGCCCATGTGTAATCCTGGCTGGCAGATGGGATTGCAACCTGGGGTGGTGAGGTGTCTTGCCCCAGGTATGCAATGCTGGTGTCTGACCCTCTCCTTCCAGGGAAGTCGCCCATTGCTGCAAACTCGCTGGTGCAGGGAGAGAAGACAGATTGTGAGCCCACTCAGAAAGTCAGACCTTTCCTTCTCTCGTGGCGGGCGCTGCTCAATGAGCTCGCATCGCTCAGCAGTGACAACTGGTAAGAAAGCCCCCTGTTCGCTCTTTCTCCCTCTCAGTGTACAGGTTTGCTACAGCCACAGTGGGTCCATGCATTATCCCGGCATTGCCCTCTGCTCTGTGTCACTGTGAAAGAAGTCTTGAGGGCAGAGAGGCAGAAATGGGCAGAGACGTGGTGCAGAGCCACTCATCCTGCCATTTCTCCTGAAGGGCTCACGGCAGAAGTCAAGGAAGAAGAAAAAATCCTTTAGGAAGCTTGCTCTCTTAGAATTTAACTTTTTCCTCCTCACTGCTTAACGTGGGACAGAGATGCTTTGTTGATAATCACACTGTGTCTATGCCAGTGCCTCATCGCCCTCACAGCAAAACATTTCTTTCTAAGATCTCAGTCTCTTCTCTTTCAGTTTAAAACCTACTCCCCCTATCCTGCTCATCCTATCCCTGCACTACCTGAACAAGAGCCCCTTCCCAGCTTTCCTGTAGCCCCTTTCAGAACTGGAAGGTCTAAGGTCTCCCTGGAGCCTTCTCTTCTCCAGGCTGAACAACCCCAGCTCTCTCAGCCTGTCCTCGTATGGGAGGTGCTCCAGCCCTCAGATCATCTTTGCAGTGCTAACGATGCGCCCTTGCAGCACCACAGTGACTGACTGCATCATGTGCCTTCACATGTCTCAGGCCCTTCACAAAGCAAGTGCTGAAAGATGGGGCTTTTACTGCTTTCAGATAACGTTGCTGTTGCGGTTATTTTGTGTAGGGATTTTCTGGAAACCCCAGCATGTTGGCTGTTCTTGCCTAGGTGTGGAATCTTTTAGGACATATTGTTTTTTTTAGAAAGGTGTGTGGGGAGGAGAGAATGGGGACCTGACACATCTAGGTTGCTAGGGAGTGGCAGTGCAGGTTGTCACTCCTGAACTTCCCCTGTGGGGATGGCAAGGAGGGAAAAACCCTAGGAACAGCCAGGCAGGACCACGTCTCCAGAGAGGGTGCAAGAAACAGAAACATGGCACAAGCTCTCAGCTTCCAGGAAGCAGTGACACAGGGACTTTGTGTGCCAGGGGTTTTGGAAAGGCTTTCTTGTTTAATGGCCACAAATTAACCCATCCACTCTCAAACCATGTAATTGCCTGTTGGAGTTACGTATGCTTTTGGTTGCCACCGTGTCCTGTGACAACAAGGGACTGTGTGAGAAGTAAGTCCTTTTGACGGTCGGAGCCAAACCCCTGGTGAGTTAAGAGGTTCTGCCTGGTGCTGGGGTGGTGAGAAAAATCCATCCTCTCTGCAATTGCCTTTCAGGAAGCAGAAGGTGAGAGGATTCTTCAGGGTCAGATGCCTGGCTGTCTTCCATAAAGAAGTCCTCCTGTCTAGGCTTCAGGACGTTGCCTTGGCGGTTACCAAAGAGGTAAAAGCATGGGGTTTTGCTGTGTCCCACATTCCTCGCACATGGGGTGCAGAGTGTCACTTATCCCTATGATCTGTCTGTACGTGTTGCTGTATCCACGGGTATGGAGGGTGTCTGTCTCTCTCCACTTTGCGCTGGGTGTCATTACAACGTAATATGCAAATGCAGAAATGGGGACACTAACCAGGTGATTTGTCACAGCACAAAGCTCTGCCCAAGCCATAGCTGAACACTGCTGCATTTGCCTCTCAGCTTCCTCGCTCTTCCTTCTTCCTCTCAGCATTCTGGGAGATTGACTGCAGTATTTATTTTCCAGTGTTTCCTGAAGTTCTTCTCCTTCTTCCTTTCTTCTTGTGTTTTGGTAATTTGCCCTTTCCAGTGATCTGTTGCCTCCATGCGACAGTGGAATTTTGCACTGTGGCCGCTGGCTGCTGGAAAATCAGTCCTTCTAGCCACTATTTAATGATGTTGAAGGTTCGAATGCCCCTTGTGTGTTGGACTCTTCCTGTTTATATATGCAGGACTTGGGTTCTCCCACCTGTGAGATCCGGGTTAGGAGAAGTCCTTTCAACTTAGCTCATCTGATTTTCCTTCACTTCTGTATTTCTGAGGATATTTCCTCCCCTGTGTTCCACACACACACATGCAGAAAAGTGTTTCAGCTGAACTGATTTTCTTCACAAGGTAATTCTTGTAGCTCCCTTCTTGACTTCCCCAGGTGAACAACCTCCACTCAAAGGTGTCTCGCTCTGCAATGGGCACTCTGAGAGACCTCTTCAAGACCATGAAGAAGCACATGGATCCCCAGGTGGATGTGGCTACTCAGGTCTTGCTCCAGAAGACAGCGGACTGCAACAAATTCATTTGCAAAGCAGCTAATGAAGCCCTGGGGGTCATGGTGGCCAGTGTGACTCCTGCACGAGCAATGAGAGCTCTCACGGCTAATGTAATCCAGTACGTCATTCTTCTCTTAGTGATATCCTTCACCTTCAACTGTGTGGGTAGTGGGAAGAGACGGGAGGCAGAAAGAGAATGATGGGAGGGAAGGGTCCTTTTTCCTGCATCTTCTGTGAAGTCAGTGATTAGATTCTCTGATCAGCCTCGCTCCATTCCTTCTGTCATCTTCTGCCCTGCTCAGCCTGCTTGTTCTCACAGTCTGTCTACGCTGCCCAGTCGTGGTGAATGATAGGGAAGCAAAGGTCCCTGCAAAGGGAAACGATATTGCCCCGAGGCTTTGCGAGAGGAGGGACGGTGGCAATTCCATCGGGGAGCACCCGTAGATATTTCACAGTGCTAACTACAGAGGCACTGAGAAAAACTCATAATTGTCATCATGCCATTAATCAGATAAATGTGGAGGTGAATTGCTGGGACACGGAGCACGCGGGGAGAACATGCTGAGTGCAGCACAGCCTGCTCAGCAGGTGCAGCTCCTGCCAAGAGGAGTCTGTCTGACTGTCGTGTGCTTAGAGCTCCACTCTCTGACCAAACTGGCACTAAGCGTTAGGGAGGAGATGCTGAGCCTCTGTACAGGTGCCTTTGCAGCTTGACCCCCAGGGGACAGTGGAAGCAAATGCTGCCTCAGACTATTTGTGCTGGGTCGGATGCTTTCAAACAGGCACCCTCCGAAGAGGGCATCCTGGCTGAAACAATGTCATCCTTTCCTCAGCTGTGGAGAAGGTTAAAGCTTCCAAATGTACCTCTTGTCAAGCCTCAAAGAACAAACTGGCTGTGATGCTGGATGTTCCGCAGCTTCATGCCTCACAGTTTTTCTTCCTCTCCTTTGATATTTTCAAGGGTGTGCAGATTTGGTGATAAACAGGTGGGATAAGCCCAGTCCCGCAGTTCTCTCTGTGGAGTGGGAGTCCTCTGATAAGTCAGCATGAATTGTCTTACATTTCCCTCTTTCTTAGAGGGAATGAAATTGGGCATCAAATAGTCCAGGAAAATCAAAGTCCTCCCTCTTCCCTGCAGGTAGTCCCTCTGATCAATGCCAGCTTTGTGTCTATCTGAATTCAGCATCTCCTACGGGTGGCTCAGTGGCAGAGAGAGCACATTCCTCCTTCCCCCAGCAGTGATAGGGAGCGTTCTATGATTGGGGCCTCTGCTTCTTGCCCTCCTTCTCCCTCTGTCCCAGGGTTTGTTGTCTTGTTTTCAGTGACCGCATCGTTGTGGTGCGGAAGTGTGCGGCTGAGCACCTACTGACCATGGTGGAGCGAATCGGAGCCAAGAAGCTCCTGTCGGACAGGCGGGAGAGTGCTGAGCTGCTGGTAAAAGTGATAATGAAGCTTGCTCAGGATTGTCATCCTGACACAAGGTAATGGTCTTCACCTCACCTCTGAACCTTTGAAAACTGTTTGAGGCCTGGCTGTAAGTGTTAAAACCATAAAAGAGAGGAAGGTAAAGTGAATACTTAGAAAGTTACTTCATGGCGTGGATAATGCTATCTGGGAATGTGACTGTACTGGGTAAGAGAA